>NC_072427.2:15035000-15672500 GCF_028878055.3 Symphalangus syndactylus
TCCCTAACTTGAGTGATTGCCAAAAGCATTTGGTTTATTCTGTAGTGATCTCTCTTTCTGACATTTATTTTGGGCTCTGAGAAAGAGTTTTAACCCATAATAGCTGAAGAAATGTGATTAAGTGATAGTTCCAGCCTGTGAAGATGCAGGGAAAAAACAAACAACAACACCAAAAAACACCTAAGAAGCATATCAGACAGCATGCCAAAATAATCATTTTACAGTGACTCAAGACACCTTCAAAGAATTGGCTTACCAAAGATTAGCAAGTTAAGAGTTCGTGGGAGACATTTGCCATTAGAAAGGGCAGTATTAGACATCACTGCTGCTGGTTAGAATTCACCAAAACTTGAATGAATGGCAACCAGAAGAAACCTTGGCAGGAGGCATTGGAGACTTCAGGAGGAGATATGAAGAGACGTGAAGGGCAATTGCCAACATAGCTGCCAGGGAATACACCTGCAGGGAGGTCTATTGTTTAGCAACCTCATGTAGCACTGAACGTTTAAGTGCTCCTATATTCAGGTAGAATGCTGCTAAAATTGGGGAGCATGTGTGTATTCACACAGACAATATTGACAGAAACACTTGCCATAATACTAGGCAAAACAAAACCTAACAGGCTTCATTCTATGGTACGATTATAATTATCAAAAACAAAAGCACAAAACTATACAAATAAAGGAGATAAGATGGAAATACACAAATCTATGAACAGTGATTGCCTTGGCTGGTAGAACGATAAGTAGAGTTTTCTTCCTTTTCTGTGACTTCCAAATTTTCTTGAATAATTACATGCTTTTACAATTAAAAAAAACTTACTTTAAAAGGAGGAAATGTCCTTTGTTTTCTTTCTCTCTCTCTGGAAAGCACACTATTTTCCTCTCAGGAGTTGCCTCGCCTGCTGTTTTCTGGTATTCCATTTTCCATGACCCAAGCCAACACACAGTGTTGAGCAAATGAGGAAAACATGAGGGAATTGGTGAGATGAGAGTTAGATTTGGGGGAAGCCAAATGACTAAAATAAGCAGTTAATTCCTTATCATGTATTCATTCTGCCTGGCAAACACTAGGTATGCCAATAAGTACTAACATAGTGCCTATCTCTTTTCAGTATTATTTTAAAATGTTATAACACCTGAGCATTATGGAAACTGTTCTTTTTGAAGTAAAACTCAGCATACAATAATCAACAAAGGACTTCCAAGCTGTCTCTAGGACAAAGTTTTATACACAAATATATATAATTGTTTAATAACCTCATAATTTGTTCATAATTTATTCATAAATAACAAATGTATACATAAGTATAATGTAAATATACATATCCCAAATTAGTAATATTTGGGGAACATTTTGATGGTTCATGTGAAAACAGGACATGTTGAATTTGAAATGGTTATAGGACACTAATGTATTTGTTAATTTTATTTAAAATGCTAAAGTGACTCTGAAGGTAGCTTTTTATTGCTTAAAAACAAATATTTCCATTACTTTCTAGAATAAGATGTATCGATAGCAGTAGCAGCAGTATGTATTACATTTAAGAGTTGATGTGGAAATCAGATTGCCTCAACTCAAACCAAATTCCTTAAGTCCATGACCAAGTGTAAGTTACTAAATCCTTCAAGTCTCACTTTTCCTGATTTGTAAAATAGAGTACTTGGAGGTTTGAAATGATTAAATGACATAATTAATATTTACATAGTACCTCACCCATATGAGGTCTTAATAAATGTTATCCATTACTGTTATTGTCCTTACTATCAAACACGTACCAGTAGAACCCAGGCTCAATTTTTAAATTAGTCCTTTGCTGTAGAAGCCACAACATGGCTGCATCTGAGAGGATACTGACAGGTACTGCCAGGAAGCCACGTGTACCTGCAGGAGACCAGCATGTGTTGTAGCAGGAAGTTAGAACTCTGAATTGTAAGTTGCTAACCATATTTAAGAATTTCTTGTGCACTCATTTTTCAATGATGGGAAGAGCAGCTTGAACATTTTTGGGGTGTTAGGTACAGAATGTAGATTTTCCAGCCCCGTGTCCTTTGGAATACAAGCTGCTACTTGTTGTCAGTGTTGGAATGAAGGTTTATTTTGGCAAGGATGAGACTGTCTTCCTTCCAGATTCTTGGGAATTTAACATGCCAGATACTAGTGGGCTCAGCTCTCAATGAAAAAGCACAAGAATGGCATCTGGTGGATCTCCATATCCTTTCCAAGAGACCCATTTACCCTCCCTCTCCAGCTCTAATTCTTTTATAGAATAGGACCGAAATAAAATTTTTGTGCATTTCCAAAGATTTCAGTCTCTATGGTGTAGGAATTCCAGTGCTGAGACCTCAATATGAAAACTAGTCATATTTATGGGAAAACTCCCAGGGTATCTGGCACAAGCAAATGTAGAACCATTCGTTAGCAACATTTCCTCAAATAAGATTTTATGCAGTTTCCATAGTGTTAATAATCCCCACTGAAAGTTAGTTCACTATGAAAAATTATGCACTATATAAGGAAACAAACCACCAGGAAGATTATAAGTACAATATCAGAAAAAATGGCATCCCGCAAATTCAAATTAATAGAATGTTAAGAGGTTACTAAAATACATATTTTTAAAATTATTAAAGAGATAGGAGAAGGCAAAATAACAACGAAGGAACAGGGCATAGTAAAAATAATCAGAGAAACTGGAAAATGAAACAAATGGAATTTCTACAAATGAAAATATAGTTACTGGGATTAAACAGTATAGAAATGAAATAGCATAGGGCCGGGCGCGGTGGCTCACGCTTGTAATCCCAGCACTTTGGGAGGCCGAGGAGGGCGGATCACGAGGTCAGGAGATCGAGACCACAGTGAAACCCCATCTCTACTAAAAATACAAAAAATTAGCCGGGCGTGGTGGCGGGTGCCTGTAGTCCCAGCTACTCAGAGAGGCTGAGGCAGGAGAATGGCGTGAACCCAGGAGGCGGAGCTTGCAGTGAGCCGAGATTGTGCCACTGCACTCCAGCCTGGGCGACAGAGCGAGACTCCATCTCAAAAAAAAAAAAGAAAAAAAAAAAAAGAAATGAAATAGCATATTAAACTAAGGTGACAAAAGAATTACTGAACTGGAAGCTAGAATTAAAAAGAAGGTAAACAAACAGAATATGTAAAAGTTTTAGAGAGACATGGAAGATAGAATGAAAATTTTCAACATTTATCTAGAATAAGTAACAGAAAGCAATAGTAGATAGAATAAGAGTAACACGCTAGGCGCAGTGGCTCACGCCTGTAATCCCAGCACTTTGGGAGGCTGAGGTGGGCAGATCACCTGAGGTCGGGATTTTGAGACCAGCCTGAACAACATGGAGAAACCCCGTCTCTACTAAAAATACAAAAAAATTAGCCGGGCATGGTGGTGCATGCCTATAATCTCAGCTACTAGGGAGGCTGAGGCAGGAGAATCTCTTGAACCCTGGAGGCGGAGGTTGGGGTGAGCCAAGATCACGCTATTGCACTCCAGCCTAGGCAACAAGAGTAAAACTCGGTCTCAAAAAAAAAAAAGAGTAACACTTGTTCTTTGGAAGACAATAACTTGGAATTTGATAAAAAAGATATTTTACAATTGAAAAATATGAATGCTCAGTTTGATAAAGCATTCTGATGATACAGCAGGATAAAGAAAAAAAAGTCTTTATCTAGACACATAATAGTAAAACTGCAGCACCTCAAGATGAAGATAACATCTTTTTAAAAAACCAACGAGAAAAAAATAGTTCCATGTAAAAGACCTACAATTAATATGGCAGCAGACTTCTCATCAGCAACAATAAAGACCAGAAGACAATGAAATAGTTTTTAAATTCTGAGAGTAAAAGAAAATCAATATTCTCTATTAAACTAAACATTTTCTACTCAAAAATCCATACCTATTTACGGGCTTTTTTAATACTTGAGGTGAAATAATAACAAATAATAATTTTCAGACACATTTTGGTAAAGTTTACCATCAACAGATCCTCACTGACAGAGCTCTAACTCAAGGACATACTTGGGTCAGAAAGAATTAAACTGAGAAGTTAGGAGCGATATGCAGGAAATAGTTATAACCAAAAAAAGAAAAGAAAAAGCTAAGTATGTAAGTAAATCTAAATAGTATGGGCAAATACTACTACTAATAGTAATAAAAGTGACTCATTTCGATTTGAATTAATAAAACCTAGGTTTTATTAATTTTAGTGAAACTTAATTTTGATTAACTCAGTTCCATTATTTTTATTAATGAAGTTTATTTTAAAATATAAGAAAGATCACTGAGCTTTAAGTCAACAGATCTTGGTTCTAGTTGCTAGTATTACCGGCTATGTGACTTTGAATACATTGTTTCCATTTGTAAAATGATATTCAGATAAGATGAACATTAGGTTTTCTTTGAAAAGCTAAAATTCATGTTTTATTCATATATTACTGTGCTGCTTGCTGGTCATGTTCTCCCACAAGAAAAGAATATAAGAACCCATGCAATAATTATAGTGGAACCAAAGAAATATGTTTCTTTGGCTCAAATTCCTGGCTATTGAGCTACCTGCTTATTTGTTGCTTTCCAAAGAACATGGGTAACTGGGGCAAATTCCCCTTGAAATCCTCAAACTGATCCACAAGATTTATACCAATGATATGACAGGAAACACTCAGTTTTGATGTTGTTCCTGTTGAACAGTTAATGAGAACTTGCAGCTTGCTGATTCACCACCAAAACCAATCTGCCCTCCAGTCATTTTACATGTTACATAAAACAGTGCTGGAGTGAAACTCTCCCGGGGCCTTATGGGAGCCAGAGATGTTTCCTACCATCACTAGGAAATTTTCATAAGGAAAAAAGATGTTGGAAAAAAGTAAACCTATTCATTCTGTATTTATAGAGGGAAAAGAATATGAAATATATTTTTCCCAAGAAGACAGAACAGAATGATTCTGTCTATCCTAGAATGATCCTAGAATCAGATAGGAACGACTTCTGCTCTGAATGAAGTTTGCAGTCTGAGGTCTGAGAATAACATTATGACGAACCCTTTCTTCAAATGCTCCTTTAACTTCTGCTAAGTTTCTTCAAGTTGGGAAACTATTTCTCTGGTCCTAATCTGCTTACGAACTCCTTGAATTATTGTTCTCATACTAAGTAAGAATGGTGTCAAAATCCCTTATATTCTTGTATGGAAATTATTGCAAACCCTGCTTCTATTCCATTATTCCATTATTTAAAGGGGCACTTGATGGTCTGTGTGCTGGCTGAATCCACAGACATTCCTCTGTCCCTCTGTCTACGCTTCTCTCTGCAGATGTCAACAACTGATAATTATCCCAATATATTCATACCTTAGTGCATGTGGTTCCATCCACCTGGAATTTACTTTCTCCTTTCTTCAAAAGGCAGCTCCTCTTTATTCTTAAAGATGCTGCTTCTTTCAAGAAGCTGCCCCCTAACCTCTCTTAATCACACACTCTCAGATTCTTGCTCCTTTGTGCTCTCCTCGACAGAACATTATGCCCATACGGTAGACATCTCTAATAATCAGCAACTTACTGAAATCCCCTCTCCTTCCCAGCACATTAAAGAGTGTATTTTCCATTAGTTTGAAGTTAGGCAGGCTATGTGACTTACTTTGGCCCGTGATATGTGAGTGGAAATAATTAGCATCACTTGCAGGCTAAAGAATTTAAGAAATGTAGGTGATTTTCCACCCTTCTTTCCCTGCCTCTCACATCAACTGAGGTCACATGTTCCCTGGAGCTTCAGCATAGTGCAAGTTCCGTGTCTCGTGTTTGCCAAAGTGCCACATGAAGAACAGTTGTCATGGAAAAATGCCTAGACCCACAGAGCTCCGATTATGTGTGAGCAAGAAATAAGCCTTTCCTTTGGTTAGCCAATAAAACACGGGGGCTGTTTCTTGCAGCATATTCTAACCTTCCTGATTAATATAATATCGCTGTAATAGAATTTACAGCATGTATCTATTTTCTTACCTCTCTTCTTGAGACTGTGAGCTTAGACATTAATTTATGTCTTCCCTGCACCCAAGATAGTGACTGACTTATAGCAGGTGCTTAACAAATTACTTGAATAGTATGACAGTAGGAAGACTGGCAAGAAGACTTACTGGATTTCTTATTGTTTGGTGTCTCATCACTTTGTACAGCTATAGTGTCAGGCCTGGTTAGCAGACAGACAACCATGTAGCAAAGAGTAGACTGTTTCCCTTAAATTAGGCCAAAAACGTCAAGCACTGCCAGTTGAGCTGCACAATTTTGTGCGTGATCCAATTTTACCTTTGAGCCTCCTTTCACCTGTAACTGACTGCAGAGATGAAAATCATCACAAACTTTGAAATTGTGCACAATATTCTTTGAAAAAGAAAAGCAGTCATAACTCGTTTGTGCCTTGACTATCAAGGAAGTCAAAACCAGGGAGTTCAGACCTTCCAACATCTCTTCTTCCAAAACTGTCTCAGTTATTCTAGGTTGTTTGCAATTCCACATAAATTTTAGAATGGGCTTATCAATTCCACAAGAAAGAAAAAAGCCTATTGGTATTCTGAATAGGATTGTGCAGAATCTATAAACCAATTAGAAGAAAATAATATCTTAATATTGATTCTTCCAATTTATGAATATGGTTTGCCTATTTTATGTATTCTTTAATTTCTTACTTAATGTTTTATAATGTTTTATGTAGAAGTCTTACAGAAATTTTATTTTCTGACTGAAAATATTTTATTTCTGACTGAAAATTATCTGTAATAATTTTCTTTTTATCTTATTTAAATGAAAATGCAAAATTTATTATTTCATCTCCCAATTTTTTATTGCTAAAACATGAACATATATTTTATTTTGTATATTGAAATTGTATCCCATGACCTGCTAAAAACACTTATTTCTGTAACTTTTTAAAATATTCCTTAGATTTTCTAAATACATGATTATGTCATTTACAAATAAATACAGTTTTGCTTTTCTTCCTTTCCATTCTTTATGTCTTTTATTTCTTTTTCTTTCCTTATGCTACTAGCTAGGACTTTCAGAAAAATGTTAAATTGAAGTGATAAAGGTGGATATCCTTGTCTTCTTTCTGGGCTTCTGAGGAAAGACACACCAAATCTCACCACTAAGTATGTTGCTAACCATAGGTTTTTAGTAAATGCTTTTCACCAAATTAAGGAAGTACTCTTTATTCCTAATTTCCTGAGAGTTACTATCATGAAAAATATTGAATTTTCTCAAATGCCTTTTCTGAATCTATTGAAATGATTGGATTTTTTTATTTGTTAGGTAAATATGGTAAATTTGTTTTTAAATTTAAAAAACTTTGCATTCCTGAGACATACCTCCCTCTTTAATATGATGTTTTATTCTGTCTGTATTCTAAATGATTTGATTTGCTTATATCTTCTTAAGGATTTTTGTGCATATGTCCATAGGAGACATTGACCTACAATTTTCTTTCTTGTCCTTGTCTGATTTGGGTATCAGGGTTGTGCTGACTTCATCAAATTAAATGGGAAGTTTTCTAGGTTCTTTTGTTGATGTTTTATTTAAAATTTATGAAGTTCACTATTATTTCTTTTTTAAATGTTTGCTACAATGCATCAACAAACCATATTACTTGGATTTTTCTTTGGGAGAAGGTTTTTGATCAAAAGTTCAATTTCTGTAATAGTTATGGGCTTTTCATGTTTTTTATTAACTCTTGTATCAGTTTTTATAATTTTAGTTTTTCAAGAAATTTGTCAACTTCGCCTGAGTTTAATTTATTGGCATAAATTCACTCATTATGTACTCTTGTTATTGTCTTAATGTCCATAGAATCCGCAGTAATATCCTCTCCTTTATCCTTGAGACTGGTATTTTTAATTTTCTTTATTTTTCCTAGGGTCTTATCAATTGTATTAATCTTTTCAAAGAACTAACCTGTGTCTTTGTTAGGTTTATCTGTTGTTTACTTTATATTTTATTTATTTCTGTGAATCTCATTTTTAATTTCCTCCTACAGAGGCAGGAGAATAGGATCTGGAGGCAGGGAATCTAAGGCCATTCATGCTGACTTTCTAGAACTAAATCAAAAGGAAAACCCCAACTTTCCGCACCTAAGTAACAAAAGGAGGAGAGGCTAGTCCTTCCTGCTGCCCCCTGTTTTTCTGCATGGCAGATGGAAAATTGAAAATGTCTCTGATTGGTTGCTTTCCACAACCAATCAGATTGATTGCCAGGCACTACTTCATTTGCATAGGATGTATACCAAGTAAACAATGGGAAACTCTAGAGGGTATTTAAACCCCAGAAAATTCTGTAACCCAGCTCTTGAGCCCCTATGCTCTGCCCATTCCTAGTTTGTGGAGTGTACTTCCATTTTCAATAAATTTCTGCTTTTGTTGCTTCATTCTTTCCTTGCTTTGTGTATTTCGTCCAATTCTTTGTTCAAGACGCCAAGAACCTGGACACCCTCCACCAGCAACACTACTTTTTCTGGGTTTGATTTGCTCATCTCTTTGAAGTTCTCCAAATGGGAATTTAGATCACTGAACTTAACACTTTCTCATTTTCTAATATAAGCATTTAAAGCTATAAACTTCCTTCTAGGTATTGGCTTACTTGCATCCCACGGTTCACATATTTTTATTTTCATTTTCACTCAGTTCAAAATTGTTTCTAACATTCTTCTTTAACCTATACGTTTTTTAGAAGTGGATGTTGCTTAATTTCCAAATATTGGACTTTCTCAGATACGTTACTGTGATTGATTTCTAAGTAATTTTCCTTTTGATGAAAGAATACGTTCTGTATGATTTCAATTTTTTTAATCTTACTCAGACATTTAATTTTCAACACATAATCTGTTTGGGTGTCTGTTCCAAGTGGTGTAGTCTTATTTTGATAGATAATTTTTCTATAAATGACAATCTGTTTGTGGATGATAGCATTGTTCAAATATTCTACATCCTTACTGATTGATTCTCTATTTTTTCCACTAATTACTAAAAGTTGTGTTAAAAATCTCCAATTATGATTTCAGAGCTGTCTATTTTTTCTTTTGAGTTCTGTCAGTTTTAGCTCTCATGTTTTGAAAGTTGATGGTTATCTGAATACATATTTGTAATTGCTATACTTCTTTGATGAATTAACCTTTTCTTCATTGTCCCTCTATACTTTTGGTAATACACCCTGTATATATGTCTACTTTTTCTGATATCAATATAGCCTTCTTATGATTACTATTTGCATAGTATATCTTTTATCAATCCATTTACTTTCAACCTTTTTAGAATTAAAATATAACTCTTTTAGTAGCTTACAACTAAAATGCAGCATGTAGTTGGATCTTTCTTTTTTAACCAGTTTCACAATCTGTGCCTTTTAATTGGAATGCATAGCCCATTTATATTTATGGTAATTATCAATATATTTGGCTTAAAATTCTTTTTTGCTATTTCTTTTCTTTTCATTCCTTTTTTTTTTTTTTTTTTTTTTGAGATGAAGTCTCGCTCTGTCACCCAGGCTGGAGGGCAGTGGTGCAATCTCGGCTCACTGCAAGCTCCACCTCCCAGTTTCACACCATTCTCCTGCCTCAGCCTCCTGAGTAGCTGGGACTACAGGCACCCACCACCACGCCCAGCTAATTTTTTGTATTTTTGGTAGAGATGGGGTTTCACCATGTTAGCCAGGATGGTCTCGATCTCCTGACCTGGTGATCCGCCTGCCTCGGCCTCCCAAAGTGCTGGGATTACAGGCGTGAGCCACCGTGCCTGGCCTTTTTTTTTTTTTTTTTTTTTTTTTAAGACAGGGTCTCACTCTGTCCCCCAGGCCAGAGTACAGTGGCATAATCACAGCTCACTGCAGCCTCGACCTCCCCATGCTCAAGTGATCATCTTGCCTTACCCTCCCAAGTAGCTGGAACTAGAGGCATGCACCACCACACCTGGCTAATTTTTGTATTTTTTCTGTAGAGACAGGGTCTTTTTTTTATTATTATTATTATACTTTAAGTTTTAGGGTACATGTGCACAAGGCGCAGGTTTGTTACATATGTATACGTGTGCCATGTTGGTGTGCTGCACCCATTAACTCGTCATTTAGCATTAGGTATATCTCCTAATGCTATCCCTCCCCCCTCCCCCCACCCAACAGGGTCTTGCTATACTGCCCAGGCTAGTCTCAAACTTCTGGGCTCAACGATCTGCCCATCTCAGCCCCACAAAGTGCTGGGATTACAGGCATTATACCCAGCCTTCTTTTTTTTATTGGTTTGTTTCTCCTTTCCTGTCTTCTTTGGGTGAAATGGATTTTTTTTTTAGGATTTTATTTTAATTCTTCTAATTTTTTTTTTTTAGCTATACCTTTCTTAGTATTTTTTACTGATTACTTTGGTTTTACAATATATATCATTGATTTATCTCAGACTATGTAGAGGTTAATATTGTACTGCATTATATAAAGTTAAGGCACCCGCAAGAGTGTAGTTCCATTTGCACCCCTCACACCACATACTGTTGTTGTCATATATTTTACATCCACATATAAAATGTTGTAAATTTTGCATTAAACTACTGTTGTATTTTAAATAATTAAACAGAGGAATAAAAAACAGTTATTTATATCTACTTACTTATTTACCATTTTCTGTGCCCTTTATTTATTCCCATAGGTCTAAGTTTCCATCTAGTGTTAATTCCTTCAGCATAAATAACCTCTGCATTAGTTTTAACAAACTATCAGGTGATGGGTGCACCAAACTCTCACAAATCACCACTACAGAACTGACTCATGTAACCAAACACCACCTGTAACCAAAAACCAGTAGCTTAAAGCAACACAAATTTATTACCTTATAGTTCTGTAAGACAGAAGTCTGAGATGAGTCTCACTGGGCTAAAACGAGTATGTCAGCCAGGCTGTGTTTCTATCTAGAGGCTCTAGGACAGGAGTCCTCAACCCTCAGGCTACGGACTGGTACTGGCTCATGGCCTGTTAGGAACTGGGCCACACAGCAGGAGGTGAGTGGCAGGAAAGTGAATGAAGTTTCACCTGTATTTATGGCCACTCACCATCGCTATTCCTTGCATTACTGCCTGAGATCCAACTCTTGTCAGATCAGTGGTGGCATTAAATTTTCATAGGTACCCAAACCCTATCATGAGTGTGTATGTGAGGGATCTAGGTTGCACGCTCCTTATGAGAATCTAATGCCTGATGATCTGTCACTGCCGCCCATCACCCCCAGATCGGACTGTCTAGTTGCAGGAAAACAAGCTCAGGGCTTCTACTGATTCTATGTTATGGTGAGTTATATAATTATTTCATTATATAGTATAATGTAATAATAATAAAGTACACAATAAATGTAATGTGCTTGAATCATCCTGATACCTTCTCCTACCCTGACCCTAATCTGTGAAAAAATTGTCTAACATAAAACAGTCCCTGGTGCCAAAAAGATTGGCCACCACTGCTCTGGAAGACAAGCTTATTTAGTAAAGGTTTTACTTCAGATATTATACTTTTCAGTTCTAGAAACTAAATCAGTTCTTTTCTATGTGCTAGCCTTTCTGCTGAAATTTCTCATCTGTTCAGTTATTATGATAGTCTTATCTTTTAAGTACCTAAATATTTTTATAACTTAAGAATCTTTGGCTGGACATGGTGGCTCATGCCTGTAATCCCAGCACTTGGGAGGCCAAGGCGGGTGGATCACCTGAGGTTGGGAGTTCAAGGCCAGCCTGACCAACATGGTGAAACCCTGTCTCTACTAAAAATACAAAATTAGCTGGGCATGGTGGTGAATGCCTGTAATCCCAGCTACTCGGGATGCTGAGGCAGAAGAATCGCTTGAACCCGGGAGGCAGAGGTTGCGGTGAGCCAAGCTCATGCCATTGCACTCCAGCCTGGGCAACAAGAGAGCAACTCCATCCCCAGAAAAAGATTCTTTTTTTTTTTTTTTTAACTAATTCTAATGTGTTGATCATCTTAATTTCTGTTCCTATTGACTGCTTTGTCTCTTGATTATCAGTTATAATTTTCAGCTTTTTTTTGCATATGTCGTTTTTCTAATTATTTTTGTTGTATATTGGTTATTGTGGAAGATATGTTTATCTAGCCATCAGTTTACTGGATGAAAACCTTGAACTTCTAGAGGCTTTGTATCATATTTTGCTATGGTGCTTCTCTTTGGAATTTTTTCTTAGTTACAGAAAGAATCTTTAGTCCTGATAAATAGCATTTACCTATTTTTTCTTTTTCTTTTTTTCTTTTTTTTTTTTTTTTGAGATGGACTCTTGCTCTGTAGCCCAGGCTGGAGTGCAATGGTATGATCTCAGCTCACTGCAACCTCTGCCTCCAGAGTTCAAGCAATTCTCCTGCCTGAGCCTCCCAAGTAGCTGGGATTATACACGTTTGCCACCATGCTTGGCTAATTTTTGGATTTTTAGTACAGACAAGATTTCACCACGTTGGCCAGACTGGTCTCGAACTCCTGACCTCAAGTGATCCACCTGCCTTGGCCTCTCAAAGGGTTGGGATTACAGGCATGAGCCACCGCACCTGGCCAGCATTCACTATTTTTTTGTTGTTTGTTTTGTTTTGAGGTGGACTCTCCCTCTGTCACCCAGGCTGGAGTGCAGTGGCACAATCTCTGCTCACTGCAACCTCCACCTCCTGGATTCAAGTGATTCTCCTGTCTCAACCACCTGAGTAGCTGGGATTACAGGCATATGCCACAATGCCTGACTAATTTTCATATTTTTAGTAGAGATGGGGTTTCACCTTGTTGACCAGGCTGGTCTCAAACTCCTGACCTCAAGTGATCCACCCGCCTCAGACTCCCAAAGTGCTAGAATTACAGGTGTGAGCCACTACGCCAGGCCAGCAATCACTCCTAAGGCATTCCCTTCTGAGGTTTCAATGGAAGGCCTAAGGTGTTTACCAAGCCTCTTTACCTGGATAGATTCAAACTTCAAACTCTCTCCCCTGCAATGAGGTGCAGTGTTCTGCTTTTTCACACTTCTAGCTTTTGCTTTCTTTTCTGCTATTTGAAGTCTCTCTCATACATGTATAGTCACAGATTTGAAGGAAGCTCATATACATATTTAAAGACTCTCCCATCCATAGGTTTTTCTTTTTCAGGACTTTCTCCTCTTCATTTATAGCTGTTCTGGCATCCCTAAATTCTATTCTCTGAAACATCGAGCCAATAATACCGCCACTTTCTTCTTGAATTCTCTCTGTCCCATGCCATAGAGACTGGTGAATATCTTTATGAACAAAGCTGCATCAATGGAGACTTCACCTAGTTTTGTTTCCCTTTCAAAGCATCTAATCAAGCTTATGCCTCTTTTTGGATACTCTATGGTGCCTTCAAATAGTTGGGGTTTTCTTTTTTATATTTTATCCAGAGTTTGTCATAGATTTTCGGGAAAGGGAATTTTCCTAGACAAGCTACTCTGCCATTACTGAAACTGAAATTCCTCCAATATTCTTTCAATAAAATATTTTCTACTTAAATCATCTGGTGTTGGTTTAGTTAGAAATTTTACAACTAAAATCTGTGGCCAGATCTAGTACTGATGCAAGCCTTAAGACTGATGTTTAAGGTTGATGTAAAAGTAACGTATTTATAAACAAGTGTTTATTTCTTTAAAATCTAATTCCAATAAGTATTATCTTTTGGAATCACTGTTTAGCTATAGCTTTTAATTTTTTTTTTTTTTTTTTGGAGATGGAGTCTCACTCTGTCACCAGGCTGGAGTGCAGTGGTGTGATCTCGACTCACTGCAACCTCCACCTCCCAGGTTCAAGTGATTCTCCTACCTCAGCCTCCTGTGGGATTACAGATGTGCACCACCACAATGGCCTAATTTTTATATTTTTAGTAGAGACAGAGTTTCACCATGTTGGCCAGGCTGGTCTTGATCTCCCAACCTCAGGTGATCCGCCCACCTCAGCCTCCCAAAGTGCTGGGATTACAGGTGCAAGTCACCGTGCCCTGCCACTTATTTTAAATATTTATGAAAATGCATGAATAAATGTACTTTCATGGCAACTTATCCTTTTTTGTGTGTGTTCCAGAATTGTCAAACTGACTTTAAAATAATGACAGAAACACTACGCTTCTGATGAGGTTTACATCAGTTAGGACTCTTGGTTACAAGTGACAGAAAAATCAGCTTAGACTCACACTGACAAAAAAAAAAAAAAAAAAAAAAAAACTCTTGGCTCTCGGGATTCATGGTACAATTGAAGAATTAAATTGTGGTCAGCAGAGATGAATTTGAGCCTCAAAACAATTGAAGCAAGGTCAGTCAAGAGTCCAAGGGTCCTGCCACGTTGGTCCACCTACTTCTTTCCAGCCATTGCCATTATTCACTCACCACCTGAGGAAACTTGGCTACCAGTAGCTGCTGATTGAGGAGCGACAGATTCTCTTTCTTTGACACAATACAAAAATTCTGTAGATAGATTCTGATTAGCTCATTTGGGTTAGCCCTGCATCAGTCACTACAGAACAAAAAAGGACAAGGTGAGAAAAACCACCTCAAACAGATGTAAAAAGGAGATCAGGGGGCCTTCCCAAGAGAAGGAGGAGGCAGGATAAATCCCTTAAATTTCCCCTTCAGGGCTCATTTCTAAAGGTTTACTAAATGCAGGAAGAAAGAATTTGAGGGTTAGAATATATACTTTGAAAATTAGATAAGTTTTCTGTCAAAAACAACACAATACTTTTTGAGTGCTTAATATGTGCCCCACACTGTATCATCTATGCCTAAATATTCATTTGTTACGTGAAACATGCCTGGGGAAACCTGAAGTAGCATAAGGAGCATGGGCTATGGCTACAACTGAACCAGGTTGCAGTCAGCTGAGCAGGGCAGGCATAATTATTAATGATTTGACTTTGAGCAAGCTAGATAATCTCTATCCCTACGTGCTTTTTACTTCTGTGTACCAAAAATGACTTTGTAGGGTTTCTGTGGAGAAGAAAACGAGATAAATGAAACAGTAGAGATATATAATAATGTTAGCTATTTTAAGTCATTGAGAGTCAGAGCCTGTTTATTTATACAATATCAACAATTTCACTTTCTTTCTGAACTTTAGAAAATAAAATCCATTATTTGACTTATTTGTACTCTGGAGGGAATAATATAGAATGAGAACAAAAAAAATGTCAATCTCCTTCTGGCTTTTTCTGCAATTACAAAACCAGGACAAATGCAGATTCCAATAAAAACTCATGGAAAGTCTTTGGTAGCAATTTGATTACATTATTTATTAAGCATTTATAGTGGGGCTTCACGTAATTCTCATTCTGCTCCCCTTTCTCCTCTTCTGCTTTGCCTCCTACTACTTCCTTTCCTTCCTCTGCTACTCATCCCACCTAAAAGTCACCTGAAGGCAAATTAGACTTGGGATAGTCACCAGAATGGCTTGGGAAGGTTGCCATAGATATCTCTTCCCCAGACCTTTAAACAAGTTGATTACATTATATTATATCATTTATCCCAAGTTTAAGAGAAAAACTTAATTTATCTTGCTAGGTAGAAAATGTGTTTTTACTACATTCAACGAAAGCAAGTTGAAAAAAAAAAGATAATATAAAAGCACAGAGACAAATTGTTTGTCCTGCCAGGAATGAACATTCAAGCTGTATTAAAAATGGAACCAGCATTTGTATATTGGGACATATTATTTTTCTAGGACTTATATAGTGTGAACAGTAGAGTGGAGGGCCAATGAATGAGGCTGTTCATTCAATCAAGGCCCATTGATCTTTAAATGATGAGATTCAGGAATCATAAATCTCACCAAGAAAATCAGGCCACCTCCCAAAATTGTGATTAGTATTATTAATGTATTCATTGCTCTTATTCATCTCCTTGTCTACATCTTTCTAATGTGGCACCCTTCACCGGCTGGTTTCTAACTGCATCTCCAGGCTTGTCTTAAACTGTGTCATTTAGACTCCCTACGCTTCACCAAACATCCTCTCCAGGGCCTTCCCTGATTCCTCCAGGTATTCCTGAATTGGCTAGGTTCTGCATCTTGCCAATGCCCTTCAAAACTGCACTGAACATGTGCATTATAATGATATGTTTATCTGCCTATCTACAGCTAGGCAAGGAGAAACTTGAGTAAAGCCTTTCCTGTAATTGTTTTCTAAAGACAGTTGTATCGTGATGTAATTAACACATAAAAACCCGCACATATTTCAAGCGCACAATCTGGTAAATTTTGACTCACGCATATACACACACAGACACGCACACATACACAAAACTATCACTAAAGTTAATAAACAAATCCAGTAGCCACAAAAGTTTCCTCATGCTCCTTTGTCATTCCTCCCCCAACCCCCACCTATTCCTACAGCCCCCAATCCCCAAACAACCACCAATTTGCTATCACTATGTTGCATTATCTAGAATTTTATGTGAATGGAATCATACAATATGTATGCTTTTCTTGTCTGCCACTTTTTACTCACTCAGCAGAATAATTTTGGGATTCATCCATGTTGTTGTATGTGTCAATGGTTTATTCCCTTTGTAATGCTGAACGGTGTTCCACTGTAAGGATACACCACAGTTTGCTTGTCTATTCACTGTTGATGCCATTGGAGTTGTTTCCAGTTTGTGGCTATTAAAAAATAAGCTGCTGTGAACATTTCTGTACAAGCATTTGTATGGACATGTGCTTTGATTTCTCTTGGGTAAATACCTATTCATTTACTATTTACAATAGTAAATGTACAATATTGTTTTGTAATATATTGTATATTGTGTAATAAATAATATTGTATAAGAAATACATTATTTAAAAAGTAAATATATTATTTACTATTTACAATATACTATTCGTATAGTAGCTACATGTTTAACTTTTTAAAAAAACTTTAAAATTGTTTTCCACACTGTACATTTCCACCAAGAGTATATGAGAGTTCCAGTTGCTCCTCATCCTCATTAACACTTGATAGAATCCATTCTTTCAGATACCAGTTAGACATCCTGATGGGTATGCGGTGCTATCTTATTATTGTTTTAATTAACATTTCGTAATGTAATATTTTACATTATGTATAATACAATACATAATGTAATGTATTAAATGTAATAATTAAGGATGTTAAGCGTTCTTGTGCATGTCTTTTGATGAGCATGTGTAAGCATTTCTGTTGGAATTGCTTGGCCAGGAAGGATGTACTAGGTCAGCCTTAGAAGATATTATGAAACAGTTTTTTATTTTTATTTATTTATTATTTATTTTGAGATGGAGTCTTGCTCTTTCACCCAGGCTGGAGTGCAGTGGCAATCTCGGCTCACTGCAACCACATTCTCCTGCCTCAGCCTCTTGAGTAGCTGGGACTACAGGTGCCCACGACCACGCCCAGCTAATTTTTTTTTGTTTTTTTGTTTGTTTGTTTGTTTGTTTTTAGAGATGGGGTTTCACCGTATTAGCCAGGATGGTCTTGATCTCCTGACCTTGTGATCCGCCTGCCTCGGCCTGTTCGTACCATATTAAACTCCCACTAGCAGTGTATGGGAGTCCAAGTTGTTCTTCATCAATACTTGGAATTACATGCTTTTCTTATTTACCATTCTGGTACATATTGTATGATTCCATTCATATAAAATTCTAGAAAATGCAAGCTATAAGAGTATCATGCTGAGGTTTTAATTTGCATTTCCTTAATAATGAAAATAAGCTATTTTTCAAATGCTTGTCATTTAGCTATACATTGTTGAAATGCCTGTTCAAGTCTATTGCTTATGTTTTTTATTAGGTTGTCTGTCTTCTTATTTTCATTTGCAGAAGCTCTTAATATGTGAGATTTAATTCTTATGTCAGATATTTGAACTGCAAATATCTTCCCCATTCTGAATGGCTTCTTCATCCTCCTAATAGTGCCTTTTGACAAACAGAAGTATCTAATCTTGTTATAGCTAAGTTTCTCAAGTTTTTTTTATGGTTAGTGCTTTTTGAGTTCTGTTCAAGAAACTTACTCCCAGTTTACTAGGATTTTTTTCCTTCCAGAATATTTATTTTTTACCATTCACATTCAGATCTGCAACTCATCTGGAGCTGATTTGCTGCACTTCTTATTATTTATTTGCCATATTCCATGTTATTAAAAACCAGTATTTCTGATTTTTTCCTCGTGTCAAGCCCTAGTATGGCTCAATATGGTGATTACTGGTCCCGTCTTTATTCAAAATTTTGCTATTTTGTTCAGAGTGCATTTTTGCATTAATTGATTTTTAACACATTACATCAAAATTATTTATCTTGATTGCTGCATTTATGGAGCCACATATACTTGGTGCCCAAGGCAGGTCCCTCACTCATTTCACTCTAGTACCTGCCATGCCTTAATACCTGAACTGAAGCACCTGGATCTTCCTAAAATCAGGCCACTATCCACTTGCTTCAGAATAGCTATATGGATTGCTTCTAGAAACCTCAGACTCTCACAAGACTAGAGATCTTATTATCTTCCTAAGTCAATAGAAATACTCTGGTAGCCTGAACTTGTTCACCATAATAATAATGAACTGCCTTGCAAAGATTCTGTATACTCCCCACTCACCTTCTCCAGGGAACAAACACTATCTGGCATCCCTAAGTGACTTACCCTTTGAAGGCCCATCCAGAGGGTTTTCTAGTCCCTTTCTCTGAAAAGCAGAAAAAATAAAAAATAAAAGAATATATCAACTCTTCAGTCATCCTACCATGAACAGCACTGGATTGGACAAAATACCTCTGAGTGAGGCTGGGCGCAGTGGCTCACGTCTGTAATCCCAGCACCTTGGGAGGCCGAGGTGGGCGGATCACCTGAGGTCAGGAGTTCAAGACCAGCCGGCCAACATGGTGAAACCCCATCTCTACTAAAAATACAAAAATTAGCTGGGTGTGGTAGCAGGTGCCTGTAATCCCAGCTACTCAGGAGGCTGAGGCAGGAGAATCGCTTGAACCCGGGAGGTGGAGGTTTCAGTGAGCCGAGATTGCACCACTGCACTCCAGCTTGAGCAACAGAGTGAGACTCCATCTCAAAAAACAAACAAACAAAAAATACCTCTGAGTGTCCAGGTCTTGTCTGTGTAGTGGCAGCATCAAGGAATGTCACAACTAAGGCAGTGACAAAAATGAAGACTGGAGCAGCCACTCTCAGAGAAGGGCCTTCACTACTCAAGTCTACTGACAGTCTGCACTACAATCAGTATCACTTATCTAAAAGAAGAAATTCAGAAGGCAAAGCAAGCCTAACATATGTCACCCTCGGAACATACAGCAGATTAAATTCTTCCACTGTTGCAGCCTAGGAATTTAATTTGTGCCTGGAGCTAAGGCGCTGAAAGACGAGTAAATGTTTAAGTTGGGATGGACCTGCCTTCCTAACACAAAATCTTACACTCAGAAAAAGAGGAGGATATAATACACATTTAATTTCTTATCTACCCTCTAGCATTTGGTCTATTTAGCTCTCCACCTCAACTTCACAATCAGCTTAATATGTACCTACTCATCAATTTGAATGTTGACCCAGGGCTATGGGATTTGCAGATAGGAAGACAGTTGGTGTTCTGGTCACTCATTAGATAATGCTAAGGATTGTTTGTGCTGTGGCTTTTTCTTGCAGCAATTTCATTTCATTTCTGTCAGTACCCCCTGATTAAACACAAATTCTCCCACGGCATGCCAGGTAATGGCCAGTACACAAAATTAGCCAATAGCTCCAGGTCAGTCCTTGCTTTCACTGGACCAGTTGCCCTTCCTCTCAAATAATCGATTCCAATCCTCTGATTCTGATGCTTGCCCAGTTTCAAAGACCACACTTTCTTCTGCTTTTCAACAAAGACCGAATTTTCATTCCAGCTCTACCACTATTCGATTGAGTGCCTTTAGGAAAATCACTTTACTACCATCTATGCTAGCAGTTCTCAACACAGGCTGCTCATTAAGATACAGTTACCTGAGACTCAGCCCCAGTCTCAGAAGTTCCAGTTCAATTGGCCCACGGTTAGGATATCCTCCCTAGGTGATTATAATGGGCAGTCAGTGTTAAGAACCACAAAACCTGTAGTTCCTAATCACCTGAGAGGTGGTTAAAATGCACATTTCTAGCTCAGCCCCCTCTCCCACTCCCTGAGTCTGATTTAGGATACTCAATTAGAAACCAAGCATTTTCCATTTTAATGAAGCTGAAACTGGTGGTCCAGGTAACAGTCTTTGAGAAATACTGATTTTATAAAAGAGGTGGCTATATGATATGATCTCTTGGGTCCATCTCAGGGCTAATGTTTGATCATTTGGAGTTGTTGTCCTTCAGAAGAAGTGGATAATCCCAATGCTTTGTGCCTGTTTAGTCTTAAGAAAGATAGGTTTTCTTTATCTTAAGATAAAGGACTTGTCTGTTTTTTTGCTGACTATCTTCTGTAAGGTTCTCATATTGGTTTGAACCTCAAGAGCGCGCCAACAGACAACACGGTGTGGAGCAACATGGTGTTTTAATGACAGCCTGGGTACAGGCAGCTTGAGGCCTAAAATGGAGTCAGCCCCAAGTGAGGACAGGGCAAAGGTTTTATAGCCTTGTGTAAACAGGAGTATCCTAGTCTGATGTAAACAGGAAGTGTCCTAGTCTGATGTAATTTTACCCGGATGGCCTCTTTCTAAATCTTCAGGGGTACGTGTCTTCCAGCCAGAGTAGGTGTCTTCCGGCAGGCTCTCTTCCTGCTTCTGCTATCTTGCTGTCAGCACGCTGCTGGCGCAAGTAGCCTTGTGCCTTGGGACTGGGCCTGAGAAGGGAGGAGTTATTCATCTCCTTAAGCATTCAGGCCCCAGGGAGAATCTTACACCTTCCTCTCCCCAAAAATGGAAGCACTTGATCTACGTGGATGAGCTCAACCTCTCCTCCTGTTCCCATACCCTCTTCCACTCTAGAGATTTTGGAACCAGTACTATGGGCGATAGGATTTAAGAAGCGCTGAACACCGTGGGACTCAGCACCAAGCTGCTTCCTTTGTTCACCCCCATCCTGGACTAACATTGCTGCTCCAGTTACTGGACTTTCACCCTGACCACTCAAGATCAAGCCCTCCCACCTTGGACCTTAATTCTGTCATTGGACCCTGACATTGCTGCCTATGGCTGGTTTATTTGAATCATTGTCTTTAAAGCAGCTGAGACCCAGGCCCTCTTGCCACCTTCCACAGTAGTGTGTCATGCCATCTAGAGACTCCTCCCAGATTTGACCCGGTGCTTCACATCCCTGATTTCCACCACATGCTTGCTTCCCTTGCTAGGGCCTCTCTGATACTAAATGAGTGCCTCGATTACCTCCTATTATGGTCATCCTTGTTGACTCCTGGGTCCACATACTGCCCAGTAAATCTGACTTCTTTCTGCCACCCACTCACTGCTGGTGTTTTTTCCAGGTCCCCGTGGTTCCCAATTCACCATATTGCTAGACTTCTATGAACACTTGCTACTTACCTAGCACTGTGCTAAGAAAATTGCATTCACTATCTCATTTATCCTTATAAAACCCAAATGAACTACATGTTAATTTAATCCTCATTTTACAAATGAGGAAACTGGGAGCGCTTAAAGTTGTTAAGATTACACAGGCTGAAAACTAAACTCTCAGTACACTGCAAACATAACAAGACAAAAACAAGCACACGGGCACCTTCCATCTGCTGAAACCAAGCCTGGCTTTGTGATATTGTGAGGTTAGCAGTTCGCTTTCAGAATCCTGGCTTTTTAGACTCTTTCTCCCCACCACAAATATACCTGAAAGCATGTGCCTTTAAGATCTGGCTTCGTCACAACACACCTCACCAACACCTGCTTGGAGAAAGGACTCAGCATCATTTAATAATTTTCAATATATTGAAGTCAATATGTTTGTTTCTTTCCAAAGAATATTCACTCCAAGGCTAAAATCATAATGCAAACAAATGTATATATCTTCTTTAAATAATTTTATACATCAGCAAATAGATATCCTGCAAGGTAGCAGGAAACCTTCAGATCTTATTATATAGATGGCCAGCCCAATATGTGTGGTGAGGTCTTGGCAAAGCCCAGGCAGGACAGAGATTAGAGAAAAACAGTTCAGGGAGGTTGGTTTGGTACTAAACAATTTTAATGATTTTATATAGTTACCTATTGCTACCAAAACAAATTACCACAAACACTAAAGTCAAGATCTCAGCAGGGCTGATTCCTCTAGGCTCTGGGGGAGAACCATCCCTTTGCATTTCCCAGATTCTAGAGGGTGCCCACATTCCTTCACTCATGGCTGCATCACTCCAACCTCTGCTTCTAACCTCCCATCTCCTCTAACTCTCCTGCCTCCCTATTCCCCTGTAAGGACACTGTGATTACAGTGGGTCCACCCAGATAATCCAGGATAATCTCTCCATCTCAGGATCTTTAATTTAGCCACATCTGCAAAGTCATTTTTGACATTTGAAGTTGCATATTCACAAAGAATGTGAACATCTTGGTGGTGGTGGGGCATTATTTTGCCTACAACAGACTTAATGACTCAAATATAGGGGACAACCAAGGACAGAGGGAAATGGAAAGTGTTAGGACACTTTTATTAATTCATAAGACAATGACCGAAAGTCAACTGAAATTGGCTTACTTAGGCCAGAGAGGAGAATTTGGGGTCACCCATAAGCAAGCCAACAAAAGGGAGGGGTGGGAACACAGCCTCCAGGATAACCGGATATGGGCCTCCAATACTAACAACTCCCTGTTTCTTGTTTTTTGTCTGTCTTTTCTGCATCTTATTGCCAGCTGCTCCTCAATGCTGGACCATTAACAAAAGTAGATCTAAGTGTGCACCCTTCAGCTTCATGACCAGGGAAACATGGTGTCCTTCCTCTAGCTCCAGCAAGAAAAAATCTCAGCAAGTTCCCTGATTGGCCAGGATTGTATCCTATGCCCATCACTGAGCCAAACAACAAAGTTGATTGAACACTGGGATTGATCTACTCAGGCCATTTGATGCCCCACAAGCACTGTGATTTACAGCCCTCACCAGAACCACCATGTTAGACATAAGAAAGACTTCCTCAAGTGAAAAAAGGACTTGGAAAGTGATAAATGCCCACTGAGAGGATGGCAAACTTTTGCAGCATTAATTCCTCTCCAACTGAGAACTGAATAAAAACTAGCAAGCAAAATGAATTATTAGTCTGGAAAACATTGTGAGACTCCGTCTCTACAAAAAATATTAAACATTAGCTAGGCACAGTGGTGTATGCCTGTGTAGTCCCAGCTACTCAGGAGGCTAAGGCGGGAGGATCACTTTACCCAGGAGTCTGAGGCTCCATCAAGCTATGATTGTGCCACTGCACTCTAGCCTGGTGACAGTAAGACTTTGTCTCTAAAAAGAAAGAAAAGAAAAATGAGTGAGCTGAAACTTCTGAGAATTTTTGCCACTGATAAAAGTTAAGTATGGCGCTATTGTCTTAGTTAAATCATTTGTATCCTGAGGAAATCAAAAAACTTACTGCACATTCTTTCCCACCAGGCTGTGACCTACATCCTGAGACTGTTTTCCTGATAGTTACTCTACTCAGACTGAGAGGTAGCAAACAACCTAGTGAATTATTTAAATCAAAAATCTATCCCTTCTCTGGATCTACCACTTATGAAACAAGGGCACTGGATTGAATGAAGTTGGCAGCTCCTCTCTGCTCATAAAGAATATGATGCTGTGATTTCCAAACTATCCAGATAGGATCTATGTTTTAGGTGCGCGTTTTTAGTTCTTTATGAGGGTGATGGCAGTGGTGGTGGTGGTTTGTTTTTTTTAAAATCAATCCCAGTTGAATTGCCTTTTTTTTTTTTTTTTGAGACTCAGTCTCGCTCTGTCTCCCAGGCTAGAGTGGAGTGGTGTAACACAATCTCAGCTCACTGCAACCTCTGTCTCCCAGGTTCAAGCAATTCTCTGCCGCAGCCTCCCGAGTAGCTAGGATTATAGGCACCTGCCACCACACCCAGCTAATTTTTTTTTGTATTTTTAGTAGATACGGGGTTTCGCCATCTTGGCCAGGCTGGTCTTGAACTCCTGACCTCGTGATCCACCCGCCTCAGCCTCCCAAAGTGCTGGGATTACAGGCATGAGCCACCATGCCCGGCCCTGACTTCTTTTATGTGTCAGATGCCAGGAATTGCTGGTAGACTCTTCACCATCTAGCTGAGCAGGAAATGCTGTGGCCAGAGTGATTAAACCAAAGAGAATCTTGAAGGTGAATTCCTACTTTTTCCTTTCCAGTTAAACAACTGAGGCCAGTGTCACTGTTTTGTCAATATCAGGCACACAGCTCCCAATTAGACCTCTGAAGACATTCTCTCAAGTCAACAGTGTAAGCAGTCCTCACTGCTTCTCTTTTGCACCGGGTCTGTTTGGATTGCCATGTGACCCACACCTTTATAACAGCTCCTGGGTCATTTCTCATTCACATGAACTTTTCAAGTGAAAGAAAACTAAATTACCTCAATTTTTAATCCAACCTTGCAAATTAGCCACTTGTCAGATGCCAACAATGGCATATGCCGATGCCAAGTTAAGCCTTGTGAAAAGGAATTATTCTTTTCCCCTCTTTAGCTTTCCCTTGAGACAAAATAGCAGCTCAAACCTTTGGCACTATTAAATCCTAAAAGTCATCTGCCAGGAGGTTTGGGCTAGAAAGGAGAAGACACCTTTCTCCTAAACTCCTAAGGTAGTTCTCTATGGTTACCTTTTTACCTATTCATGTCCTGGTCCATCAATTGGGAAGGACCACATTATGTCTTGCTTTGTGTCATTTTGTTTTCCAAGCCCAGACCAAAGGGAGGGGAAGGAGATGTAAAAAGTAGGGTAGTAGTCACTTAAAAAAAGATAGCATTTTTTTGCTTCTGCTTTTCTTCCATTTTGAAGAAACAAAACCTTCTCCCAAATAATTCAGGGGATCCTCAAGGGCATTTCTCATGGGCTCAGCCTCCACATACCCACCATGTTTCTTGAATCCTTATCTGCCAATTTGGCCCTGCAGATGAGCTTTCATCTCCTGCATCTCTCTCTCTCTCTTTCATTTTTCTGTTTCTCTCCCTCTTCTTCCTCTCTCTCTTTAGTGTCTTTCTTTAGTGTCTCTCTTTAGTCTCTCTCTCTCTTTCTCCTCTCTCCTCTCTCTCTCCTCTCTCTCCAGCTTTAGGCTTGCTGTCTGGCTTCCTGATTAAGCCAATTATGTCTCCCCTACGTCAGCACGTGTTTTAATAGTGTTATCCCAAGTAAGTATAACAATTATTTTTCCACCCCTATGAAGGCCTCTCTTTGCTGAAAAATGCCTCTGAAACTCTTATATAAATTCCAGTAAGCTCTGTTATTATTTACTTCATAGAATAGGAGTCACTGCATTGTACTCAAAATCGCTCTTCCTCTCTGATTTGCCCAATTTTCCTAAGAATAAATTTGTAATTCTTCCTTTGATGCAATTTATTTTCTAATACCTAACGTTCTACTTATCTGATCTTTAAGACATGCCCAGCTCGGTCTGAATCTCAGGGTGAGCACAGCAAACATGGGCTAAGAAATCAATATTCCCAGTACATCATGAGTTCCCAAAGTTCTCAGAGCTTGCTTTCTCATAAAGAAAAAAAATCCTACATATTGGCTTATAGTTGGTATATATTCATCACCATTATATAAAGAGTGCTTTCTATGGTTCACACACATACTGAGCAAGAACTGGAGACATAGTGTTGAAAAAGACAATAAACCATACCTTCACTCAACAAACTATAGTCCATTAGAAGAGACAAAACAGACCTAGAAACCATTAGTTGTAATAGTGTAACAAGTGCTATATAAATTTATGTTCTAGGTATAGTGGTAGCCCCAAGTCTGCAGATCAACTCTGCTTGTGAGTGGAGAATTGGGGGAAAATGTGGAGTTTCAACTATAGTGTGAAGGACCATGGCTGGTCAGGAGGTGTGGGTGGGTAATGGTATAGGCAAAAGCAAGAAGGCAAAGCTCAACAAAGCTTGCTCATGGCAGGTAAGTAGGTATAGCTCAAGTACAGGGCATGAAAATTGTGGGGTTGCAGAAGATCAAGCCACAGGGGTAGACAGAAAGCATATTGAGGGGAGTCTTTTGTGCCATACTAAGGAGCTGAACTTCATCCTTTCTACAATGGAGAGCCACTGAAGGATTTTAAGAAGAGCGGAGTGGGTGTGGCAAGTGGGTGGAGGCTAGCTTCAGAAGACGGTTTTACGGAGCAAGAGTATGACAGACAAGTTGGGTTGGAACCAGATCATTAACGTGGATGTGCAAGTACGGAATGTAAAATAGAGAAAAGTGCCTCACAGTTGGTCATGTCCAATACTTTCTTGCTGGAGAATATTCTATGATCTAGAGCTACGGAATCACTCTCCCTTATAATTTGCTGTTTGTCACACCCATAATCTTTGTGTGCCAGCAAAAACAAAATGAGGCCAGGTCACAGTATTCCTGTATGTCCTTCTTTATCAGACAATAGTTACTTCTCAGCCATTATTACTCCAGCGAGAAACAGAGGACCAATGTTATAAAATAGAGGACTATCCAGCTAAACTAGTGAGCATCGCAGGAATATACTAGGATACAAAATTTACCATCTTTAATGGTAAATTAATTTACCCTCCTCTGTACTGAATTCCTTAGATTAAAATGGAGAATAGATATCTTTAAAAAGAAAAGAAACTTGTAACCTAAGTTTACATTTTTCTCTATGAGAAAAGTGCTTGCTAGGGAACTAATAGAAACTATGTCAGCGTGGGTAAAATATTATGGTATGAGCTTCCCATTAACAGGAATTTTATCTTATCTATTCTAGCATTCCCACTATCTAATTTAGTGGTGTTCCATAAATTATCATGATTAAAAGGGTATCAGTAATGGAAAAATTCAGTGCCATTTGGCTCTAGACACACTTTAAGAATTGCTACCAAATAACTGGGATATTGCAAGTAGGAATATAAATTGCTATTTCAGTTTCAAACAGGCTATCTCTGGGGGATGAGAAAATGTCATAATGAGTAGCAGCAGAACATCCCAGCAGGGTTCCAAAATACTGAGATTTCAACCCATGAGCACTAATGCCAATATTAATAAAGTCACCTATATGAGAAAATTTCTTCTCTGTTTTGAAAGATCATATTCAAAGCTGAATAAAAAGCCAAAATCAGAGGACAAATGAACCAGTTTTCAATCCTAAGAAACATGAATTTTCAAGAAAAGTAAATTAAATTAACTGAAACATGAATTTTCAAGTGAAGTGCGTAGATCAGCTCAATAGTACAGCTTTGTTGTAAAATATATTCATTCTACAGAGAAATAGCTTGGCCATACCACATTCCAGCTGTATAGGTGTCCTGGTTATTTGCATATCATCTCTCCAACCCACACCCAGCTTCTCTATTCTCCTCCACTAGGCTGGGTATGTGCAAACTCCATTTCTGAGACTCTCCCGTCTCCTTACTTCCTGGTCGATTCTATCAACAGGAGGCACTGGCAAGAGATAAGAAGACTGGAAAAAGAGATTTCTGCTTCTGACACTAACAGAATGGCAGTTGCTGGAGATTGCTAAAGCGGTTTCATCTGGGTCATTCCGGAATTCTGGAATTGGCAGCCTGAGCCAATTCCAGACATAGTTGCAGCGGTACCTCATTGGTGGATTCAGGACTGACTTCTCCAGTGTCCTCCTCTGAGTATCACCTTCTCCTGCTTTTACCCTCCAGCCCTCCAATTTCTTTGTCACCAGCTTCCTGACTCTTGATGGAGCCAGTGGCTATCTAACCCTTCTGAGTTGCAGTTTCCTCAGTTCTGAAACTGGGTTAATTAATACACAAGGATAAGAGGGTATGAAATTAAGACTTACAGAAATCGGGCCGGGCGCGGTGGCTCACGCTTGTAATCCCAGCACTTTGGGAGGCCGAGGCGGGCGGATCACAAGGTCAGGAGATCGAGACCACGGTGAAACCCCGTCTCTACTAAAAAATACAAAAAATTAGCCGGGCGTGGTGGCGGGCACCTGTAGTCCCAGCTACTCGGAGAGGCTGAGGCAGGAGAATGGCGTGAACCCGGGACGCGGAGCTTGCAGTGAGCCGAGATTGTGCCACTGCACTCCAGCCTGGGCGACAGAGCAAGACTCTGTCTCAAAAAAAAAAAAAAAAAAAAAAAAAAAAAGACTTACAGAAATCCTCTGCACTAGAAAGGTGATAGTAATCTCCTATGTAATTCAAATTTTAAAAAATAATAATAAATGTAAAAAATCCATAAAATTTTGATTTTTAACAGAACTACTATTTTAATGCTATTTTTAAATATCAAAAAATATATACATATTGGTGCCCTTGTTTTGCTATTATCCTAATTACATACTTTGTCTACCTATTGTGTACCAACCTATTATAGCATCCACTTTATAGGTTAGTTTGGGGGACCGGTAATAAAGCACATAAAGCTCCTAGGACAGTGCCTGTCCTGTAATAGGCACTAAATACCTGGCAGCAATCATTATTTTTGTGTAGACGATTTTAACAGCTAATCACATTTTCTCTGATACTTCCTTCACTTTCTAATATCACTGTTAGTACGACATCTCAGATTACACCATCATTATACCTCTTCACAGATGAGGTCTCTACCTCAAGTAGAGATTATACAGATAATAGCAGAAATCTCTCTTGATTCATTAAAATGTGTTACAAGCCATAAACAGGAAACACTCTTCCTAATAAAATACATATAGCCTATTTAACCTTAAGGGGAAATTAACATTTATTGTTGCCTATTATATGTCAGGCAGTTTGCTAGGTACCTTCATCTGGATGATCTCATTTAGTCTTGTTAAACTAACTCGTCAGAAGAATATTTGCTTTATTAATTGCATGAACATAAACAAAGATAATGGGTACTGTCTATTTTAATTAACAAGTGACTAAGTATTATATTAGGAAGAGACTCACTCATGTAGCAAAGATTTATTGCATGCTTACTGAGTGCCAGAAACTGTACTAGAAACCAAGGATACAGAGATTAAAATAAAAAGCCACAACGGAACTGACTCTTCCCCACCCCAGCTGCTTGAATAGTGGCTGCCAAAGGCTCACAGGTGGCTTCAGCCAAGGGAAGCAGCCTCATCCAGAAAAGCCTGTGAGGTCATGCCTTCCTCCACAGCCAGCCCAGGCCAATGACATATGTGATACAAAAAGCTCAGCCCCTTGCCTCAAGGTGGGGCAAGTCTACAGTGTTATTTACATTTCAGAGCACCCCAAGAAATCATAGTGCAGTTAGACTCCAGTGCAGCCACAACATCTTTGCTTTGCTTCTTCCTCTAGCCTGTCCTGCTTTCCTCCTTTCCTTCCAGGTTGTCCCTGAGAGCACTCCTTCAACGACTCACTCAACAAGAATCCCCATTCCAGGCTCTGCTTCTAGGGAGCCTGGCCTCATCTGTCTTCAAGGAGCTTTCTGCCTAGTAGAGAACCATACCTGTAAACACACAAACAAAATGTAAATCATAGTGTGAAGTCATGAATGTGAATGTACAAAACACCGTAAGTGCACAGAAGAAGCAGCATGGCAGAATCAGCACTCAACTCCATGCCCATGATACATGGGTAAAAGCAAGATTAAATATCCATCCCAAATTCAAGTACAGTAAGACATAGATCCTACAGCAGAGGTCAGCAAATTTTTTAATGAACATATAGTAAGCTTTCTAGACTTTTCAGGAGCATAGGAGAAATTATGTATATTTTCTAAGTACTTACAGAACCATTTCAAATGTGACCTCAGGCAGCTGACTAGACTTGACCTGTGGGCATATCTAGAACAGCGTTTTTCAAACATTAATATGCATAGTAACCACCAGATGATGTTGTGAAAATAGATTCTCATCTGGTAGGTTTTTTTTTCTTTTTTTTGAGACGGAGTCTCATTCTGTCACCCAGGCTGGAGTGCAGTAGCATGGTCTCGGCTCACTGCAAGCTCCGCCTCCCAGGTTCATACCATTCTCCTGCCTCAGCCTCCCGAGTAGCTGGGATTACAGGCACCCGCCACCACGCCCAGCTAATTTTTTGTATTTTTAGTAGAGACGGGGTTTCACCATGTTAGCCAGGATGGTCTCGATCTCCTGACCTCGTGATCCACCCGCCTCGGACTCCCAAAGTGCTGGGATTTCTAATAAGCTCGTAGGTGATGTTGATGCTGTTGGTCCATGGTCCACACATCAAGAAACAAGTCTCTAGAGAGATAAGTATGGTAAAAAGAGAAATCCTAAAAGAAAAACAATTGAGCAAAGCTGCAGGAGTTTTAGGAGCAGAGGAAGCAATAACAAGGGCTCTAGGCTGAGGTCAGAGGGAGTGCCAAGTAATTTAATTAATGGACATTTATTGACCATCAACTCACTTCAAATCATTGCTCTAAGTGCTACAAGGAAAGAGGCCAAGCTTTCACAACCTTGAGCATACTTTGTTAAAGAATCAGCTAGAAGACAGAGCAGCAGAGGAGGAAGACCTGTGTAGTCCACTGTGGCAGAGAGAGCCAATCGCCCAGCAGAAACCTGATGCATCAAGGGTTCAAATACACGTGAATAGAGGATCTCAACAAATAGATGCTTTATCTGCCCAGCAACTGCCTGTCTAACTTTATATTGCCATAACCCTTGCTACTGATCTCTGTAGCCAAGGCTATTTCTTTTAAAACAACTACATAATCTTCCTCATTTTTTCCTTTAAAAAACCTGTGTCTTCTTGTAATCCCAGCACTTTGGGAGGCCAAGATGGGCAGATAACGAGGTCAGGAATTCGAGACCAGCCTGGCCAACATAGTGAAACCCCATCTCTACTAAAAATTAAAAAAAAAAAAAAAAATAGCCAGGCATGGTGGTGGGTGCCTGTAATCCTAGCTACTCGGGAGGCTGAGGCAGTAGAATCACTTGAACCTGGAAGGCGGAGATAGCAGTGAGCCGAGACTGCACCATTGCACACCAGCCCGGGTGACAGTGCGAGACAGACTCTGTCTCAAAAAACAAACAAACAAAAACACCTGTGTCTTCTTTTATCTCCCCGAATACACACATAGTTTACTATAGCATGTGTATTCCCATTGCAATGCTCTATTTCCAAATAAACATCATTTTCTTTAAAAAAAAAAAAAAAAATAGATGTTTCAGAGTCAGGCAAACCAAAGCACATAGATTTAAATTCCACTTTCAAATCTTGATTAGCTCTTCGGCCTAATATGTGTCATCTAACTACCCTGCTATGGTTTGAATGTTTGTGTCCCTCCAAAACTCACGGTAGAACTTAAACCTCAAGGTGGTGGTATTAAGATATAGGGCCTTTGGAAAGTGATTGCACTGTAAGGGTTCCACCCTCATACATGGGATTAGTATCATTATAAAAGGGCTTGAGGGAGTGAGTTTGTGCCTTCCATCCTTCCACCATGTGAGGACACAGCAAGAGGTACAATCTGTGAAGCAGAGAGCCAGCCTTCACCAGACACCAAATCTGCTAGTGCCTTGACCTTGGACTTCTAGCCTCCAGGACTGTGAAAAACAGGTCTCTACTCTTTATAAGTTACTCGGTCTAAGATATTTTTTACAGCAATATAAATGGACTGAGGCATATTCTGAGCCTCAGATTACCATGCTGAACATGCAGGTATCAACTTCAGCGAGGCATTACGAAGATTAAATGAGATAGGATACATAGAGGCAGCTGGCACATAACAGCTGAATGAAGATTGGTTTCCCACTTTTTCTTCCCTTGCTAAAGACATTGGTGTAGTCATTTGCTTGTGAAATGTGCGAATATGGAACCAGTGGTTTTAAGAGAGGATTGTACAATTCATATGAATATATAAGCTCTCTCTGGAAGAATACCCAGTAAGTTGAAAACACTGATGGCACTGAGACAGGTTAATGAATGAGTAGAGAACAAGGATGAGAGAAAAGCTTTTGCATATCTTGATTCTTTCTGATGTACAGATTTTGCTTATTAAAAAATGGAATTACAGGGCCAGGCCACGATGGCTCATGCCTGTAGTCCCAGCACTTTGGGAGGCCAAGGCAGGCGGATCACCTGAGGGCAGTTGTTTGAGACCAGCCTGGCCAACATGGGGAAACCCCATCTCTAATAAAAATAGAAAAATTAGCCAGGCATGGTGGAGCACACCTGCAGTCCCAGCTACTCGGGAGGTTGAGGTGGGAGAATCGCTTGATCCCAGGGGTCAGATGTTGCAGTGAGCCAAGATTGCAGCACTGCACTCCAGCCTGGGTGACAGAGTGAGACTCTGTCTCAATTTAAAAAATAAAAATGGAATACGCACACAGGCACATGCACACACATGCTGAGTGGATAAGTGATACAGATTTAGGAACATAAGTCTATTAGCAACAGGTATGAGTGAACGTAGACTTCAGCATAAAGTTGTACTTCTGTCCAGGAAACTAGCAAACTGTACTAAGGAGCTTTCTTTCACTTTTATTTCTAAATATCATCATACCTAAGAAAATTCATTAAGATTGATCATTCTAGAAGCTATGGAAGATAGTGTTAGTTGATTCACTCAGCACGTATGTCAACCCTGTTGTTTCTTGTTTTTCCTACTTTAAAAAAAATTGATTTTCCAGCCTTCCTTATAGTCAGAGGTGACCATACAACAGTTATGGTCATTGTGACATCTACAGAAAGCTGTTGGTGCCACCTCTTCTGTTTTATCCTTCTGTCTGTCATGCTGGCTTGATGCCTAGAGTTGCAACAACCATTTTACAACCACGAGAAAGAAAGCCCACATGCTTGGGACACTGAAGCAGAAAGAAAGAAAATGCTTGTGTTTCAATGGTATCAGTGAGCTGCCTCCTGAGAGCTACCTCTGTATCTCTTGTCTCATTAAAAAAAATGAATTCCCTATTTGTGTAACACTTTCTATTATATTTTTCTTTTAGTTATAGCCAAAATCAATATTTAATTACATAAAGAAGAATCAAGTTAAATAACTGGTGTTTCAGAGAAGGAAGTTCATGAGCAATGTGGAAGATAAAGAATCAGTTTCAGAAGGCTGATATCAGATTAGTTGCATCTGAAATATAACCAGAGTATATGTCCCTCTTATTTCTGTGATATGTGAACATAGCCCCCAAACAAATATATACATTTTTATTAGCCATCTCTGTTCTGCTTAATTTTAAAATTAGATTATCTGCCTTATTTTTCCCATTCTTAGAAACCTGAAGCAAAGGATGTATTACAAAGATTTTGGAGAATGCATGGAATAAAGGAAGGACTGAACAATTAAGCTATGGGAAGAACTAAAACACAGAAGTTCCAAGACCTCCAGAAGCTGGGGAATGGAAACATGCTTTCTATAGCATTGCCTAGTGTCGTGCAACTCTGACACTCTCTGTTTCTATGTATCTCAATTCAGGTTTTCCAATTATTAGAAGAATTAATCTAACTGAACCAACTTGGGTCAGATATCTCTATTTTGAGAGCATATAGCTATGTCCAGGGGACAGAGTAGAACACATAAGCTTATCCTTGGGGAAACTACACAGAGCTGAGCAACCATCGCAGTTTGTGTCTCCTACATTCCATCTGTTGACTGTGGTGGTTGTGTACACACACACAAATGTACACACAGACCCACACACACACTCTCTCTCTTCTTTCTCTCTCACTTCTCTATACTCAATATATATATTTTCTCCATCTATCCATAATGCCTCAATTCAACTAAAAGTAATTAATCCATACATAATAACTAACATTCTTGTCTTCTTCTAAAATGGGAAATGACCTAAATTCATGCCCAGCTATTAAACAAGGTACGATGTCATGATACCATATTTTTTTGAAATCAGGCTCCCTGGGTGATATCCATTTTTATTATATATTTGTAATAATTTCATTTGGGCATTCTGCAACTACACAGCCTATGAAGGGGAGAAAAGTTAGGGAATCAATACTAATATAAATATAGACCTAGCATAGGTTTAGTATGCAAAGAAATACAAGTGCAGATTTTTGTATTTGCTGCTGAAACTGGCCATGAGGTTTATTGTAGTCCATTCAGGTTGCTACAACAAAATGCCATAAACTCGATAGCTTATAAACAATAGAAATTTATTTCTCATGGTTCTGGAGACTGGGAAGTACAAGCTCAAGGTGCCATCAGATTCGGTGTCTGGAGAGGATTGGCTTTCTGGTTCATAGATAGTACCTTCTCACTGTACTCACGTGGTGGAAGGAAAGAGTTAACTCTCTGGGGTCTTTTTTTTTATAAGAGCATTAATCCCACTCTTGAGGGCCCTGACTGTATGACCTAAGCACCCTGCAAAGGTCCCACCTCCTAAGACCATCATATTGGGGATTCGGTTTCAGCATATGAATTTGGAGGCACACAAACATTCAGATTATAGCAAGGCTCTAGCTAGTATTTATGACTTCCATGTTATTCTTACCATTAGCCAGCAACTCAGCTATTCAGAATTATTTGCCCAGTGAAGTTACCCAATAATGTATTCCTAACTGGTCTAGGCCCTTAGTGTTTCAACTTATATAATGTTGCTGTACCTTCTGTTAATCTTTGCCGTTGAGCATGGTAGTGTAAGGTGGTTTTTTTCTCTCCAAAGAATTGCTGTTAATATAACTCAACTCTACTACCCTGTGACCTCTGCATATTCCCTTGCAAGTTGTAACTGCCTATAAAACAGAATATTTTGAAGTCAGGTATCTACCCCTTGGATAAATTGGCCAGAGGCCTTAGATGAAAAGGACATTCACCCCAGGAATGGTTATATACTAGTTTACCACCCCAGATTTTTCTAGGTAAATATCCTTTCTTAAACAGTGGTTATTTACAAGATTTGTGTATGAAGAATGTGAATTTTTTAATATACTAAAATTTTGTCAGCATCCAGTTTATTCTTACATAAATTTCTAGAATACTGACAGAATATTCTGATCATTGGTTATGTACCAACTATTTTAATCTTTTCTTCTCACATTTTATCTTAACCGTATATTCTACCCAGTTTATAAGATTACCCCGTGGCTAAATTTAGTAGGTAGTAAATCATTCTAAGCACACAGAGTGGTTCTTCTTGTGATCAGCTCTGAAACATAATTGAAAGAGCGAGGGTATGGGAATTAGATTAATCTGGATTTTATTTCTGGTACTGACTTGCTATCTGACCTTGGGCAACTTATTAATTGCTTTGAGTCTCATTTTCTTCATCTATAAAATGATCATAATAATAACTAATTCATATGCAGTTTGGAAATGTGTAATTAAATGATTTATATAAAGTTCCTGATACAGTTTCTGAAAAATAATAGACACCGAGCAAGTGATAACCATAATAATCAGAGTTTATCCTTCATATTAACTGGGATAAAATTTATCAGGAAATACAACATGGCAAAGCACCCAGAAATTCACAAGCATGTATTTCACTTGCCCTTTTATACAGAGCTGAAAATTTTCTCATCATTATCTCATCCATTGCCTGCAGCACCATCCTTCCCAAGCTCCTCCTGAGACTTTCTACTAAGGTGGAGCACATTGAACCATATGTGACTCTGCCTTTTCTGCCTATTTTTGCAAGATTTTTCCCATTAGAGTATTATTAACAGAAAGTGGGGCTGTTATCAAGGTAACTAGGAATGGTGCATTCTCAGTTCAGGCACCGACGGAACTTCTGCTTGACCTGGTACAACTCCAACTGTGCTCTCGGCTTTCCTCACTCTTCTTGTTCCAAGAATGTAAATATTCTTTCGTGTCTTTCTTCTTATTTTGTTTTTCTCCACAAGGTCTCATTGAACTATATATTTTCCCTTAAATTTTCTCAACTCATTTTATTTCTCCTAAATAAACTTGATACTTCTCCCTTTTCTAATGCAATAGATCTTCTTACTAATACTGCCCACTAAACATTTGTGTGTAATTTGTCCTTAATTCTACACACAAAACATTATCTCTACAAACATTTTACAACTATAGTCTATCTATAGAGAACTATAAGAGGAACTTGCTCTAAAGGAGGAACTTCAACAACCAAGCCAAGTGTCTGATAATTTTCAACAATATGTTATTCAAGAAAGTGCAGCAAAAAATATTTTTAAGTTAACAGGGGAGAATGACATGAGCAAAATGGCAAAATAGAAGTTTTCAGCACTTATCCCTTCACAGAAACATCAATTTGATCAGCCATCTGTGCATGAAAATATCTTCATAAGAGACAAGGAATCCAGATGAGAGGTTATAGCACCTTTGTGGAGCACAGAAATAAGAAAATGTACATTATACAGAGTAGAAAAGACAGTTTCACATTATCTGCATTACCCTGCCCACAAACCTGGGCAGTGCAACATGCAAAGAGATACTATATATGTGGGGGAAGGAGAGTAAAGTTAACACCTGACTTCATGGACTCCAATGCCAGGCACAATTCAGTGAACTCAACACCAGACAGGTTCCTACAGCCACAGGCTACAGGACAATCCCTGTAAACCCAAGCTCCAGGCTGTCCCCTTATGACTCTAAGACCCAATGGCTCCAACCTCCATAGCTCTTACGAACATAGGCTCCAGGCCTTCCCCAGAACCAGGCCATTTATGGCTGCCCCAGGCTCCACACTAATGACTATAGACTCAGGCTCTGGGCCTGTCTTCATGGACTCAGCACCAGGCCCACCACAGTGAACCCCAGCACGAAGTCACTATCCATGGCTCCAGGCTCCAAGCCCATCTCAGTGCCAGGCCACCCACTGCAGCCCAGGATCCAAACTCACTTCAGCACCTGGCTGGTCCCTGTAGCCCCAGCCAGGCCCCAGGCCAACTCCAATGCCAGGCTGGCCCTCATGGCCCCAGCTCCCAGGGCCACCCACACAGACTCAGGTTCTAGGCCTGTCCCCATGGACCCAGTCATCAGGCCCACCTCAAGAGTCCCCAGTGCCATACCAGACCTCATGGACCCAGAACCCAGGCCTATACTCATGCACCCAAGCTCTAGACACAACCCCATAGACTCAGGTAATAGGTCAGACCCTGTGGACCTAAGCACCAGACCAACATGCACAGGGACTTCAGCAGCAAGTTCACCCGTGAACCCTGCTAGCTGAACCACCCAGAATCTCTGGATGTGCTGACTGGTGAAGGGCTTTCCCTGCCAAAATCAGTCTATCAAGAATGAAAAAGGTGCCTACTTCTTCAAATGTACAGACACCATTATGAGGCCATAAGGACCACAATTAATCAGAGAAACATGACTCTATCAAAGGAAAAAAATTAAGCACCAGTAACCAAAAAATAGAGATGTATGAACTGCCTAACAAATAATTCAAAATAATCATCTCAAAAAAGTTCAGTGAGCTATAAGAGAATACAGGTAGACAACTACATGAAGCCAGAAAAGCAATACATAAACAAAATTAAAAATCAACAAAAATATAGGAACCTTTAAAAAATAGAAATTCTAGAGCTGAAGAACACAATGGATGAACTTAAAAATTCCATATAGAGCTTCAACTTCAGACTCAACCAATCAGAAGGTAGAATCAATGAACTCAATGATAAGTCACTCAAAAGTACTCAGAGAAATAATAAGGAAAAAACTTAAAAATTGAAGAAATAATATGGAAATTATGGTACACTATTGTGCAAAGCAATATACTCATTATAAAAGTTCCAGAAGGAGCAGAGAAAGGAACTTCTATAATGAATATAAAACTTTTCAAATCTAAAGAGGGAAATAAACATACAGATCCATGAAGTCCAAAGAACCCTAAATAAATTAAATATAAAATAATTTTTGCCAAGACATATTATATAATCAAATTCTCAAAACACAAAGACAAAGAATTTTGAAAGCAGCAAGAGAAAAGTGACTCATCACATAAAAGGAAAGCCCTCATAAGATTATCAGTGGATTTTGCAGCTGAAACCTTGCATCCAGGAGAAACTGGAATAATTTATATTAAAATAGTGAAAGAAAAAAAAAAGAATACTATGCCCAGTAAAGCTGGCCTTCAGAAATGAAGGAGAGATAAGGACTTTCTCAGACAAACAAAAGCTGATGTGGTTTGTTAACACTAGACCTGCATTATGACAAATGTTAAAGCGAGTTCTTAAAGTTGAAACAAAAGGATGCTAACTAACAACACAGACGCATATAAAAATATAATACTCCCTGTAAAGATAAGAATATACTCAAAATTCATAATACTCTGATATGGTAATGGTGGTATATAAATCCCTTCTAAGTCTAGTATAAAAGTTAAAAGACAGTCACAAAAAAATATATATAACTACAAAAGTTTGTTAATGAATACACTATATAAAAAGATGTAAATTGTGATCTCAATAACATAAAATGAGGAAGGAGGAAAAGTTAACATGTAGATTTTTTATATGTAGTTGAAGTTAAGTTGTTATGAGTTTAAAATAGATTGTTGTAACTGTAAGATATTTTATGTAAGCTTTATGGTAAGCACAAAGGAAAAAGCCTGTAGTAGAAACATAAAAGATAAAGAGAAATAACTCAAAGCATACTATTATAAAAAAAATTATCAAATCAGAAAGAAGACCAGCAAGAGAGGAATAACAGGACAAAGAAACTACCAAACAGTAAGAAAACATTAACAAAATGGAAACAGTATACTTTAAGTATAAATGGGTTACATTATCCAATCAAAAGACATAGAATGGCTGAATGAATTTAAAAACAATAAGATCCAACTATACGCTACCTACAAGAGATTCACTTTAGCTTTAAGGGCACAAAAAGGCTGAAAGTAAAGGGCTGAGAAAAGATTCTATGCAAATGGTAACAAAAAGAGAACAAGAGCAGTTATGCCATACAGATAGACTTTAAATCAAAAATTGTCACAAGAGACACAGAAGTGATAATAAAGGGGTCAATTCATCAGGAGAATTTAACAATTGTAAATATATACATACTCAACACTGAAGCACCTAAACATATAAAGCAAATATTAACAGAACTGAAAGGAGAAATAGACAGTAAGATAACAGTAGAGGACTTCAACACCCCACTTGTAACAATAGATAGATCCTACAGATAGAAAATAAATGAGGAAACAGCTGACCTGAATGACACTGTATATTAAATGAACCTAACAGACATATGTATCCTGCAAATTTACTAAATTTGTTTATTCTAAAAGTTTTTTGGTGGAGTCTTTAGAATTTTTTACGTATAAGATCATGTTATATGCAAATGGAGATAATTTTAATTTTTTTATTTGGATGCGTTTATTTCTTTTTCTCAACTAGTTGCTCGGACTATGACTTTTAGTACTATGTTGAATAGAAGTGACAAAAGTGGGCATCCTTGTCTTACTCCTGACTTTAGAGGAAAGCTTTGAACTTTTCACCATTGAATATGACATTCCACCCAAAAGCAATAGAATATACATTTTTTTCAAGTTCACATGAAATATTCTTCAGGATAAATCAAGTTAAGCCACAAAACAAGTCTCAGAAAATTTAAGACGATTAAAATCATGTCAAGTGCCTTTTCTGATGAAAATAGAAATTAGTAACAAGAAAAAAGTTGGAAAATTTGCAAATATGTGAAAATTAAACACACACTCCTGAAGAACCAATGGGTCAAAGAATAAATCAAAAAGAAAATCAGAAAAAAAATCTTAAGACAAATGAAAATGGAAACAACATACCAAAATTTATGGGATACAGCAAAAGCAATTCTAAGAGGAAATATTATAGCAATAAACACCTACATTAAGAAAAAAAAATCTCAAATAAACAACCTAACTTTATGCACCAGGAACTAAAAACAGATGAATAAACTAAGCCCAAAGTCAGCAGAAGGAAGGAAATAATAAAGAAAGACCAGAGCAAAAATAAAGTAGAGATTTTTAAAAACAATAGAAAACAGCAACAAAAGTAAGAGCTGGTTTCTTGAAAAGATAAGCAAAACTGACAAATCTTTAGCTAGACTAAAAAAAATTAAAAAAAAAAAACGGAAAGAAGACTCAACTAGGTAACAGTAACTAAAAAAGAGACATTCCAATTGATACCACAAAAATACAAAAGATTATAAGAGACTACTGTGAACAATTATATACCAATAAATTGGATGACCTAGAAGAAATGTATAAATTCCTAGAAACATAAAACCTACAAAGACTCAATTAACAAGAAATAAAGACTGGGCCCAGTGGCTCATGCCTGTAATCCCAGCACTTTTGGAGGCTGAGGTGGGTGGATAGCTTGAGTTCAGGAGTTCGAGACCAATCTGGACAACATGGAAAATCCCTGTCTCTACTAAAAAAAAAAAAAAAATAGCTGGATGTAGTGGTGCACACCTGTAGTCCCAGCTACTCAGGAGGCTGAGGTGGGAGAATCACCTGAGCCCAGGAAGTCAAGGCTGCAGTGAGCCATAGTTGCACCACTGCACTCCAGCCTGAGCAACAACACTGAGACCCATTCTCAAAAAAAAAAAAAAAAAAAACCGAACAGACCAATAATGAGTAAGGAGATTGAATTAATAATCCAAAACCTCTCAACAAAGAAAAGTCCAGGACCTGATGGCTTCACTGGAGGATTCTACCAAAAATGTAAACAATTAACAGCAATTCTTCTCAAACTCTTTCACAAAACTGAAGAGGAGAGAATATTTCCAAACTCATTTTACAAGGCCAGCATTACACTGATACCAAAGCCAGATAAGGACACTACAAGCAAAGAAAGTTATAGACCAGTTCCTCCGATGAATGTAGATGCCAACAATCTTAAACAAAATACTCAGAAATTGAATTCAATAACACATTAAAAGAATCATTCACCATGATCAAGTGGGATTTATTCCTGGGATGCAAGGATGTTTCAACATATATAAATCAATAAATGTGACATAACACATGAACTGAAAGATAAAAGCCATATGATCGTCTTATACCACATTAACAAAATGAAAGAAAAATCATAAGATCATCTCAAGAGATGCAGAAAAAGCATTTGAAAAACTTCAACATCCTTTTGTGTTAAAAATTCTCAAAAAATTAGGTATGGAAGAAATATACCTCAACATAAAAAAAGGGCATATATGACCAACCCAGAGCTTATATCCTATTCAATGGTAAAAAGTTGAAAGCTTTTTCTCTAAGATCAGGAATAAGACAAAGATACCCATTCTCATCACTTACATTTGATCTAATACTGGAAGTCCTAGACAGAGCAATTAGTCAATAAAAAGAAACAAAAGTTGCCAGGAGCGGTGGCTCACGCCTGTAATCCCAGCACTTTGGGAGGCCAAGGCAGGCGAATCACAAGGTCAGGAGATCGAGACCATCCTGGCTAAAACAGTGAAACCCAGGCTCTACTAAAAATACAAAAAAATTAGCTGGGCATGGTAGCAGGCGCCGATAGTCCCAGCTACTAGGGAGGTTGAGACAGGAGAATGGCGTGAACCAGGGAGGCGGAGGTTGCAGTGAGCAAGATCATGCCACTGCACTCCAGCCTGGGCAACAGAGCAAGACTCTGTCTCAAAAATAAAAATAGAAAAAAAAAAAGAAATAACAGGCATCCAAATAAGAAGGAAACAACTAAAATTATCTTTGTTTGCATATAAAATAATCTTATATATAGGAAATTCTAAAGACTCTGCCAAAAAAATCTGTTAAACAAATTCAGTAAACTGGCAATATACAAAATTAACATAAAAAATCAGTTGCATTTTTAAACACTAACAACTAAACAAAAAAGAAATCAAGAAAACAATTTCATTTACAATAACATCAAGAAATACTTATGATTAAACTTAACCAAAGAGGGAAAGATCTGTGCATTGAAAACTATATGACATTGATAAAAGAGGTTGAAAAAGACAAAAATAAAAGATATCCTATGTATATGGATGGGAAGAATTAATATTGTTAAAATCTCCATACTACTCAAACTGATTTACAAATCCAAAGTAATCCCTATCAAAATTCCAATAACATTTTTCACAGAAATAGAAAAAACTATCCTAAAAATTCTTATGTAACCACAAAAGATTCAAATAGCCAAAGCAATCTTAAGCAAAAAGAACACAGCTGGAGGCCTCATGCTACCTCATTTCAAAATATACTACCAAGCTATAGTAACCAAAATGGTATGGTACTGGCACAAAAACAAATACATAGACCAATGAAACATTATAGAGAGCCCAGAAATAAATTTACAATCAATTCATCTTCAACAAAGTTGCCAATAATACACAATGAGGAAAGGACAGTCTCATTAATAATTGGTGTTAAGAAATGTGTATATCCATTTGTAGAAGAATAACATTGTGTCCTTATCTCAGTCCATACACACAAATCAACTCAAAATGAATTAAACACTTAAATTTAAGACCTGAAACTGTAAAACTACTAGAAGAAAACAGGGAAAAACCTTCTTGACATTAATCTTGACGATGATTTTTTTATATGACCCCAAAGCACAGACAACAAAAACAAAAATAGATAAATGGGATTGCAGCAAACGAAAAACCTGCACAGCAAAGGAAATACTCAACAATCTTCACTAAAGAATGGGAGAAAACATCTGCAAACCATACATCTGATAAGGGGTTAATATCTAAAATATATAAGGAATTCAAACACTCAATAGCAAGAAAAAAATTACCTAATTTTAAAATTGGGCAAAAAAAAAACTTAAGTAGTCTTTTCTCATAAGGAGATATAAAAATGTCTAACAGGTATATGGAAAAAATTCTCAACATTATGAAACATCACAGAAATGTAACCAAAACTACAGTAAAAGTATCATCACACCTGTTGCAATGTTTATTATCAAAAGAAAAAAGATAACAAGTGTTAGCAAGCATGTGCAAAAGGGAACACTTGTACACTGTTGGTGATATGTAAATTGGTACAGCAATTATGGAAAACAGTATAGAGGTTCCTTAAAAAGTTAAAAATAAAACAACATATGATCAGCAATCCACTTCTGAAGATATATCCAAAGAAATGAAATCAGTATCTCCAAGAGATATCTGCACTCTCTTGTTCATTGGAGCATTATTCACAATAGCCAAGATATGGAAACAATCTAAGTGTCCATCAACAGACGAATGGATAAGGAAGTGTGGTATATATCCACAATAGAATAGTATTCAGCCTTAAAAAAAGATGCAACTCCTGTCATTTGCAACAAGATGGATGAAGCTAGAGGACATTATGCTAAGTGAAATCGGCCAGACATAGACAAATACTGCATGGTCTCATTTATATGTGGAATCTAAATCAAAGTCAAAATCACCATCTTTCCAAAGAGAGAAGCCACAAATCTTCATCTCTGGGCAATGTTACTTCCTCTTTTACTTCAGTCATCTGACATTCTGTAACCTAGACAATAAATCATAAAGTGAAGCGACACCACCTTTTCTTATTAAAAAAATAGTACAAGGAGAAACACAGAAAAAGAAATAATTGGTTATGTGTGCATATATGTATGTGTTTATGTGTACATATGACACATACAGAATATGGTTAAAGTTCTTTTCTGGTGGAGTAGCCCAAAAATTCATTTCTAATAGACCTGAGTTCTTAGTGGTCTTCCCTTTATAAGGTTGCTCTAGACTTCTATTAATTTTACAACTGAATATAGTAGTATTAAGAAACACCTCCATGAATTTCCTGGGTCCCAAACGTAGTCCTTGCCAACATCACATAGCAGCAATCCAGGATTTCCTGGGTAAGTTCTGGAACCTCTTCTCTGCTTACTGCAGAGCACAAGGAACTAAAAAATATCCAGGTGACATTCTCAGCTTCCAGTTTGATAGAACACCATTATTATGTCCCCTGGTAGAAGCATTCCTCTTAAAGAACTCTAAACAGCAGTTGCTCATATAGGATGAAAAAAAAATTTGGAAGTGGTTGTTAAACTTGATAGTGATAATAACTTCCACTTCCACTCTGTATTCCCAGACCCATGATTTCTGGCTAAAAAGAAAAAAGAACAACTTACCTCTATTGACGTTCTACGCATGTACTTTATCCCATAAGACAGCAGTGTCATGTAGCAAGACACTGAAATTTATGCTGAGTCTCATGTCAACTGATCCCACTATAAAATGAATTCTGCAACCAGTAGCAAGATTAAATGGGATACAATGATGGTGAATATGGCATTTAACAGCAACTCTGGGAGCAGGGAAGACAAATTAATTTTCAGAGTAAGAGCTTATTTCAGGAAGGATACATCTCTGCCCCTTCATATGGAAGGAGTTCAATGTAATCAACCTGCTATTATATTGCACAGCACAAATCCTATGGCTGGCAGCTTAGACACGCAACAGGGCCAATAGCCAGAACAGCCTTAGTGAGGGGAAGTCCACTTAGCTGATGTTATAAATGGCCTTTATCACTACTGGTATGGTCCCTTTGTACATGAGACCATTATGCAGGCTTTGAGGTCATTTGGGAAGAGGCTGGCTGCTGTCCACAGAATAGGCTATCTTGTTCTCCTGATTACTGAGGGTCTCCACTTTAGTGAGTGCCCTATGGTGCCCATATTCATGAAGAAATGATATTCATACTCTGTGCCCTCTCCATGAAGTCCATCCACATTTGTCTTCTCCAGGCTTTCTTGTCACCAATATTTCAGTATGATTCATTCACAGACCCTGACTAACCAGCCACTACCATGTATCAGTGTAGATACATATTTATGGCCATATCTCCTTTCTTATGAAGGAGGTAGCTGGATATATTGCCAGAAGTTCTACCCACTTGCAGAAGTCCCCTTATCACCCCTGAATGGAGCTGTAAGACAGAAGCAATCCACTTCCTACTGTTGCCAGCCTATCGCACACACCAGTCGATTCCTCGGATCCAAGTCCATTCTTCCTCCATCAGCTAGCCATAGGAAACTCTCCATTAGGCATAGGATTGGCTTGAAGGACAGATGGCAAAGCTACAAAAGTAGAAGCCGTGGAGATCTGAGTCACTTATACACCTCACTTGTGTCTTTTGAAACTTTTAGAACCTAATCTCACATTTACCATTTCCACTTAATGATACAGGGTTGTTAACATATAGGCAAACTCATAGCTTTGTAAACTAGATAATATCCAGTTTGCAATTGACAGGTCAAGCCTTATAGTCATTTCAGTCATTTCATTTTAAAGGGACAAACATCTTGTCTCTGCCTGGGACTGTAGCTCTAAATAAGAATAGTTATCAACAGAGGAGAGGTATAAAACCCTAAGAATCTGCATGTGATTCTCCTATTAAAGCTTGCCAGAGGTCCATGCAACATTTAATAATGGGAACTAATATGAAGGTGTTAAATGGTAACAATGAAAAGCAAAAAACAGATGATGAGCCAGAAACTCCTATCCCTAGGTCTGGAGAGACAAAGAGAGAGAGAGTGTTGTTACCAGGGACCTGAAGCTGGGGTCACCTGGAAGTAAGTGAAACCATGGTGAGGCTGCCTGAGAGTGTGAAATAATGGTTTCTAGAAGATCTGAAACCACTGAGGAAACACAGTCCCTGATGGAGATACCACCTAAGGCCCAGGGGCAGAGTTGGAAGGGATGAATGAGAAATACTCAGACTTCTCGACTCCATCCACCATTGATTTCCTCCCATTGGCTGAACATAACCAGGAGCCAGTTGGCAAGTGAGCCTGAGAACTGTAGTTTCTCATCAGAGATTGGGTCACTATCAAAATGTCAAATGACTGGTAAATTTCTTCACTGTTGTTTTTGAAATTTCAGGACAATGTCTGTCACATGATGAGCCCTCAATAAAATGTTATCAAGTGAAGAAAAATCCACGTATTCTGATCTGGCTCTACAATAGACCCAAATGGCAGCAGCAGATAAATAGTGGAGTTTTTGCCTCCAGCAAACTTTTTCCTACTATTAGCAGCTTAGAAGCAATAAAGGAGCTTGGGGATGAATCCTACTCTATGCTTTTGATTTTGATCTTTGTCTACTGAGTGGGACACCGGGGTTCCTATTTGTCCACTTGGGTTTCTATTTGTGAGAGAGCATTGTAGCAGAGCTGTGGAGGAAGAGCAGCAAGAGCCACCAACCTAAATACCTGTCCTGAATCCTTGCAGGTCTATTAGCTTGCTCTGGCCTCTAGCATGGTCCAAGAGCATTATTTCAGACCTAAATATTTCAGTTCACTTTCCAATGGAGAGTGGTTACTATTACTGTGTGAAAGGCTTCCAAGATTGGTGTTAGAATATTTCTTACACAGAATAATGTCATTTGTCAAATGATAAAATAGGCAGCTTAGAAGAGAACATAACAAAATTAACGTAACTTTCTAAATGCTAATATAGGTTTTAAGAACAAAGAAACAAATAAAACTGATACCGAAGAAAATAATTACTTTTCAAGCCAGACAGGCCAGAAACCTGCCTAGGGATGCTGTGTTTATCAAAAATGGTTTTTAAACAAATGATATTGAAAACACGACATAGTAAACCCATGGGGTACAGAAAAAGCAGTACTAAGAGGAAAATTTATAGCCATATGTGCCTACATCAAAAAAGAAAAAAATTTTCAGACAAATAACCTAACAATACATCTTAAAGAACTAGAAAGAAAAGAGCAAACCAAACCCCAAATCGGTAGAACAAGAGAAATAAAGATCAGAGCAGAAATAAATGAATTTGAAATAAATAAAACAATACAAAAGATCAAAGAAACAAAAAATCGGTTTTTTGAGAAGATAAAATTGACAAACCTTTAGCCAGTCTAAGAAAAAAGGAGAGAAGACCCAAATAAATAAAATTAAAGGTGAAAAAGGGGACATTACAGCTGATATGAAAGAAATTCAAAGGATCATCAGTGGCTACTATGAGCAACTACATACCAATAAATTGGAAAATCTAGAGGCAATAGACAAATTCCTAGACACATACAACCTACCTAGACTGAAACATGAGGAAATCCAAAACCTAAATAAACCAATAATATGTAAGAAGATTGAAGCCATAACGAAAATTCTCCCAGTAAGGAAAAGCCCAGGATCTAATAGCTTCACTGTTGAATTCTACCAAACATTTAAAGAACTAATACCAATCCTACTCAAACTATTCCAAAACATAGAATAGAAAGGAATACTTCCAAACTCACTCTGCGAGGCCAGATTACACTGATACCAAAACCGGACAAAGACACATCAGAAAAAAATAAAAATAAATAAATAAATAACTACAGGCTATATTCCTAATAAATATTGATGCAAAAATCCTGAACAAAATACTAGCGAATCAAATTCAACAACACATTAGAAAGATCATTCATCATGACCAAATGGAATTTATCCCAGGGATGCAAGAGTGGTTCAGGATACACAAATCAATCAATGTGATAGATTACATCAGCAAAATAAAGGCTAAAAACCACATGATCATTTCAATTGATGCTGAAAAAGCATTTGATAAAATTCAACATCCCTTCATTATAAAAACCCTCAAAAAACTGTATATAGATGGAACATACCTCAACACAATAAAAGCCATATGTGACAGACCCACAGTCAGTATCATACTGAATAAGAAAAAACTGCTGAATGCCTTTCTTCTAAGATCTGGAACAAGACAGGAAAGCCCATTTTCACCACTGTTATTCAACATGGTATTGAAAGTCCTAGCTTGAACAATCAGACAAGAGAAGGAAATAAAGGGCATCCAAATTGGAAAGGAAGAAGTGAAATTACCCTTGTTTGCAGAGGATATAATCTTATATTTGGGATAACCTAAAAATTCCAGAAAAAAAAAAAAACTATTAGCACTGATAAACAGTCTGGGCATGGTGGCTCATGCCTGTAATCCCAGCACTTTAGGAGGTCAAGGTGGGCAGATCACCTGAGGCCAGGAGATTGAAACCAACCTGGCCAACACAGCAAACCCTGTCTGTACTAAACATACAAAGGTTAGTTGGGTGTGGTGGCCCACGCCTGTAGTCCCAGCTACCTGGGAGGCTGAGGCAAGAGAATCACTTGAGCCTGGGAGGTGGAAGTTGTAATGAGCCAAGATGGCACCACTGCACTCCAGCCTGGGTGACAGAGCAAGACTCCCGTCTCAAAAAAAAAAAAAAAGCTGATAAACAAATTCAGTAAAGTTGCAGGATACAATATCAACATACAAAAATCAGTAGCATTTCTATATGCCAACAGCAAACAATCTGAAAAGGAAATAAAAAAGTAATCCAATTTATAATAGCCACAAATAAGATTAAATATCTGGCAAATAATCAAAGAAGTGAAAGATCTCTACAATGAAAACTGTAAAACACTGATGAAAGAAATTGAAGAGGACACACACGCACACACACAAATGGAAAGATATTCCATGTTCATTGATTGGAAGATTCAATATTGTTAAAACGTCCATACAACCCAAAGCAATCTACAGATTCGTTGCAATCCCTATCAAAATACTAACGACATTCTTAATAGAAATTTTTAAAAACAGCCCCAGAATTTATATGGAACTGCAAAAGATACTGAATAGCCAAAGCTATCCTAAGCAAAAAGAACAAAACTGGAGGAATCACATTACTTAACTTCAAGTTATATTACAGAGCTATAGTAAACAAAATAGTGTAGTACTGGCATAAAAACAGACAGATTGACCAATGGAACAGAATAGAGAACCTAGAAAGAAATCCACACACCTACAGTGAACTCTTTCAACAAAGGTGCCAAGAACATACAAAAAAGACAGTCTCTTCAATAAATGGTGCTGGAGAAACTGAATATCCATAAGCAAAAGAATGAAACTAGACCCTTATCTCTCATCATAGACTAAAATAAAATCAAATGGATTAAAGACTTAAATATAAGACCTCAAATTATGGAACTACTAAAAGAAAACATTGAGGAAACTCTCCAGGACATTGGACTGGCCAAAGATTTCCTGAGTAATACCCCACAAGTACAGGCAACCAAAGCAAAACTAGACAAATGGGATCACATCAAATTAAAATGCTTTTGCACAGCAAAGGAAACAATTAATAAAGTGAAGAGACAACCCACAGAATGGGAGAAAATATTTGCAAACTATCCATCTGACAAAGGATTAATAACCAGAATATATAAGGAGCTCAAACAACTTAATAGGAAATTATCTAATAATCCGATTTTAAAATGGGCAAAAGATCTGAATAGACATTTCTCAAAAGAAAACATACAAATGGCAAGCAGTGATATCATCTCACCCCAGTTTAAATTATTTTTATCCAAAAGACAGGCAGTAACCAATGCTAGCAAGGATGTGGAGAAAAGGGAATCCTCACATACTACTGGTAGGAATTTAAATTAGTACAATCACTATGGAAAACAGTTCGGAAGTTCCTCAGAAAACTAAAAATAGAATTACCATGTGATCCAGCAATCCCACTGCTGGGTAAATACACAAAGAAAGGAAATGAGTATATTGAAGAGATATCTGCACTCCCATGTTTGTTGCAGAGCTGTTCACAATAACCAAGATTTGGAAACAACCTAAGTGTCCATCAACAGATAAATAAAGAAAATATGATACTTAGGCATAATGGAGTATTATTCAGCCATAAAAATGAATGAGATCCTGTCATTTGCAACAGCAGGGGTGAAACTGGAGATCATTATGTTAAGTGAATCAAGCCAGGCACAGAAAGACAAACATTGCATGTTCTCACTTATTTGTGGGATCTAAAAACCAAAACAATTGAACTCATGGAGGTAGAGAGTAGAAGGAAGGTTACCAGAGTTTGGGAAGGGTAGGTAGTAGGAGGGGTTCAGGAGAAGTGGGGATTGTTAATGGGCGCAAAAAAACAGTTAGAAAGAATGAATAAGACCTGGTGTTCAATAGTATAACAGAGTGACTATCGTCAATAACAATTTAATTGTATATTTTAAAATCACTAAAACAGTATAATTGAATTGTTTGTAACACAAAGGAGAAATATTTGAGGGAATGATTACTCTATTTTTCACGATATGATTGTTACTCACTGAATGCCTGTATCAAAATATCTCATGTACCCCATAAATTTATATACCTATGGTGTACCACAAAAATTAAAAATAAACTGTTTTAGAGCTAGTTTTAAAGTAGATTGTGACACAGGAAAGCTAATTTCTTGGCTGCAGCAAGGGCTACTGGATTCCCCCCAAAATCATTTATCCCCTCTTACATAAAAAGGGAATTTTTACCTGGGCACATGACTTCCTCATAGCTTAGGGACCATGTGACTAATTTCTGGCTAATGGGATATTGGGGAAGCCATGTGACAGCATCTTGGATCCTTCCTTGAGAGTATAGCTGGTATGTGGACTGGACCCCATCTTCTTATTTTCCTTTCCTTCTTACTGCAGCCTGAAATGAAGAAACTGCTGAAGACCAAAAAATGCAAGTTATATCTAGGGAGGGTAAAGTGGTGTGCTAGAAGCGTCTGAATCTCTGAAGACTTGGGGGCAAAGCTGCCATATGGGTGGACCATTTAATGCCAAACTTAGTTTATACCTGAAAAAATACATTTTTATGTAGTGTCAATGAACTGTCATGTCATATTTGTATGTTACTTTCAGCCAAATCAATCATTCCACAGAGCTCTAGGAGCAAGAACAGCATTCTGGAATTGGGAGGCCCTCTTTGAGGCTCTGAAGCAAGCTAAGAGAATAGATTTTGAAGACTTGTCAGAAACAGGATTTAAGGTGAGTTCACGTGCTATCAACCCAATTGTCCACATCAAGTAGATGATGAAACCGTCACTAAGAGAAGCTGGGCAGCTACAGATGGGAGAGAGGCTGGGAGATAGACAGGAACGTATCTTACCATTAAGAAACAAACACTTATTAGAGAAGGTACAATAAATGTGGTGCCTGAATTAAATCAACACCATGTCTCTTTTAGACAAATTGCATGTTATGTCCTAACCAGCTGAGCAATAGCTTTTACTATTACCAGCCTAACCACTGAGATAAAATAACTGAGCTGTAAAAATAATTACTCATTTTACGATTGTTAAGCCTGAGAAATCAAGCCAAAGTCTGGCTAATAAACTGCCCTTGAGGAAGTCAGGAAGTTAGGGGAGTGTGTTCCTCCCATCCTCCAGCTCCTTTTGTGTTCTAGCTACACGGTCCTGAGATATTTGAGTCACTGGGGTAATAAATGCTGTGTGAATACATTGAGTAAAAGAACAGAACTTGTAAGTGATCTTATTAAAGATCTTGAGTAGACTTTTAACTTTACAATGTATGAGTCACACCAACCCCAGGGATCCTTCCAGTCTCCCCTCTGAGCCATCATACCTTATCCACTGGTTTCATAACCAACACTGTCAACCTTTAAAAAAAAAAAAGCCATTAATTCCAAACTGTTTTCAACAGAATATTGGCATCCCCAAGGATGTCAACAAATGTTCAGTGACCAAATATACTTGGGAATGGACCATATAAGGAGAATGCTTTATAAATATTTTCAGGTGTGTTTTTAATGGCATAAATCTGGCTACCATGTTGCTTCTCACCTACGGCATTCATTCCCTTGGGATGAGGGTAGCCAGAAATTATTTAGAACAAACTGGACTTTTATTGAAAAGCCTTTATCAAGAGTGAAAGGAATTTTGAAATTTTAAAGTTAAAAAACAGAAATGCTCTTTGCTAATCAATTTAAATGCAAAGTATGGATGAAATCTGCATTCATTCAAGTCTTTAGCTCACACTCAGAGTTATACTGAAAGAGGAAACTACGGAACTCAACACATAATAAAGAGAAATTCAGGTTGCCTAGAGAGGAAGTGAAGAAGGTCTAGGACAGAAAGACGGAGCATTTGAGGAGAGAAGAGTTGGGGTAAGCACACTAGCAGACACTGTGATCTCATCCCCTGGCTAGGACAAAATCCCAGAGGAGGCTGTAATGGTAACAACTAAATAAACTGGGGGACTCCAGAATTGTGGGACTTTTTTCCTCACTTTCTCAGTCACAGACCAGAAGATTCTAGTCTCCATTTGAAAGACTCACATTCAACTAGTCATCAGAGTGACATGTCACTAAAAAACAGATTAGACCTATTGAGAGGGATGAGACCAAGGTCATGTTCCTCAAGAGTAGTGCAGCGGACACAGAAGCCCCCATGTGACCTAGGGAGGAAAAATGAAATGCCAACAAGGCTAATGAATAAGCAGAGCTTTCAGTCAGCACAAAGAGGGAATTGTGCGCAGCGACATCAAAACCAAAGACTAGTGAACAGAACTTCAGTCGTGGACAGCAGAGCACCACCCCTGAAAGGGTCAGTCAAGGCCTGTGATTCCCCAGTGGACACCAATCCAGGTCGAACCAGACCGGACCCACCCACCTCTCTACAGCAAAGACCATTGCAGATCCAGAGTGCACAAATAGATACACAGTCTCCTGTCCTCCAAAGTCTCAAAGACACACATGTAGGGCAAGGGGAGAATATAAAAGACTGAGCATTTCCCCCAAAGAGAGCAAGTCATCCACACTGGAAGAAATGGAGGTGCCGTTTATTAGAAAGATCTATGTTTGCTATATCCCCTTCAACCCATGAGGTGGTGTTCCATGACAAAGATTAGATCTGCTGTGGAAAACAAATAGGCAACATTTTTTCATGCTGAGCAGTACTTGAATTTAATTTTCAATTCCACTATATTAGTAATTCTATTATGTCGCTGAGGAGGGAAAAAACTAGAAAAGACACCTTAGAAATGAGTATGTTGCAAGAGGAGAATCTTCATGAAACAGTAACAGAAAGCCATAAGAAGACCAAAAGAGTTGGTATTAATGCAAACAGGTAATACCGCAAGAAAAAACATTGCAATAGTGTTATATTTGTGGCATAATAACAATATAAGGGAGATTGATTACGTTATGCAAAATTGAATCTGTGTTTAGAGGACAAACTTGAGAAACTCCTAAAATGTAGAGGAAATCAATGTTGAACATGATTAACTAAGTGCAGTGAAAGGAACAAAGAACAAATTTGCAACCTAACAATCAGGAACAACCTCAAGTAATAATCAGAACAACTGAAATAGAGACAAGAATTCAGTTGAAGGAATTGAAGAAAAATTTCCTAATTTGTTAAGTACGTACATGAAGACAGCTAATTGTCTTTCAGGCAAAAGTAGTATAAAAAGAATCACACCTATACCATCTTTTGTTTTTTCATTTTTTAGAAAAAGGAAGAAAGAAAAAAATCTGAAGGTGGTATATGGGATATCTCTGTACCTTTCTTTCAATGTTACTTTTAACCTAAAACTGCTCTTTTAAAAATGGATTTTAAAAAACTAAACAATAAAGAATACATGGTTCTCTTCTTTTAAGCATGTCTGGTAAAAATAGAAGAACCATTCATGACGTTGGGAAATTGTGCTGAAAGCATTACTATTCCAAACGTCTTGGTGAATTCCACAAACATATAAGGAAGAAACTATACTAAGTCTCTACAATCTCTCCCAGAAGTTAGAAGCAGAGAGAATATTTCCTAACTTATTCTAATCAGCCAGCATTATCCTAATATGAATACCAGACAAGACATTACATGAAAAGAAAACTAAAGACCAGTACCTCTCATGAAATAGATGCAAAATTTTTCAACAAAATATTATTGAATCAAATACAATCAAATATAAAAAGAGTTTGACGCCACAAACAAACAAAATTTACTCCAGGTATGCAACAGGTAAATCCTACTTGGTTTTTTTAGTTTCTCCCTTTCTTTGCTTCTTTTTTTCAAATTTTTATTTTTATTTTTTTACTTTGAGTTCCAGGATACATGTACAGAACATGCAGGTTTGTTACACAGGTATATATGTGCCATGGTGGTTTGCTGTACCTATGAACCCATCATCTAGGTTCTAAGCCCGGCATTTATTAAGTATTTGTCCTGATGCTTTCCCTCCTCTTGCCCTCCCAAACCCTGACAGGCCACGGTGTGTATGTTCCTTTCCCTGTGTCCATGTGTTCTCATTGTTCAACTCCCACTTACGAGTGAGAACATGCAGTGTTTGGTTTTCTGTTCATGTGTTAGTTTGCTGATAATGATGGCTTCCAGTTTCATCCATGTCCCTGCAAAGGACATGATCTCATTCTTTTTTTATGGCTGCATAGTATTCCATGGCGTGTATGTGCCACATTTTCTTTATCCAGTCTATCATTGATGGGCATTTGGGTTGGTTCCAAGTCTTTGCTATTGTAGATAGTGCTGCAACAAACATATGTGTGCATGTGTTTCTATAGAATGATTTCTAATCCTTTGGGTACATACCAACTAATGGGACTGCTGGGTCAAATGGTATTTCTGGTTCTAGATCCTTGAGGAATCACCACACTGTCTTCCACAATGGTTGAACTAATTTACACTCTCACAAACAGTGTAAAAGCATTCCTATTTTGAACAGAAAACCAAACACCACATGTTCTCACTCATAAGTGGGAGTTGAACAATGAGAATGCACGGACACAGGGAGGGGAACATCACACACCGGGGCTTGTCTGGGATTGCTGGGCGGACTATGGCAGGGATAGCATTAGGAGAAATACCTAATGTAGATGACAGGTTGATGGGTACAGCAAACCACCATGGCATGTGTATACCTATGTAACAAACCTGCACGTTCTGCACATGTATCTCAGAACTTAAAGTGTAATTTTAAAAATAAAGCATTTCTATTTCTCCACAGCCTCGCCAGCATCTATTGTTTCCCGACTTTTTAATAATCACCATTCTGACTGGCATGAGATGGTATCTCATTGTGGTTTTGATGTGCATTTCTCTAATGACCAGTGATGATTAGCTTTTTTTCATGTTTGTTGGCCACATAAATGTCTTTTTTTTTTTTTTTTTTAGGTGGAGTCTTGTTCTTGTTGCCCAGGCTGCAGTGCAATGGTGAGATCTTGGCTCACTGCAACCTCTGCTTCCCAGTTTCAAGCTATTTTCCTGCCTCAGCCTCTCAAGTAGCTGGGATTACAGGCGCCCACCACCACGCCCAGCTAATTTTTGAATTTTTAGTAAAGATGGGGTTTCACCATAAATGTCTTCTTTTGACTGTCTGTTCATATCCTTCACCCACTTTTTGATGGGGTTGTTTTTTTCTTGTAAGTTTGTTTAAGTTCCTTGTAGATTCTGGATACTAGACCTTTGTCAGATGGGTAGATTGCAAAAAATGAAAAACTTAGGTATAAATCCTTTTAAAATGCACAAGATCTATATGACTAAAACTACAAAACTCTAATGAAATAAATGCAAGAACTAAATAAATGGAGACATGTTCCATGTTCATGAATAGGAAGAGTCAATATTGTCAAGATGTCAGTTCTTCCTAACTTGATCTGTAAATTGAATGCAACTTCAGCAAGATGTTTTGTGGATATGATTCTAAAGTTTATGTGCAGAGGAAAAAGATTCAGAATAATCAATACAATAATGAAAGAGAAGAAGAAAATCATAGGACTGACACTACCTGATGTCAATGCTTTCTATAAAGTAACAATAATCAGGATAGCATAGTATTGGTAAAAGAAAAAACAAATAGATGAATGTAATGGAACAGAGAGCCCAGTAATATACCCCACACAGATACATTCAACTGAACTTTGACAAAGGAGCAATGGGAATACAATAGAGAAAAGATAGTCTTTTCAGCAAATGGTACTGGAGCAACGGGGCATCCACATGCAAAAAAAAAAAAAAAAAAGTGAATCCAGATACAAAACTTATGCCCTTTATAAAAATTAACTCAAATTGGATCATAGATTCAAACAGAAAATACATAGAATTCCTTGAAGATACACTAGAGCAAAATCTAGATGACCATGAGTGTGGCAATGACTTTTTAAATACAACATCAAAAGGCACGATCCATGAAAGGTGTGACTTGATAAGCTGGACTTCATTAAAATTTAAAACTTCTACTCTGAAAGACACTGCCAAGTGAATCAGAAGACAAGCAACAGACTGGGAAAAAAAGAATTGCAAAAGATAATATTTTTCTATTTGATATTAGATTAAAATCTTTATCAATATTTTTCTATTTGATAAAGAACTGTTACTAAAAATATACCAAGAACTCAACAATAAGAAAATGCACAACATGATTAAAAAATGGGCAAAAGACCTGAATAAATGCTTCACCAAAGAAGAGACAAAGATGGCAAATAAACATATGAAAAGATGCTCCACATCATATATAATTAAGGAAATGCAAATTAAAATGAGATACCAATACATACATATTAGAGTGGCGAAAATCCAACACACTGACAACACTAACTGCTGGCAAGGATGTGGAGCAACAGGAACTCTCATTCATTGCTGGTAGGAATGCAAAATGACACAGCCACTTTGGAAGACAGTTTGGCAGTTTCCTGCAAAGCCAAACGTGCTCTTACCATATGATGCAGCAATCACACTTGCTAGTATTTGCCCAAATGAATTGAAAACTTGTGTCCACACAGAAACCTGCACATACATGTTTATAACAGCTTTATTCATAATTGCCAAAACTTGGAAGCAACCAAGATGTCCTTCAGTAAGTGCATGGATAAACAAACTGGTACATCTACACAATGGACTATCATTCAGTAATAAAAGCAAATGAGCTGTGAATGTGGCTTTTGTTGCAGAAAAAAAGAAAAAAAAATGAGCTATGAAACCATTAAAAGACATACACGAACCTGAAATACCTATTACTAAGTGAAAGAAACCAATCTGAAAAGACCACTTACTATATGACTCCAACTGTATGACACTCTGGAAAAGGCAAAACCATAGAGACAGTAAAACGTTCAGTGATTGCTGAGGTTGGGAAGTGGGGAGGCATGAAAAGGCAGAGCATAGAGGATGTTTAGGGCAATGAAACTATTCTGTGTGTTACTATAATTGTAGACACATGCCATTACACACTTGTCAAAACCCACTGAATGTACAACAGCAAGAATGGACCCTAATGTAAATTATAGACTTTGGGTGACAGTAACATGTCGGTGTTGGTTCATTCATTGTAACAAACATACCTCTCTAGTGAAGAATGCTGATAGTGGGGAAGGCTGTGCATTTGGGGAGGTGGAGCACGTAGGAACTCTCTGTACTTTCTACTATACTTTGCTATTAACTTAAGACTGCTCTAAAAGTCTATTTAAAAAAAAGATTGAGCTGTTGATATAAACCCAATGTCTACTTTCATGTCCAGAAATTTATCTTTTAAAACCCATATTGATCATCAGTGGTGATCTCTTTTTCACTGGAAAAAGCTAATATACCACTTTCTGGAAGAAAATATTTGTTACCAAATTCTATTCCAGAACAATTATTTTGGTGGGTGTTCCTGTGACAACTATACATAAACATAAGAATATGTAGCAATATCTTGATACTCTAAAAATACAATAGGAAAAAATGTTAAGAAAATTATTTCTAAATTTGATCTAAGCCATAACGTGGAGAAGCAATGGGGAAGAAAGTTATTTCTATATAATGAGATTATAGGTTGTTTCTCATAACTTCTATATAGTTTTCAGTAGTTTTCAACTTCTATCATGGAGTATATATATATATCATCAGATATATACACCATGTTTTTATATATATATATATAAAATGAACAATAAACATTTTAAAAAGACACACTTATATATTTCATATATTCATATAAGATATACACATTCATATATACATCATGTTACCACCATCATAGATACAAGGAAGGATAGTAAAAATAGTCAGATTAAAATAGAATATACCAAAATGGAAACAATAATTTAACTGTGGCTAGCTTTGTGTGATTAAAGATTATTTTTAGATCTACTTTTCTTAGTTTTCTAGATGTTTTATAATGAATCTATGTTTTATATGGAAAAAATAAGCCTGATTTTTATTAAACAAATACAAATTCAGTAACACTATCTTTAGAACATTTTTTAAATAAACTTGAGCATGAAGAAATTGTTATGACTATTGTGGTGAGCATTTTGAAAGATTAGCAGAAGCAGGGATAATGTGACATTTAGCTGATCTTTCAAGGGAAGCTAGACGAACGACACTTTTTTAAAAAGAAAATAGTAACTAACATTGAAACATGGTATTTCTAGTATGATTCAGAAGTGAAGTGTCAACTTCTTCTGTGGAAAATTCCAACATTACCAAACGTAAGAAGGCACATACTTCAACAGAAGTGAAAAATATCTTGATTCATTTATTTAACACTGCTTCAGAGTTTAATCCCAAAAAAAGTCTATTTTGAAAAAAAAATTCTTACTCCTGTATACTATCCTTTGCAGTGAACTGGCATAAGTGTATCCAATGTATGTTGAATACCTAGCATGCTGGAAACATTTTTATTTATGTCATCTCTAATCCTTACAACAATAGTGCAAGGAAAGGATTAACATCTTCTTACAGATAGGAAAACTGAGGCTCAAATTGGTATAATATCTCTTTTAACATCACATATCTAATATGTGGTGGAGGTGGGAGCTACACTTGTATCTGTCAGACCTTAAAGTCTGTGTTCTTTCTTTTTTTTTTTTTTTTTTGAGAAGGAGTCTCACTCTGTTGCCCAGGCTGGAGTGCAGTGGCACGATCTCGGCTCACTGCAAGCTCCACCCCCGGGGGTTCACGCCATTCTCCTGCCTCAGCCTCCCGCGTAACTGGGACTACAGGCACCCGCCACCTCGCCTGGCTAATTTTTTTTTTTTTTTTTTGTATTTTTAATAGAGACGGGGATTCACCATGTTAGCCAGGATGGTCTCGATCTCCTGACCTCGTGATCCGCCCGCCTCGGCCTCCCAAAGTGCTGGGATTACAGGCGTCAGCCACCGCGCCCGGCCGTCTGTGTTCTTTCTACCTCTCTGCCTCAGTCCAACAATTGGGATCTTTGCCATGACAACTCACCAGTTCACAACGTGCTTTTCATGAAGTTTTTGACTAAAACATTATCACTCAGCAAGACGCCTCAACTAATTTACAAAACGCGACTTGAAAAGCAGGTCGTAATTTCCAAAAGCAAAAATCCAGCCACAAAAGATAAAGATTTGACCAGTAGAGCTTTACAGAAGGAAGTAATGTAGGTAGTAAGGACACTTCCAGAAATGCCTGGAATCAGAGGAATCGACGTATCTCCTATTAGAAATTGTACTCGCTTGGTAGTAAAATTTCTATGTATTCATTTAAAATAATAGTCTTGTTGTTTTAACCCCAACACACAGTAAGAGGGTGACTTCGACATTTACTTTTTATTCTCTTTGGCCTCCTTGCTCCAAGAATGGATTTCCTCCAAATTCTAATTATTATTATAACTTACATAACTGTACTGGATTTTATTTTTAAGGGTGAAACTACACATACGTAGATTTGTCTGGATTATCAAAATCAGACCCTGAAGAAATGAGTTCCTAGAGGGCAGGGCTGAACATTGTTTATCTCTATATCCCAGTTGTGTTAAGCAGAGTAACTGGCACAAATTAACAAATTATGCACTGAAGAATCATAGAACAGAAAGAGTTTAAAAAGAAGTAAGTTTCAGATTCAGTGTAACCCTAAGAAGCTAGTGTACCACAGGATGGCATGCCCTCTGCGATCACAAAAGCAGCCTTTAGTCTTGGTCTGGGCTATAAAAACTTCTCCTTGAGACTTGGGGTTTTTTTCCTAACACTGCCACTAACGGGTTAAGTCAGAAACCTTTCACTTCCCTGAGCTTTTGATTCTGGTTTCCAAATCAGTACAATGGGAAACTGAAGAGAAGGAAAGAGAAAAAAGACAGAGAGGGTCAGAGATCCCTTCTGCCTCTACAATGCCATAGTTTGGACACAGGGTTTGGGTAACCATGGCCCATGCACCAATTCTAGCCTGTGGTATCTTATTATACAGCTTATGAGCCAAGAATGATTTTTACATTTTTACATGGTTGAAAGAACTCAAAAGAATAATAACATTTTGGGACATGTAAAAATTATATAAAATGCAATTTTTCAGTGCTCATAAAGTTACTTTGGAGCTCAGCCCCACTCCTTTATTATGTATGTATATGGCTGCTTTCATACCACAACAGCAGAGTAGAGTAGCTGTGACACAGACCATGTGGACCGCCAAGCCTAAAATATTTACTACCTAGACCTTTGCAGAAAAAAGCATTGCTGACCTTTTACACAGACAATCAAGCAAGTGATCACCTGAGAAAATTAAAATATATGTCTAGGACAAGGGGGGCCTATGTAAACTGGGGGACTATCTTCCCCACTACTTACACAAGAACATTCACCATTGGGAGAGCAGGCTATGTGGCTTGGCAGCACTACTGCCACCTGTCCAACCTCCCCTCACCTGTGCCCTTTAAGTGACCAGCATTTCTAGGCATCCATGGAGCTGCAGGGAGCATTGTGATGGCTGGCCCCATATCTTCCCTTCCTCCTACTTCACATTCTATTTTCTGAGTGGTTGTCAGAGGAACGCTGAAGCCTGCTGTCGTTTTTTTCAGACCCCAGGAGCCGTTTATGACAGTCTTGGCACCATGAAGCATTCCGAGCTCCTATCTCAGCACTACAGCTGCCTGCTCCTCGCTCAGTCAGGATGAGCTTGCCACAGTACATTTGCCCTTTAATCTCTCTCTCTCTTCTTCCCTCCATTTTTCTCTCCCTCCCTCTTTCCCTCGCTCTTTTGGTCACACGGGTGTGTGCACACACACAAGTTCCAATTGGATAGAGGGAGAAACACTTCTTAGTTTCTTTCCAGGCCTAACAGAAAATTCATTTTTCACAAAAACGGAGCTGCTTTTTGTCCATTGTAAAAGTGTGGGTGTCCTTCCTTTTGGAGAGTAATAATTGTTTTCTACATGGCCTTCTCTGACCCATTGCTTGTTTGTGCACATGTGTGTGTGCCTATGTGTGTGTGTGTGCACATGTGTATGTGCACGTGTGTCTGTGTGTGTGTGTGTGTGTGTGAAAGAGAGAGAGAGTGTGTGTGTGTGTGTGTGTGTGTGGCAGGGAGGAAGGGAATGAAGGAGAGTGTGATAAGGAGCGAACACCTCAGAATACCCAGATAAAAGACATCATATCAACACTATAAAGTTAAGATATGGGATTCCCAAGTCAATCACCTTCAAGCTGAGGAGTCTGGAGTGTGTGGAGAGTGGGAGTTTTTCTCTGACAACTTATTCATTGTCTAAGACAATTTTAGGGTCAAAAATATCTTTGAATAAAGATGCCTAGAAAAAAAGTACAGGGAGAGAATATAGCAAAATGTTAACAATGGTTGTCTTTGGGTGGGAGGGAGAAGAGGCAGGTTATGGGTGATCTGTTTCTTTTATTTAAACTACTCTACATTCCTTACTTTTAAATTTTTAATATTAAGCTGCAGAGAAAGGACATGAATATAGAGATGAACTCACTGAATGTAGCAATGAATGCTGAGTTAGCCAAAGATGCATGGCTACCTTCCACATCCAATTATTTGAGGACGAATCAGAAAATGCTGCTTTCAGAAATGTGTTTTTAAAATGTGCTTTACAGTATTTCCCCTTTCAGCCTAAGGATTAAAAATTGAACACAATTGGATCTGCCCCATTGCCTCAAGGACTCTTAGACTAGTTCAGGATCCATTTTCTGGACATCACTGCTTTTTAGACAGGAAACAGGGCTAAATTCCCATTGACTTCCAAGTACATAGAGCCACAGATTTGTTTGTCACAGTATCCTCTCTCTGGGTCTCTCTGGCTCGCACACTCTCTCTCTCTCCTCCCCCACATCACCCCCAAATCAGAATGCATATATAAAATTCTGATTAATTGAAACATGGAATGATTAAGATTTTACTCTAAGATAAATTCAAAGACTACAGCTAAGATGTTTGGTTGAATAAATGCGTATACCTTCACTCCATCATTAAACCACATGAACATGAGATTATTAGAAATAAATAAATAAACCAATAAAGATAAGAAGAAAAGAAAGGACAATACCTTCAGCATTTAGGAAACTGGAAAGCAGAATCTGAGTGGCGCCTGACAGCAGACCCAGGGATGCTGAACCCCAAGCCAGCAGTAGGAAGGCAACCAGGATCCCCAAAAGTTCAAGAGTTGGCAGCATAATTTACCTCGGGAGGCAGAAGCAAACCTAAGTGTGAAAACAGGGTTGAATTCTATTTAGGTAGTAGGTAGATCCCAGATCCTCTCCCTAGACTGGGTGACTGCATCCCACGGTGGCAGCAGGCTGGAGGTTTCCTCTGTACAGGGTAAAATATGGTGTCTCTAGGCAGAAGCTCTCCAGACACCAAGTTCTTAAATGTACACACTGAATACTGATTCCTCCAGGTTTTCCTACCACTTGGTTCCAATGAGGGTGGCAGACCCTTGGTCAGAAGGTAAGATGATTCTTCTCTGGAGAGGATCTCTCCAGCCCAAGTGAAAAACTCAGACCCAGCAAGATCACCTTCCAAGGAAGCTTACAGTCAGAGAGCTTCCATCAGCTTTTAGCTTTTCAGTGCTCCATTTCTCTTTTTAACAGAAACAGACAGCTAAGGGTCACCAGGCATCTGAGCAAAGCTTCTAATATAAATGGCAGAGACCAGAGCAAGCAGACAAATAAAAGCAGCCTGAATGGAAAAGACTATACTAGGAAATAAGACCTTCAGAAACCCATATGAGTGTTCTCAAAGAGATAAAAAGCAGTTACCATTTTCATGAAACAAGAACCCAATTTAAAGAATAAGAAAGCTCTTAGAAGTTGAAAATATGACAGCGAAACTCATTAAAAAATTCTCATTAGCATGCTAAGACAAAGTTGAGTAGATGACCCTTATGTCCTCCAGAAATAGAGCTAAAAAAGTTGAAACACAGAAGAAAATTAAAAGAGGTTCAACACTAAAGTGATCAGAATTCCGGAGATAGAAACAGAGACAGAAAGAGAGAGAAATAAGAACAGACACATGCACCAAAAGAGAGAGAGAGATAAACCCTAACACAGTAATAGCTGGAGACTTCAACACCCCCCTTTCAGCATTGGACAGATCTTCCAGACAGAAAATCAACAAAGAAACATCAAATTTAATCTGCAAGATAGACCAAATGGAACTAATAGATATTCAAGGAACATTTCATCCAATGGCTGCAGAATACATATTCTTCTACTCAGCACATGGATCATTCTCAAGGATAGAAGATATGTTACGTCACAAAGCAAATGCAATCACATTTGAAATCAGGACTAAGAAATTCATGCAAAACCATGCAATGACATGGAAATTGAATAACTTACTCCTGAATGACTCCTGGGTAAATAATGAAATTAAGGCAGAAATCAAGAAGTTCAAGTTCTTTGGAACTAATGAGAACAAAGATACAACTTACCAGAGTTTCTGGGATGCAGCTAGTAAAGCAGTGTTAAGAGAGAAATTTATAGTACTAAATGCCCACATCAAAAAGTGAGATCTCAAGTTAACAAACCAACATCACAACTAAAAGAACTAGAAATCCAAGAGCAAAAAAAAAAAAACAAAAAACAAACCTCAAAGCTAATGTGGGAGTGGGGAGAGAGGGCATCTTTGTCTTATGCCAGTTTCCAAGGGGAATGCTTGTGGGTTTGTCACATATGGCTCTTATTATTTTGAGGTATGTTCCTTCAATATCTAGTTTATTGAGAGTTTTTAACATGAATGAATGTTGAATTTTATCAAAAGCCTTTGCTGCATCCATTAAGATAATCATGTGGGTTTTTTTCTTTAGCTCTGTTTACGTGATGAATCACATTTATTGATTTGCATATGTTGAACCAAACTTGCATCCCAAGGAGGGTGGATGTGACCCAGAATTTATCAATTTCTTCTAGATTTTCTAGTTTATGTGCATAGCTGTTCATAATATTCTCTGATGGTTGTTTGTATTTCTGTGGGGTCAGTGGTAATATCACCCTTATTGTTTCTGATTGTGTTTATTTGAATGTTCTCTCTTTCTCCTTTATTAGTCTAGCTACAAGTCTATCTATTTTATTTTTTTTAACCAATGAGATTTTAATAGACCAGTTACTGGGAAGTAAATAAATTTAAAAAAAAACCTTCAATGAGCAATCTCCAAAAACAGTCATGATTTTGTTTGGGTTCTTGAAAATTTTTAAGAAATAGATTATGAATTTTATTAATTATTTCAGAAAACCAGTTTTTAAAAAATTAATATGGAACCAAAAAAGAGCCCAAACAGCCAAAGCAATCCTAAGCAAAAAGAGCAAAGCTGGAAGTGTCAGACTTTAAACTATACTACAGGGTTACAGTAATCAAAACAGCATGGTACTGGTACACAAACAAACGCATAGACTCATGTAAAAGAATAGAGGACCCAGAAATAAGACTACACATCTACAACTATGTTAAAGACTTAAATGTAAAACCCAAAGACATATATGCAACCAACAATCATATGAAAAAAGCTCAGCATCACTGATCATTAGAGAAATGCAAATCAAAACCACAATGAGATACCATCTCACACCAGTCAGAATCTTTGGCAAACTTAACAAAAACAAGCAATGGGGAAAGAAGTCTCCCTATTCAGTAAACGGTGCTGGGATAACTGGCTAGCCATATGCAAAAGACTGAAACTAGACCCCTTCCTTACACCATATACAAAAATTAACTCAAGTTAGATTAAAGACTTAAAACTATAAAATTATAAAAACCCTGGAAGACACCTGAGGCAATGCCATTCAGGACTTATAAGCACAGGCAAAGATTTCATGATGAAGATGCCAAAAGCAATGGCAACAAAAGCAAAAATTGACAAACGGGGTCAAATGAAACTAAAAATCTTCTGCACAGCAAAAGAAACTATCAACAGAGTGAACAGACAACCTACAGGATGGGAGAAAATTTTTGCAAACTGTGTATCCCACAATGGTCGAATATCCAGCATCTATAAGGAAATTAAATTTATAAGGGAAAACAAACAACCCCATAAAAAAGTGGGCAAAGGACATGAACAGACACTTTTCAAAAGAAGACATATATGTAACAAACAATCATATGAAAAAAGCTCAACATCACTGATCATTACAGAAATGCAAATCAAAACCACAATGAGATACCATCTCATACTAGTCAGAATGACTATTATTAAAAAGTCAAAAACAACACATGCTGGCGAGGTTGTGGAGAAAAAAAGAACACTTATACACTGTATTTGGGAGTGCAAATTAGTTCTGCCATTGTGAAAGATAGTGTGGCGATTCCTCAAAGACCTAAAGAGAGAAACACCATTTGATTCAGCAAACCCAGTAATGGGTTACTGGGTATATACCCAAAGGAATATAAATCATTCTGTTATAAAGATGTGCACGCATACGTTCACTGCAGCACTATCCACAACAACAAAGATATGGAGTCAACCTAAATGCCCATCAATGGTAGACTGGATAAAGAAAATGTGGTACCTATACACCAAGGAATATTATGCAGCCATAAAATAAAGAATGAGATCATGTCCTTTTCAGGGACATGGATGGAGCTGGAGGCTATTATCCTTAGCAAACTAATGCAGGAACAAAAAAATCCAAATACCAGATGTTCTCACTTATAAGTGAGAGCTAAATGATGAGAACACAGGGACACATGGCAGGTGGGGGAACAACACACACTGGGGCCTTTCAGAGAGTGGGGACTGGGAGGAGGAAGAGGATCAGGAAAAACAACTAATGGATACTAGGCTTAATACCTGAGTAATGAAATAATCTGTACAACAAACTCCCATGACGAAAGTTTACCCACATAACAAACCTGCACTTGTACCCCTGAACTTAAATAAAAGTTAAAAAAAAGAAAAGAAAAGAAAATGTCTCAAGTTGAACCACATAACTTCCTGGATTGAAACACATGAAAACAAACCCAAACCAAGGCACATCATCTTGAAAATTTGGAATATATAACAAAGAAAGAAAAGCTCCCCAAAGTTTTCAGAAAAGTTTTTTAAAAAACAATATTTACAAAGAATCAAAAATTAGATTGATTTTAGACTTCTCAACAGCACTACCAGAAGCCAGAACATAATGGAGTAATATCTTCAAAATTGAAATGGAAATTACTTCCAATCTAAAATTTTATGCCCAACCAGTCATGTAAGTGTAATAAAGAATAACGTCATAGCCGGGCGCGGTGGCTCACGCTTGTAATCCCAGCACTTTGGGAGGCTGAGGCGGGCGGATCACGAGGTCAGGAGATCGAGACCACGGTGAAACCCCGTCTCTACTAAAAAATACAAAAAATTAGCCGGGCGTGGTGGCGGGCGCCTGTAGTCCCAGCTACTCGGAGAGGCTGAGGCAGGAGAATGGCATGAACCCGGGAGGCGGAACTTGTAGTGAGCCGAGATTGCGCCACTGCACTCCAGCCTGGGTGACAGAGCGAGACTCCGTCTCAAAAAAAAAAAAAAAAAAAAGAATAACGTCATGTTTCAGAACAATTTGCTTCAGTGTATCCTTGCTTGGAGAAGTTATTGGAGGATACAGTCCACCAAAAGAGAGATTCAGGGCATGGGGCAGTACAAAACAACAGAGTGGGTTTGTATCCATATTTAAGAGGTAGCAGCATTCCAGAGTCAGGGAGCACTGGGGGAGAAGCCCTCTACAGTACCCCTGGAGCTCACACCTCTCATTCCCACATTCCTATGTCCCATTGCTGCCTATAAATTCTGATCACATATTCCTTTGGCAGAGGCATTTCTGTCACTGATTAGCTATAGTCAAGTGGCTCTTCTTGAGGCAATAGGAGATAATCTATTGCTTTTCATTAAATGTCAATTTGATTAGCTTAGCCGTGAGGTCAACACTATGCCATCAGCTCTAGGTTCTTAGGAAGACGTCTACTTATAAACTGGTTAAAGAACATGGCCCTCCTACCTCTGACTTGTGTGATTCTGGGCAAGCTACTTAGCCTTTCTCTCATCTGTGAAAGGGAAATACAGTATCAGAACGCCGTCATGAAGCTGAAACGAAATAACAAACATAAAGTTCTTATCTTGGGCTCCACACACAGGAAGTGTTGAATATATAACAGTTCCTTTTCCTCCAAGGCCAGACCACATGGAGGACCCTAAGACAGCCACAGCCTTGGTCAGCAGGACAAATACGAGGTTCAAATTGCATCATTAAAGCCGTGGCCAAATGGCTGCTCTGCCTCTGGGTCACTCACCGCCACAAGGCTCTACCAGTTCCCAGCCCGGATAGGAAGTGGGCTTTTTGTTTGTTGGTTTTTTAAGAGATGGAGTCACCCAGGCTGGAGTGCAGTGGCATGATCGTGACTCACTGCAGCCTCAAACTCCTGAGCTCAAGTGACCCTCCTGTCTTGGCCTCGTGGGAGCAGCTGGGACAACAGGCCAACAGGTGTGCACCCCCACACCTGGCTAATTGTTATTTAATTTTATTTTATTTTTAGAGATGGGGTCTTGCTATGTTGCTCAGATTGGTCTCAAGCTCCTGGCCTCAAGCAATCCTCCCATATTAGCCTCCTAAATTGGTAGGATTACAGGCGTGAGCCACTGTGCCCAGCAAGTGTTCTAAATACAGTTTCCACCCTGCTCTTCAGAAGAAGGACAAGGAGCAAAGAGACCGTCGTTGAAATATAGAAAATAAAAACACCCCACTATTTAGTGGGGGCAGAGTTCATGATCAGCCACAACTAGTTATTCAACTGTAATCCAGAAGTCCCATTGATATAGGAGTTTAAAAGAAAATATTTAGGCAGATAGTGAGGGTAAGAAAGTCCTTGGTAAGGTTTCCCTTTTAATAAAAAGCAGCCCCAAAATCATTTCTTTTCTAACAAAGAACAGCCTGTAAAATCGAGCTGCAGACATGGACAAGCAAGCTGGAAGCTTGCACGGGTGAATGCCCACAGGTGTGACAATAGGAGAAGGCTACCTAGGGGCTAGGTATGTTCAACATGGCGGCTCCATCTTCCCTTTTTTTTTTTTTTTTTTTTTCTGTGAGACGGGAGTCTCGCTCTGTCGCCAGGCTGGAGTGCAGTGGTGCTATCTCGGCTCACTGTGATCTCTGCCTCCCGAGTTCAAGCAATTCACCTGCCTCAGCCTCCAAGTAGCTAGGGCTACAGGCACCTGCCACCATGCCCGGCTAATTTTTTTATATTTAAGTAGAGACGGGGTTTCACCATGTTGGCCGGGATGCTTTATCAACCCTACATACAGTAAGGAGCAGACAACATGGCACAGGCCAAATAGAAAACCCACTTGCATAATAATAAGATTAGGGTGGGGTGGCCAGCTTCTTCCAGTGCTATGTAAACGTCTCACCTGGTCCAAACAATCTTTGGGCCCTGTGTAAATCAGACACCGCCTCCTCAAGCCAGTCTATAAAACCCCTTGCACTTCACCACAAAACCAGCAGACACACTCAGGAGCCCCTCTCTCTCTGCAGGAGAGGCAGCTGTTCTCTTTTCTCTTTCTTTTGCAATATTAAACCTCCACTCTTACCCTCACTCCACGTGTGTCCATGTCCTTGATTTCCTTGGCATGAGGCAACGCACCTCAGGTATTACGCAGACTAACGATGCCGCTTCATCACGGTTCTTTTTTAGGCTGTAGGACAAACAGCCCCTTTGCTTTGCAACCCTACCTCGGCCTTGCTCGGGTCTCCTTCCAGCTGAATCACAGAGCCAAATAAAGTCCCCTGGGTTAAGTCTTCTTTTAAAGGGGCAGCCACTCCAAAGGCAGCACGATCAGTTTCAGGTGGCCGGGGGGAGCTATCAGGGCTACTCTGCGCTCAGCCACTCTCAGTTCAAAGGCTCACCACGGGCAGCAATGGAACACAGGCTCATCTAGTTTTTAAAAAAAAAAAAAAAGTGGGAAGAAAAGTACTGTTTTAATTCTTATTTCCCAGGCAGAGGGGAGGTTATAAAAGGCTAATTTCTGGCTGGGCGCGGTGGCTCACACCTGTAATCCCAGCACTTTGGGAGGCCAAGGCAGGCAGATCACGAGGTCAGGAGTTCGGGACCAGCCTGGCCAACATGGTGAAACCCCATCCCTATTGAAAATACAAAAATTAGCCAGGCGTGGTGGCGCATGCCTGCAGTCTCAGCTACTGGGGAGGCTGAGGAAGGAGAATCGCTTGAACCCAGGAGGCAGAGGTTGCAGTGAGGCAAGATTGTGCCATTGCACTCCAGCTCTGGGCAACAGAGCAAGACTCTGTCCGGGGGAAAAAAAAAAAAAGCTGACTTCTGATCAGTGAGCCAGAGTTTAGTTGATCTCTTCTATTACTTACTCGTGTTTCCCCAGAGAAACTACATCACAAATCTGAGTCTCCTCCGGGAAGGAAAGGAGTAGGATTTATGGTTCTCTCAGCCCCCTTTCCACAGTAGGGCTCTGACTTTCACTTCTAAAACACTTTTCGGCAAGCATCAGTACCTCATAAATGTTTTTACTATATGTGAGACAGCAAAGGGAAGCACAGATTAGCTATTGTTACAGGACAATGGAAACTTGCTGTCTTCTCCAAGTTTGGCATTGGAGCCAAAGATCAAGTGCCAAACAGTAGTTGTCAAGAATCCTCTCATTTATGGTCAGGTTCCAGACCTTGTGTGCAAAACTTGCAAAGGATGTGGGCAAAAACCAGTTTTGCCAGAATAGATTATTAGATACCTCCAACTTTTATAGAACAGGACTAAAATTTTTTTTTTATTATACTTTAAGTTTTAGGGTACATGTGCACAAAGTGCAGGTCTGTTACATATGTATATATGTGCCATGTTGGTGTGCTGCACCCATTAACTTGTCATTTAACATTAGGTATATCTCCTAATGCTATCCCTCCCCCCCTCCCTCCACCCCACAACAGACCCTGGTGTGTGATGTTCCCCATCCTGTGTCCAAGTGTTCTCATTGTTCAATTCCCACCTATGAGTGAGAACATGCAGTGTTTGGTTTTTTTGTCCTTGCGATAGTTTGCTCAGAATGATGGTTTCCAGCTTCATCCATGTCCCTACAAAGGACACGAACTCATCCTTTTTTATGGCTGCATAGTATTCCATGGTGTATACGTGCCACATTCTCTTAATCCAGTCTATCATTGTTGGACATTTGGGTTGGTTCCAAGTCTTTGCTATTGTGAATAGTGCTGCAATAAACATACGTGTGCGTGTGTCTTTATAGCAGCATGATTTATAATCCTTTGGGTATATACCGAGTAATGGGATTGCTTGTTCAAATAGTATTTCTAATTCTCAATCCCTAAGGAATCTCCACACTGACTAAGACTAAAGTTTCACTGGAAGATTACCCTGAGGACTTCTTCGAAGGGTTGTGTGCTGTATGAACTCCCTTCTTACCCAATTCTCATTTTCTCAAGGAAAATGCTTTTCCTTCATTTTAAAGCAAATGAGCTGCATGAACAGGAACTTCAAATTAACCATTCACACAGATTGGCCCACATCCCTGAAGCTTGAAGAACTCGGGAGCTGCAATTTCATCTGAATAAAGTCCAAAGGCAAAAAGGCTGTGGCCAAGTTGGAATAATGAGGCTGACAGAGGAGACTGGACTTGGGAGCGGACCATACTTCACATGAAACCAAGCGAAGGTGTGTGCATGTTTTCTATGGGCCAAATATGAACTGCATAATAGAGAATGAGCCATTGATTTTAAGGAAGACTCTAACCAAAAAAGCTTCCTGCCGGGGTGAGACAACTTCAGCAGGAAGAGGCTGCCCCGGACCACCAGAGGCAGATGGTAGGAGGGCTCTTAGTGGCCGCCCAGAAAATGTATTGCCTGAAGTAGTGACCTGCTGTCAGAGATCTCTACCAGGGGAATTTCTGAGGAACCCATGAGAAACGGCCAACAACTGCATGTCCGCATCCAAAATGTGAGGCCATAATACAACTGAAGGATTCATTAAGACCCTATCTGTTCCTCTATCTCTCCTTTCGCCCTGCCTCCTAGCCAGCCCTAGAAGGGCCAGAAACCACTGCTAAGGAGTAGGGGGTGGACAATCAGAAGCCAAATACACTGCCCTCCTCTCCCTTCCCGCTGTGGGTTTTTCAAGCTGGGGTTGTCACAAAGAGGAGGAAGGATGAAGGAGTTTTTTTGCTGATACTTTATTATGACCATTTACGAACATACAGCAAAGTTGAAAAAACTTTACAGTGAACAACTATATCTTCACCAACTTGTATTCTTGTTTTATCTCATGTCTAGCCATAGATCCATCTCTCTATCCATCCACTAATTCATCTTAGTTTTTAGGCATTTCAAAGTAAATTGCAAACATCAATAACTCAACATGCATTAACTAGAATTTGGTATTTTTTTTCCTTTTGGTGTAAAATTTACGAATAATGAAATGAAAAATTTGAAGCATGTATTTGCTGAATTTTGACAAAAGTATACATTTGTGTAACCCAAAATTGTATCAAATAAAGAACATTACCATAATCCCTGATACAGTTTGGCTGTGTCCTCACCCAAATCTCATCTTGAATTGTAGCTCACAGAATTCCCAAGTGTTGTGGGAGGAGCCCAGTGGAAGAGAATTGAATCATGTGGGCAGTTTCCCCCATACTGTTCTTGTGGTAGTGAATAAGTCTCACAAGAGCTGATGATTTTATAAGGGGAAAGCCCTTTTGCTTGTTTCTCATTTCTCTCTTGTTTGCCACCATGTAAGATGTGCCTTTTGCCTTCTGCCATGATTGTGAGGCCTCCCCAGCCACGTGGAACTGTGAATCCATTAAACCTATTTTTCTTTATAAAGTACCCAGTTTCAGGTGTGTCTTTATCCGCAATGGAAAAATGGACTAATGCAACCTCAGAAAGTCTTCTGATGACCTATTTCAGTCAATCTCCACCTCTACACCCTTGGATTTTTTCCAGTGTAGACTGTTTGCCAACTTGAGAAATTCCACATAAATGGAATCATATTATGATAACCCTATATATAAGGCTTCTTTCAGTCCGCAAAATGATTTTTATATTTATCCATGTGGTTGCACATATCAGTAACTCTTGCATTTTTATTGCTGAGTAGTATTTCTCAGTCCGCAAAATGATTTTTATATTTATCCATGTGGTTGCACATATCAGTAACTCTTGCATTTTTATTGCTGAGTAGTATTTCACAGTATGAATTACCATAGTTTGCTATCTGATCTTCTATTTATGGTTACCAGGAGTTTTTCCAACTTTTGATTATTATGAATAAAACTACTGTGTTCTTCTATAAGTATTTTTATTAACATGTATTTTCACTAATTTGGGGTAAATGCCTAACACGAAAATTTATTATTGATGAGATGTATATTAGTTATGTAAGAAAATTCCAGAAATTTGGCAAAGTGGTTGTACTATTTTATATTCCCATTTAGCAATATAGGAGATTTACAGTTGTGCCATATCCTTGCCAACATTTGGTGTTTAGTCTTTCCAAACTTAGTTATTTTGTTGGGTGAGTAGTGGTATCTCACTGTGGTTTTAATTTGCATTTCCTTGATGCTTATTGATATGGAACATTTTGTCCCACCTGTATATTATCTTTGCAAAGTGGCTCCTCAAATCTTTTCCCCTTCTGAATGGTGTTTTTGTTGTTATTGTTGTTTTGTTTTAAGACAGAGTTTCCCTCTTGTTGCCCAGGCTGGAGTGCGATGGTGTGATCTCTGCACACCACAACCTCTGCCTCCTGGGTTCAAGCGATTCTCCTGCCTCAGCCTCCCAAGTAGCTAGGAGTACAGGCATGTGCCACCACCCCAGGCTAATTTTGTATTTTTAGTAGAGATGGGGATTCTCTGTGTTGGTCAGGCTGGTCTCGAACTCCTGACATCAGGTGATCCATCCTCCTCGGCCTCCCACAGTGCTGGGATTACAGGCGTGAGCCACCACGCCCAGCCCAATGTCTATAGGATCTGTAGTGATAATTTCACTTCTCTTTTTCACTTTGATATTGATAATTTCTATTTTCTCTCTTTTTTTCATGATCAGAGTAGCTAGAGGTTTATTAAGTGTTGATATTTCCAAAGAGCCAACATTTTTGCCTTGTTCATTTTCTCTATTATTTTGTCTGTCTGTCTTTGTCTGTCACTAAAAGTGATCCCTGCACTTTTATCTTCATTGCTTCCTTCTTACTACTTCCTTGAAGTTTTCTTTGCTTTGTTTTTTTTGTTTGTTTGTTTTGTTTTTTTGGTTTTTTTTTTTTTTTCCAATCTTCTTTAGGTGGACCTTTAGGTCATTGATTTTAGACCTTTCTCTTTTTTTCTACTGCAGTATAAGCATGCACAGTTATATTTCCCTCTGGGCACTACCATGGCAGTAATTCACAAGTGTTGATGTGTTGTATTTTGATTATCCCTCAGAGTAAAATATTTTCTATTCAAACTTGTGATTTCTTCTTGGGCTTGTAGATTAATCTCCAAATACTTGGGGCTTTCCTAGATCTCTTATTGTTCCTTTCTATTTTAATCCTATTGTGGTCAGGGAACATACACTGCATGAATTCAATTTGATTTAATCAATTGAGCCTTTTTTTTAATAACCTAGCATGTGACCTATCCTGGTGAACACTGCATGTACTTGAAACGTATATGTATTCTGCAGTTATTGGGTGTAATCTTCCATAGGTTCGTTCAAGATAGTGGATAGTGTTTTCAGATCATCTGCATCTTTACTAAGATTTTGTCTAGCTTATCTATCAATTGCTTGAGAGATGGGTATTAAAATCACCAATAAAAATTGTGGATTGTCTATTTATCCCTTTAGTTCTATTTTTGTTTTGTGCAAATTGAAGCTCTGATTTTAGGTACTTAATTTTTTTTTTTTTTTTTTTTTTTTTTTTTTTTTTTTTTTTTGAGACGGAGTCTCGCTCTGTCGCCCAGGCTGGAGTGCAGTGGCGCAATCTCGGCTCACTGCAAGCTCCGCCTCCCGGGTTCACGCCATTCTCCTGCCTCAGCCTCTCCGAGTAGCTGGGACTACAGGCGCCCGCCACCACGCCCGGCTAATTTTTTGTATTTTTAGTAGAGACGGGGTTTCACCGTGGTCTCGATCTCCTGACCTCGTGATCCGCCCGCCTCGGCCTCCCAAAGTGCTGGGATTACAAGCGTGAGCCACCGCGCCCGGCCAATTTTTTTTTAATCTGTCTTCCTCATGAAATGGCTCTACTGTTGTCATGAAATGTCTCTATCTTTGGCAATACTCTTTGACTTATGGCATATTTTATTTGATATTAATATAGCTATTTCAGACTTCCATCACTGACGGTTTGCATAGTGTGTCTTTTTAACTGTACTTATTTAGGGTTCGGTGCAGTGGCTCACACCTGTAATCCCAGCACTTTGGGAGGCTGAGGCAGGCAGATCACTTGAGGTAGGAGTTCAAGACCAGCTTGGCCAACATGGTGAAACCCCGTCTCTACTAAAAATACAACAATTAGCTGGGCGTGGTGGTGGGTGCCTGTAATCCTAGCTACTCCAGAGGCTGAGGCAGGAGAATTGCCTGAACCCGGGAGGTGGAGGTTGCAGTGAGCAGAGATTATGCCATTGTACTCCAGCCTGGGAGACAGAGTGAGACACAGTCTCAAAAAAAAGAAATTAAATGTACTTATTTAGACCTACCTATATTTGTCTTTTTTTCTATTTAAAGTGTGTATTTTATATACAGCATATAATTGGGTCTTGTGGTTTTTTAAATCAATTCTGGCCACCCCTGCACTTCAATTGGAGTATGTGGTATGATTCATTAACATTTAATGTTATTAAATACAGATTTATCAGTGGTTGAATGATGTAATTGGATTTAGGCTTACCATTTAATTATTTGTTTTACTATTTTGTTTGTTTTCTGTTTACACCCCCCTCCCTCCCCACTTTTTGTCCTGTTCCTTTTCTCCTGATGTCTTTTGGACAATTTAAATGTTTTTGGAATTTCATTTTAAAGTATCCATTGACTTTTCAGGTATACTGGTTGAATATCCCTTATCTGAATTCCTTAGGACAGGAAGTGTTTTGGATTTTGAATTTTTTCAGATTTTGGAATATTTACATTACATAAAGAGATCTCTTAAGGTTAGAACTAAAGTCGAAACACAAAATTCACTTATGTTTATATACACCTCAGACACGTAGGCCGAATGAAACGTTACATAATATTTTTAACAATTTTGTGCATGAAACAAAGTTTGTATACATTGAACCATCAGTAAGCACACATATCACTATCTCAGCCATCCATGTGGATGGATTTCAGATTTTGGAGCATTTGGGATTTCAGGTTTTATAGATTAGGGATGCTCAACCTATGCCTCTTTTCATTATCTTTTGTTGTTATTTTATATATTAAAATATGCAAGGAAGGGTGAAGTTTTAAATTGGATGAGATTTTTGAATTTTGAAATTAAACTAGACAGGATTTTTTTTTTTTTTTTTACTTTAAGTTCCAGGATACAGGTGCAGAATGTGCAGGTTTGTTATATAGGTCTATGTGTGCCATGGTGGTTTGCTGCACCTATCAACCCATCATCTAGGTTTTAAGCCCCACATGAATTAGCTATTTGTCCTAATATTCTCCCTCCCCTCATCCTCCACCCCCTGACTGGCCCCAGTGTGTGTTGTTCCCCTCCCTGTGTCCATGTGTTCTGATTGTTCAACTCCCGCTTATGAGTGAGAACATGCGGTGTTTGGTTTTCTGTTCCTGTGTTAAACTAGACAGGATTTCTTAACAGCTTAAATTACTCAGTGAAATATGAAATGTCAAAGATTCTATCCAAAGGGTGGGTAAGAATGAGTCCACTTAGCAACTTTGAAGAAGTAAAGGGAAAAAACAAAACATTTCTAATTGCTCCCTGCCACAGCCAGTGCATTCAATAACCTTTTCTACTGTCCTGTTATTGTTTTTCTATTGTTATTACAATCATCACTATTGTTTTCTATTGTTTTTTATTATTTTCTATTGTTATTACAATCATCATTATTGTTTTTCTATTGTTATTATAATCATCATTATTTTTCCCAGATGAAAAAATAGGAGTGGCGGGGCTGATAGTGAGAAAATAAGGATTGAGAGCTGCCCCTTTGCCTGCATTTACTATTTGAGAAATACAGTCAACAATACAGCGGACTGGGAAGGCTTTTGCCTCTGCTATGTTTCCTGTTATGTTCTGGATAGAAAATAAATTTTTCTTTCCACGGGAACCTGTTAGAGATATTTGAGAACAATGCCAGCTCTAGACCAAAACCTGTTATAAGTGGAAATATATTGTTTTATTTCTCTCTTTTTTACACTATTCCTTCTCTAAGAGCTGAGGTAGGAGGAGAAAGAAGTGAAGAACTATTGACATGTGCAGCAACATGGTTGAATATCAAAAATATTTTCTTGACTGAAAAAAAACCTTATACCATGGAGTGATCACAGTATGATTCCATTTCTATCAAATTCTAAAATCTGTGCTGGAAAAATATCCAAGGGTATATTGGGGTTGGGGGCGGACTAAGAGGAGGCATAAGGGAACTTTCTAGTCTCTACTGTGATCCAAACCCATGCTATGGACTTTGTACACAGTATCTCATTTAATCCTCAAAATTACCCTATCAGGTAGTTACTGTCACCTCCTCCACTTTACACAGAACATAAAGCTCAGAGAATCCAGGTACCGTGTCCTACACCTACTTAGAAGTCACCAATTCCTAAGGTTTAAAATGTTTTAAATAAAAATTAATAAAGTAGGCAAAAAATAGCATGTAAATAGCATTTCTACAAATATCTCCTAAGACAATTTTCACACTGATGTCCACAGACATTGACAAGAATGTTTTCCACAACATTACTTAAAATAATGAAAAACTAGAAACAACCTAAATGCCCATTATTAGAAGAGTTAGATTAGTTCTCATACTTCCATATTATAGAATACTGTGCTGATGCTGATAGATAAAATTATGTTAAAAGAATCACATTCAGCTTCTGCTCATGGGCCCAAGGAGACATGTTCAAGAATCTTCATTGCATTTGTGCATAAACACAAATACAAAGGAAAAAGTAGAGGCTCTCTACATGTGGCTATTTATTGGAGGAGGAAGAGGAGAAGAATGAAAGAAAACTTGCACTTTGTATATGCTTTGGTAGTGTATGTTTTTGTATATAACTTGAGTGATTTTCATAAATATATTTTAAAGTCTGCATAATTACTAGGTAAGAAGACAATTGAGTTGCTTTAGTAAAAATCCTTTCCATTACTGCAACTGATTTCTACAGCCAGAATGTTCCCAGGCCCTGAAAAGGGGAACCACTAAAACTAGAAGGCAGAAATACTGACACCAGACAGGCAGAGTTGAAGAACGTGGATCTAACGCATCAAATCTGTCTGCAGCCCTGATTAGCAACTTCAAGAAGCCATGCAATTTCCAGTACTTAATAAATGAGTTACATTGAGAACAAATCCATGACAGCTGTGCATTAGAAAGAAAGGTTACATGTGTCCCCAGTAATAAAGTATGTGCACTATATAAATTAAAAGGTAGCATTTCACACTCATATGATTGGCAAAAAAATATTAAAGCCTCACAGTATCAAGTGAAGCCAAACACGAAACAAGCTTCCCAGTATTGCCTGTGGGAATACAAATTGTTACAACTACTTCAAATAATTGGCAATTCATAGTAAAAATGAAGACAAGCCTACCCTACAATTTAGCAATCCCACTTCCAGGAACATAGTAAGAGAGACTGTTCCCGAGAAGCCTATACAGGAATGTATATGGCACTATTGCTTGTAATTGTACATCGTGGTATTTCCGTATGGTAAAGTATTATTCAGCGGGGAAAGTAAATAGACCAGAGGTAGACATTTCAATATGAATAAATTTTAGAAAGGTAAAATTGAGCATAGGAAGCTGCAACTGTATCTGTAATGCTTTGTTTTGCCAGAAAAAAAGGAGGGGGAGGGCAAGGGACAGCAAAAAGTAAAGAATCTGAAATAAATGTAGGAAAATATCAATATTTTAAAATTTTTCATGGTGAATAGATGGGTGTTTCTTATATTATTTTCTGTCTTTTCTATATGCTTGAAATATTTAATAATAAAGAAAAATATAAAAGGCATAGGAAAGAATATTCTGAGAAAATACATCAAAATGTTTATGGTTATTATCTCTGGTAAGATTTTAAATGACTTTAATTTTCCTTTTTATATTTCTCTATATGTCCTAATCACACCATATTAAATATGTATTTCATTTATGACAATACAAAATGTATTATTTTAAAACTCATATATATATATATACAGTTATTTATGACATATGATGAAACCATATGAAACATAGCAAAAAGAATGAAAACTAGACCAAGATATTAAGAGTTGTTGACTTTTGGATGGAGCTATGGGTGACTTTTTTCTTCATGTTTATCTCCAAACTCAATTTTTCTATAGTGGGAATATAAAATATTTGTGAAAGCTGGAATAAAAGCTATAGGTTTTAAATGAAAAGAAATTCAAATAATTTTTCCAGCATTATAAAATGTTCATATTCCTAAAGATGAAGTAAGTTACAAAAACATCAGTGTTTTTTAAAGAAAAATTAGAAGATTTTTAAAGGAAGTCTGTTATGATACTGCAGTTTATATTGATGCTGTGTGTTTGCTAGCTCTGCTAATCAGAATATTAAGTTAAATAGTATATGCTATGCCATAAATAAATTCTATGAGCAGAGGTTACCTGGTGACCTGAATTGCTTCCAGTGGGAGGGAAACATCAGAGTCATTTGATCAATGAAGTGTCTTTTATAAATCTTCAGGACATCTCCTAGGAAGCGTTTAAGGAGATGGATTTCTCATTACTTCTGATATATGTTCCAATTAAATTTTTACCATTGCCCCCATGGGACTGCCCAGCCTAAGAGATGGAAACTGTGATTCCAGCCCACTGACGCCCACCATCTATAAGATTCTGGCACATTGAGGAGGCCATGACCAGCTTGTTGACTGAAATCTATAAAGTAGAATGATGATGCTGCTCCAGCAATCTTGAAACGCTGCCCTAGAATCAATGCAAAGCTCTGGCAACCTTAGAATTTCCATATGCCTAGGCAGATAGTTGTCTTCAAACATAAGAGCAATGTCATTTTCTGGAGGAAAAAAAATGAATCTAGAAAAAGTCTACAATGGTGTCCTCTGCCCTTCCTCCCCACTCCGTCTGGTTAGTAACAGCCAAATCCAGGCACACAGATGTCCTAACTCCTACACCTGAGGTTGCCACAATGTGCGTTAGGTGGCACGTCTTATAAGGCACATACGCAAACAATTATGGGTTCTGAACAACAATAACTCAAGGAGAAAAATCAGGAATTAGTGCCCCTAGGTGTACCAGTGGAAAAAACAGGAGGCCTAGAGAGTTTAAACAACTTTCCCTTGCAGTTGATAAGCCAAGGTGGCTTAGACAAGCTGAGAAAATGACAGTGGTAGCAAAAAGGTTTTGAAGGCGGAAGAGCAAATGAAGCCATGAATTTTACAGTCTACATCTTTTTAGCCCTTTCTCTTTTGCACTTTTCTTGGGTAAACTAACTAGACCCTACAAACACATTCCCACCCACAATTTTGCTGCCATTGCTTTAGGGCCTCACCTCTGAGTAACCAGAGGGAATGCCGCTGACCCCTTATCTAGTTATTTAACGACCTCCTATGCTCTGCCCTTTCACTTTGCTTTCTCCATGCCACTATAAGACATACAAAGATTTTTCTGCCCCCAAGATTGTGCAGCTTTCTACTCAGCTAATTACTCCCAACTGAAAAATAACTGTTCTGCATACTCGGAGATATATGGTAATCAAGCAACCAAATCCGCCTTTTGCCAATGACATGTTTTTTTAATATGTTCAAATGAGAGGCTTATCGGAAATTATTCACTTTCTTCTGAGTTGCAAAGGAAAATGAAAGGCAAATTATGGCTCTATATGCACGTGTTTGCACGGATCCCATTCCATTGAATTAATTTGTTGCCATCCACAGAGCTATTGACAACTGGCTCTTTTCTCGTGCCTTTTCACTTACCAGGTGGAAATGATTACAGACTTAATTTCTCTGAGGGCTTATTTAGATTGGAAAGGGCACCTTTGTAATGCAGAAGTAATAACGTCCACCAGAGACGATAAAAGAACAATAGCTCCCAGTTTTCCACAGTGGAGAGAGAGAGATAATAGAATGTCAGATTTTAAAGGAATTCAAACCATTACTGATTTTTCAGATGAGGAAACGGAGGCTCAAAGAGGTTAGGGAGTTAACCAAAGTTGGTTAGTTTTTTAGTTTGTAGCAGAGCTGAAATTAGGCGCTAAGTATTGCAACACCTGGCCTCTCTCTTCCTCCCTTCCATCCTGCTGCTGGTAGTGTCAGTGGCAAATACAAGCCAGTTCTAGGAAATGTGGCCTTAGGGAGGAGTACTAAGGACAAAGCACCAATGCATCCTTGCAATTTTCTACACAATCCTTAATTACAGGGCTTCATTTATTCATAGAAGCTGCCTCTCTTGCGCATGACCCAACACACACACACTGTCTGATGGAGATAATTTATCATTATCTGAATGCATTCAGAGTGGTCAGTTTCAGCCAGAGTGAAGAACAGAGAAAGGCAGGGTCAAGGGCATTATAGAAGTAGCCCTTCTTGCTTCACTCTCCAGCCCTCTGCCCGCTCCCATCAGCCCAGGTAGATCCACTTTCATTATATTTCTCTTTGATGCAAAATGTGGAAATCTTGGTCAGGCAGCTCTGCTTATCAGTGGGTTCTTAATAACCCATTTTTATCAAACTTCATCTGATGGATCCAAAATATGTTTGATCTTAGTATAAAGTACCCTTATCAGCCCTACTGCTAAAATGACACTGCCCAAAAGTGAATGGTGTTAACAGCAAAGTCTCTAGAACCAGAAAGAAGTACGTTTAAATCCAAAATCCATCACTTTCTAGCCATGCCGTCATGTCCAATTCATTCTCATTAAACAATATTTTACTGAGCACACCAGACTGTAGGAATGCAAACAGATAAGGCCTTACCTTTCCTGGCTTCACTCTTGGGAGGCAGAGAAAGACACTAACACATCTATTACTCAAGTTAATGTAAAGGATTGACTGGTACAAGTGTTGTGCAGCCAGGTACCTGGAACGTTGAGAGCACCCAAGAGAAGGCTTTGCCCCGGTTACAAAGGTCAGGAATCGCTTCCCCTAGGAAGGGCAGCTGGGGCTGAGATCAGAAGCACAAGTGGGCAGTAAGTGGGTAAAGTAATGAGGATATGGCATCCCAGGCAAAGGTGTGGTGCAGGGGGACCTTGACCTTGGCCAGTACAAGACTATTGGCCAGTACGAGTCTTTGCAGTGCAGAGCGTAGAGGAGGGGCACACAGTGAGGTCAGAAAAATGGAAAGGTGACCATGGTGAGGAGGTTTGTCCTCATTCTAAGGAGGATTGGGAGGTGCGGGGCATGGGCTGACCTATGTGGAGGACAGACTGGTGGACAACACGGACACAGGCACACAGGTCAGGAGGTAATCCATACAAGGGCTGCAATGAGAATTTCAATGGAAAGAGAAAACAGAAGCTAAATGATATTTAAGAACTAAAATCAGCAGGCCTGAATGGTAAGTTGGATATGAGAAGTGAGAGAAAGGGATAAACCAGAGCTTACTTATAGGACTTTGGCTCGTGTGACTGGATAGGTGAGGGCACCATTCTCTGAAAAACAGAATGTAAGGAGGAGCAGACTGGTGACTTAAACTCTGAGGCTCAGTTTCCTCATCTGTAAAATGGACATAGTACTACGTATGTCACAATGTTGTTGAAAACACTAGAAAATGTTCCTAGAAAGTGAAACCTCCATACAAAGTGGTGTATGGTTCTCCCCCAAATAAATGGGACCTATTCTTCTATGCTTCTCATTCTTGGTCTGATTGCAAATTCAGGATCTCAGATATTCATTTATTTCCACCCTCTTCTCTGACGGCTCTACAAAATTGCTGATTTGCTTATCTAATCACCCTAAATAGTCTCTAGTACTCCATACTAGTAAAATAGTCAAGGTGGCAATTGCTCTTCTAAACTGATTATTGTAAATGTCACTGCTACAGTGCAGCTCACTGTGGCTCGCTTGGCTGTTCAAGGGAAAACATCTATTGCAAATGTGGCTCCCATTACTTGCCAAATGTTCATACACAAATGCATTTATTTTACCAGGAGTGTGGTGTTGGGTCATTTAAGGGGAATGGGAAAACACTGCAATTGAAAGAGAGAAAAAAGTAGCATGTATACAGCACTCCAGAGTCTGTAAAGCCCCTTCATATACACTATCAATGGGACCTCTCACTGGGTGTGGAGAGGCTGAGGGGAGGAGAAAGGGCAGGAATATTCATGATTATTTTTACAAGTAAGCTTAACTTAGACAAAGTAACATGCTCAAGCTCACAACACAAGGAACTAATACATTTCTGTGACTAAAATACAAGTCTTAGGGGCTCCCAATTCTATCGTATGTCTATCAAAATCTCCCACCTGCCAACATTAAGCCATACAAGGTAGATCATAAAAACCATGCAGCCACTGAACAGAGGAGAGGGGCAAGATCAAAACTCATTAGAACTTTCACAATAATATTATATAAATTCATTATTACTTCATTATTATCATTGTGGCTATTATTAATAAACAAGATGTATTGAGCAACTACTACATGCCGGACCAAATGTTAAACACTTCATTTGTGCTGTTTCATTGAACCTTTACTTCCCACATAGGTGCTTTTAAAAATCAGCATTATGAAAGTACAGACGAGAAAATGGAAGCTGAGAAAGCTTAAGTTGCTTAAACCTGCTCCTAAATCCTAGCCTTTTTCCAAAACCACCCTACTAGACTGCCATGCTTCTGTGAGGTATATTGTATTCATAGCAGAGTCAAATACCAATAAGGCCAAGATAATGAGTAATTTTGAGTTATTCTGGGTTTTTTGGGAAATTCAAACAATGTCTTCCATTGTCCTAAAAGCATTTAATGTAGCTCCACCCGTTCTATAAGCAAATAGGCATGAACCCTTATCTGGGCCGATACCACTCTAGTTTCTCTGTAATGCTACCTTTTGTGTATAGAATATTCATATCTCAAATGCTGATCCTCATTCTGTTGCTTGCTGGCCAAATAACCTTGGGCAGGTGAGTTAGCAGCTCAGACACTCAATTTAGTAGTCTGTGAAGTGGGGGTGACAATATAAATGGAACCATGTGCAGAAAGCACTTGACATGGTCATGGTTGCTATACCACACATATTAGCTGTGATTATTTTTTATTTTGATGATCCTTGTGATCACAGAATAGAGGTTAGCTACATTCTACAGAAAGGAAACTGGTTCCAAGACATACAGTGTTATGTGTAATTTCACACAGCCTATAAATGATAGAACAAAGACAAGAAAGCAAGTGTCCTAAATGTGACAGGGCAAATTTTTGTTACTAAAATTTCCAGCAACTCTCTGAGGAGAGTGGGTCTTGGTAGCTGGAGGATTCTGAAAGTAGAAGTGGGGAGAAGCCAAACTGCTCATCAGAAAGGGATGAGATATCAAGTGACCTGAGGATGATTCAGAAGTGAGATGAAGGGCAAAGAAATGAAGTACGCATGGGGAGGGTCAGAGAAAGGGCGGGTGAAGGAGGAAGGGCAAGGGAGAAGGAGAATATGTTCAAAGGGATTTGAGAAATTTGCTCCCGTACAAAATGTAAACTCCCTATTCCTTCGACCTTCAGAATCATCATGAAAATCTAGACTACATATAAATGCATGTGTGTCTACAGACTGTAAAAAGGAGCTAATCCCTATATAAACATGGTAAGGGGGGGCAACAGTGCATACAAGGGCAGCCCCCATCTAGGCATCTCAGGGGAAAGCAATGGGCCCCATGCTATATGTTGGGTGAGAGAAAGGAAAGGTGTTAGGGAATTAGGTTGTATTTATTAGGGGTGGCTGAAGGCAAAAAGAGGGAGTGAGGGAGAAAAATCACCCAATTCTGCACAGATCTGAGAAAATCTGAGAAACAGTTTTGGTTTCCAGGATACCATTCTTAGTATAACCAGCTTATAATGTGGACGTGGATCATTCATTCACAAAGCTGGCCAGCCAACCTGCCCCAATGCCTAGAAGAGAATCACACAGGCACACACTCCCTGATAATCTTTGGAGGAACATGGATGGTTTAGAAAGGAAGATGACAGAGGTAGAATTGGATAATTTTCGTGATTGTTCCTAGTTGGGTTTTCACCATCCTGATTATAAGCAAACCAGGGATTTCCTTATGGCTCACTGGAAAATCATGAAATCCTCTTAGTTCTGTCCTTTGCTTTTTGCCAGAAATATAACTGATACAAAACAGAATATGTATTAGCTACATGTTTGCTGAGGTTCAAATGCTTAGAGTATTGTGTTTTAAAATCATATTTGCTAAGATATTGTTTGCTTTCATGTGTCTTGGCCTGGGCATAGCAATAATTGCTTCCACCTGCTGGTAGAATGTAGCGAGAGAGATGGAGAGGAGAGGCAAGGGCAGGGAGGAGAGTGGAGGCCGTCAGGATATAAAGCTAGATTAAGGAAGCTGATCTCACTTCTTAGGAGACTGAACAAATACATCTGTGCCATGCTCCTCTGGAAAAGGCAGTCTCCTGGGTGCTCCATTTATCCTCCCTTCTCTACCTAGGCCTCCCCAACCCCATTCAAAATATGCTATATACAAAGCTAGGTGGGGTGGGAGAAAGATAAATGAAGTCAAATGACCTGGATGTGAGCCCCAACTTCTGCCATCCATTAATTGTGGGATTGTAAATGGAATCCTTCCTCTCACCTGTGAAATGAGGCTATGAGTATTTTTTTTTTTTTTTTGAGATGAAGTCTGGCTCTGTTGCCCAGGCTGGAGTGCAGTGGTGCCATCTCGGCTCACTGCAACCTCCACCTCCTGGGTTCAAGTGATTCTTCTGCCTCAGCCTCCTGAGTAGCTGGGGTTACAGGAGCACACCACCACACCCGGCTAATTTTTTTTGTATTTTTAGTAGAGATGGGGTTTCATCATGTTGGCCAGGCTGGTCTTGAACTCCTGACCTCAGGCGATCTGCCCTCCTTGGCCTCCCAAAGTGCTGGGATTACAAGTGTGAGCCACCACACCCAGCCAAGGCTATGAGTATTTTCAATGAGTTTTGTCAAGGACATAACGCAAGTACTCTGTATGTTTCTGTGAATATCCATTAGAATGCATGGACAAAAGTCCCAGATGTGTCTTTTATTTTTTTTTTTTTTTTTTTTTTTTTTTTTTTTTATTATACTTTAGGGTTTTAGGGTACATGTGCACAATGTGCAGGTTTGTTACATATGTATCCATGTGCCATGTTGATTTCCTGCACCCATTAACTCGTCATTTAGCATTAGGTGTATCTCCTAATGCTGTCCCTCCCCCCTCCCCCCACCCCACAACAGTCCCCGGAGGGTGATTTTCCCCTTCCTGTGTCCATGAGTTCTCATTGTTCAATTCCCACCTATGAGTGAGAACATGCGGTGTTTGGTTTTTTGTCCTTGCGATAGCTTACTGAGAATGATGGTTTCCAGTTTCATCCATGTCCCTACAAAGGACACGAACTCATCATTTTTAATGGCTGCATAGTATTCCATGGTGTATATGTGCCACATTTTCTTAATCCAGTCTATCGTTGTTGGACATTTGGGTTGGTTCCAGATGTGTCTTTTAAAAGATTTGACTTTAAACCATTCACCTAAGTGTGGTGCCAGATTCATCCAAGAAGCACGCACGTTTCTCTTCCTTTGGAGACAAGTTATTTCAACCATTGGCCTGACAGCAGTCACAGCACAGCTAGCCTTCGATGGCCAGGGCAGAGGCGTGTGAAAACAGTCTTGGTCTGGAATTCCACAAAGTCCTGACTTGCCCACAGAATCTCAACAGCCAGTTATAGAAAATGACCTGGGCAGGCACACCCGCCTCACCTTGCTCACACTTTAAGTTTTGCTATTTATGAGTATGTTTCAATTCCAGATGTGACCTGGAGAAGAATGCTGTGTGGCAGGAGTATGCTCTGTGACGTTTCCATTTACTACGACTGGTGTGTGTTAATTTGCCTAGTTGATGCAGGTAGAAATGGCAATGGGGTTTCCAGAAGCTACCAGAGGGGTCAGCAAACTATGGTCTGTGGGTAAAATACGTTCCACACCTGTTTTGGGAAGGCTCACGGACGGAAAATGATTTGATCATTATCAAATGACTGAAAAATTCAAAAGAAGAATAACATTCCATGATATGTGAAAAGTATATGAAATCAAAATGTAGTATCTATAAATAAAGGTTTATTGGAACACAGCCCCACTCATTTGTTGATACATTGCTACAACAGCAGAGTTAAGTAATTGCTACAGAGACCATATGGCCCATAAAGCCTAAAATTTTTACCATCTATCCCCTTACAGAAAATGTTTGCTGGCCCCTGAACTACAGCACATTACTGTGCAAGGGCTATAAGTCCACTTACCTCCCAGTGTGAGGCAACACTAAACTCCCTTTCATTCCATCTTGACCCACCTCCTTAGTCTCCTACAAACTTATCGCCTCATTCCTGCCTATTTTCTAAATGTATTTATAACTGTCTTCAGGCCATCTCTCTGTTCAAAAGCCTTCTAAATACAATTGGCCCTCCATATCTGTGGGTTCTGCACTGTGGATTTAACCAACTGTGAATAGAAAATATTCAAAAATATTGTGTGTATGCAGAACATGTATAGTATTCTTGTCGTTATTCCCTAAACAATACAGTATAACAACTATTTCCATAGCATTTACACTATATTAAGTATTATAAGTAATCTAGAGATGATTTAAAGCATAAGGGAGGATGTACGTAGGTTACATGCAGATAGTGTGCCATTTATATCAGGGACTTGAGCATCCATGGATTTTGGCATTCGTGGGAGGCTTGGAACAAATCCCCCACGGATACTGAGGGATGTTTGTACTTTTATAATCAGAGAAAAACGTATTTTTAATACACCAATGTTTCTCTGTCATTCATAGAACAAAGTCACAATAGTGGTGAGATGCATACCAGGGCATTCACACCTAGCCCCCTGCGTGCCCATCACTTGGGAAGCAAGCCTCTTGAAGCTCCCTCCCCACACTGTGCAATGTCCTTCATCTTCATCTACTCAGCAACTCCCTTCCTGCCTCTAGCATACAGCTTAAGACCCATTCCCCTTTCTTACAACCTTAACCAAAAGATTACGTTTTGGTCACCAGTTTTTTCCCCAGAGCACATACTTTTTAATAAACTTCTACAGTGAGAAGTATCACACTACATTAAAATTATTTACCTGCATGTCTAGCCTGATCCACCATCTCCACCAGCGAGTGGGCTACATAAGGTTAGAAACCACATTTTCTGCATCTTTGTGACTCCAGTCCTTGGCATAAGGAAAGAACATAAGATGGATTCATAGAATTTAATTATAATAATACTTTTGATTAGTTTGATTGTCATTTCCATCTCAGTGGTTTAAATCACAGTTTTTAACATTAAAAAAAATAGCCATAGACATAAATGTGCCTTTACAGATTCATCCTGAGTGGCTCTGAGTCTTTGATAAGCCACTTAACTTTTCTGAGATGCAAATTCCTCATATGTTAAAAGATAAGGAGGAGACCCACTTGACCGACTTTAGCTACTTCATGGGTGAGAGTGATAAGCAATCCTAAAAATAACAATCAGCATGAATTTTCTAAGATCATACATTCACATTTCTAAAAGACACTAGTTTAAAAAGCACTTGCATAAACAAGATATTTTATACTGGCAAAAAAATGTGGCCTAAATAACATAATATCAGTAAAAGCTCTTTGTAAGTTGTAAAGCATACATGTGAAATAATGTGGCTTTTAGTTTCTATTATAATAACCACCTGGCACAGCTCAAAAGATCACAGCCTAGCCTGGCAGATAGAAGAGGCTGTTTCCAGGGCTCATATGCACTGAAGAATAGAAGGTAATTTTATTTTCATGATAATGATACTGCCTTCTGGCTTCCTCTACTTCAGCTTTTTTATGAGGAAATAAAACATCTTACAAGTGCATGGAACTTAGACTTTTAAAACACTTCCACATCCATTATCTCTTTTAATCCTCAAGACCATCTCCACTTTGCAGATCGAAAATCCATTCTTCAGAGCCAGGGGTGACTTGCCTTAGACCTTCCAGCAAGTGAAAGGGAGTTGGACTTCAAATTGAGGTCCTCAGGCTGCAAATTTTCTGTCTTACCATCATACCAAAAGCCCATAGCATTAGAGTATTTGAGATCATTCTAATGTCTTTAGAGGTTAAGAAGCTGAGACCAAGAGATTCCAAATGATCTAAGATTACACAATTAAGGAGAATGTTAGGAACCCAGAATGCCCCACTTGCCCCAGTCCCCAGATGATTATATGTTATATTTTGTGATGTCCAGCCTCAAAGATGGCCCCCAGTGACCCCCACCTACCAGTATTCACACTCTTGTATAATTTCCTCTCACACTGAAGTGGGCTGACTTATATAACCAACAGGATATTGTGGCAATGACAATGCGTGACTTCTGAGGCTAGTTGTCTTACTCTCTTGAAAGATGTGCTTTGAGGGAAGGCAGACATACGATTGTGAGGACACTCAAGACACTCCAAAGGGCTCTTCAGTGTCCAGGGAACAGAGACATCTTGCCAAGAGACAGTACAACCTTTCCAGCTACCTGAGTCAGCAATGGATCCTCCGGTCCCATTAGAAATCCCATTTAAACCTTCAGAGATTGCAGTCCTTGCCAACATCTTGACTGTAACTCTGTGACAGACCCTGAGCCAGAATCACGCAGCTGAATCACTCCTGAATTCCTGACACACAGAAACTGTGTCATAATCAGCATTTGTTGCTGTTTAAGTCACTTAGTTTTTGAGGTGATTTGTTATGCAACAATAAATAACTAACATATTTTCTGTTATGGCCAGTAGGCTCTCCAGGGTGTATGTACATTCTCCTTTCTTCTCCTGATTTCAGGCCTCTTTCCCTAAATATAGTCACAAATCCACTTGTCATAAGTTCTCTAAACTCATTGCCAAGGATAATAATCAAATGAGAGAAGTTACTTCAATAATCTGATTCACTATGGTCTTCACCCAGCTGCCCCGAAGTTTTCCATCTCGTCCCAAAGCAATTTCCTCACCATATACTGATGTCGAAAGCCTGAGATAAGGTTTGACTAGGTGGTGTGAATGTCACAGGCTCTATATCTGCTCTGTCTTCTAAGGAACACCTAATAAGATCTGAGATACATCTGGTTGAAAAATTGAATCTAGAAATGATGGCATCATGGAACTCAATTACACTGTTGTTCATTTAATCCAGATCCCATGTTTCTCTCTTTAAATCCTTCTACCATTCTCCTGTCCTATGTGATTTAACGTTCTCATTACTGAGAAATCAAAACGATAGAAACTGGTTAACTATAAACGTGCTCATCCTTTTTAGAAATAATGTATCTATAAATCAGAACCCTTCATTTTTCAAAACAAACATTGTGAAACCACAAGTCCCTCCCCGCCAAAAAAGACTAGTCCATTTATGCAACTCCCTGGACCAAAAGGAATAAGGGGTGAAAATCCTGAACTCATCCCATGCCTGCCCTAGGAAAACCCATGATACCTGTCAAGAGGAAGGGAACAAGATGCCAGCCAGCCTATCAGGGAATTGCTTTCCATCCAGGCTTCATGGCCAGGAGCAAACATCAAGTTCTTTGCAGTGGAGATGAAGGAGAAGAGGGGCCAGCAACACCCTCCAGGAGACACTCTAGGATGCCGAGGGAAAACAGACATCACTCCCTCCAAGGCACAATCAAGAACCACTGCACTAGTCAAGGGGGAGCCAGGAATTTAGGCAGGTCCCATCCTATCTAGGGTGGACCAACATATATGCCATGGCAAGGGAACATCTGGAAGTCTGAAAATAACCAGAACAGAGAAAGAGAATAGAAGGAACAGAGAAGGTTACGAGCATGTATCATCCATCTATGGTGGGCCAAGTACTCTGCTGAGTGATAGATACTTAGCATCTTATTTAAGTCTCCCAACTGCATAGCGGTTAAGAGCATCTGCTTTGGTGGGAGCCTAGCTTCAAACCCTCTTTCTGGTTGTATGATATTGAGCAAGCCATTTGACCTCTCTGAGCCTCAGTTTCCTTCCATGTAAAGCAGGGTAGTGATTAGTATTACCAGGAGACAGAATTTACAAAATGAGTATCTTTAGTATCATAATGAGGAAGAAATGAGATAATTGCAAGTGCTTCTCAAACTGTCCAGAGCATACAAATTACTCAGAGAATTTGATTAAATGCATATTCTTGTTCATTTAATCAAAATCTCTAACTAATTTGGAGTGTGGCCTGAGAGTCTACATTTCTTGCAAGCATCCAGGAAATACTGATGCTGCTGGCCCAAGGACCACATTTTGGGTAGTAAAGATATAAAAGACTCATAACCTTCAGTGATTATTATCAATGTTAATATGTTAACATGATCTCCCTAGCAAGAGCAGCAGAGCTAGTAAATGACAGAGCCAGGATACAAATTCAGGACTAACTCTCCTCCTCTTCCTCCGTCCTTATTTACCTCTCAAAAGGAGCCAAATATGTTTGGAATAGAGATAAGCAATGCTTTCATGAAGCCATTTCTTCAGTTATCTACCTGCCCAGTGACTTCCTGTGATACTTCAACCCTGACATCTCAAAATCTCCAAAAGTCCAGCACAGACATGGATTCACTGCATCTTCCATCATATTATCTCATACTGAGGACTTGCTGGGTCGCCCAGAAAACTTCTGTCAGCAAAGACAGACTCAATCAAAAATGAAAATTGAGGCTTAATTCAGCCTGAGGATGAAGGCGATTAACTAGCAGATGGGAGATTAACCCCCTGGGCCACATCTCAGGGACAAGAAGAGGCTGACCTTTCCATGTTCATTAGAATTAATTAAGCACTGTCTGCCGTGGGAATCACAAGGAGGAAGTTCTCTTTTAAGATTGAACAGACCCAGAGACATGGGCAAGAGGCTTAACTCTCATTGCCTCTCAGTGGAGGTTGGACCTGAATAAGCAGATATTTGGCTTTAGAGAGTGTATGATAAGGTTCCCAAGATGAGTCTGGCATTATTGTTTTAAACTTATGGTACTTTTGAGACGAGAATGCTTTGCATTTTAAAACTAGTTTATCTTAAAAATGCCAGTAGTCATGGGAAAAGAAAGCAGAGACCATTCTGAGAAAGAGAAAGAAGTGAGCAATCCTCACATCCAAAACCCTGACGTCAGACACTTCAGAAATTGTGTGCATTGGAGCTGGGTGTTGCTGCAGATACATTGGCAGCTAGTTGTGAAGGTTTGAGGCCAAGTGATGTACTTGCAAGCACAGCTAGTTTAAAACTGCACTAATAATAGTTATGACTGGAAACAGGTGCTATTCTGTCCCAGGCACTGTGTTAAGCACTATAAACACATTGTCACAGTAATCTCTCCAATAATCTTATGGAAGATGGCTCTGCTCTCCCTTTTTTTTATTTTTTTTTTACCAATAATTGGAATGATGTTACTTCCCTAAGTTTTCATAGGCAGAGGCAATGCTACCTACAAATATGCTTGTTTACATGAATTAAATCATTTGATAGAAACAAGAGATTCAGCCACTAATCAGAGCACAGAATCTGAGAGAGAATATAAGACAAAAGAGAACAGAAGGGTCTTGTTGTTACTGGCCAACATCAAAGCACTATCACCCAGTCTTTTTTAGTTATACAAACCACTCGACAGAATACTTGTGAGCTTTACTTGTGGGCAGTATGCTGGGAATTCAAACCACTTCTTGATGTGGCTATCATTCCTTAACAATGGGTCTCTCCTGCGTCCAATAATATGGACACACCCATTTGGGGAAGACAGTGATGATGTGAGGGAGTCCTCACAGGGCGTGGCATTACAAAGCCTGAGTTTGCATCCAGGTAATAAATGTGCCCAGAGACAAGGACTTCATGACTAAAACATCAAAAGCAATGGTAACAAAAGCCAAAATAGATAAATGGGATCTAATTAAACTTAAGAGCTTCTGCACAGCAAAAGAAACCACCATCAGAGTAAACAGGCAATGTACAGAATGGGAGAAAATTTTTGCAATCTACCCATCTGACAAAGGGCTAATGTCCATAATCTACAAAGAACTTAAACAAATTTACAAGAAAAAATCAAGCAACCCCATCAAAATGGGCAAAGGATATGAACAAACACTTCTCAAAAGAAGACATTCATGAAGCCAACAGACACATGAACAAATGCTCATCATCACCGGCCATCAGAGAAATGCAAATCAAAACCACAATGAGATACCATCTCACACCAGTTAGAATGGCGATCATTAAAAAGTCAGGAAACAGCAGGTGCTGGAGAGGATGTGGAGAAACAGGAACAGTTTTACACTGTTGGTGGGACTGTAAACTAGTTCAACCATTGTGGAAGACAGTGTGGCGATTCCTCAAGGATCTAGAACTAGAAATACCATTTGACCCAGCCATCCCATTACTGGGTATATAGGCAAAGGATTATAAATCATGCTGCTATAAAGACACACGCGCATATATGTTTACTGTGGCACTATTCACAATAGCAAGGACTTGGAAGCAACCCAAATGTCCGTCAATGATAGACTGGATTAAGAAAATGTGGCACATATACACCATGGAATACTACGCAGCCATAAAAAAGGATGAGTTCATGTCCTTTGTAGGGACATGGATGAAGCTGGAAACCATCATTCTGAGCAAACTGTCGCAAGGACAGAAAACTAAACACCGCATGTTCTCACTCACAGTTGAGAATTGAACAATGAGAACATTGGGACACAGGGTGGGGAACATCACACACCGGGGCCTGTCGTGAGATCGGAGAAGGGGGTGGGATAGCATTAGGAGAAATGCCTAATGTAAATGACAAGTTAATGGGTGCAGCACACCAACATGGCACATGTATACATATGTAACAAACCTGCATGTTGTGCACATGTACCCCAGAAGTTAAAGTATAATAAAAAAATAAATGTGCCCAGGGAACTTAGGGAAAGCAACTAACTTTTCTGATGCTGTATCCTTTTCTGTAAAATGGGGCAAATGCTACTTACTTTATAGGACTCATAACCTTCAGTGATTATTATTGGTGTTAATATGTTAACATGATCTCCCTAGCAAGAGCAGCAGAGCTGGTAAGTGGCAGAGCCAGGGTACAAATTCAGGACTAACTCTCCCCCTCTTCATCCATCCCTATTTACCTCTCAAAAGAAGCCAGATATGCTTGAAACACGGATAAGCAATGCCTTCACGGAGTCATATCTCCAGTTATCCACCAACCCAGTGACCTCCTGTGTGACATTTCAACCCTGACATCTCAAAGTCTCCAGAAAGCAATTCCAGCAGAGATGTGATTGATTCACTGCATCCTCCGTCACATTATCTCATACTGAGGACTGCCTGGGTCACCAGAAAACTTCCGTCAGCAAAGACAGATTCAATCAAAAATGAAAACTGAGGCTTAATTCAGCCTGAGGATAAAAATGGACAAACAAAATAATACTTGTGAAAATTACTTTACCATGCTGTGCAAATATTAGGTGTTGTCCTGAGAGGGAAATAACTCTTTATTCTTTCCCCCAGAGAAATTCCCAGACTCAAGCAGTGTTTAGTTTTTAGTTCTTATTCAAAAAAATTGCAAATAATGCATGAATCATCAGAGCATTTGCTTTCTGCAGGGTCATTTTTTTCTGTTTCTCCTCTTTCCACTGGCAATGAGGCCTTTTGAAGACTGGCAGTTTCCTGATCAGTTGGTTCACTCCTTCATGCCCCATCAGAAGTTCTTTAGAAAGCAGTGAAATGTGTCTTCTTTCAGTACCTTGAGAAAGGAAAGCTGACATGAGATAACTCAAAATCACAGGCAACTCGCTTAACACTTTTATGACTGGCTTTTGATCATAGGCTCACCCTCAAAAATCTCAGAAGCAAACAAAGCACATACTTCTGCACACATGCACACAAGATATGCACCCTCAGTGTGATGAGAAATTCCTGCCTTACCCCTTGCTTCCTGTTAAAGCAAGGTCTGTCACTAACAGCTGGAGAACGAATGTTACAAACAGAAGGCAAGGGGTTGGAGGGGACATTTGACTATGGTCACAGAACCAAAGCCTCACCGACAAAGCAAAAGCAGGGTTAAGAATGGACTGAAGTGTTTTCAACATAAGAGAAGGACTTTTTAAACCCTGTGACTCCCCCCACCCTTCCATTGCTAATGTGGTCTTATCTCTGGGAGTATTGATCTCCACATTCTCAGGAAAAGGCGTTAAAAGCCATTTGTAGGTAAGTTTTCAGAGAAGATGGGAATGTTCACTTCCAGGGTGAATTCTCTGGAACTTTTCCAACATTTGTCTTGTTCCCACAGAAGAAAACCAAGTAAGGCAAACATGAAACTTGCTTCTACACATGGTTTCTATCTTCTCCTAAGTTGGTAATTAATTTCTCCCTCTTGTTTTATTTCTACTTCCACTCCTTCCTTTTTCTTTTTATTTTATTTTCCTTTTATTTTTGTGGGTACATAGCAAGTATACATATTTATGGGGTGCATGAGATGTTTTGATACAGGCATGCAATGTGACATACTCTCCTTATTCTTGACTCTTTTCTTTCCATTCTTTTCAATTCTTATTTTTTTAGAGGGGAAATATGGTGAAATAATTGAAGAAAGCAAAAACAAAGAATAATTTAAGAAAAGGAAGTCTACTCTTTTGAAAAACATCAGAGGCACAGAGTTTTGAATCCTAAATCCTTATCCCAGGAGCTTCTTTGAAGAGTATATCCAACTTCTCATCTTCCTCTTCTGCTATTAATTTTGATTTGAAGTTATTTTTAACCTATCATCCATTTCCTTGCCAAGGAATTGCAAGGGTGTATAGCATATATCAATATTAATCCTATATATTAGAGTAGTTTCCTGTCATGAAGGGAACAGCTTCTAGCTCCAGGACTTCCCATAGCAGAACGTTCAAAAGGAAATGTGCAGCTTGATGAGTCTCAAATTGTATCGTTGTTCTGAAAAGGTCTCAGTTGCCCAGGCTATGTGGTTTACTCCCATGTTGAAAAACAAGGATCAGCCCCAGAGCTTAGAATATGTGGAAATAAGCAGGCATTCCTGAGAGAAAAGGAAAGTGAAGACTTAACTGAGGAGATTTAGTAGATAAAGGATTAATTCTTCATTCCAAATTATTGCAAGGAGAGATTTTCTCCTCCCCTTCAAGCTCCTCCCCTGATTTTACCCCTTCATGGGCCTAGGGCTTTCAGAGGGAGAAGGAGGCCGGGTGCGATGGCTCAGGCTTGTAATCTCAGCACTTTGGGAGGCTGAGGCAGGCGGATCACAAGGTCAGGAGATCGAGACCACGGTGAAACCCCGTCTCTACTAAAAATACAAAAAAAAAAAAAAAAAATAGCCGGGCGTGGTGGCGGGCGCCTGTAGTCCCAGCTACTCAGAGAGGCTGAGGCAGGAGAATGGCGTGAACCCGGGAGGCGGAGCTTGCAGCGAGCCGAGATTGCGCCACTGCACTCCAGCCTGGGCGACAGAGCAAGATTCCGTCTCAAAAAAAAAAAAAAAAAAAAAAAAAAAGGAACAGAGGGAGAAGGATGGCTCTTTTATTATCTCCAAAATTAATGTTTTCTACATGGAATTGTGAATGCTGGTTAATGACAAGAAAGGTCCTAGGTTGTAGGGGCACACGAAGGGAGAACACAAAGTACAGGGCAACAGAATGGATTTGCCAATTGTTTAGGTTATTCGTTCAGCATAACTTTTAAATTTTAAACCTAATAATACCTATCATGTTTTGCATGTGACCAAGTGGTTAGCACCTTACATACTGCCTTATTTTGGATTTCCCCATAAACAGAGCCTGAGTGAGGCGTTTGGGAGGCTGTGACAGTGCAGGAGTGAAGGAACAGATTGAGACAGGAAAGAGGAAAGGCCAGTAGAGGGCACATTATCAAAGTTGCTGCAGAAAGCAAGGAGACTGGGCTCTGCAGACTGCTCTGTGGACCTACAGAATACTCCCACAACTGAGCCCTAGGGCATTTGTCCACTGCCTCCTCTGTCCCCTCACAGGGCTGCCCCGAGGGATATCCCCAACCCCACTTAGCTGACCCCAACCCCACTTTGAGGATGCTACTGTATACAAGCTGAGCCAGCTCCAACATCCTCAAAGGAAGCTCTGCAGCAGAAACTCAAAGAGTATCTCAAGGCATGAGAAGTAGGAGGCAGCATCCACCACTCCAAGTGTTGGATAGTTGTGCTATCCAGCACAGCTGCAGCTGAGACCAGAGATGGATCTCCAGGATGGGAAGAACAGCAACAAAAGGGTCTGCTACACACAGGGGGCCCCCACCCCCTTTTGCTCCTTCTGCCTCATGACTTTAGTGCAACCTCTACAGAGAGTGAAATAGCACTACCTTCCAAAATTAAAAATGCCATTGATCAAGAAGTTCTAATTGTAGAGATTTGCCTAATCAATATTCTTGCACATGTGTGAAATTCTATATGTACAATGATATTTATTGATGTGTTACCCGTAAGGGCACGCAACTGGGAAAACACTGTTAATTAATATAGAACAGATCAAATGAATAATGATATATTCATGGAACAATGGAATTTGGGTAACAATTAACTATACTTAACAACCTGCATGAAAGTGTCACAAACAAATCAGAATGCACACAACCGATAAGAACAGAAGTCTGCTCTAGAACATCCATCGTGCCTGTAACAACGTCTGTCAGTCATGAGTGGCAAGCCACGTGGCAGTTATAAACAATGAGACCTCTCCGTAGGCATACTGATGATCCTACTTTCTAAAGGTTTATTATAGATCATTGTTCCGTTAAGAAGTTCAAGCTGAAAGTTCAAGCACCATGCCCTTAATTCCCTGGGCTAACATCCTCTGCTCCAAGAATAAGGCAACCTTCCTGTAGCACAGAATGTCATGCTGATTTGAGGGATCTGCAGAAGGATATATTGAATATATTAGCCTTATTATGCAGTTGTTAGTAGAGTTGGAGTTTTTCTCCTGTTCCAAACTCCATCTTATTCTAGATATTTAAGCAGTTGATTGAATTATAAAGCCAGAGTCCTGCATATGAATGGCCAGACCTCACAGAGTTAAACTAATTCCACAGCACGATCACTTCATCAAGCAAACTGACAAATCACACTCAGCAAAGTTTGTCTTCCCCCGATAGCTTTCCTTGAGCTTTAATATGCAATGGAAAAAATCGTACCAGCCAGAAGAACAAGCATCCAGAACCTGGAATCCTCCCCCATTAGAACGAAGAGCCTGGAGATCTGTGTCCAGATCCATCTGAAACAAACTTCCTCATCTGGCCTTGTATATTCTCTGCCTCTGAAGACAGAAAACTCACCTGCCCAAACAAGCCACACTATACTCACCCAGGATTTCATGCCTAAAACCATGGCTTCCATTCAAGGTGAAAAAGCACTTCTGGACATGGATTGGACTCTACTCTCCTGGGGAGTTGATTAACCCTGCAGGTCTCTCCTGCACCCACTCATGCAGCCTGCTCTCTTTCGGCCTCAACATGTGCTCATTTGGGCAGGATGTCAACACAGTGGGATGCCTCCAAAGCAATCATCATAATTTAGACTGTCAAGAAAACAAAAAACAAGACCCTACCCAGCATCTTGTCTAGAATCCTGCATTTTTTCCCAGTGGAGAGAAGTCCCTGCAGATAAAAAGAAAACCTCCCGTATCAGGGTTCATTCCAGGAATGAGGAGGATTCATCACAGTGTAGGGGTGAGTCTCTGTTCATTAAAAACATCCTTCTTCACGGACAGACACAGTGACTCACACCTGTAACCCCAGGACTTTGGGAGGCCAAGGTGGGTAGATCACGTGAGGTCACAGAGTTCAAGACCAGCCTGGCCAACATGACAAAACCCCATCTCTACTAAAAATACAAAAATTAGCCGGGCATGGTGGCAGGCACCTGTAATCCCAGCTACTCAGGAGGCTGAGGCAGAAGAATAGCTTGAACCCAGGAGGTGGAGGTTGCAGTGAGCCGAGATTCTGCTACTGCACTCCAGCCTGGGCGACAGAGCGAGACTCTGTCTGAAAAAAAAATTTAAAAATCCTTTTTCAACTCCATGTTTTATGGACTGTCAACAACCCCATAAAGTAAATGTATTTGCCCCTGTCTTTTTCCATCTGCAGAGACTAGCGTTTGGATCTGTGGTAGCTTAAAACAAAGCACATGATGAGAAGGCTCATTCATCACAGCGGCAAGGATTAAAGGAAAGTTTCAAAGAATTGGGCACCATTCAGCTTTGTTGGCAGGGGGTGAATATGATGATAAAAACTTGTCGTCGTCCTAGCCTTCACTAGTGATTGGGGAGATCACAGAGTCACGGGGAGTCCTGCGGCTGCTGAGGGAGGCGAAGGGGCTTATGGGAAAATGAGAATCAAGTGATTGGAGCAGACGGGAGAGGTACATGTGCTGGCAGCTGCTTGGAGCATCAGTCTCCAGACCGGCTTGTCCTGTTTCCTTGGTTTGTCATTGAACTTCGCTCATGACTGAAACAGGCACAGAGACACTAAGAAAAGTCCACGGTGAAGAAACACCAGCTTTGCCCTTTCTTGCCTAGATCTTGCAGCTAATGGAAGGAAAAACATAAGAAAATTTACTTTTTAAATGGTAATTTTATTTTATAAATAAAATGCTATCTAAATTGGAAGAGTCATATTTCTCTCACATTAGAACCCTTATTTTCCATTTTTCATTAAGAAATATTTCAGATAGGTAAAACGCTTCTGTCCTAACCCCATTATATTCCCTTCCCTTTCTACATTCTCCAAGACAAAGAGTCCATGTTGGTTTTACCCACCAATGTTTCTCCTTATCCTTTAGTCACACAGATAGATAGATATCATTAATATAAATACATATGTATATGCTAAACAATACCTAGTATTATTTTGCATCCTCTTCACTTTTTAAAAATGTACACATTTCTTTCTGCATTTGATATTTATCCATATGGATGTAACGGTCCTAATTTAATTTAGCTGCCATTTAATAATCCGTGTTATGAATCTGCCACAATTATGGATCAATTCTCCTGTTGGCAGACATTTAAGTTGTCTCCAATTTTGCACAATTGTAATACTGGTGCTGTAAACATCCATGAACATCCTTGGATTTGTGTATACACATGAAAATGTTGTGACTTGTTTTTAATAAAACAGTACATCTTGGAGATTTTTTATGCTGATACATGTTGTTATAGCTCATTCTTTTAACATTTGAACAGTATTCTAGCTTGAAAAAGAACTAAAATATATTGAACCAAGTTTCTTGCTGGACATTTAGATTGCCCCTCCCTTGGTTTTGTGTTGCTAACAACAGGCTCACAGGTGTCCTTGGACACATGTGAGTTTCTCCAGAGTATGTACCTAAAATCATGACTGCTCAATGAAAGGGTGGGTCTGCCTCCAACTTTCCACACACTGCCTTACTGCTCTCCAGCTGACAGCGATTTGCACAACCACCAGCAGTGCATGGGGAACTCCATTGCTCTACTGCCTCACAATCTCTCAATATGGTCAGTCTTATATAGGATTTTGCAAATTGATGGATTTCAAATGATATCTCATATTTATTTTCACTTGCATGATTCCTCATAAAATTGAGCATCGTTTCATATATTTGTTGACCATTTGGCTTTTATTTTCCATCAATTTTGTGTCACCGTAGCCTTTGTTTCCTTTTTTTTCTGGGAGGATCTGTTTCCAATCATTTCCATAGTCTTTTTTTTTTTTTTTAAACAGTCTTGCTTTGTTGCCCAGGCTGGAGTGCAGTGGCACAATCTCAGCTCACTGCAACCTCTGCCTCCCAGGTTCACACAATTCTCCTGCCTCAACCTCCTGAGTAGCTGGGATTACAGGCATGCCCCATCAGGCCTGGCTAATTTTTGTATTTTCAGTAGAGACAGGGTTTCACCATGTTGGCCAGGCTGGTCTCGAACTCCTGACCTCAGGTGATCCGCCCACTTCAGCCTCCCAAATTGCTGCAATTACATGCATGAGCCACTGCACCCAGCCCCATATTCTATTTCTTTTAGGAGAGGACAGTCCATTGAACGTTTAACTAATGAAAGTCTAATATATAAATAATAAATTGTCTAGCAAGTAAGATAACTTTTAAAACCCAGTGAATAAATAAAATGAATTTATGCCTGCTTCTCAAAGCTTTGGAGACTCCACCATGATGACTATACTATAGGTGAGAGCTATCCCCAAAGGATGTGGACTCAGCTTGCAGAGGGAATCCAGCACTGCTTCATGACCCCTTAGCTAGGGGAAGAAGGAAGGAACTGACATTAGTAAATATTGACCTTTCAACCGGAGTTTAACGGATATCACCTCATTTAATCCTTGCAAGGAAACTGTACAATAGGTATTATTTCCCTTTCCCTCTTTGAGGATGAGGAAATGCAGACTCAAAGAGATTAAATGTCTAGCCTGAGGTCAAGGAGCTTGAAATTAACAGAACCAGAATTTGGAGATTTGTCTGTCACCAAAACACAGGCACTTTCTACCACATAGAAGAATCACAATTCTTATGGATAAAGTAGTTTGAAGATAAGATTCATATTTAGGGAAGTTTATAAACCTTAACAGGAATAGGCCGGAGGCGGTGGCTCATGCCTATAATCCCAGCACTTTGGGAGGCAGAAGCAGGCAGATCACCTAAGGCCAGGAGTTCAAGACCAGCCTGGCCAAAATGGCAAAATCCTATCTCTACTAAAAATGCAAAAAAAAAAAAATAGTTGGGTGTGGTGGCACATGCCTGTAATCCCAGCTACTCAGGAGGCTGGGACAGGAGATTCACTTGAACCCAGGAGGCAGAGGTTGCAGTGAACTGAGATCGCACCATTGACTCCAGCCTGGGCGACAGAGAGAGACTCCATCCAAAAAAAGAAAGAAAAAAAAATGCTAGCCATTCTTTTGGAAATAATTTTTTGTGGAGCTGAGGATTTTGTTCAATCTCTTCTGAAACCTAAGCAGTAGGGATCTTAGAGGCACACTTCTTTCCCTCCACATCTCCAGGAGGAAACTGTGGCCATCAACTGTGCATGCTTCAGATAACCTATATGCATTCTATTCTTCTTTTTCCCTGAGACTACTTGTTCTCCTGCTAAGAAAAGAGTGGTTATTTTTTCAGTAAGCAATATCAGTTGCTTCCTCAGGGGGCTGATGATTTGATAAGGCATGGTAAGAGGCAGAGATAAATCAGGATTTGAGAGACTATAAAACACATTTTAGTTTCAAAGTCCTAGAATTTATTCTGAAAAATTTTAAATGAAACACATTCAATGAATATATTACACATTTATGTTACTGATGCTTTATTTCCCAATTATAATTGTTAGGTAATTACAGAAGGAAACCACACTGATCCCTGACAATACCCAGTTGTAGGAGCCTGCAGGCATTTCTAAGATGGTTTTCATAGCTCTTAAGATGTCTTGAATCCAGGAAGTCTGCCCATGAGTTTTAGGGGCAAGGCACTTTATTTTTTTAACTTAATGGGGAGATGGCCAAGGCCCTCAGTATTGTACATGGTCAGCTTGAAGTGATTTCAGCCAAAGCACTGCTGGACAGTTCCCACTGCATCCTCTGTCCTTTCACACACATTCCTCCACTTTCTGCCTTAAATAGTTTCTGAAGCCAAGGCAGCCTGCTCAGCCTCTGTGCAGAGGCAGGAATGTAAGGGTTAATGCCTCTGGAAGTAACTCTCCTCCAGTAGAGGAGTCAGTCAATAGATAAATGCCCCAGTCTCTGGGGCTTCAAAGGGAAAATTTAAAGGCTGCTCTACTTCCCATTTGCCAACAGAAGTACCCAGTTCAACAATGCACCTTTTCCTTGCTTTTCTTCCCTTCCTCCCTCTCTCTCCTCACTCTCTTAATTCTGCCTCCTGGGAGCACCTCCCAAATAAATTACTTATACACAAATCCTTTTCTCAGGTTCTGTTTTTGGAAAAACTTAAAGCAATACCCCCCAAGTTCTCATAGATACCCATGCATTGTTTTAAATATTAGTTTTCTTCCACGAAGGCTTCTCTGACCTCTTCTAAGTATAAAAAAAGTAAGTAAACTTCTCTTTTATTACACTATATTTTTATTATCTGTTTATCCATATCCATCACTAGACTGTGAGCTTCTTAAAAAAGATAGGGTCTGTACGCCATTGTATGCCTGGTGCTAGCACAACATCTGGTCATGGCAAGCACTCAGTAAATATCTCAGGAACAAATAGAAACAACATTAGTAGAGATTGGGCTGGGTATTTGTCAGTCATATACCAAAGTGAACAATACTCACAACATTCCCTCTGGTCAAGAGAATTTGGGGTACTGAAAAATGACAGACAGGAAAACAGACAAATTGCAAAGCAACATGTTTTGAGCTCCAATGAAGGCATGCAGTCAGCATTGCCTAAGTTCTGTCTTTACAGCCAGGAAAAGGCTCTCTGAAAAGATATCTGAGCAAAACCCTGAAAAAAAACTGGTATATCATAATTATAGAAAAAAAATGGCCAGGTACAGTGGCTCACACCTATAATCTCAGCACTTTGGGGGGGCCAAGGAGGATGGATCACCTGAGGTCAGGAGGTCAAGACCGGCCTGGCCAAAATGGCAAAACCCTGTCTCTACTAAAAATAAAAATAAAAAAAAAAATTAGCCAGGCATGATGGCACATGCCTGCAGTCCCAGCTGCTTGGGAGGCTGAGGGAGGAGAAATCGCTTGAACCTGGGAGGTGGAGGTTGCAGTGAGCCAAGGTTGCGCCACTGCACTCCAGCCTGAATGACACGGCAAGACTCTGTCTCAAAAAAATAAAATAAAACAAAATTAAGTTAAATTAAAAAATTTTTTAAAGAATTTATAAAAATTATTAAAATAAAATAGAAAACTCACATTTATTAAGCCCTTCTTTAGTGTCCGGTACTTGTACAAAGGAATTTTGGGCATCATTGTATTTAATCTCCATATGTAGATACTGAGCAGTCTCATTTCCCAGATGCAGAGACTGAGGCTTATGAGGTTCAGAATTTGCCTGGATTTGTACAGCTAGCAAGAGGTAAAACCAGGATTCCAGTTTCTCCAATGACCAGACTCTTAACTCAGCATTTACTATAATAAAGTTTCCTACTCTAATGAAAAAAGAGTCAAGTCATGGCTTATTCTCCATGTGTCATGAATTATCACATGAAATCAACAGCAAGAACAAAGAAAACCTCAAGAAAAAGGGATATGTCTTTGTTTCTGTTCATATGCTAGATTACATTTATTGATTTGCATATGTTGAACCAGCCTTGCATCCCAGGGATGCAGCCCACTTGATCATGGTGGATAAGCTTTTTGATGTGCTTCTGGATTCAGTTTGCCAGTATTTTATTGAGGATTTTTACATCAATGTTCATCAAGGATATTGGTCTAAAATTCTTTTTTGGTTGTGTCTCTGCCAGACTTTGGTATCAGGACGATGCTGGCCTCATAAAATGAGTTAGGGAGGATTCCCTCTTTTTCTTTTGATTGGAATAGTTTCAGAAGGAATGGTACCAGCTCCTCCTTGTACCTCTGGTAGAATTAGGCTGTGAATCCATCTGGTCCTGGACTTTTTTTGGTTGGTAAGCTACTGATTATTGCCACAATTTCAGAGCCTGTTATTGGTCTATTCAGAGATTTAACTTATTCCTGGTTTAGTCTTGGGAGGGTCTACATGTCGAGGAATTTATCCATTGCTTATAGATTTTCTAGTTTATTTGCGTAGAGGTGTTTGTAGTATTCTCTGATGGTAGTTTGTATTTCTGTGGGATTGGTGGTGATATGATTATCTCAATAGATGCAGAAAAGGCCTTTGACAAGATTCAACAACCTTCATGCTAAAAACTCTCAACAAATTAAGTATTGATGGGACGTATCTCAAAATAATAAGAGCTATCTATGACAAACCCACAGCCAATATCATACTGAATGGGCAAAAACTGGAAGCATTCCCTTTGAAAACTGGCACAAGACAGGGATGCCCTCTCTCACCACTCCTATTCAACATACTGTTGGAAGTTCTGGCCAGGGCAATCAGGCAGGAGAAGGAAATAAAGGGTATTCAATTAGGAAAAGAGGAAGTCAAATTGTCCCTGTTTGCAGATGACATGAATGTATATCTAGAAAATCCCATCGTCTCAGCCCAAAATCTCCTCAAGCTGATAAGCAACTTCAGCAAAGTCTCAGGATACAAAATCAATGTACAAAAATCACAAGCATTCTTATACACCAATAACAGACAAACAGAGAGCCAAATCATGAGTGAACTCCCATTCACAATTGCTTCAAAGAGAATAAAATACCTGGGAATCCAACTTACAAGGGATGTGAAGGACCTCTTCAAGGAGAACTACAAACCACTGCTCAATGAAATAAAAGAGGATACAAACAAATGGAAGAACATTCCATGCTCATGGGTAGGAAGAATCAATATCGTGAAAATGGCCATACTGCCCAAGGTAGTTTATAGATTCAATGCCATCCCCATCAAGCTACCAATGACTTTCTTCACAGAATTAGAAAAAAACTACTTTAAAGTTCATATGGAACCAAAAAAGAGCCCGCATCTCCAAGTCAATCCTAAGCCAAAAGAACAAAGCTGGAGGCATCACCCTACCTGACTTCAAACTATACTACAAGGCTGCAGTAACCAAAACAATATAGTACTGGTACCAAAACAGAGATATAGACCAATGGAACAGAACAGAGCCCTCAGAAATAATGCCACATATCTACAACTATCTGATCTTTGACAAACCTGACAAAAACAAGCAATGGGGAAAGGATTCCCTATTTAATAAATGGTGCTAGGAAAACTCGCTAGCAATATGTAGAAAGCTGAAACTGGATCCCTTCCTTACGCCTTATACAAAAATTAATTCAAGATGGATTAAAGACTTACATGTTAGACCTTAAACCATAAAAACCCTAGAGGAAAACCTAGGCAATACCATTCAGGACATAGGCAGGGGCAAGGACTTCATGTCTAAAACACCAAAAGCAATGGCAACAAAAGCCAAAATTGACAAATGGGATCTCATTAAACTAAAGAGCTTCTGCACAGCAAAAGAAACTACCATCAGAGTGAACAGGCAACCTACAGAATGGGAGAAAATTTTTGCAACCTACTCATCTGACAAAGGGCTAATATCCAGAATCTACAATGAACTCAAACAAATTTACAAGATAAAAACAAACAACCCCATCAAAAGGTGGGTGAAGGATATGAACAGACACTTCTCAAAAGAAGACATTTATACAGCCAAAAAACAAATGAAAAAATGTTCATCATCACTGGCCATCAGAGAAATGCAAATCAAAACCACAATGAGATACCATCTCACACCAGTTAGAATGGCCATCATTAAAAAGTCAGGAAACAACAGGTGCTGGAGAGGATGTGGAGAAATAGGAACACTTTTACACTGTTGGTGGGACTGTAAACTAGTTCAACCATTGTGGAAGACAGTGTGGCGATTCCTCAGGGATCTAGAACTAGAAATACCATTTGACCCAGCCATCCCATTACTGGGTATATACCCAAAGGACTATAAATCATGCTGCTATAAAGACACATGCACACGTATGTTTATTGTGGCACTATTCACAATAGCAAAGACTTGGAACCAAGCTAAATGTCCAACAATGATAGACTGGATTAAGAAAATGTGGCACATATACACCATGGAATACTATGCAGCCATAAAAATGATGAGTTCATGTCCTTTATAGGGACGTGGATGAAACTGGAAACCATCATTCTCAGCAAACTATCACAAGGACAGAAAACCAAACACCACATGTTCTCACTCATAGGTGGCAATTGAACAATGAGAACACATGGACACAGGAAGGAGAACATCACACACCGGGGCCTGCTGTGGGGTGGGGGGAGGGGGGAGGGATAGCATTAGGAGATATACCTAATGTTAAATGACGAGTTAATGGGTGCAGTACACCAATATGGAACATGTATACGTATGTTACAAACCTGCATGTCGTGCACACGTACCCTAAAACTTAAAGTATAATAATAATAATAAAAGAAAAAGGGATATGGTGTCATCCTTTGAGGAGTGGCAAATACTTCCACATCTTCCCACTCCAGCCGCATGCCTGCTCCACCCCAAAGCTCACATTCATTCTTCTACAGCTGGGGGTTTATAGAGTCTGTCTCTCTCTCTAATTAGAATTGTGCTCCAGCCTCCTTCCTCACTCTCTCAATTCTTTTGAACGTTCTTTAAAAAGAAAAATAAATTATGGTTCTCTTTAAAATCACCTCTTGGTTCTTCAAATCCTTCTCAGTCATTTTAAATCAGTCCTCAGAACCTCTCAGGTGTGTGTATGTGCACAATACACACACACAGAAAAGCACCAAAGAAAGAACTCCCAGAATTGCCTGAGTTACACACGTAAAAGGTGATTTGGACACACTATTCAGTAACTAGGTTATTTTAAGATTCTACTTTCATGTCAAGTTTCCTGTCAACATCTGATAAACTCTGCGGTAGAAAAGGATTTTTAAAGTTGTTTTATTCTCGGTAGAATGAGAGTTGCTTTGGCAATTTCCCCAAAATTAGTGAAGTTTGTCAGACAGTGCCTTACCATGATCTAAAATTTAAGTCATTTTATAAAGGCAAGAGAAAGAAAGAATTAAGGAAAGAAAGAGGGAGAGAAAGAGGAAAGAAAAGAAGGAAAGGAAGAGAGGAAGGAAGGAAAAAAGGTAAGAGAGAAGGAAGGAGCAAAGAAAGAGAAGGAAGAGGGGGTGGAGGGAAGAGAAGGAAGGAAAAAAGAGATACTTCTCTTCTAACAGGAATAAATTAGCTGCTGAATAAATAAACATAAGTGGTAATGAAATAAAATTCATTTTCCTGGTTTCTTTTCCATGAAATAAAAAGAGGAAGCTTCTTGCATTACCTCTGCTCTGCAGGACACCAGAGAGAAGGGAAGTTATCAGAAGAGAAAAAATATATTCGCTCATATTTGAAATGCAGCATGGATAGATTTTTTAAATTGAGATCTTCTAATGGCCTAGAAACAGCCTAATTGATTAAGTAAGGTGATTGGGATGAAATCAGTAACTTTACTGTATATTCTTTAAAGGAACTGGCCCAGGCTCTAATAGTAGAGTATCGCTGCCATATCAGAGGTCTGTTAATAGGATCTTTGAATGAGAATTGGGCTTTGAGTTGGTTTTGCTGAAGACTGTTAGAAACTCTTCCAGTAAGACTCTAATACCCACAGGATGGAAAAAGAAAAGTGACTGCCCTGCATAAAACATGACCCACAATTTATGGCACACTTTCCGGCAAAATACCAGGCAGCCCCTGAGGGGTCGACAGAGCTCTCATTCCACACTAATTGATACAAAGGGTGCTGTTTTCCAGATGACCTCACACCTAATTGAACAAGGCAGACGCACATACCACATGTAATAGTGTTTATTGCATGCATTATGGTCATTTAGCATTTGTCACCCTTTACCAGCAGCATGGACGGCTAAGAGGACTGACTTTGAAATCTGACAGACCCAAGCCCTGTCAACAAATAGCTCTGTACATATTATGCTCTTTGAAATGGTGACAAAGAATAGTACCTACTAAAAAAGTTGAAGGAAACCAATGCATGAAAAAGATAATACCTGGCATATGGTAAACATTCATAAATATTATGATTATTTGCATTTCCTGAAAGCATTATGGCTGTGTTTCTTAACTATACTTTGCTCCTTGGGCAAATTCAGCTAATGTTTTTCAAGTGTTTATTTTGTGCACAATGCTCAACTTTTTCATGTATTTTTTTTTTTTTTTTTTTGTCTGGGCTCTGCTCCTGGCGCAGCCTCTCCCTGGCTGAGTGACCTGGGCAGAGAAGGCCCATACCTTCTCTGGACACCTGCTGTTCGCCTTGCCCCAGCTGCTTGATAATTTCTGCCCTGGTCTTCTGGCAAGGTGGTTAGAGAGATGCATTTGGATAAATGTAAACTGTGAAGTGCTGCATATACATTTGTGGTCACTGGAAAAAGGGAAGGCACCCTGGGAGGGAAGATTTTATTACAGTGTCCGGGTATAGCTTCCAATGCCTTCCTGTCACTCCCAGCCTATTCTCCTAGATATTTCCTATTGCTTCTTCATAGAAAACGCTTCCTTTGATGGAGCTAAAATCAGAATAGCACCCCCGTGGAACTGGCTGTGCTGACAGGTACTGAACTTTCTGTCACTGGAGGCATTCAAGACATAGACAGACAATACCTGGCAGGGATATCATTTATGGCTTAGACTAGATGCTGATGAACTTCCTCTGACCCTCAGAACCTGGTCTTCTGTCCACGGGGGCTACACTCTACCTATTATATCTGACTTGGGAGTGTCCTGCTCAGATCTGGGACAGACCCACTACCCTGGGGCCCCCTGCACTGCTGGAGACTATATGACTTCAGCACCCTCACTGCCCATCAGTGTTCATGGGTCCAGTCTTCACCACACCAGAGCCTCCTCTTCTGGACATACTCCAATGCTTTGGTTATGTAATCCCCCAGGACCTCAGTTTTCCCCACAGAATAGAGATGTTAACGCCAGGCATTCCAGCTTCGCAGAACTGCGTAGGGACAAGATGACATCATCTCGCAGGCACCTCAGAAACCACCAAATATTTTTTAAATTCCCACAGCATTTCAGTGAGGTAGGTATTATTATTCCTCTTTAAAAGCTAAGGCAACCAAAGCTAGGGTAAAATAAAATAATTTGCTCTTTATCACTTCGCTAGAACATTGTGAAGTTTTTGATTTGAGCTCAGGTCTTCTGACTCCACAACATGGACACTTGCAATACATCAGTTTTATGTCCTTTAACCTAAATGCATTTTTATAACCTGTGGATATTCTATTCATTGGTGTTCTGATAAACCAACTCTCCAAAATACAAGTCCTGATTTGTCACATTTGCCAGTTTCTGTGGTGTAAATACCCCAACCAGGGCCAATTTCAAACTACTGGTAACCGACTTGTAAAATTGTTCTGTACTTAACAATCCGTTCTCATTAGGTATTATATTTCAAATATGGCCACCTGCATTTCAAAGTGCTCACAACTGAGGAAGTCAAGGCTTGATCCTATGCCTCTTTCTGCCTACTCTTGGCTGTGTTCTTCTGCTCTCAGCCTTCTTGACCTTTTCATGCCTTGTTATGGATGCAACCTTGGAGCCTACCATGAGAGGAAGAAACAAGTTGGAGGAGCCAGGCCTGCACCTAGGAAGAGCTAGGCTGCAAATGAGAACTAAGCAAACAGCGGAAAACAAGACAGGGTGACAAAAGCAACGACTGAGAAACGTGACCAGCAACCACAGGCAAGGGTGTGTCTGATTCCAGACTCAAAGGGCAAGCCTAAGCAACTGAAGGGACAAAAGTGGCTAAGTAAGGGATGGTCAGATGGAATTGCCAAGGCCCAGGCTAGGAAGCAGACAGATTGGAGCTCAACCATCTGCCCAGCCGCTTTCTCACTATGCACCTGTGGGAAGCGTATTTAAGTCATCTTTGCCTCAGTTTCCTCTCCTATAAATGGGAGCAATGGTATCTTCCTTAAAAGGTTAAAGGATGTAAGAGACTGTATCATACAGTAGTATTCAATAATATTAGGTTTTAAAAGTTAATCTTATACTGGTAAGGAAACCAACTCTGCCTCAGCCAGAAGAGATTATTTTTATTTTACTTTATCCTGTTTTTAGAACTCAGGTACACAGATTTGAATTGGTCACCTTGCTCAGTACATGGTATGCTCTTATCATCTGTCCATCCATGGCCCTCTTTTAAAATCATTTTCCACTTTATTTCTCACTCCAATCCCATTCTCTCCCTCTCATAAGTACCTCATCCCCGTGTTTACATGCTTCTCATGTACACATATGTTTATTCAATTACCTTTGTATCTATGGAAAATACATAGTATACCTTGTGGGTGAACTTTTTTTTTTTTTTTTTTGAGACAAAGTCTCACTCTGCTGCCCAGGCTGGAGTGCAGTGGCACAATGTCGGCTCACTGCAACCTCCACCTCCTGGGTTCAAGCAATTCTCCTGCCTCAGCCTCCCGAGTAGCTGGGATTACAGGCGCATGCCACCATGCCTGGTTGATTTTCGTATTTTTTTAGTAGAGATGGGGTTTCACCATGTTGGTCAGGCTGGTCTCGAACTCCTGACCTTGTGATCCACCTGCCTCAGTCTCCCAAAGTGCTGGGATTACAGGTGTGAGCCACCATGCCTGGCCTGAACTTTTTAAATTTACATAAATAACATTATATTAATTTGCTGGAGCTGCCGTAACAAAATACCACAGACTGAATGGCTTAAACAACAGAAATATATTTTGCCACAGTTCTGGAGGCTGGGAGTCCAAGATCAAGGTGTTGTCAGAGTTGATGTCTCCTGAGACACCTCTCCTTGGTTCAGAAATGGCTGCCTTCTCACTCCACCCTCACATAGTCTTTTTTCTACCCATTCACACCCCTGGTGTTTCTCTGTATATTCAAATTTCCTTTTCTCATAAGGACACGAGTCGTGCTAGATAAAAATTCAATGTTTAGTCCACCTTCAAGTCCTCATTTTAACTTAATTACTTTTTCAAAGACTTTATCTCCAAATATGGTTACATCTGAGGTACTAAGGGTTAGGGATTTAACATGAGCTTGCAGGGAAGGGACAAAATGCAACTCATAAAAAGTATCATGCCATTGTAGTAGATTGTTGCAACCAACGAACCACGCACCACATTAGATGCTCACACACCCTTTGTCACTGGCTCCAGGCTTGGCGCAGAACTTGCTCTGGATAAGGGACGTTAGCAAACATTGTCCAAGAAAACACTTAATAATCTTATACATTGGAGCTTTCTCTCTTTCGCTACTGACAACTTTTCTGCCACTGTGTGAGAAAGCCCAAGCTAGCCTGTTAGTTGCTGCAGGTATGAAGCCCTCCCAGGCATGGATAACCAGGAGCAATAGCTAGTTGGGTGGGTAAGCCATATTAGAATACCCAGGGACCATTGTTTTAAGTGCCAACCAACCTCAGGGGCACAAGTGAGCCCAGGAGAGACCAGCAGAACTGCTTTGCTTTGCCCAGCCCAAACTTTTGTGCTAATAAACAATTACTCTAAAGCAATATTTTTGGAATGGTTTGTTAGGAGCAACCGATGATGATAAAGCTATAGCTATGGATATTATTCTGTTTCTTACTTTTTGTCATTTAACATGATGTATTTGAGATGTTGCTATTTGTAGATCTGTTTCACTCCTCCTGGCTGCTATAAGGCATTCTGGTGTACGCACACATCATATTTTATTTATCCATTCTTCTAGGGATGAACAGTTGGGCTTCCTCCAGGTTTTTGCTCTACAAACATTCTCATATACATATATTTCTCTGCTGGGGTGAGAGTGTCTCTGGAAACACTATTTAAAAGTAAAATTGCTGGGTAGCAGGGCATATGCACACTTAATTGCACTAAATATTGTCAAATTGATCTTCAGAGTAGCTGTAGCAATTTACACTCCTTTTAGAAGTGAAGGAGGACTGGCCAGCGGAGTTATATATGTTTCTTATTAGAGCAGGAATTATTCCCTGATGAGTGCTAGCTTTACTCTTGCAAGAGAAAATAAGCAGAAGTTCCTAGCTAGAATACAAAGGGCAGTGCAGAAATCAGAACCCCAGTACTGACCTACGTAGACCTCAACACTCTTCCTATCCATTTCTCTTCTTCACTAGTCTTACCTGAAATTGACATACTATTGCAGTTTTTTGTTGTTGTTGTTACTTGCCTATAATAGTTATGGTATTTCATTTTCTAGTCTTCATTCCTAACTTGGAATTTTGTGATTTTTAATATTCTAATTTCTCTATCATAAAGGAGCTAAAAAGATAATCGGGATTTACTGATAGTAGATAATTGTGTTGAAAACAATTCGTTCAAGTTATTAATGTGATTGAAAGCATGTGAAGATAAAAAAATAGTTTTTGATAACACTAGAAAATAATCTAATAATAACAGGAATATATCAGGATACAGAATATATGCAAAGCAATTAAGTTACAGTGTTAACAGAAAAATATCAGAATACAAATATTATACAATGCATTCTCACAGCTGTGATGACTGCAGCATTTTCCCTGAGGCTATCCGCCAATATCAACTGTTTGGACTCTGGGCCCAAGGCTTCACAGAACAAGAGTGCAGAAGGTCAGGCCCAAAACCTGCCTAGAGGGGAGGTAATTACAGGAGTCCTTTCTCATTAAACATGATCCCTAAAAATAGGGGCAAACCACACCAAAACCCATCTCCTGTACCCCTACATCACAGGCATGCATAGGCTGGAGTAGGCCAGGAAGTCTCAAGCTTCTGAGGCACCCTGGAGGGAAGCCAGAAGGTACAATCATCCTTGACCTCAGAGAATCTGAACAAATAATTTTCAAGGGCAATGATGAGCAAGTTGTCAAGCACATAAAGAAGAAAGATAACATGAAAGAAAACAAGCAGAAGAAATAGACAGCTGAATTACCCATTAATTATAAAACAACCATAATTATTATGTCTACAGAGATAAAAGGCAAGCTTGAAAATATTCAGTGGTGGTAGGAAACAATAAAGAGTAATATGGTCGATTTGAAAAAACCAAACAGAAAATTTGGATATAAAATATATAATAAAAGTATTTAAGAGCTCAGTGGTTACATTGTACAGCAGATTTAACATAACTGAAGACAGATTAAAAGAGAAGATGACAGTTTCCAGATACAATACAAAGATAGATGAGAGATATAAAGCCTAAAGTGATTAGACTCCCAGAAAGAGAAGAAAGAAAAAATGGAATAAGTAGCGTCTGAGATTTTTTTCAGAACTGATAAATGAAACTAATACATATAAGCAGGCTCTGAAAATTCAAGTAGGATAAATAATAATAAATCCACATCTATACGCATATCAAATATGTAACCAAAAAAATAACCAAAACCAAGAAATTTATAGAAAGAAATAAAGATAGAGTTCCCTCAAAGTACAGCAGTGAATAGATAACTGACTTCGACAACAACAATGAAAGCCAGAAGACAGTAGGAAGCTATTTTCAATTAGTACAAACCTAAGATTCCATACCCAGTAAAATTATTTTTCAAAAATGACAACGTAATAAAAACTCTTCAAACAAGCTAAAATTGAAATTCATGACCAAAAGACCCTCACTGAAGGAAATTCTAAAAGATAACATTCTAGCAAAAGGAAATGATCCGAGATAGACAGCTGAGACTTAAAAGGGAGTGGAGAGCAAGGAAAGTTATACGTATATCTGTAAATATAAACTTAATGCCTAGTGAAACACACACACACACATGCACACACACAAACATGCATACATGAAGAGTTATAACACCATATGACAGTAATATGGGCAAGGGATAACTGATGTTGAAATATTCTAAGGTGCATCACGGAGTTAAAAAAGTATTAAATTTTGATTTTTCTATAAGTTAGGTATGCATATTGTCATTTCTATGGTTACTACCAACACAGTCAAGAAAAGAGAAAAACTCTAAAAGAAAAATCTATTGTCTAAGTTAACAATTCTGGTACTGCTATACATGTAAACAGAAATTGAACAATTAGTAAACAGATGGCAGGCGGTAGGAGCCAGGCTCCTTGTTGTTGGAGCGGGAACTTACAAATAGGCAAGGGTGGAGGCTAGAATGATTGATGTGGTGATGAATTAAAGTTGGGAACATTAATAAGAATTCATGCTAAGCTTAATATAGATATCTGTGGTTACATAGTAGCGATATTTATAGATATGTGTATACGAGTTAACATATACACATGTATTTCTTTGCTCTGTCAGCTAAGAGGGCCTAAAAGAAGCAATAAGCATACCTACATCCAAAATCTTGATTTCTAATACCACTCTCCAAAAAAAAGAAAAAAGAAAAAAAGAGAAACCAGCACTCTTGAGGTCATGGCTGATTCTAGGATTGAGACAGGAAATAGGCAAGATCAGCTTGGAGTATTTTGCAGTGCCAGAAAGTAAGGAAGTGCCTTAAAAAAATCAGACGGAGGAAGTGGAGCAAGATGGCAGAATAGAAGCCTCCAGCAACTGTCCCCGCTGAAAGAACACCAAACTGAACAATTATCCACACACAAAAAAATCTTCATAAGAACCAAAAATCAGGTGAGTAATCCCCGTACCTGGTTTTAATATCATATTAAGGAAAACAATACCTGGTTTTAACATAATATCAGCTTGATATTAAAGAAATCATATTAACATCATATGAAGCGGGTAGGAAAAACAGTTGCCTACACACCCCTCCCCCATCCCCCAGCAGTGATCACATGGCACGGACAGAGAATCTGTGTACTTTGGAGAGGGAAAGCACGGTGGCTATAGACTTTGTATTGGAACTTGGAGCTCAGTGCTGTGCAGTTACAGCAGAACTCCAGGCCGAACTCAGCCAGCACCCACAGAGAGAGCATTGAGACCAGCCCCAGCCAGAGGCAAATCATCCATCCCAGCAGTTGAAACCTGAGTTCTGGCAACCCCTCCATCACAGGTTAATGTGCTCTGGGGTCCTAAATAAATGTGAATAGCAGTCTAGGTCACAAGGTCTGTAATTCCTGAGCAAGTCCTGATGCTGTGCTGGGCTCAGAGCCAGTGAACTTGGAGGGCACCTGACCTAGTGAGACACCAGCTGGGGAAGGTGGAGGAGTGCTGGTGTCACACCTCCCCCAATCCTAGGCAGCACAGCTCACAGCTCCAGGAAAGACTCTTGCTTGAGGAGACCACAGGGGAGAATAAAGAGGAATTTGTCTTACAACTTGGATACCAGCTCGGCCACAGTAGGATAGGGTACCAGGCAGAGTTCTGGGGCCCATATTCCAGGCCGTAGCTCCCAGACATTTTTAGACAAACCCTGGGCCAGAATGGAACCTGCTGCCTTGAAGGGAAGAAACCAGACCCAGCAGGATTCATCACCTGCTGACTAAGGAGCCCTTGGGCCCTGGATAATCAGCAGTGATACCCAAGTAGTACTTGTTCTGGGCCTCGGGTGAGACTCAGAGCTGTGCTGGCCTCAAATATGACCTAGAACATTCTCAGTTGTGGTGGCTATGGGGAGAGACCCCTTCTTCTGCTAGAGGAAAGGAGTGAAAAGGGTAAAGGGGACTTTGTCTTGCAGCTTGGGCACCAGCTTGACCACAGTAGGACAGAGCACCAAGTGGAATCCTGCGGTCCCCAGTTCCAGGCCTTGGTACCTGGATGGCATTTCTGGACCTTCCCTTGGCCAGAGGGGAGCCCACTGCCCTGAAGGGAGAGACTCAACACTGGCAACATTTACCTCAAGCTGACTGAAGTGCCCTTGGCCTTGAGTCAACATCCGCGGTACCCAGACAGTACTTGCCATGGGCCTGGACAGTGGTGGCCAGGGAGAGAGACTCCTCTGCTTGAGGAAAGGGGAGGGAAGAGTGGGAAAGAATCTTGTGGCTTTGGTGCCAAGCGGAGCTGCAATAGGATAAAGCACCAGGTAGATTCCTAAGGTTCTCGACTCCAGGAGCTGCCTCTCAGATGGCATCTCTGGACCTAGCTGGGACTGAGGGAAACTTGTGGCCATGAAGGGAAGGACACAAGCCTGGCTGGATTTGCCACGTGATGATTGTAGAACCCTTGGGCCTTGAGTGAGCACAGGCAGTAGCCAGGCAGTGGTTGCTGCAGGCCTTGGGTGTAACCCAGTGTTGTGCTGGCTTTGGGTCTGACCCAGCACAGTGGTGGTGGCCATAGGGGTGCATGTGTCACTCCTCTTGCAGCTTCTCGCAGCTCATCACAAAGAAAGAGACTCCACTCGTTTCAAGGAAAGTAAGGGGAAAGAACAAGAAACTCTGTTTGGTAATCCAGGGAATTATCCTGCGTCTTACCCAAGACCACCAAGGCAGTACCTCTACGAGTGTGCAAAAGCCACGGTATTACTGGGTGGCTTAGTGTGCCCCCTAAAATAAATACAGCTGTGGTAACCAAAGACTCAGACCACAACACTTAAGCCCCTTCAAATACCTAGAAAGTCTTCCTGAGAAGGATGAGTACAAACAAGTCCAGACTGCAAAGACTATGATAAATACCCACCTCTTCAATGCCCAGACACCCACAAACACCCATAAGCACCAAGACGATCCAGGAGAACATGACTTCATCAAACAAAGGGCCCCAAAAAGACCGCGATATGTGACCTTTTGGACAGATGATTCAAAAGAGCTGTTTTGAAGAGCTCAATGACATCCAAATTAAAAAAAAAAAAAAAAACCTGAAATTCTACCAAATATCTTCTCTGACCACAATAAAATTAGAAATCAATAACCAGAGAATTTTGGAAACTATACTAACACATGGAAATTAAACAGTGTTCACTTGAATGAAGAGTGGATCGATGAATAAATTAGAAATAAAATTAACACATCTCTTGAAACAAATGATAATGGAAACACAACATACCAAAATTTATGGGATACAGTGAAAGCAGTATGAAGAGAAAAGTTTATAGCAATAAGTGCCTACATTTAAAAAGTAGAAAAACTTTAAATAAACAACCTAATAATGCATCTTAAGGGACTAGAAAAGCAAGAGCAAACTTCGTAAAAAGCAAAATATTGAAGATCAGAGCAAAACAAATGAAATTTGAACAAACAAAAGAAAACAACACAAAAGAACAATGAAATTAAAAGCTGTTTCTTAAAAAAAAATGACAAGCCTTTAGCCAAACTAAGAAAAGAAGAGAGACAACCCACATAAATAAAATCAGATTTGAAAAAGGAGACATTACAATCGATACTACAGAAATGCAAGGGATCATCAGAGGCTACTATGAGCAACTATTTGCCAATAAATTGGAAAACTTTGAAGAAATGAATAAATTTCTAGACACATACAACCTACTAGGATTGAACCACAGAGAAATTCAAAACCTCACAGACCAATAACAAGTTATGAGATCAACACCATAGTGAAAAGTCTCCCAGCAAAGAAAAGCTTGGAAACCGACGGCTTCACTGCTGAATTTTACCAAACATTTAAAGAAAAACTAATACCAACCCTACTTAAACTATTTTGAAAAACAGAGAATGAGTGAATACTTCTAAACTAATCTTATGAGGCCACTATTACTCTGATACCAAGACCAGACAAAGACTCATAAAACAAATTACAGGCTAATAACCCTGTTGAATAGGGAGGCAAAAAATCCTCAACAAAATATTAGCAAACTGAATTTGACAACACATTAAACAGATCATTCATCATGACCAAGCGGGATTTACCCCAGGGATGCAACGATGGTTCAACATATGCAAATCAATCAATGTGCTACATCCTATCGACAGAATGAAGGACAAAAAACTGTATAATCATTTCTACTGATGCTGAAAAAGTATTTGATGAAATTCAACATCCCTTAATGATTAAAAAAAAAAAACTTAAAATCTAGCTATAGAAGAAACATACATCAGCATAATAAAAGCCATAAATGACAGATATACAACTAGTATCATACTGAATGGACAAAAACTGAATGCCTTTCTTCTAAGATCTAGAACAAGACAAGGATGCTCACTTTCACCACTGTTATTCAATATACTACTGGAAGTTCTAGCTAGAGCAATCAGACAAGAGAAACAAAGGGCATTCAAATTGGAAAAGAAGAAGTGAAGTTATCCTTGTTTGAGAACTAAAGACAAAAAACACATGATCATCTCAATAGATGCAGAAGAGGCTTTCAATAAAATTCAGCATTCCTTTCTGTTAAAAACTCTTAAGAAACCAGGTGGTGAAGGAACATACCTCAAAATAATAAGAGCCATCTATGACAAACCCAAACATTATACTGAATGGGCAAAAGCTGGAAGCATTCCCCTTGAAAACCCGCATAAGACAAGGATGTCCTCTCTCACCATTCCTATTCAACATAATATTGGAAGTCCTTGCCAGAGCAATCAGGCAAGAGAAAGAAATAAAGGGCATCCAAATAAAAAGACAGGAAGTCAAACTAAACCAAACAACACATGCTCTCATTTATAAGTGGGAGCTAAATAATGAGAACACATGGACACAAAGAGGGGAACACCAGACACTAAGGCCTACCTGAGGGTGGAGGGTGGAGGATGGCGGGAGGGACAGAAGCAGAAAGAATAACTATTGAGTACTAGGCTTAGTACTTGGGTCATAAAATAATCTTTACAACAAACCCCCATAACACAAGTTTACCTATATAACAAGCCTGCACATGTACCCCTGAACCCAAAAAAAGTTTAAAAAGAGAGAGAGATTAACTCCTTGAAAGAGATTTTTCTGAGCTCCAAAGCAGAGTGAAAGTAATCCTAAGAAAAGGTAACACCTTTTTAAAAAAGAATAAAAAAGAGAATTTTTTTAAAAAGCCAAATATCCTTGTTTGCAGATGGTGTAATCTCACATTTGGAAAAACCTAAGGACACCACTAAAAACCTATTAGAACTGACAAATTCAGTAAAGTTGCAAGATATGAAATCAACACAAAAACATGTTGCATTACTATATGCCAACGGCAAACAATCTGAAAAATAAATCAAGAAAGTAATGTAATTTACAAGAGCCACAAACAAAATAAAATATTTGTGCATAAATTTAGCCAAACAAGTAAGATCTCTACAATGAAAACTGTAAAACATTTATGAAATAATTGAAGAGGACACAAAAGAATGGAAAAATGTTCCATGTGCATGGATTAGCAGAATCAGCATTGTTAAAACGTTCATGCTGCTCAAAACAATGTACAGATTCAATTCAATCCCTATCAAAATACCAATGACATTCTTCACAGAAACAGAATAACAATATAATTTATATGGAACCACAAAAGACCCAGAAGAGCCAAAGCTATCCCAATCAAGAAGTACAACACTAGAAAAATCACATTACCTAACTTCAAATTATACTACAGTGCTGTAGCAACCAAAACAGCTTGATATTGGCATTAAAAAAAACAGATGCATAGACCAATGGAATCGAAGAGAGAATCCAGAAACAAATCCATACATCTACAGTGAACCCATTTTCAACAAAGGTGCCAAGAATATATATTAGGGAAAAAACAGTCTCTTCAAAAATTGTGCTGTGAAAACTGGGTATTCATATGCAGAATAATGAAACTGGACTCTATCTCTTGCATATACGAAACAAATCAAAACAAATTAAAGACTTAAATCTAAGACCTCAAACTATGAAACTACTAGAAGAAAACATTGGGGAAACTCTCCCATGTTTATTGCAGCAACTATTCACAATAGTCAAGATTTGGAAGCAACCTAAGTGTCCACTGACAGACGAATGGATGAAGAAAATGTGGTACATATACGCAATGGAGTACTATTCAGCCATAAAAACCATGAGATCCTGTCATTTGCAACAGCATGGATGGAACTGGAGGTCATTGTTAAGTGAAATAAGGCAGGCGTTGAAAGACAAACTTTGCATGTTCTCACTGATTTGTGGGAGCTAAAAATTAGAACAATTGAACTCATGGAGATAGAGAGTAGAAGGATAGTTACCAGAGGCTGGGAAGAGAAGCAGTTGTGTAGGGGAATTGGGGATGGTTAATGGACACAAAATTACAGTTAGATAAAATGAGTAAGACCTAGTATTTGCTCGCACAACAGGTGACTACAGTCAACATTAATTTACTGTACATTTTTAAATAACTAAAATAGTATAACTGGATTGTTTGTAACACAAAGAAAGGATAAACGCTTAAGGTGATGGATACCCCATTTACCCTGATGTGATGATTATATATTGTATGCCTTATTAAAATATCTCATGCACCTTGTAAATATATATGCCTACTATGTACCCACAAAAAAAGGGAAAATACAAATAAATTTTTTAAATCCCACATATACATTGAAATGAGTATATCAAAGGGCCACAGGAGGTAACTGAAAGAGCTCCCAGTGGCCAAATGGAAAAATTTGAGCAACAAAATTAAGTAGTATTATATTAAAACCCAAAATAAACACATAATATTCATGAGTCCATAAATACATAATTGATGTATCTATAAATACATAATTGAATAAATTAATTAAATGGAAAAGAAAAGGCAAATCTTCCATGCAGAAGGATTCTAAGTAACTTATGTAGACAATCTTTCCTCAAGGAGGGGAACATAACTCCTCACGTTTTAGGTGTGGTCTGTTTATAGTGCCTTTCTTCCAAAGAGTACAGCATGGAGAGGAGGAAAACAGAAACTTTACATCGGAAAAACCTGGCAGACACTACCTCAGCCTAGTGATCAAGGTCAGCATCGACATCATAAATCATGATGATGGTACGAACCCTTTAGATGATCAGGTGAAAATGGCACTTTGTCTCTGTGATATTCCTCCAAAAAACCTGTAAGGCCAGTTTAATCCTGAGGGAAACCATCAAATGGATTTCAATAAAAAGGCATCCGACAAATCATCTGAGCAGTACTCCTCAAAACTGTCAAGGCCACCAAAAACCAGAGTCTGAAAAACCATCATAGCCAAGAGGAGTCTAGAAAGGCAGTAATGGCTAAATGCAGTGTGGAATCCTGAATGGGATCCTGGTGGAGAAAAAAGGACTTTAGGTAAAAATTGCAATAAATTTGAATAAACTGTAGATTTTTGTCAATAATAGTGTACCAATATTAGTTTATTAATTGTAACAAATGTACCATACTAATATGAGATGTTAATAGGAGAAACTCGTGTGTGTGTGTGTGTGTGTGTGTGTGTGGTTTAAAGATACATGTAACAGTAGTAACACTATACAAAGAAACTAAAAAAACTAAAACTAAAAAAAAAAAAAATGATTACTTAAGGGGAAGGGAGGAGGTTGTGACCACTTAGGTGTTTTCTGGGGTGCCTATAATGTTGTACTTCCTGACCTGAATGAGTAAGAAATTGGTGTTAACACAGGCATTTGGTTTACTAATATTCATTAAGCATTATTACTATATGTTAGGCCTAGATATCTGTTTTATATACTTTTATCACCATAAAAATGTAAAAAAAAGAGCAGAATGAAATACACTGAAATATTAAAGGAGACTGTCTCTGAGGTGAGATTATGTATTTTTATTCTTTTTCCTACCTTTAAAACATTTTTAAAATTTTTCTACAATAAATATAAATTTTATTTATAATCTGATAAGAATAAGTTCTGCTTATTAAAGAAGGAAAGAGAAGCAGACTCTCAAAGACTATTTGCCCAGGAATAACCTTGTTCTTTGCATTTACAGCTTTATGTTGTGCTAAAAGCTGACTAGAAATATTCTAGTTATGGACATTTAATTGCATACCAAATGGAAATGTAAGGTAGAGCATAATCCCTGAAAAATCTAGAAATGCTACATTATAGTTTTCCATAAGCCATTCTAATGCTTTAAAAATTATTTTCATAATTCCCAGTTTGGAAATAAGCTAACAAACAACAAAAATACAATGACTTTGGAGAAGACACAATGACCCACAGAAAAGATGGCAAAAACTTGCTTATCATTTAATAGCCTCCATTTGGAAGCAATTAAGCATCTGGCCTTGTGCTTTCATTTGTGATGTCAAATACCAGAGGAGACATTATATGTGAAATAGACAAAAGCCTCAGCCTGATTTTGTGCACACATTTCAAAGGAGCCACTCCATGAGATGTTTACCCTTAGAGAAGTCTAATATTGGAGAACTTTTTTCTTTTTTTGATCGTGTGTGACTTTTTGTAAGTCACATAGGCCTCCCTGGGCCTCAGTGTGTTCGTCTGTAAAATGAGCCTTTGGAATAAATGACCTCTAAGGACCCTCCTAGCAATAAAATCCTATGTCAGAAGACTATTCCAACATATGGGAGGGTAGATCTTATGATAAAATCAGTGGTGAAGATAATAGCACTGAACATTCTATAGCATTTTTAATCTATAAAAATGCTTTTTAATTTATATGCATTTTATCCTCAACAGCTTCTATTTTCAGTAGAGATAGAAATATATTTATACCTATCATGGAAATGAGAAAACTGAGATGACTTGGATATTGACATGAAGCAATACCAAATGCAAAATTTTAATATATTCTGAAAACACAGGGCCTGGCATTATGTAGCTGCAGCATTCTGGCTCATGAGCATTCTGGTTCTCAAGCCTTTGTCTTTACTTTTTCCATCTATCAAATGAACAGGAAATATTCATCCCCTTACAGTCACTTCCAAGCAGGTACCATAAAAAGTTATCTGGTAAAATATGAACTATTTTGAACTATTTTCTTTGGGATTGTAGCACAGTAGTCATCAACTGTGTTAAGAATACTAATTTTGTTAAAAAAATAAAGTAACCATGAAGTAATGAGACTAGTTCATGTAGCTCCTAAATATCTCCAAATTCTAGGACAGATTAAAATACGGTCATTATTCCACATTCTGCACTGCATTATTCTATTAGCTGTTAATTTGAATACACCTCCAATCCCCAGTTTCACTATATAGATCCAAATCTAAGTTCCACCACTAATTACCTCTTGTCCATGGGAAAATTTTCAAATTCCCTATGCCTCATTTTTCTGTTTTGAGGACCATACATACACACATTTTATACACACATACACATACATACACACATACACACACATATACACACAACACAGAACAGTGCCTACTACACACAGTAAGCCCTTTACATGTTCGCTATTATTATAACTTGCTTAAGGGAAAGAACAATGTAAGTAGATGTTTCTAAATCAATACTTGATCAATAAAGGAATTGATTTCTTTAAGTATCTAAATCCAATTAATAATAGAGGCTAATAACTCATAGACTAAAAATCTACAACTAATCACTTCCTGGGAAAATGAATTGACTTAATTAGCAAAACTAATGAATTTTCTTAGTGAATGGTTTATAAATATAGGGACAAGTTTCTTCTTTCCTTGCCTAATTTCCATGTTCTGAACACCCCTATCTGAGACCCACCTCCAACTGTATTGACGCCATGTGAGCCCTATGAGTCAGGCACCTGTCCCAAGGTAGGCCGACCAGAGTGCTGGCAGAGTAATCTTGGAATTAGAACCAAGAAAAACAGTCACTCCTGAGTAGTTTACTGTAGGATGGAAAACTCAGACTGTATTTTTGTCTTCTGTGACGTCGACTAGAGAGAGGGAGGAAACCTTTACACTCAGAGAAGGGGAAGAAAGATGTTGCTATGCAGACAGAATCAGAGATAAAAGAAATAGTCAATTCTGAGAACTTCTGAGTTCCTGTTCCCAAGAGTCCTGAGAACTGATAATATTTGTGTTCTTGGGTTCTGTGAGATACGCTAGTATCTGTAAAATAAATCTCCCTTATGCTTAACTAGTGTTATTTTCTTCCACTTGAACCTAAATGATTCTAAATAATAGTATGTCTACCCAAGGCAATTACTCCAAAGGTCATCAATCATTAAGGTATAATTGAGGCTACACTCACAACTCTCTAATGGACTTAGGTTTAAAATAACAAGTAAAAAGTACAGACATAAAAGTATTCATCTGAGATATAATAACCAAGAGTGTTAAGTTCTCAAAAAAAAAAAAAAGTTTTGTGAAACTGCAGGAGATCAAAGTCTGAATCTTACGTAAGATTCATAGTAGTAGGAAGAGAAATTAATGAAAAAGGTTTAGCCCAGGTATATAACAGGGATCGTTCCCCAGTTCAGTGCTGAGATTCTGGCTTCAGGAGTTAAAAATAAAAAATAAAAACCTCAGTTTTCAATGAGTTCTTCAAATTCAAATCCTGCCCTATCACTGGAGGGCCTGCAGACTGTAATAAACAACCTTGATATAAGAGAGAGTGGGGGCAGGGGGCCTAAGACAAGGAGGAAAAAAGATGAATAAAAAAGACAAAGCTTCTTTTTAGATCTTCTTAATTCTTAACCCACATTTCCACTATCTTGATAAAGCAATCAGAAGGCAAGCCTCCAGGGTCAGACAGTGATAGATGAGGAAGATCCATGGGGCCGATCTTGGAGCTGCTCTCAGGAATGGCAGTGTGTCATTCATTTACGTGCCCAAGGTTGGGCTATTTTCCTTTTGTCTAGAGCAGTGTTAGACGTCCTAATAGGTGCTTCCTAGAACTGGCAAACCATAATCTGAGTTTAATGGTTTCCTCCTTATCTCCAAGGCAAATTTACCAAAAATAATCAGGAAGTCTAGCCAGGCAGGTCATGGTTATAATTAATATCAAGCCTGGCATTAATATAGCTTCAGATTCCAACCTTCAAAGGGAAAACAGGGCAGGCCATCTGCTCTGGCTGATATGTGCTATCTCTCTGCCCTGACTGATTGGAGACCTGAACCTGAAGCCAGCCTGCAGAAGGAAACTCTTGAGAGAATGCGGGAGCACTGAAGCTGTAGCCTCATCAAGGCCTCCTAAATCAGGAGCTGGCTGTCAGTCTACCGGCCTGTAAATGACTGTTTAGGCAATATTCGCCTTCCAGCTTCCATTATGATAAACATCCTTTGCTCATTTATTCCCCTTTGTTGGATCACTGCCTTCACCAGTCTGACTTTAATTGATTTATTTTAATTGGCCTCTTGGGTGTGAAAGTGCAAAATTTCCCACAGAGTCATTAGAGGGAGTGAGACTGTCCAAAGAAAGTATCCACATGGAGATGGGGAGAGGGAGCGGGAGAGGGTGAGATGTTTGTAGTGCGAGCATTCCTTTCATTTAAAGATCCCCCAGAAAACACACTTGCTTATCTCAGTAAGTTAGAAAAAAGTCTTATCACCATCTGACCTTCTTGACATAACTAGGGAAGTGGGTAGAATAGCGGGTGGTTTGAAAACTAAGACACATATAAATAGGGGGTTATAGATGCTTTTTGCATTCATTCTATAAGAGTTCTCTTGTTAAGCTAATCAATCCCGGCTTAAAAAGTGTGTTCCTTCAGGGAAGAGACTGGGAAATGAGTTTATGAGCATTTAAGTTTTATGACTATTATCCTGGGTTGGCATCCTTGGGTCCCTGGTTCCTAAAGTCAAGTCTGAAGGCCCAGCTCTACCACTGACCACTTGTATGGCCTTGGACAGGTCACCGAATCTAAGCTTTACTATTCTCATTTAAAAACCAAAACAAGAGAGGACTAATGCCTACCTGACCTAGCTGAAAGATGCTACTTTGTGCTCACCCATTCAATCTTCCAACATGTGATCGTAACTCAATGTGCAACAAATGAGTTTGAATAAAATTCTGCAGTGTAAAGAAGGAACAATCAATTCTGTCTAGGGGAGCTAGGATGAGCTGCTCAGGGAAGGCAAACTGGAACTTGGAAGACTCATCAAGTTAACTATGAGAAGGGGTGAATGTGAGAAAAGGCAAGAAATCATAAGAGCCAAGTGAGTTCAGAGGAGCAGACCAGGCTCCTTGGAAAAAGCCTCCCACTAAGGGAACTGCGGAAGCAGAGACTGGAGGGAGGTGGGGCCAGAGTGCACACTCTTGGAATCAAATGAGAAACTGCATTGGGAAGCACTTTCTAAATTGCGACGTGAATGTGAATGTTTGCTATTCTTATCACTGCTTTTCCCCTTCATTCCCTAATCTTCTTAAGTGCTGCTGAGAATGCCAAATTCCCCTATCATGGTTTCACAAAGAGATGCTTTGACGCCTCCAGACCTGAGCTTGAACCTGGGCTCCAAATACTTGCCATGTGACATATTACAGAACCTCAATTCCTCACCTTGAAGATAGGAATAATAATACCTACTCTGCTAAAATGTTATGGATGTTAGAGATAAATTATATAAAATGCCTGGCACATTCCAGGTGGTCAAAAAATGGTAGCTATTAACATATTTTTATTAGAGATAATGCATTTGAAGCACCAAGATCAATGTCTGGCACAGGGGAGCTATTAATAAATTCCCATTACTTCCCTTGGAGGTGAGAAGGGCAGTTTCTTGATTAGCATTATTTGAGAAGGGTTCAGAACTCCACTTCCTCCAACGATTCTCCTCATCTGAAATTCCCACTCCCATTCAACAGGTCATGGAAAAACTTTTCCAAATTGGGTTTTGAGGGAAAATATTTCAAAGACCTGAATATGTATTAGAAACACACACATGCACATACATACACACACACACACACACACACACACACACGCTCATATGCAAACAACCAAGCAACATTTTCCAAACTTATCTGACCATGGAACACTTTTCTCTATAGAGCCAAACTCAGTTGGGGAAAAGGCAGATTCAGGTTTTCTTTGCAATAAGTCCCTGTTAACATTCAGACATCTTACCCAAGAAGAGATAAAACTTGAATATCTTATTATTAACTTTTTTTTTTTTTGAGATGGAGTTTCACTCTTGTTGCCCAGGCTGGAGTGCAATGGCATAATCTCAGCTCACCACAACCTCTGCCTCCTAGGTTCAAGCGATTCTCCTGTCTCAGCCTCCCCAGTAGCTGGGATTACAGGCATGCGCCAACACGCCTGGCTAATTTTGTATTTTTTTAGTAGAGACAGGGTTTCTCCATGTTGGTCAGGCTGGTCTCAAACTCCCGACCTCAGGCGATCCACGCACCTCGGCCTCCCAGAGTGCTAGGATTACAGGCATGAGCCACCGTGCCTGGCCTATTACCATTATTAGTGGTGATGATATTTATAATTCAGTGTCCCCTCTATGACAGAATGTCAGATGCATCATCTCATTTAATTGATGTTCATGAAGATCTCAAGATACTAGTAGTCATCTTATATAACACCACTTGCCAGGAACTCCGCCAATCACTTTACATAATCCATTAATTATTGAAACAATACTATGAGGTGGGTGCCATTATTATCCCCATATTAAAGGTGAGGAAATAAATACACCAAGAGGTTAAGTGACTTGCCAAGGTGACAACATCTGAGTGGCTAAAGTGTCAAGCCCAGGCAGCCTGGCTCCTGAGCCCATGCTCTTCACTACTGCACCATCCATCCATCCCTGCGGGGACCCCTTGCTGGGTGTGCAGAGTGAGGGAGGCACAGAGAAGGAAGAGAGAGACGTTTCAAAGGAGAATAGAAAGAGGTTCATGAAAAACGTGATGAATCCTCAGGCCATTCTCTGAGACTCTTCTGAACAAAACATTTCTGGGCAAACCCAAAACAAGATGTAGCCACTTCCGGAGGGTTAGTTATTAAGTGGCAGAGAATAGAGTGCACAGTGAGCCAGTCTCGCAGGCAGAGGGCCCTGGGCAACCCACGAGCAAATGTTTTATTAGACGATCCTAAGCAAAAGAAGTTTTGTATTTTTTTCCTGGATGAACTGAACTCCTAGTTTGACATGATGGATCCTTTTGGGTCTAGCCATGGAACTAGTCTCGGCAACAGTGGGTTGCCATCTGGGCCCCAAAGAGATGAACGGCTTGCTGACAAAGCTTCCCTTAACTGGACTAACCCTGCCCAGATAGCAGAGCCCACCTGCTGCTCATTGCTCTTGTGAGCCACATCTTCATTAAACCAATTCTAGGTCCGTTTCACCTGCTTTTTAAAAATTTAACAAATGAGCTTTGGTAGCTCCTTCAACCAATATACAAATCCACAGATGCAGTACTATGTCTGGCCAAATGTTTTAGACCACCAAATCAACTCAGTGGAGTTGGAGCCTGCTGTCATGTGTTATTGACACTGACAGCACCTGTAGATGGCTTTGATTTTCCTCCCACAGGAAGCAGTCACACTAATATAACATGGAGGACTTCATTGCTTTTCCAGTGTGCTAGCTTGTCTTCTCAGGGAAGAGAGGATTTATAGGAGCTCGAGAGCCCTGCACCCTAAGATCCTTGCCACAATCACTCAGCAGGTGCCAATGCTCTAAAACCAACAGGACACCAGCTCAGGTAACGGATGCCCAGCTCGGAGGCCTTGAGACCTCTCCCTGAAATAGTTTGCCTCATTATGGTCCAACAAATGACAAACTATCATACAACCACAAGAAGGGATTCATGGGAAAGCAGTGTAGCAGCTTCAGATAATGTTTTGATATAAGAAAATTTAAATTAGCAGTATTCAGAACGGCCATACACTCTGGATGCAACTATGCAAAAATATTTTTGCAAGTGGAACCTAGTAGGAACATAATAGGAAAAAATCCATTATTTTACTCACGTGTTAGGAAAAGAATTTTTTAATTATTTCACACTTTTAAATGTTATCAGTTTGGCCAACATCGTATAAGATTTCAAACATAGAAGAATTATAATATCCATTATAGCTTTTGTAAAGGAAGAAAATTGATAGCCATTGATTATGTATGACATGTCAAGGGAGGTACATAAAATATTGCAATTAACCCTCACAGCAAAATTACAAGGTTAGATAGTATCATCTCCTTCTTTCAGATAACACAAAATAACTTGCTAGTAGTTGACTACGGTAGACTGTGATATGGTTCCAAATCTTTCCTTCCTCCCCAGTAATAGGATCATCTGTCTATACTCTTTGCCATGTAAATTTGCAGTGCCCCTTTGACTATGGGTTTAGCTATGTGTCTTCTTTTGGCTGATGGGATGTTAGCAGATGGGATGCAAACAGAGGCTTAGAATGTGCTTTTGCAGTTGGACTTGCTATCTTGCCCCTCTGCCATCACCAGTCTAGCCTTCTGGTCCCAAAAAGACACATAAAACAGAACCACCCCCACTGAGCCACGCCTAGATCAATCTATCCCGCACCCAACAAACCCCAAGTCTGCCCCACTGACATTTTCCAAACTTATGTGACCATAGGACACTTTCCTCTATAGAGCCAAACTCAATTGGGAAAAGGCAGATTCAGGTTTTCTTTGCAATAAGTCCCTGTTAATATTCTGACATCTTATCCAAGAAGAGATAAAACTTGAATATCTTATTATTAACCTTTTTTTTAGACTAAGGACCAGTTTAGACCACCAAATCAACTCAATGGGGTTGGAGCCTGCTGTCATGTGTTATTGACACTGACAGCACCTGCAGATGGCTTTGTTTTTCCTCCCACGGGCAGCAGTCACACTAATATAACATGGAGGACTTTATTGCTTTTCCAGTATGCTAGCTTGTCTTCTCGGGGAAGAGAGGATTTATAGGAGCTCAACTAGTCCTTACTGTTGTATGCCACTGAAATTTTGTGATGGTTACTACCTAGCACTAGGTTCTGGCCAAGGTTAACTGAAAAGTGACTAAGTTAGAAGTCGAACCTAGACCTCAAAATTCAGTCTATTTTTCTGGGTAATATAATCAAAGTCTAAAACTTTTTCAAAATCACACTTGATATATGGGCAATCAGGCTGAACCAAATGACATATTGAACAAGTTAGTCTTTTTCATGCTTCTTGCTTTCCCACTATAACCTCCCACACCTAAATATTCAAATTAGGCTGGTCCATGCCCTACAAATGACAGTAAAGTCTATTAAACCTGTTCCAATACAAGTCTTGCTGCGGTCTTCAAAAATCAGGCTGAATGTGGTTGAGAATAAATTTAACATAATAATGTCTTCTGTTAGATAAACAGAATCATAGTTGTTAAAAATCTAGCAGGAAAATGGTGAAATAGGGAAATAGCTAAATAAATTGTGATGCATCCAAACAATAGAATATTATTTATCTATTTTATATATAAAAACTAAACATGTATATGTATATTTGCTTAGTTTTGCATGAGCACAGGGGAAAGTATGAAAGAATACACACCAACTGTGACATTGGTTGCCTCGAAGTGGGTTAGGACCACAGGTCTGGGTGAGAGTTTATGAGCATTTACTTTATAAAGCTTTATATTGTTTCACTGTTACAACAATTTTATATAACTTTTCAACCATTGTTTCTTTTTTTTTTTTTTTTTTTTTTTGAGACAGAGTCTTACTCTGTTGCCCAGGCTGGAGTGCAGTGGCACCATCTCAGCTCACTGCAAGCTCCACCTCCTGGGTTCACGCCATTCTCCTGCCTCAGCCTCCCAAGTAGCTGGGACTGCAGGTGCCTGCCACCACGCCCGGCTAATTTTTTATATTTTTAGTAGAGACAGGGTTTCACCGTGTTAGCCAGGATGGTCTCATCTCCTGACCTCATGATCTGCCTGCCTCGGCCTCCCGAAGTGCTGGGGTTACAGGCGTGAGCCACTGCGCCCGGCCAACCATTGTTTCTCTAAATATTTATTCTCTTCCTTTCTCTCTCTCTTCTCTTTCTGATACTCCCATTATGTCTATGTTGATGTATTTGATGGTCTCCCACATCTTTTTCTGAGGTTCTGTTCATTTTTCTTCATTCTTTTTTCCCTCTGTTCTTCATCTTGCACAGCCTCTATCAACCTATTTTCAAGTTTGTTAATTTTTTTTTTTTTTTTTACTACTTCAAATCCACTGTTGAGCCACTCTGGTAGATGTTTTATTTCAGCTATGTAATTTTCAACCCCAGAATTTCCATTTGGTTCTGTTTTGTAATTTCTGTTTCTTAACATTCTCTATTTGATGCCACATTGTCATCCTACCTTCCTTTACTTCTTTAATCACAGTTTCCTTTAGTTCTGTGAACGTATTTGTATAATGGCTATCTCAAAGTATTTTGTTACTGAATATGATATCTGGTTATTCTCACGAGCAGTTTCTATTGCCTTCTTTGCTCCAGAGTATGCTGTTTCTTTATATGACTTACAGTATTTTTATGAGACTGAACATTTTAGATAATATATTGTAGCAGTGCTGGGTACTGGCATTCCCCTCTAAGACTTGCGTTTGTTATTTGCTTGTTTATTTTTCAGTGATTAGATTTTAGTGAAGTCTATTTCTCCCACCCCCTACTGCCTACCCTTGCTCCATAGTGTTAAGCCTCTGATGTTGCTCCTTAGGGAGGTACAGATTTGGGTATGGCCACAGTCACCCTGAGTGGGATGAACCGTATTGGTTCAGTTCTCTTTCTTTCCCCGTTGACTCCTAGCTGTTTAACTCTGCTAATTGCCTGCTGATCATTCTGTTGTTTTCAACAATTCCCTGGGGCATAAATTTCTTTATAAAGTAATCCAACCAAATTGTGACTCCTTTGGAGACACAGTTCCTGAGGTTCATGTCTGACATTTGTTCTGACCCCAACAGGATTTCTCCCAGCTGTTTTATTCTCCAGTTCTCTCCTGCAGACAAACTGGCCTACCACGTAGACAGTATTGTCCTAAGACCTAGACCCATGAATCAATTGCCTTTCACCAGAGAGGGCCCTTAGGTTTGAGCTCCTCCACTCGCTATTGCAAATGAAGTCAGTTCCTTTGGGAAGAGATTAGGAGCTACCTGTTGTATGGCCTGCTTCTCCCCCAGGCAAAATCTCTGCGACAGCTCTGGAGCTGGAGGTGAGGATGATGACAAGCTTCTTTCTGCTCTAGCTGAGTGCTCAGTGGAGTTGGGGGGTCAAGGGTGTGACGTCAGACTGGGGTCTTCTTGGCTTACCTCTTCTGATATGAAACCATCACCCCACAAGCTGTGGTGGCACAAGAGTGATCAGGGCCTTAGTATTTTCAACCTCCTCTGTTGCATAGCACAGGCTGAGCAGAAGAAGGGAGCCCTCACCTCTCACCAGCACTGGCCTGGAACTAAGCCTCGGCAACAGGTAGCTGAGGGCAAGATGAGAAATGCTGATATCCTGCTCCTCTCAGGAAGAAAGCAGTGGGAGCTGGGGGAAGAGAGAACCCTGCGTTCTTGGCCACAGCCATCTGGAGTGGAATCTCTACACTCAGCTGAGCAGGAGGGATGAGGAAAAGAGCCTCACTGAGCTGGGAAGGAAGAGGAGGGAAGTGGTCTTGGGGCAGATAACACAGACTCTCTCCTTTCCTGCTGAATATTCATAGACTTGCTTGAAGATATTTTTCTTTTCATTTGCCATTAGGACCATTTATAGAGACTTAGTTTGCTTGTTTTTTTTGTTTTTTTTTTTTTTAATGATTTTCATCTGCTTCACTGGTGAGCAGGTCACTGGAGTTCCTTATGCTGTCATGCCAGAAGTGGAACTCCAATTACTAGTTTTATATAACTTTTGTAATTAATAAAAATGTAAAATGAGAAGCAAACGATCTAGAAGATTTTTTTATACCAAACGTGCCAATTTATAGATGTAGAAACAGGTCTAAAGTCAGTGGTTCAAGCTGATTAGCAGCAGGGCTTAGATCTACATCTATTTCTGTGTACACTTGTGTTCTTTTTCTTACATCACCCTTAACTTTCTTCTACCTCAGCTAATTTCTTCTGGTATCTTTACCCTCTCCCCTGGCCCCAGGCCCCTTTCTAGTACTAGCCATACCTCTCTTGCTCTAGGATAGCATACCCCAGGGGTTCCTGTTACTCTTCAGCTACTTTTTTTTTTTTTTTTTTGAGATGGAGTCTCGCTGTGTCACCCAGGCTGGAGTGCAGTGGCGGGATCTCGGCTCGCTGCAAGCTCTGCCTCCCAGGTTCAAGCCATTCTCCTGCCTCAGCCTCCCGAGTAGCTGGGACTACAGGCGCCCACCACCACACCTGGCTAATTTTTTGTATTTTTAGTAGAGACGGGATGGTCTCGATCTCATGACCTCGTGATCTGCCTGCCTTGGCCTCCCAAAGTGTTGGGATTACAGGCGTGAACCACCGCGCCCGGCCTCTTCAGCTACTTCTTCCTACAGAGAGCTGCCGCAATTTAATAAGCCAACAATATTTCCAGTCCACTATAAAACAATACCAGTCTTACCTGTACCCAGTAGATAGGTATTAAAATTAATAAATATCTTGGGGGAATGAAGGGGAAAAATAGAATATAACTGTATTTATTACCATGGAACTATATACTTAGAATGATAATTATGGTAAATTATATTTATATTTTTCCTAAATAAAAAAAAATTAATAAATGTTTGTCCCAATGGTACACAAGAAAATTTATGCCTGTTTTGGATAAAGAGGGATGTGATCATTATAGTGTCTGCAGACCAAGGAGGATTTTCAGGACAGTAAAAATACTCTGCATGCTATTATAATAATGGATACATGTCATTACATATCTGTCCAAACCCACAGGATGTACAACACCAAGAGAAAATGCTGATGTAAGCCGTGGACTTTGGGTGATACTGATATGTCAATGTGCCACTCTGTTGGGGGATGTTGATAATGGGGGGAGGCTGTGCAGATGTAGGAGCAGGGGTTATATGAGAAATCTCTATACTGCCTCTCAATTTTGCTGTGGGCCCAAAGCTGCTCTTAAAAAATATATAGTCTTTAAAGAAGGGGCGTCTGCCCAATGGCTCAAGAGAGGTGCCTAAAAAGTATACAGGCTGCAATGCAAGTGCAAATTAAAACCACATTGAAGGCGGGGCACAGTGGCTCAAGCCTGTAATCCCAATACGTTGCGAGGCGGGTGGATGGCTTGAGGTCAAGGGTTCAAGACCAGCCTGGCCAACATAGCTAAACCTTGTCTCTACTAAAAATACAAAAATCAGGTGGCCGTGGTGGCATGCACCTGTAATCCCAACTACTAGGGAGGCTGAATCAAGAGAATCACTCAAATCTAGGAGGAGGCAGTTGCAGGGAGCCACGATCGCGCCACTGCATTCAAGCCTCGGTGACAAGAGAGAGGTTCAATCTCAGAAAAAAAAAAAAAAAAAAACCGCATTGATTGAAATATCATGCCACCCCTATTATACTAGCTAACATATAAAAGAGAACTAAATGTCGGTGAGGATGTGAAACAACTAGAACTCCTGACAAGAAGGTAAATTGGTACAACCACTTTACTTTGTTTGGCACTATCTATTAAAGCTGAGTGAGTGCTAATTCTAAAACCTAGCAGCTCCACTCTGAGATACATACTCCACTGAAATGCACACACATCTTCACCAGAACACCTGCACCAGAATGTTCATAGCAGCACCACTTCATGAAAGCAAAAAATTACAATTGATCCAAAGCCTCACTGCTACCCAGAAAGCAGTGCTCATGTGCAGGACATTAATTAAAGAACTCTCAGAATTGTCACCCATGGAAGGAGGGAAGGGAGTAGAATTGGGCAGAGAGAAGTTGGGTGGGCTGCAAGGCAGGTCATCATGGCCTCAGCTGACCCCACAGGAGAGCTCTAAATCTGGGATAGCGCTTCCTAGTTGTCCCAAGTTAGGGTGATGGGGCTAGGCCTTCATGCCCCACATGTCAATCAGCATTGGATGTGGACTGCCCAGCAAAGGAGTGTGACATTGGGCAAGCAGCTCTCCTCCGCTGAGACAGCAGGGGAATTTGTCCTGCAGTCCTAAAGAGGGAAACTAGGCACCACAAAACAATAGAATGGATAAGTAAAGTGAAGTCTATTCACCCAGCAAATGAATTGGAGTAAATTTGCCCAAGGAAATATAATACAGTAATAAGAATAAGCAAAACACAATCATACATACATATTGATGAAGATATGAAGAGAATAAGCAAACCATAACCACACAAACATACTGATGAAGATATGAAGCCAGATTCAAAGGAGAACATAAGGTCGGAGCCCATGTGTTGAAAGCTCAAAAAACACACACACAATCCATGATTAGGATAGTGGCTTCTCTGGTAGTTGGGTTAGAAGTGAGAGGGGCCACAGGAGAAGCTGTTAAGATTCCATCTTGACCTGAGCTCAGGGGACCCCAGGTGTGACCACCTGTGGAAAGTCATTGAGCTGCACACATATGACCTGTGCATTTTTCTGCATGTATTTTATACTACAATTAAAAGTTTTAGTAGTTGGCAGGGGCGGAGGAAGAGGGAAGTGGGGAGTGATGGCTCAGTTGGTACCAGGTTGCCTTTTGAGGTGGTAAAAATGTTCTGGAATGAAATAGAGATGATTTTTGTGCAACACAAAGAATGTTCTAAATGCAACTGAAGTCTATACAGGGTGAGCATCCCTAATTCAAAAATTCAAAATCTGAAATGCTCCAAAATCTGAAGCTTTTTGAGTGCTACCTTGACACTAGAGGTGGAAAACTCTGCACATAAAGTACTTACCACAAACTTTATTTTCTGCATAAAATTGTTAAAAATATTATATAAAATTACATTTAGGCTATGCATATAGGGTGTATATTAAATATAAATTAATCCCATGTTTAGACTTGGGTCGCATCCCCAAGATATCTCATTGTATACATACAAATGTTCTAAAATCCGAAAACGTCCAAAATCTGAAACACTTCTTGTCCCAAGTATTTCAAACAAGGGAATACTCGACCTGTCCTTTCACATGGTTCATTTTATGTTATGTGGATTTTACCTCCACAAAACTTTTTAAAATTAAGTTTTTAAAAACAGAGAGACAAATAGAAGTCTCTGTTGAGTTGAAAAAAGGATGGAGCAATAGATAAAGAGGGGTAAGCAGAGAATTAACCACAAACTGTATGTCACATAAGCAAGAGATTATCTGGCTGTTGTGGCCTGAAGGAAGGAGGAAGTTTCACTTGCTTTCAACCTCTCCTCCATCCGATTACCCATGAGCTAGGCCTGTGTGGAAGGAGAGAGGAGAGTGCAAAACAGAAAGAATTAGAGTCGTCAAGGTCACCCTTCATCCTCACTTCCTTCCTTTTCTTGTCTCCCCACAGAGTCTGGTGGGCTTCAGGGCCAAGAAAGACCTAGAAGAGATGTGGCAGGTGCAGCGTTGGAGGCAGATTAAAGGAGAATGATAAAGAGAATCTTCCCACGGACCCACTCATCCATCCTAGTTCAACAAGGTAGCTCCCATTACAGGGGTTATTTTATTTATATAGCACCGAGACCCAACCACACCAGCTAAATCAGGCATCACTCTATGGCCAATCCCAAGGTTTCTTTAGAATTGTTACATTCAGCCATTGCTCCCTTAATTTTATATTACTAAAGATAACTCTGCTTTGTTTGACAAAAATGCATCTGGAGTACAGAATCTTAAAAGAGAATGTGCCCAGATGGTAGAGGTATTTAAGGAAATACAGTCTTCCAGTTGGGATTTTGTAAACCCCTCCGATTTCATTTGTATGCTTTTCCAACTCCCCCTGCTTGTTGCCCTTACACCCTGTTCAAGTTGCCAGGGGAGTTGTGTGGTGTAGCCATAGTAACCATGAAGCCTCTCTATGCTAGCCCCCACCACACACACACACACACACACACACACACTTCACATGCTTCACCCACCAACCATAACTTCACTCAAACTCCAGTCGTTTATATCCTGAAAAAGAACTTAAAATAACAAATACCAAAGTTGTATGAACCTCCACATGTTGTGTTTTTGTCACTACATCTAATCGCTATTCACACCAAAGGTAAAAAAATATAAATGGGATTCAGTGGCAGATTGCTTACAGTTGAAGACTTTCTTTTTAATAGACAGGAGAATAAGGATTTGCACCTTTCCCCCTCAGCTAGAAGGTGAGTTGAAATTGAAAGTGGCTTAAAAGATATGTTCCTTCCTAATTGTTTTCCTTTTCCTTGTAGTAATAGTTATTCCTGGCTAATAATGTTGGTTTTTAAGGTAGGTAATTAGTGCTTCCAACACAGTCATTGAATTTCCTGAAAGCAAAGACCTGCATTCTACAATCTGGGTCCCCATTAACTGACCAAGAACTGAATCTCAAACTACAAGAGGCAAGAATTCCCCTGTATTTACATCAGTCAGGCCACACCTGGCTTGGGGCAGCCAGCTCTCAGGAGACTGATTTCAGGGGAATATTAAAGAATAGATCCACATTCAGGGGCAGGAGACCAAGTCAGTGGGCAAATGTGCACGCTGGGTCTTAAAATGAAGCCATGGAGAAACAGGGAGTTGTTGGTCTAGAAAAGAGAGTAGGACTTTAAATCCCAAGGTCTGACTTTTATGTGAAATGATCTCTGAAGAGCAGAAAAAATGTCTCCTATAAAAGGAGTAGCATTAGCCAGAGAGGTACCTGCCCCAGGTATTCACCACCCTCCAAAGCAAAGGATGGGGAAAGTCTCACCATATGTTCTGAGAAGCCCCTGTTTCCTGCAGCGACTCGCTGAATTCAAGAAGCCCTCCAGCGAAGACATTCCCATCTCCTTCTCACTCTCTTGGTCTGTTTTTCTAGCCTGGGTTACCCAGAGTAGAGCCTGAGATAGAGGCTTATGTGAGAGTGGTTTCTTTGAAAGGGTGATTCCAGGCAGCAGGGCTGAGGACAGAGAGAGCAGGAAGGAAAGAAAGCCAATACCAGGATGCATTTGCATTCTCCAAAGGGCCCTCACTCTGGGGCCACTTACATCTCATGGAATCACCTGAGAAGTCACAGCCAAGTCTCTGGAGTAAGAAAGGGAAGGAAGGCATTTGTTGATCAGCTCCTGCCCCTCACTGGTCCAGGGGTCCCCCAAGAGACATAAGCTCCCCTCCACTTCACAGCTGAGCATTTGTGAGTATTGAGCAGGTCTTTGGGCATGCCATCCTGTGTGACAAAAATCCCTGAGGCCCACACTGCAGGAAGCTTGTCAAAGCCTGCGTAGATTGACTGCCACAGCGGCAGCCATTTAAATAAAAGGCAAAGCCAAGAGCACGTGGGGTGGTGCACGGGACGTATCTAATACCCTGCAGGAGAGTAAGGAATGGGTAGGGCAAAGCATAGGAAGACGCCGTCCTGGAATTCGCAGTCATTTCTTGAGGATATAGTAGTAAAGACCTGACTGCCCATTTCTGACCCAGGGATGCAATTTCCTATTTCCTTCTCTAGAATCTTCTCCAACTATTATCAACTGGGCTTGATTTATATCACCTGAAACTCTGCCTAGATCCTCAGGCACACAGCCTGTCTCCCTCTGACCTGATGGAATGCATGAGGCTGACCCAAGCCCATTATTTAAGATTCTGGACTTTTTCTGTTTCCCGCATTGAAGAAATCAGAATCTCTAAACACACCCTCCTTCTGCAGTCCTAGAATTTCTCATGATGACCTTCCTCTTGCTTCTGTGTGTACCACCAGCTGTCCCCTTCTGACCTGGCCTTGATCCGTGACCTGGCCTCCTCCCCTTCTGTGTTCTACTGTCCTCTTCATCTAAGTCATTCCCCTTCCTCTTCTCTTTGCCTTCTTTCCTTTGGGCTAAGCTTCACTGGGGGATACCCTATATGCAGTGTAAATTAGATCTGAGAAGTCGATGCAAATGCAATATTGATTTTTTATGCAAGATTAGTGGATAGTCTATGTTTTTGCTTGCTGAAGTTCCTTTAACAAAATGATGAAGTTGAAGTTCTTTAATATGAGGCAACCCCAAAAAGTAAATACATAAAGATGAAATCATGAAGACATGTAATTCTAAACCAGCCTATTGGTGTCTCATGTATTAACTCAGACTCAATGAGACCTGAAAAACAGAATTTTGAAAGAGGCATGATTTCTGCTAAACTTCACTCAGTCTCCCTACATCTCTATTCCATGGGAGAAATTCCAATTTCCTTCATTCTTTACATAGAGTGTGGTCTCCTGTAAACTGGTTCTCACAGGAATCACCTGTGCTTCCTAATGTTTTTCCCTGTCTATTAATAAAGGATTTCTAATTCCATTAGGAGTTTCACCTGGTTATTTCTGAAAGTTCACAAAGAGTGCAAACATTTGCATATAAGTGTTTTTTTCCATGTTCTTCTACCTGCCCTCGTTCACCACATTGCTGTAACTAACCCCTACAAAGTTACGTGAAGGTAATCCTTCCAAATCATCACCATTGCTATTTGGTATCTGTTCCACTACAGCGAAAAAGAATTCTGTCATGCAAACTAATGCCAGGAAGGTTCATTTCAGGAAACACACCAGGACTCACATGAAGATAATTTCCAAGTCCCTCATCCATCTATGTTTTCTGGTCTCTTTTGTCTGTGTGCTCATGTTTAGCTGTGGAACATTCTGGAAATGGCGCAGTACCTTCAAGCCAGACTTAGAGTACCCTCGTTCTTTCACTACACTTTCTGGTGCCTTTTCTACTTATTCAGCTCCAGGGGAAAAAGTTTTATTGAATGCATGAAACATGAAACACTTTTTTTCCCTTAGAACTATAGATTCAAGGAAAAAGAAGGAGAGGAGAGGCAACTCACGTTTATGAACAACAGGTGAGAAAAAAGAGGCTCAGGGAGCTCCCTCACCTGCCCATGCTTACCCATGTGGAGCCAGGATTTAAACCCAGGACTTTCCAACCACAAGTCAATCTCCCTCTCCCCATCTCCCCGTCTCCCCATCATCTCCCCGTCTCCCTGTCTCCCCCTCTCCCCCCGTCTCTCTCTCCCTTTCTCCTCTCTCCGCCTCTCCCCCCTCCTTCCCCCTCCCTCTCTTTTTGTCTCTCTCGTTCCCTCTCTCTCTTTCTCCCTCTCTCTCTCCCTCTTTCTCTTTTTCTCTCCCTCTCCCTTCCTCTCCCTCCCTCTCCCTCCATCTCTCCTTCTTTTTCTCACTTTTTCTCTCTCTTTCTCTCTCTCCATCTCTCTCCCTTCCTCTCTCTCTCCCGCTCTCTCCTTTCTCTGTCTCTGTTTCTCTCTCCCCCTCTTTTTTCTCTCTGTCCTTACCTCCCTCTCTCTCTCATCTCTTTCTCTCTCTCTCTCTCTCTCTCTCCCCCTCTTTCTCCCTCTCCCTCCCTCCCCCTCTCTCTCTCCTCCTGCAGTAGGTCGCTTCCTGGTCTCTCTGATTATCTCCTTTTAGCCTTCAGTGATGTAGCTAAATGCAGTTTTCTGCCGTTACTTTCTTGGCATCTCAGGTAAGATTTGAATATAAAACTAACTCCATTTTCCCTGTGGACACGTCCTTTTCCTTTTTCCTTTAAGCTAGCCTTGAGCCTAGATTCCCTTTCATATTACACTGGCAGATCACCTGCCCCTTGCTCCCTCTGTGGAAACCACTGGTGAGGAGTAATCAAAGCACGGTGCACCCTGTCAAGTGTCTCCAAACGAAGCAGAGCTTACATGGCATGCATTCCCTTTCTTGTGACCAACCAAGACTCACATACAGGAAATTCTATTTCTGTGTCTTGCTTTATATGCATTCCCAAGTGATATTGTTCTTACTGTAGGAATCAAAACTTGGAGAGACCCTACAGCCATCATGTCTGCCACTTCTGTTTTAAAGATAAGGAAAATGAGGTTAAGCAACCAGCACAGGCTCTCACAGCCTTTCCCTAGACCACAGAAGTTAAGGATGGAGCCAAGAACTTCAGGGCTTCCAAACTGAACTTCTGCTAGTATGTTTTACTGCCTTTGCATGGATCCGTTGTGCTGAAAACATCTGCTCCCCTCCGCTCAGCTAGGACAGTGACTATTTAATATAGTTAATGCCAGGAACTTTCACCCCACGTATGGAAGAGTTCAATCTTTGAGTAGACACCTTATGAATACACAAACCACCACTCCCTTCTGAATTCTCACTCATAGCACATTGTCCCTTACAGATTCCCAGGGGACACCAGGAGGTTTTTGCCTATATAAAATTAACTAGCAACAGTAAATGGTTAAGTCCTAATGAAATTAGCATGGGTTAAAAGCCAGTAGTCTGCTAAGATGGTGAAGGGTGTCCCCATCCCCATGTTTAATAAATGATTGCGGAATCTGCAATTTCTCTAAAGTTGATGGGAAAGTTTCCATCTTTCAGACAAGAGCATATTATCAACGGTTAAAGGACATCCCAGGCCCTCCAGCAAATGCCTTCTGGAATCATCTTCACATTCAGACCCATCGTAAACAACAGAGGGGCAATACTCATGCTTCGCAGAAGCCGTTCGTTCCCCTTGGCAGAGGCGGGGAAGAGAGGGCTCACCAACCTTGGAGAAGCCTGGTTTACATCTTCAGGGTAGCTACTGCCCTCTAGTGTTGATATGGGAATAAAGCAAAAAAGTATACCTGGTTGAAACAAAACCAAACTCCACAAAGTTTTTCAGTGATGTGTCTCAGCAGCCTTGGTAGGAGCTTGGAAAACATCATCAGATGAGGATATTGCACTGGAGCTGACTTCTTGTGGGTTCTAAGCTTTCTTTTTTTTTTTTTTTTGAGACGGATCCTCACTGTGTCACCCTGGCTGGAGTGCATTTTCTTGTGTCCAACCAAGACTCATATACCATCTCAGCTCACTGCAACCTCCACCTCCCAGGTTCCAGAGATTCTCCTGCCTTAGCCTCCCAAGTAACTGGGATCACAGGCATGTGCCACCACGCCCAGCTAATTTTTGTATTTTTAGAAGAGATGGGGTTTCACAATGTTGACCAGACTGGTCTCGAACTCCTGACCTCAAGTGATCCACCTGACCTGCCTTGGCTTCCCAAAATGCTGGGATTACAGGTATGAACCACTGCACCTGGCCTCCAAGGTTTCTATTTGGCAAATTCACATTGTTACTTCCATACTTGTTAAAATACTGAAATGCTTCCATACCAGTTAGCAAAAGGCCACCACCCTCAGCCCTCTGACAACCAGCATCACCACTCCAGAACCAGGTCCTTCCTCTGCACCCCCCAGATCTCTCCATCATCAGGCTACTAAAGTTTTAAAGTTCAGCAAAGCAGGAGCCACCAAGACCTGGACCCAGAGTTACAGCTGCAGTGTTAGGTCGGCATTTGAATCAATCTGAGAATTAACTCTTTTAAATATGACACTTCATTTGCTCCTCACCATTCAACTCATGTGCTCATTCATCTGTCTATTCATCATCTATTGAGACCTACTATGTATCAAATACTGTGTTAGTCACAATGCATAGGGAAAATGAGGGTTTTATTAGGTCACAGTCTTGTGGGATCCTCTACATTAAGATGGTATCTATAATAATTTGGTTAATATTGGCCTAGTGGCCCAGAAACATCTGCAGCAGATGACCCTGGCTTCTTTTGGAAGAAGTTTGGCGGGGTGATTATACCATACTATATGCCAGGTGATGAGCATTCAGAACTTGGCTCTGACTCTGAAAACAGGTTGAGCATTCCAATTCCAAATCCAAAAATCAAAAATCCGAAATGCTCCCAAATTCAAAACTTTTTGAGCGCCAACACGTACTCCAAAGAAATGCTCATCGAAGCATTTTAGATATGAAATGTTCAGACTTGGGATGCTCAACTGGTAGGTATAATGCCAATATCCCAAAATCTTTAAAAACCAGAAATCCAAAACACTTCTTGTCCCAAGCATTTGGGATAAGGAATACTCAGTCTGTAGCTATTTGGTCTTTGGCAAGTGACTTTCCTGTGTTCCAGTTTCCCGATTTCTGAAAGGAAGAAAATAACACTTACTCATTAGGTTATTATGAAGGTTAAAGGAGATAGGCTTTAAAAGTCTTTATCACAGTGATTGTCATTTAGTAAATTTCATGTGTCTTTGTTAAATATCTGGATCACAAGGTATTAAAGATTATACTGTATTCACCAATCACAAGATCAACTGTTACTACTATTTTAATATACCAAAGAACAAAAAAGGCATCAGTAATCAGAGCAATTCCACTATCCAGTGACAGATGGAAAAACTTCTGAAGGGAGAGAGAAATGAGAGCATGAAAAATATGAAGAGAGACCAAAAGCGGGTTTTGTCAGTTCACATTTATAGCATCAGTTTAATAATTCAGAAGCTGCGTTCACTATGCACAGAATTATTTACAGACTAATATGAGCTGCTCTACGTGGACATATGGTAGGCTCTATCTAGTCAGTTTCCATTGTAAACTGGCTAATGGGTCCCTTTGCCTATCACCTGCACCCTCCTTTTCATGACTCACAGCTTGTGGCCGTGTCCTCCGCTTAGCCATAGGACCACAGGACTGGTCAATATGACATGGGACTGGGAAACCTAATGACTCTTAATCATCTCAGGTTGAAGGTGCGTTACAGAAAGATGGCAGGCTTCCAAAGAAACATCTTCCTCCACTGGCTACATGTCAGCACATTTGAACCAACAGTATTACAAACGCCTTCTGTACCTATGAAATATTTTTTACAGTTCTTAGAGTGCTTCACAGGACCACACACCTGGTGATAGCTGGATACCTGGAGAAATTGTATTAACTGACTTTGCTCTTAGGAACCACCATTCCGGGAGTGTATTGTTGTAGCGGACATTACTACTCAACGGCTCACCTCTGAAAAGCTAGAAGAAGTATCCCATCTAGTCAAAGGATTAAGATAGTCACTTTTGCAGCAGTTGCTGTGGGAATGATTCGAGACCACTGGCCTGACATTCAGGGAAGAATAGGAATAGTCACGCACATCTGGGTACTCTCGCCTCTCCCCAAAACCGGCACCTGTCTAGGCCACCTCCCACTGGAGAGAATGAAACCTGTTAATCCTTCAGAATTGCTCTTTGGAGCCCAAAGATTAATTTGAACTTTCCAAGTTTTGGCTACTTTGAAATAGAAGAGGGAAAAGATTCACAAGCATGAATGACCACGGAAAGCTGAACCATTAAACTTTTAAGAGCCCTTCCCTGCAACTTAATCTCTGTCATCTACTTAACTCATTACATCAAGAACAGGGAAGTAACAACAAAAAATAGAGACACCCTTTTGGTCTGGTAGAGTTGGGGACTTCCAGGATTCAGATGGACCAAAAAGCTGAGACCAAATCTCACACAAAAAAAAATAGTCTTAGATATTCCTCCTTCCTTGGAACCTGAAATTCGTGGATAAGTTATTTTAATGTTTGGCCCATTTGAAATGTGGCAAAACTGCCAAATCTCTAACTACTTAGCACATATTTCAAACTTTAAAATGTCTTTTTATATTTTATCCCTTATGTAACCTGAATCAAAACTGACTAATGCATGGCAAGTATATTAAACCAAAAGCCGTGTGTATATATGCACACACTATGGATGGTTTTTTTTTCTATTTTTATACGTCAAAAATATCTCCATGAACTTCCCCAAAATTTAATTTTAAAAAGTTGGGACCAGGCACAGTGACTCACATCTGTAATCCCAGCACTTTGGGAGGCTGAGGCGGGCAGATCACTTGAGGCCAGGAGTTCGAGACGAGCCTGGCCAACATGACGAAGCCCCGTCTCTGCTAAAAATATAAAACTTAGCCAGGCATGGTGGCGCATGCCTGTAATCCCAGCCACTCGGGAGGCTGAGGTGGGAGAATTGCTTGAACCTGGGAGGTGGAGGTTGCAGCAAGCCAAGATCGTGCCACTGCACTCCAGCCTAGATGACAGAGTAAGACTCTGTCTCAAAAAAATAAAAATAAATAAAAATAAAAATAATGAAACAAAAAGTTGGGCTACCTTTCAGAAATCATCTATTAAACCTACTGGTAAGCGTCTATATATTTAAGGATACCTACCAAATATCCTCGTCCTGAGACACTCGTCATAACTCAGCAACGCACTCTACCAGCATTCTGATTGCAAATCTTTAGCTCATGATAAGGTTGGTATTTCCACTGTAAAATATGCAGCATTTAGGTTTTGGAAAATTATCCTTCTTAAAACCATTAGAATATCAATAAATATGTCATAAAATACATTTTAAAGAAGAATTGTTTTGTCACTTTCAGTATTTTGGGTGTCTGTGGAATTTGCTTTGCCATTCTTTTGGAGAAATGCTTTAATAAAAAACAGTCATTTGTAATTTGCTCATCAATTGCTTATAGTTATGTTTGTAAGTATTTTTACACAATTCCTTTGCGATAGAGTCCAATATCTAATTTTTCTGGAAAGCCAATTTATAGTTTTAATTGACAAGTAAAATTTCTATATATTTATGGTGTATAACATAATGTGTATATATGTATGTATGTATATATACACACCTACATTTTAGAGTGCCTAAATCAAGCTATTTAACACATGCATTACCTCACATACTTGTCATTTTTGCATTTTTGGTGGCGAGCTGGAAAGATATTTTTATAGGCCTTTTGTTCATACCCTATTGAAATGATCACTAATGCTGATTTAGAGAAATCTGAATTACTGAGATTAAATATGGTAGGTAAGAAGTGGAGGAGGACAGGGCCATCGTTTTTGAATGGCTCATCCTCCCGAGTGACAGTAGCTGTGATTAAATAAACCTCGCTACCTAGCAAAATCATCAAATGTGGTGACCACATTAACTTTGGCAGAGGACAGCTTCTGAAAGAGCTTTGCTTTCTAAAGGAATACATATTAATGGTCTCTGAAATTTTAAAGTATTTTAAGCCTGTAGGACTAAAGGTAAATGGACAGCTAAATGTGTGTTTTCAGGTGAAATGACAGTAAATCCTTGTGCTCCAGCTCATAAACTGAACCTTCCGGGGGCATAGTATGGTCCTGCTAAATAAATCTTTTGCTCATTCTGTAATTAGCAATGACTATAACAACTTTTATTTCTCCATTTAACATTTGTAAGATAGCTTCAGTCTGTTTCATTTCATCATTCATCTTTTTGGAAATCTCGCTGCTGCCACAACAGCCATGCATATAAATTCCTCACCATACCTCTGCAAATCAAACAAGATGTACTTTAAGCTTTGCCTCACAATCACAGGCTCTATGTGATTTATTTCCAAACTGTTCTTAGGGCTGGGCCTAAATGTGACACAGCTACACGCAAAAGTACAATGTTTTGGACAGGGTCAAAGTCCACTTAAAGAGAGAGACCTAGCATAGCACAAGACAAACAGTAGCCATTCTGCATTCTGTAAATTTGTTTTCGAATGAGATCTATGTAGAGAAATTTACCCCACTCTGTCTTCCTTGTCTAAAGGAGGAAACTTTTCATCCTTTTTAAGAGACATTTCCAGGCGAGTTCAGGTGGACTGTCAGCAGGTCAGGTTCACATCTAGTCATGTCTTGGTCACCGCCGTGCATCCATAGCTAGGGGGAAGCTTATAGAATCAGAGGTCCATCATAAGGCACAATGAATTACAGGATGCCACAAGCATATTTGTCTATGAAAATCTTCACCAGGTGGAAATGGCCAAAACAAAGATCACCAACCCCCTGGGGAAAGGGTTCACCCTCTGCTGAGCTTCCGAAATACTTCAAGCCCTGGAACCAGACACAGGCCCATAAGGACAGGACCTGAGTGAAACCAGCAGTTTCTGGGGAAGGAAATATTTTCATTGACATTTTTGGGTTCCTGTTGCACTACCACTAGTTGTCTCGGAGCCCTAGGAAAATGGTGATCATTTTTCACAGGCTGCTAGTTTTTGTGAGCTTCTGGTTGGGTTGGTTTTAAATTATCAGAGCAATAGAACTTCCCCGACAAATCAAAGTACCACCTATTGGAAGAGTGTCAGTGCTACTCAAAATATGGCTTGAGAATTGACGCCATCTATGTCACCTGGGAGTTTGTTAAAAAATGCAGATTCTTCAGACACCACCCCAGATTTACTGAATCCGAATCTCTGGGGATGGGGACTTGAAGAGTGAGTTTTGACATCTTTCTGGGTGATTCTGACGCACGCAAAAGTTTAAGAAGCACTGATCCACCTATCCTTTCTGGCTTTTGTCCTTCAAGCCAAGACCCTCAATTTGGAGGAGGGGCGGCAATGTTCCCAGTAAACACCACATTTCCCTTCCTCCTCTGCGGCAAAGGGAGGCTGGCTCGGCTGCAAGGCACACCCCTTTGCCCATTGCCCTTCCTTCTGCTTCCTGCCTGAATTGTGGATGCGAGGATCAGTGCTTCAACAGCCATCTCAGCCCATGAGGCAGCCTCATTGATGGAAACTGTGCACTAAAGATCAAGGAGTCTGAGGGCAGAAGGAGTGTGCTCCCAATGATCAGAAGGTAGCCACTCCAGGCCTGGCTTTCCTTCCTCCAGATTCCCTTCATATGAGAGTAAAATAAACCTTTAACTTACTATAAACTTATTATAATTGGTTTCTTTGAATTTTCAGTCGTATGCCATCCAACATAATCCCAGTTCAGTTAGCCCAGATGCCTCCTAGAAAAGCCAGATGTGGAAGTGGAGACACCTTTCCCAGGGCTACTAGGATTCTTACCCCACTCACCAATGTCCCTCTTGCATTCCTGGCCCCTATCTCTTCTTCCATGTAACACTTTCTTAAAACTGATTAGGTAAAAATCGATTAGGTCTGTAGAAAATGGGCAAGTGCATCATTTCCCTTACCCGGTTTATAAAGATAAAAAATTGGTACACTCCTCAAAGAAAAAAAAAATAGGAGGGAGCCACCACATTTGGAAATCCACAGCTGACAAGTAAAGTAGTAGCAATCCTTTTACAAATGAAAGGTGCATTTTGCGGATTGTAAGGTCATCGTACTCGGTGTTTATGGCCAATTTAATATCCATCTTGCCCACTCACTGTAAGTGGAATGACGCAGGAGGCAGAAACTGTGGCCAGTTTTTTCATCACTGTGTTCCCAGGGCTTAGCACAGGGACTGGCCCACGGTCAGGGATCAATAAGGATTTGCTGAATGAATGAATGGATGGATAAATACTAATCTTTTTATGTTTAAACTGATGCTTCCTCTCATTCTAGTAAAGCCACCAAGGGAATAGTCAATGAATGGTCTCAGGGAATGGAGAGTATTTGTCACATTGTCCCATTCCCCAAGCTGCAGGCTCCCCCAGAACTGTCATGAGAGCATCACCTTAGGCCTTGTCGCCCACTCCTCACATTACATGTAACCTGGGCCACATCGTTTAACCTCTCAAGGTCCCCATGTTGCAAAATAAAAGTTGAAGGAAGCGATTCTCGATGTTTCTCCCAGCTGATTCAATCAATTTAGGAATACAGAAGAGACCTTAGTGCCTGAAAATAATCTCTAACCCCAGTTCTTAAGGTTTTCTTGCAGTTATTTTTATTATTTAGTTTTAATGAACTAACACAAGGTAGCAGGGAACGCTGGGTTGGGGGTCATTTGTTACATGACCTCAGGATAATGTACTACAAACTTCACAGATAGGCACACCTCTTTCACTAATTATTTTTAATAAAACAAAAGATCAAAAATCAGCATCAGGAGATGACACAATACAGTTGAGACTATGGAAAGCAACTATTTCCAAGCTGGGCATCATAAAATACATCATCAGGAACTGTGAACAGATTTGCTCAACAAAGGAGAGCCTCATCCCTTTAACCCTCCACAGCCGACATCGGGAGTCTCTTGGGGTAGACCATGAAATGAAAAAGAAGTGGATGGCCAGAATGCTATATATTGTCCCCCAGTGACCTGCCACAGAGACTATTTTTAAAGACGCATTTATCTCAGCAGGAGTGACAGCATTTAAGAAGTAGCCAGGTACTCAGGCTAGACAATCCTTCATGAGAAAAGTCTGCAGAGCTTGGCTGCACCCTTTACAAAGACCTGAGTGGCGGATGAGATGGGAATTGCCCTTGATTGGCTAGGTGGCTGGTTTACAGAGCCGTAAAGATAATGCAGAAGTGAGAGCTTGGAAACCAAATGGAGTTAGCCCCCAAATTATTGCAGCCACCCCACACTCAAAAGTTAATCCAATTTTAAATTTACGAGATCCATCTTAACTAGAAATGCAGGCTCTAACTGTCCTGCAAATTTTTTAAGTGGTAGCTGCTCAATGAATTGTATTATCCCATTAAAGAATAATGTTTTAGATGTGGTAATCCCAGACTCACACAATTCTCTTTTATGAAACTAGCCACTGTATTCATATGGAAAGTAAATTACAGCTACGTTACATCAAGCCTTTCATTATTGACACAGCATTATGTTAGCACTCCTGTAAAACACTGAGAGAAAGATAACACACAGTGGTATATATATTTGGAGGAATCAGCGTGTCCAGTCAGAGTCGATATGTCTTCTCTCCCTGTACAGGAAAAAAAGGGAGGGGTGTAAATAAAAAGGTGAGGGTTGACAGAAGGAGAGTAAACATTTTAATCATTAAAACTGATCTCAAATCGACGGTCGAAAGGTGTCATAAGATTTACCCCTACCAACCCGTTAATTGAGGAAAATTACAGAAAGATGTCCCAAAGCTATCATAGGACCTAAGCATTTCTCCAAAACTGAGAAAACACTCGATACAGCCATTATTATTCTGTTTTAAATTTTTGGAGATCTCTGACAGGGAAAATGTGGCACTTGCCCATTGAGAGCACTGCAAATCAACTCAAAGAACCAGTTCTTGCCAGCTGATGTTCATCCGGCCTGGGCAGGTTCAAGTTCACCTCCGCTGGCGGTTGTGCATAGCTCGCTGTCCCCTCCATTGTCAGACAGTTCTGATGTTGTTCCTCTTCCATGCAGTCAAGACTTCAGTCTATCGCTGACCTTCGTCAGAAAGGTTTGTCCTAGGCTCCTCCCCCAACCCACACTCCTGTTTATGTTCAAAGCTGGACTTCAGGAAACAGTTCTCTTAAGCACTGAAGAAAAACATATTGGCATCCACTACACTCCCTAACTCCCACTCCAATGGACTCTGTTTCAAAAGCCCTGGACACGTAGCATAGATTTCTCATGAGACCTGACCATCCCAACAAATATGGATTGCATTTGCATTTTACCACTAGAATAAACAAAAAGTATTTACATTTGGAAGAACTATGGCTACACTTCCCCATCCCTCCCTCAGTCCCCATGTTGTTTGATTCTTGCCTACAAAGAGTACCAGAGGCCACTGAACACATCTCACATTGTTTTTGGGTGAGTGGCAAAGTAAAATGCCAGCACTGAAGATGGTGAGCTTGAGTTTCACAAGTCATCTGTGTGAGAGAGAGAAGTAACTACTCACCCCACCTGCACAAAGAAAAGTGCCTGGATTAAGTGGACTGCACAATGTGAGTTTGTTAAGTGTGTCCCCCCAACAGAAAGTTAAATGGCTGTAAGAAATTGTGCTTGCATTGCATTTGATCAGACCTCATTTCCTGGGACCTCAAACACCAAGTTCTCCCAAAATATGGCTAAAATGCTGGCAATATTTGTAGATACCAGTTGTGGAAATTAAACCCAAATAAAGTTATATACAAACTTAGTTTACAGAATAACTATCCCATTCAGTTTCTTTGAATAGAGCAAAACAGAAATAAATATCCTTCTTAAATGTATCACCTAATTATCGTGAAAGGCCTAGGAGACATAGGAGAAAAGTAGATCTCTATAGATGTTGCTCAAATATTTGAATTTCTAGATCAGAGTATCCTCAACGCTACTATGCCAATTTTTGAGTGGAAAATATGATAGGTGATACTTTTAAATGCAAAAATATACATATCCTGTACTTCAAGCCCAATCTTCACATAATGACTCTAACTTCCAAGTTGATTTGTTAAGTTGCTGGGCTCCAAGGAGCTTTCTGGAGGAGCTTGGGTGTTTCTTACCCTCTAATTCCTTTTGAAATGCAAGTAAGTCCTTGCACTTGATTTAGAGAAATGCTTACTCCTCGCATAGTGTGTGCACTCCTTGGAGAATCCTCTCCCTGCCTTGGACTGGGAAGACCTGAAGTTAAACACGCAGCTCTGTGATTCTAAGGGTGGCTCAGGGCACCCCCAAATCAGTCACCTGAGTTACAAACATATTGACAGGCTGAAGTGGGTCCTAAACTAGGGGTCACAAAGTCAACTTCTCCTCCCGTGTTATCCAAGGTGTCCTCTGGACCGTGATAGGCAGGAAGTGTGGATGCATTTTAGTGTCCTGGACAAGATTCTCTCGACCTTTCCTTTTCCCATAGGTTGTTCACATCAGGACCTGTTCTCGAGTCTCTGGCAGTCGAAGGGCAATCAGGCCACCCCCAACCAGAGAAGCAGCAGCCAGAAGGATGGGGACCACTTTGGTTATCCCAACAAAAGAAGCAAAGATGGTGTTTCCCAGGATGGCGCCAAATTTGCATAATCCATTGAGAATGCCGAAGGCTGTTGCTCTGTAAAAGAAGAGGAATGGAAATAATTCTGACATTCTCGACCTCATTCGATGAACAGGACTGGGCTCTTTCTTTTCCTTATTGCAGGGGGAAGAGGGTGCAAGCGAATTTTTTTTCCTAAATATAAAAATAACACATTCTCGTTGTAGTCAAATTTGGAAATACAGAATAATATAAAGATGCATGGATATCTAACCTCTTCACCGAGAGACAATCACCTCTATTAACATCTTGAAGTATTTTCTTCAAGTGTTTTTCTTTTTTGTTTTTTTTTCAAAGATATCTATTTAAAAAAAAATTATAGGTACTACATGCTTACTATGGAAATCTTGAAAGGATGAAGAAGTATGCAAAGCAGAAAGCGTAAATGTTCCCCCTTTTAACACTCTCAACCCTCCTGAAGCAGAGACTGCCGGTTGCCCACAACAGCATTTCCCCAAATGTAGGACTACATTTCCCAGACTGATTTGCTGCTGAGCATGACCATGTGACTTAGTTTTGGCCAATGGGATGTAAGTGCAAGTGGCAGCAGTTCCCAAGAAACTTCCGTAAGAGACGTTGCGGGTGGGCCTTTTGCTCTGTTTCCCTTCATTCTTTTCCTTCTATCCCGCTTCGTGATGGAACACAGATGGTTTCATTTTGGACCATGATGAGTCCATGCAAGGAAAAACAATGAGATAGAAAGAGCCTGCACCACCCACTCTAGACTTTTTCAGGAAAGAAAAATGCAGTGCTTAACCTTCTTACGACCACAGTTATTTGAGGTTTCTGTCAGCCACAGCAAAACCTAATCCTAATTATGATCTTTCAATCACACTTTCCAGTGAGAACTATTACTAATCATTTATTCTTTCATGACCCCATCTGTATGCAGAGGCAATATTCCCAATACTACCTCTCCCCAACTGAAATAAAATGTTTCTTTCTCATACCACAAGTTTATTAAGAATGTGGGTATATTTTTGTACTTAAAACTCTTCTTTCATTTTTGTCTATAACTATACCACACTGTAGCTTTATGTTCACCAACCAAGTCTTTTTTGTTTGTCTTAGTATCTTTGTTTTTGTATTTTCTTGGATCTTTTAACAAATGTGCCTTTTTTTTTTTTTTTTTTTTTTTGAGACGGAGTCCCGCTCTGTCGCCCAGGCTGGAGTGCAGTGGCGCAATCTCGGCTCACTGCAAGCTCCGCCTCCCGGGTTCACGCCATTCTCCTGCCTCAGCCTCCTGAGTAGCTGGGACTACAGGCGACCACCACCACGCCCGGCTAATTTTTCATATTTTCAGTAGAGATGGGGTTTCACCATGTTAGCTAGGATGGTCTCAATCTCCTGACCTCGTGATCCACCCGCCTCAGCCTCCCAAAGTGCTGGGATTACAGGCGTGAGCCACCGCGCCCGGCCAACATATGTCCTTTTTTAAATAAACTTTTTTCAAGTTCCCAGAGGGGAAAAAAACAACTTGTTGAATTTTGAACGAATTCTTTTATGTTAGAAAAAAACTAAATAAAATTTGACATTTTTGCAAAATTGAATCTTCTTATCCAAAATTAGGTATATCTTGTCTTTTAAATATGTATATTTATATATAATAATGTATACTAATTATGTTATTAATTATATGTACTATCATAATTATATATAAATATATGATCCATAAATATATACATTTTCTGAGACAGGTTCTGTCTCTGTCACCCAGGTTGGTGTGCAGTGTTGTGATCCTAGCTCACTGTAACCTTGAAATCCCAGGGCTCTAGCAGCTCTCCCCCTCAGCCTCCTGAGTAGCTAGGACTACAGGCACATGCCACTATGCCTGGCTAATTTTCTAATATATTCTGTAGAGATGGGGTCTCACTGTATTGCCCAGGCTGATCTTGAACTCCTGCCTTCAAGCAATCCTTTTGCCTTGGCCTCCCAACTCACTGAGCTGGCATATATTTATCTTCTCTTATGTGTCTTTTGTTATATCTCTTAGTAAAGCTTTATGGTTTTCTTCATTTGAGTGTTTCACTTGTCAAGTTGATCCCTAATTATTTTATGATGTCTGCTGTTATTAAATGGATTTCAATTGCATCTTTAACTTTTTCGATATATTTTAAAACCTATACATAATTTAGTCTTATTACTGACCACCTGACCGAATTGTCTTTTTGTCTATAGTAGTCTTATTAGTTAATTCTCTGAGGTTTCCTAGATGTAAAATCACATCATATTCAAATAATAATCATTTGTCATCCTGTTATTTTGTGTAAAACTTAGCAGTTCTTTGATTCAAATGAAAGGGGCTCCAAATATGACACGGTGTGCTCTTCCTTAGTTATCTATATCCCAATACCTCTGTCACCAATTTTGGAAATATTATTAAGGTTTTTGCAGAATTTCATTTACCCACCTTCCTTACCACTTCACATTCCTTTTTGACCACAGGGCCTCTTATCTTCTCTCCTTAAAATTCACAATTCCCCCTCCACAAAGAAAAACAATTACTAAGTAATGGCCTTGACCCTATGCCTTTAAACCAGGCCTCTTCCCATATATGACTTGTGCAAAATAAAAGTAACCCCTGGGCCTCCCTGCCACATTCTCTGCAGATTCCCTGGACTTCATGCTGCCTCCCGACCTTTATTTCTCTCCTTGCCCCCACCCTGTGCTATTCCAGCTCTTCACTTTTTTGCCTTATCTCCCCTTGGAGGTCTGTTCTCTCTTGTGGATTACATGACACACATGGTTTTGCCAACTTTTCACTCTTATTTCCTTCTCCTGGACATAGTTTGCTCCCATCCTTTGCTTCTTGCCATCTTTCCCACCCTATCAAGCCCTAGCCTGCCAACTTTCAGGTCTATGCCGTCCACCACACAGGAGAAGCTCAACATAAGAGACGTTTGTTTCATGGAATAGCAGGAAGACCATGATGGCCATGCACAGCATGAGATTTAGGGAACAGGTAGACTTCTGGCCAAAGAACCCAAACAAGTCCCTGAGGAAAGCCCAGGGAAGAACTGACCTCTGGTTGGTGGGATACAGCTCCACTGTGATCACATCCAGAGCATTCCAGGCTGCAATGCTCGTCCCACAGAACAGGCACTGCCAGCCAATCATCGCAGACTCGCTGTTGCCAAAAAACAGGAAGAAGCAGCAGACTGCAGAGATTAGCATGGAGCCACCTGCAGAGGGAGTTCAAGGGCAAAAAGAAACATGAGGCCTGTGTCTTGCACACGGCTGTCACTCACAGTTCTCGCCCCATCTCCCACCCTCACTGGTACACCTGAAGCCAAGGCTACCTAAAGTATTAGGTTCATCCTCCACACAGGGAGAGCACAGCTGGAACCCTCACATGGCACCCCAGACATGGCATTAGAGCTCTCTGCGTGGGTCGGATCACCAGACTTAGGAAGGATTCTGAATTCACGACTCTAAGGTGGTGCCCAGCTCAGAGTGACGGGACGGGGCAGATAGGGGCATTTGTTGAGAATCTATTATGTACCAGACATTGTTCCAGGTGCTTGAGCTACATCAGTATTGGCCAAAAAACAAAAACAAAAACCTCAGTCTTGATTTGAAACCAGGATGTGCAAGAGATCTGTGCCTCTTGTTCAATGTAGCAATATTCACAATAGTCAAAATGTGGAGTCAACCTAAGTGGCCATCAACAGATGAGTGGATAAAGAAAATGTGGCTTACATACACAATGGGATACTATTCAGACATCAAAAAGAAAGGAATTCTGGCAGGCACAGTGTCTCACACCTGTAATCCCAGCACTTCGGGAGGCCAAGGTGGGTGGATCACTTGAGGTCAGGAGTTCGAGACCAGCCTGACCAACATGGTGAAACCCTGTATCTACGAAAAATACAAAATGTAGCCAGACTTGGTGGTGCACACCTGTAATCCCAGCTACTTGGGAGGCTGAGGCACGAGAATTATTTGAAGCTGGGAGGCAGAGGTTGCAGTGAGCCGAGATGGTGCCACTGCACTCCAGCCTGGGTGACAGAGCAAGACACTGTCAAAAAAAGAAGAAAGAGAAAAGGAAGGAAGGAAGGAAGGAAGGAAGGAAGGAAGGAAGGAAGGAAGGAAGGAGAAAGAGAGAGAAAGAAAGAGAGAGAGAGAGGAAGGAAGGAAAAGAAAAGAAAGGAATGCTGCCTTCTATGACAACATGGATGAACCTGGAAGGCAGGATGCTAGATACAGTCCATGGGGTAAACCAGGCACAGAAACATCTGCATCATCTCACTTTTCGAGATCTAGTACACAGCACGGTGACTACAGTTACTAACAATGTATTGTATATTTCAAAATTGCTAAGAGAGTAAATTTCAAACATTCTCACCACAAAACAGATATACGTGTGGTGATGGATATGTTCATTAGCTTGACTTATTCCACATCGTACACATGCATCAAAACATCACATTGTAGCCCATCAAAATACACAATTATAATTTATCCATTAAAAATAAAAAAATAATTTTTTAAAACAATCCATTCTCATGGAGCTTATAACCTGGTGAGAACACACCTGTACATGGGCTATTGAAGGGAAACCTGAAGAAAGGCGGTGCTATTCCCCATTTACCCAAATCCCCACCCCAGAGATCTGACCTGCCCTTCTCAGCCCTGCGCTATATTCTGTGCTCTGTACATACCCTCTACACGCTAACCCCATGGACTCATCAGTTGGGAGGGGAAAGGGGCTGGAGTACCTCTCCCCAACTCCTCCCCTGGGGTAGAAGGTCTTTTCTGGCAATGGCTGCATCCCTCCAAGACCCCAGTTCCTCCCAGGTAGCTCTTGCTCCATGGCTCCAGCCCCCATGGAGCTCTGTGCGTGCAATTTTCCCTCCTTGTCCTCACAGCCATAGAGGTGGTGACTGCTTCTCACTTTTGCTAGTGTCTGGGTGCCTGACCTGCCTTATTTGTTTCCATAACCCTGTCCACACTTCTAAAAGCCCTATGAGTAAAGTTTCCTCACTAGAACTATCTGAGGTGAATCCTTTTTCCCCTCCAGGAATCTAAGTATGCAGTCCATGAGGTTAGCCTCGCGGAGCTCCCAGCAGGGCGGAGAAGTGCAGCTCAGATCTCTGGGGTGGGGATGGGAGTGAACAGAAAATGAGCAGCACAGCCCTTATAGAGCTGCTAGGAGATCCCATCCAAAGAAGACTGTCAAATGCTGCCCAACTCCAGTAGGTTCAGCCTAGAGGACCTTGGGATGCAAGCTCCAAGTCCAAGGTGGATGCAGAACATGGCAAAACAGGTTGCAGACTAGGAAAGTGACTGGCGATGAGGTGGAAATAGGGTGAGCAGAAAGGTGGGAAGGAAGCAGGTCTCAACCAACCAACTGGGACAAAGGGCACGAGTGCCCCACCAGGCACCAGGACCCTGCGGGAGGAAGGTATTCCGGTTGTCAAGAAGCCAGAGGCTGACCTGGCCTCAATAAGAAACACCTCCCCAGGGATGGTCCTCGTCCCGGAGTGTCACCCTCAGACCTGGGGCTGCAAGACTAGTGCCAATCCTTGCTGATGAACTAGGAAATGATAACTGTCCAACTGGATTCTGCTCACTCTGGGAAGTGGTAGGGCTGTGAGCAGGTGTCTGGTAACCTTTTTCCAAAAGCTAGGAGAGAACTAGAACAGGGGCAACTGGCATCTACAGGACCCCAAGTGCTCTGTGGACAATACCCTCTACATGCATGCATCCCTCAGAGGGGCCAGCCACAGGGCTTGGCTTACAGTAAATGCTGGCAAACACTTGATAACCACAAAACATGATCATCTGACAAATCAGCTAATAGTCAGGGAGGCCTTCCCTGATCCTTCAACTTGTTAGATGTTCCTGCTGTAAGTCCCCAGGGCCCAGTGTACTTCCACTTCCATAATTCTTATTCCTCTGGTAATTTGGAGGCCTGGGTGCAAATGCCGGCTTGTTTACTACCTGTGTGACCGTGAGTGAGTTGCTTCACCTTTCTGTGAGCTGTCTCACTGTCCCCATCTCTCAAATGTTGATTAAAATAGTGCCTACCTCCTATTCACAATAGCAAAGACTTGGAACCAACCCAAATGTCCAACAATGATAGACTGGATTAAGAAAATGTGGCACATATACACCATGGAATACTATGCAGCCATAAAAAATGATGAGTTCGTGTCCTTTGTGGGGACATGGATGAAACAGGAAATCATCATTCTCAGCAAACTATCGCAAGGACAAAAAACCAAACACCGCATGTTCTCACTCATAGGTGGGAACTGAACAACGAGAACACATGGACACAGGAAGGGGAACATCACACTCCGGGGACTGTTGTGGGGTGGGGGGAGGGGGAGGGATAGCATTAGGAGATATACCTAATGCTAAATGACGAGTTAATGGGTGCAGTACACCAACATGGCACATGTATACATATGTAACAAACCTGCACATTGTGCATATGTACCCTAAAACTTAATGTATAATAATAATAATAAATAAAATAATTTAATAAATTAAAAAAATAAAATGAAATAAAATAAAAGAAAACAGGGCCTACCCCATAGGGTTATTGTGAGGGTTCAATGTGTTAAAATTGAACACATGTTCAATATTCATAATATTCAATAACAATAAGCATGTCATAGTGCTTAGGTAAATGAAATTTCTAGTTGAAGTCTGCCTCTCCCAATAGATCATTTGCGCCTTAAGCACAGGGATATTGTCTGTCTCAATTACTGTTGCATTCCCATTGCCTCCCACACAGCCTTGAGAGAATAACTACTGCATAAATAAATGTTATTGAATGAATAAATGAGTGGGTAACAGCCTAATCAGGAAAACTTCTACTCCGCTGATAACAAGAAACGACTTGCACACTACAAAAAGCCCAGCAGATTAAGCAGAACAAAAATGTGCTTGCAGATTTTCTAGCGGGGTTGGTCTGAGAGCTGGGGATAGGGCGATTTCAAAGTGGTTCCGCCACATCCCATATCCTAGTGAAATAGGTATTAATTGAGCACCTTGTCTTTACCATGCACTTGCCAGTGTCACAGTCGACCCACTGCATGTAGGCCTTTTACTAAAGACTGAAGGGTAGAGAGACAAAGAAGGTCCTGTCTGAGCTCTTAACAAACTTGCCTCTAGCTCAGAAACAGAACAGAGGCATTCACAAGAGAGTAGGCTACAAAGAATGATTAAATATTAGTTCTAGATCTCTCATTCGAGAGCATGCCTTTATTTAGCATTATAGGAATTGTTTTGATCTGGGACGTATTCATGACGATAAGAAGGGCTTCAGTGGTGAGGGAAAGGATGCCTGTTGTCTCACCGTCCCGCCTGCCCCTGTGCCCAGCGACCCCACCCCCACTTCCGTGAGGCAGCATGTGGCAGGTCCTTAGGTGGTGGACCGTTCTCGTCGACATGGGCACCCACCCCGTCCTTATAACACTGCCTCCTCCAGAACTTCCTCAGCTTCTTCATGAACAGACCAGAGACTCCACTGGTAAACTCTGGGATTCATAAGGCTGATGACAAATGGCAGAAGTGTCACATGTCTGCTCTCACACCCCTTATCTCATTGAGGCAAACGGAGGTATTATTTTAACAATGGAAATGGAAGCTCAAAGAAGTAAAGGAACTTGGGTTAACACATAAAGCTAATCTTGGCAGAGATGGAGCCACCTGACTCCTAGCCAAAGTTTTTTTAAGATGCCAACCTGTAGTGTCTTCTGCTGAAAGCTTGGTGTTTGGGGCTAACCTAGGAAAGAGACCATCTTCATCTGTTCTGGTCAGTTCAGCAGCATTGCTGAGTGTCAGCTCTACTGCAGGCACAGTGCTGGACACCGGGGTTACGGAAATGAGTAAGCCATTGTCCCTTTCCCCCCTAGGGCCTCAGGACTAACCAGGCACTGCCTCTAACAGAGGAGAGCATGAAGTCTGCCATGTCTAAGAGATGACTCCACCCTCACCACAAGATTAAAAAGCTGAAGTCACAGGCATTTCTCACGCTCACCACGCTGAATATGCATGCTACTATTTATAATAGTGATATTCAGTATGAGCCAAATGCCAGGAAAAGAATTCCTTCCCATGAAGACCTGATCAATTTTCTCTTCTCCAACAAAATGACTTTATGATTTATTGTGTTTCCTTTTGCACGTTGCTGCTAGGAAGCTTCATATTAACTTTCCTAATCAACGACATCCCTAAGGCAGGTCCCTAATGGCATGTTTATTAATAATGTATTGTCCACTTCCCCTCCCCTGGCCTTGACTCATATTCTAATGTACATTTTCCCTGGTCCTCAATGTGTACATTTTGCTTCTTGTTTACCATTCATGGCATGTGTTTCTGTAATAAATTGCTGCAAGTCCCGATGGAATGAGGCAGGGCATACATGAATATAGCTACCATTTTTGAGAACCTACGATGTGCCAAGTGTTACAGGTACCTTATGTTCAATTCTCACAAAACCCTACGAGCTAGATGTGGAAATCGTTCTCTTATAAATAAGGAAACTGAGACCCAGCGAAGTAAAGGAACACATTCAAGGTCAAACAGCCTTTCAGTGATAGGATTTCAACATGGCGCTGTCCAACTCCAAAGCCTAAAGTGGTATTGCTATTAAATAATAAAAGTAATACAATTTATCTTCAAACATCAAACCATCACCCAGCAGCATTTTATATATTTTTCTGACAATAATCTGATGAAGAGGCAGGGTGGATATTATTACTACCCGTATTGAAGTGCCAATAGATTAAATGACTGTCACAGAATTTCTCTGTCAGGAAATGAACAAAAATCCCTCACCTAGACCAAAGATTCTTGCCTATTTCCCAGGAGCCCTGGAGTTTTCTATAGGCATGCATCCTTGGCTCTATAGCTCCGGGTGCAATCTTACTTGTTGGGTTTATTGTGCAAGAATTATTTAATAAAAGGGAAAATTTCCCTGTTTTAATACACTTGAAAGTCACTACCCCAGCGCGTTGGAACCCAGGAGTGACCCTGCTGACAACTCACCAATCATCTTGAGCCTTCCAATTCTATCCATGAGCAGGGCAGAAATGATGTTCCCAGGTAAGACAGACAGGCTGCCCAGGAAGCTGACGAGGTAAATCAGGAAGTCATTGTCTTGCTCCAAGTCCATGTGGCAGCCCTCCTTCTGCTCCAGGAAGGTGGAGTTGATAAACCGACAGTTGATGAACTTATGCTCATAGAGGTCTGGGGAGAGAAGGAAACCTTTGGTTCATGTAAGTGGAAGGGAGCTGGAGAGAGAAAGGCAGAGGCAGGGATGAAGTCTGCCCCCTCCTGTAGGCAGGCTGTGCCAGCCTTTGCCAGTCAGACAGCCTCAAAGTCAAGGTAATATGTGGCCATGTCATCAAGGTATGGATGAATAGAGAAACTTCCAAAAATGTAATGACCTGTTCAAGTTCCTAAAAGCAAGGGGAAATTAAACTAACATTGAGAGACTTAAAAATGCATCCTCTCAGCCAGGTGTAGTGGCTCACATCTGTAATCCCAGCATTTTAGGAGGCCGAGGTAGGAGGGTGACTTGAGCTGAGGAGTTCAGGACTAGCCTGGGCAACATAGTGAGACCTTATCTCTACCAAAAAATAAAAAATAAAATTTTTTTTACATTAGCTAGTTGGGGTGATGTGTGACTATAGTCCCAGCTACTCTGGCACCTGAGGCAGGAGGATCACTTGAGCCCAGGAGGTCAAGACTACACTGAGCCATGGTCACGCCACTGCATGCACTCCAGCCTGGGCAAAAGAGGGAGATCTTGTCTTTAAAAAACAAAAAAATCATCTCTCCAGCGGGATAACAGTCCTGTTCGTACCCATCAGGCGACACTGAGACACGAGGGCCACGGCAGCTAGGCCTCTCCTTGGAGGCTACCTGGCATAGGGGAGCAGAACACGAGAGTTGGTTCCAGATGGAGCCGATCACTCCAGAGCCCATGCTGTAGTCTGTGCCAAAACCTGAACATCCTTACAAAATAAAAGCCATTTGCATTGGAACCAGTTTGCAAGTCTTCTGACACCTTCTAAGATCAGCTGTTCTGACAGAAAAAGTACCAAACAGGCTCCCGAGAAACCTGCGTTTGGGGAGCTGGCCCTGCTGTTGACCCTCTTTAACCTCCCTGAGGCTCTACCTACCAAATCTACAAAATTGGAAGAGTACACCTGATCATCTCCACTGCTTCTCCCAGCTCTGACATTTCCTGACTACACGTGTTTGCAAGAATCTCCATGGTAAGAGTATTCAAATGAGGAGGCATCATTCAAACTTGAAATCATAAAACGATATGCCAGTTTTTAATGACACTTATTAAATTTCTGGAACTCATTATTGTTTCAAGATCAGTCTAAAAGGAAATTCAGGAGGGTTAGTGCCAGAATGAATTATTAAGAGACTCCAGATTATATAGAGACCAGATATTGAAGCTCTTGAGGCTGACATCACAGAGGAAAAAGATGTTCTTATATAAACTATCCCTTGCTGCTGATGCCAAGAATAAAGCATAGATCTGGACATAATGCAAGTAGTTCCGTGGAAAGATTGCAGGCTTCAGAGCCAAAAATTGAGGAATGAATCCAAACTCCCTCCACTTGCTAACCATGGCCTTGAGCAAGTTGCTTCAGTCTTGATTTCCTTAACTCAGTTTCATTAGCTATAAGAGAAGGATCAAAAAAAAAAAAAAATAGTACATTTCTCCATTGAGACAATGTAGGTAAAGCCCCCTAAAGAAGCTCAGTTGGTTTCCTTATACCCCAACTTCACTTGGTATGTTATTAATTTATGATGAGAGTAGTAAAAGTAACAAGAAGTGGTGAAGTGGTAGAATTTTGGGACTTTTTAAATCACAGAAATCTGAAATAGTATGATTTTAAAATAGTCTTTGTACTTCACTTTATGCAAAAAATGTGAACAGATGTAATTTTCCCTTTCCATTTATTATTGTGAGAACATGAGTCTTGCATTTTGCAAGTTTCAAACTGTGCAAGGTCTTCAAGAATGCATTCCGGCATAAAATGCAGCCCTCCTGGAGTGCTAGTTGTTATTTGTGTCATCCTTTGTTCATACCAAAGATCCTTCGTGTATAGCATCAGTCTCACTGAGATGAGGACATTCGGCTAGAACTTTTGTTTCCATTTCATTTGTGATAAAACTGAGATACAGATACATTAAATGCCTTAGCAAAGGCTGTGCACCTAATTTGTGCCATGCCTGGGGCTAAAATCCATTTCCCCACCAAGGCTTGGCATTTGTATCTGTGAATACTTTCCTACTCCCGAAGTTTATGCCTGACCATTTTGATTCTTGGACAACACTAGTTGTCTCTTGTTACAGTCTATTCAGTCTGTCAATGTTCTTACCTACCTGTGTTGTAAAAGATGGTTGATTCAATGGTACAATTTTTGAAGTAGGTATCTGTTGATGTTACATCTTCAAAATAGCACTCGTCAAAGAATGTGTCCTCAAAGAGTACATGTTTAAAGTACATTCTTGTGAACCTGTGGGAAGAGGTTGACCCTTGAGTGATTCATCTGAGAAAAAAAGAGACTTAAGACCAAAATGGAAAACACAGCAAGGCAGAAAGAGGAGATCTGCAAGCAAAAGGTGCCAGAGCATTATTTTCAACCCAGACTACTTCCCCACGTCTCAGCTGTTTGTTTATTAGTAGGGAAGGGCTTCAGGACCTGGAAGCCAGTGTCTAGCGGAGGTGCATAAGGAGTGCTATGCACCAACCTGGTGGTTTTCAAAGGCAGCTCCATGGACCTTCTGAGTCAGAATCACAGAAATGTGAAATAGTGTGAAATTTAAATATTAATCACGTCTTGCTTTCTGAGACATTTTTAAAACATGCAGGTCCCTGGACTGATCCTAGAAGTTTTGGAAGCCATAGAATTGTGAAGATCCGAGAATCTTCATTTTTTAAAAAATTGTCCCAATAAAGATGTGGGGAAATAGGCCTTTCATTCATACTATTGGTAGAATATAATCCATGCAGCCTCTTTGGGGAACAATTTTGCAAAATTTGAAATGCACGTTCTCTTTGACCTAGGAAAACCACCTCTAGGAATTTATCCTACACATACTTGCCCATGTATTCAAAGAGATACATTCACTGATCTTCATTGCAACACTGCTCGTAACAACAACGGATTACTACATACATGCATATGTAACAGATGCCATATAATGGAATACCATGTAGCCATCAAAGTAAATGAGGTAGATCTATATGTGTTAATATGGAATAATCTTTTAGATATATTGTTAAGTGAAAAAATCAAGATGCAACATAGATTTTATAACACAGGCTCATTCAGGTAAGAAAGGGTATGGATACATATGCTTCCAAATATATCTGGAGAGCTACACAAGAAACTGATAGAAATGGTTGTTTCCAGGGAGGTACAATGGAAGTGAGGAATAATACACTTAATTTTCACTTTATGTCAAGGGTAGGTATTATTTGTTCACTTGTTTTTAAACTCAGTTAAAAAGAGAGTAAGGCACCTAGACGATTATGAGGTGCAGCCACATGTGGGAGTCACTGCACCTCTCCAACTCCTGCATATTTAATAGGAAAGAACAATGCAACATTTAAAAATATATCTCACATACATTACCATCTTCCTCTGTTGGCTATATTTAACAAGCTTGGGGCCGGGCGCGGTGGCTCAACGCTTGTAATCCCAGCACTTTGAGAGGCCGAGGCGGGCGGATCACGAGGTCAGGAGATTGAGACCACGGTGAAACCCCGTCTCTACTAAAAATACAAAAAAATTAGCCGGGCGTGGTGGTGGGCACCTGTAGTCCCAGCTACTCGGAGAAGCTGAGGCAGGAGAATGGCATGAACCCGGGAGGCGGAGCTTGCAGTGAGCCGAGACTGCGCCACTGCACTCCAGCCTGGGCGACAGAGCAAGACTCCGTCTCAAAAAAAAAAAAAAAAAAAAGCTTGGTCAAACTTTTAGGCTGGAAGCCTTTAAATGTCTTCATTTGCAAATAATTACAGTGCATTCTTTCATTCATCTATTCATTCACTTACATATTTAGCCTTCTGCAAACACTGAGCATGGTACTAGGTGCTATGAGTACAGAGAGGAAAGACATGGTCCCTGCTCTCCAGTCTAACTGGAAAAAAGTGCAAGCAAATAGGCAACTACAATACAGTGGAAATCGCCATGACAGAGATAGCACGGGGTGCTGATGGCCATTATTCCTTTTCAAAAGGGCCACCAAATAATTCACTCCATGACCACCTACAATGGCCAGTGACCCTAATCCTTCATGCTCTATCGTGTCCTGCTCAGAACCCTAACCTAGAGCTGCCAATCATTAGCTTCTGCTAAAAGACCCCACACAAGAAGTCCTGGGCAAGTGTTCACCAAAAGCAGGACCCCAGACCAATTGCATCAGAATAAACTTGAGGTTATTATTAAAGATGTCATTTCCTAAATTCCAGCCTACACCTCTTGAACCAGAATCACCAATGGCAGAGACCAGATCATTATACTTAAAGAAATTTGAGAATCATTGGTCTAGAAAAGCAAACTATTTTGAGAAATTTTTCTTAGGGTCAAATTTGCTACAGACTTACAGGGGCCTCCAAAAGCTATCACTAAGTTCTTCAGGTTTCCATGGGAAAACTAATTGGTGAGTCTTTTGTTACAAGAAGATGTCTCTGATGTCAAAATGTATAAACTAGACGTGTTTACTTAAGAGAGCTATTCCTGGAGACTGTTGCAGGCCTTTGCATTTCTTAATATATCCTTCTCTTTAATATAGTAATAGGCTGCTGATGCAGCCTTGGGTGATATTTTAATATTCTTCCCAGGGTGGCTGAGAAGGCAAAAGCTATAAATCATAAATGGGTCTGACGCAGGCAGCCCTTAAAATGTCTCTCCAAGTGAGTTACAAAAAGCCAGAGTTATAAGGGAAGAGCTAAAAGGAGAAAGGGCCAACACATATTTTATGACTCTTTACATAAATCATCTCCTCCGATCTCCAGCCTATATACCGAACTGGCCTACCCAAGATTCTTGATTCAGGAGAATTCAAAAGATGAAAGAAATGTTAGCAACAGTACTTTGTAAGCTCTTCTTTTAAGGCAACAGAAGCCATTGGCAATCCAAGGTCCATGACAAAATTGTCATTACATACACTTTGTTTCAGTTGCCTTCAGGCCCAATGGTTAGTCCAGCAAGTGATTAAGCTACACCAAAGTCACATTCGACATGTGTTAGGCTTGAGGGCATCACCCTAAAGAAATTCAGTCTACTTAAAGAGATAAACAAGAAAACCAGCCATTAAAATTTAGTGTGATGATTATCAAGATAGCGGTATGCTATAAAACCACTTCTGAGGGGACACTTGTGATCCAGTTGGGTAAAGTATGAGGTGACTTACCCTGAAGGAAGAGTGAAAGCTCTCTAAGCAAAGATAAGGACATGTATTCCAGACAGAGGGAAAAGCATGTGCAGACACAGATGCATGTCATATATACTCTTCAATTACCTTTTTTGAAAGCAGAGAATTCTCTTTCATATAAATTACATCGTCATTTAAGGAGAAAATAAATAAAGGCTATGGCTCCCCAAAGTTCATACACATAAATATTTTAATAAGCTCTCTAGCCACCGTGAAATGAAATAGAGTTCTTAAGAACAGGAACACCAGCCTCTCATATATTATCTGAGATCAGGTCCTAATCTGAGGTAAATCAAAAGACAAATAAGAGGATCACTTTAGAAAATATGTACTTGGGCCTGATTTGCTTAAAGAAAAGAGGAAACAAATTCTTGCCTGAATACTCTGTGTAACTTCTTACATTCTCCAGGTGTAGGGGTCAGGCCTTCACCCAACCTGTGATGCCACCCTCCAAAAAATGAAGAGTCTAACTTTCAGAACTTAACCACCAGGAGCCCTCAAACAATTTTCTTCTCCTCTCGAAGTCTGCACTTAAAAAAATCTATAAAATAGGGGTGTTGAGAAGATGGCTCTTTTTGCAGCTCTAGCATGGCTCCATAAACAAGGAGTACTTTTACTGTGTGTAGCCCCCAAGAAAGAAATAAAAGAGTGGACTTAGGAGGTGGCCATCTTACTTCCTCAAATATTGAAATATTATTGTGTGAAGAATCAGAAAATGTTCATGATGGGAAATCCTGGTGCCAAAGTCAATCAAATAGTGTAAGGACATACATTCTTGTGCCTCAGCGAGTCTGGAAGTAAAATCCAACTTCCCCTGTCTTTCTTTTCTTACACTCAAAGATACCTGAGTGGTGAAATCACGATACCTCATTCTGTCTCCTTTACAAAGATCCTAGCGCATTTACTGCCTTTAGGAACAATAACTGAAGCATAGAACATAGAACAAAAAGGGAAATAATACAGACAAAAACATTAAATTAGCAAGAGAAAAATAGTAGAACAAATTCATATATAAATATAGTTAGAAACATCCTAAGTCAAACACTAATTTAGCCATGCCAAAATCTGGAAACAATTCAAAGATCCCTTCAACAGGTAAATGGATAAACAAAATACAGTAATACATTCAAATCATGGAATACTACTCCGCAATAAAAATAAACTACTAAAAATGCAATAATATGGATAAATCCCAAATGCATTATGCTAAGTAAAAGAAGAAAATTCAAAAGGCTTCCTATTGTATAATTCCATGTAAGTAACATAAAGAAGATCATTAGCTGCCAAGGACTGGGGATGGAGAAAGGGCTGACCACAAGATGGCATGGGGAAATCCAGGAGGTAATGGAATTGTCCTGTATCTTGCTTGTGGTGGTGGTTACATGACTGCACGCATTTGTCAAAACTCATAGGGCTGTACACTAAAAGGGGTAAATTTACTGTACATAAATTATTCCTCAATAAAAAAAGAAGTTTCAAAAAGTTTCTAAGGTAACCATAGCTAAAACAAAATCCAAACCAAGCTCAGCTACTGCCTAGATTTTCTTAACCTCCCCACATATTGTTAAAGCCTAGCAAAAGAGGTGTACACATTTTTTAGTCCCTACTGTCATACAAAACATCTGGCTTGCAACCCAACATTACAAGACATACAAAGAAACAAGAGTAAAACAACATCATATCAAGACATAATCACTTAAAAAATAATACTCAGTTGGCAGGCCAAGGCGGGCGGATCACCTGAGGTTGGGAGTTTGAGACTAGCTTGACCAACATGGAGAAACCCCGTCTCTACTAAAAATACAAAAAATTAGCCAGGCGTGGTGGTGCATGCCTGTAATCCCACTTATTCAGGAGGCTGAGGCAGAAGAATCACTTGAACCTGGGAGGCAGAGGTTGCAGTGAGCCAAGATCATGCCATTGCGCTCCAGCCTGGGCAACAAGAGCAAAACTCTGTCTCAAATAAGAAGAAGAAGAAGAAGAAGAAGATATAAATACTGGAACTATCAGGCAGGGAATTTAATATAATTGTTATTAACATATCAAAGCCTTAAAGGAGAAAATGGATTAACATGCATGAGCAGTTGAGAAATTCCAGCAAAAAGATGCAAGCTATAAGATTCAGACAGAAATGCTAGAATTGTTTTAAATAATATAACAGATATTAAGAATGTCCTTGATGGACTCATTATTAGGCTCATCATGGCAAAAACAAAGGATGACTGGAATTATAGATAACTCAAAAAATATTACCAAAATTGAAACATAAAGAGAAAAATAAGAGAAGAAACAGAGAAAAACATCTAACGGCTACGGGAAAATATCAAACAATCTAACATAGGTGCAATTAGAATTCAAGAAAGATAAAAGAAAGAAGAAGTATTTGGAAAGACAAAGGCAAAGGATTTTCCTAAAGTAATGAAACCAATCAAACCATAAGTTCATAAAACTTACAGAACCTCAACAGAGTAAATCCCAAGAAGAAGGAGGAGAAGGAAGATGAGGAGGTGGTGGTACACCTAAACACAGGATATTCAAATAGCTGAACATCAAATATAAAGGGAGAATCTTGAAGGGAGCAAAAGAAAAAAAAATCATGTTACATACAAAAAAATTAATAAATAAAGATAAGAATACAGCAGACTCCTCATCAGAAAGTATGCAAGCCAAAAGACAATAGGGTGAAAGCTTTAAACTTCTAACTGGAAAAAAAAAACTGTCGAGCCAGATTTTATACCCAGCAAAAACATTTTCAAAATTGAAGAAGAAACAGATCTTTCAGACAAACAAATACTGAGAAAATGTATTGCCATCATAATTTCACTACAAGAAATAATAAAGGGAAGTTCCTCAGGCATAAGAAATATAATACCTATCTACATTTGAAATTTGGATGTTCACAAAGAAATGAAGATCTCTAGAAATGGTTAAATACATTCTCCTCTTTTTTTTTGGAGACAGAGTCTCACTCTGTCACCCAGGCTGGAGTGCAGTGGTGGTATCTCAGCTCACTGCAACCTTCACCTCCCAGGTTCAAGTAATTCTCGTGCCTCAGCCTCCCAAGTAGCTGGGACCACAGGCGTGCAACACCACACCTGACTAATTTTTTGTATTTTTAGTAGAGACGAGGTTTTACCATGTTGCCCAGGCTGGTCTCGAACTCCTGAGCTCAGGCATTCTGCCCACCTTGGCCTCCCAAAGTGCTAGGATTACAGGTGTGAGCCACTGTGTCCAGCCTATTTTTCTCTTATTTTTAATCATTCTAAAAGATAGTTCACTGGGTAAAGCAAAAATAGTAGCAATATATCATGTATTTATAGCATATGTAAAAGAAGTACGTATGACAACAATCATAAAACAGGAGAGAAGAAATGAGTGTTCTGTTTTAAGGCTTTTACACTAAAAGTGAAGTAATGGAATAATACTTGAAGGCACATTATAATTAATTAAAGATGTATATTGTAAGCTCTAAGGCACCACTCAATTTTTTACAAAGAGGAATAAGTAATAAACCAACAGTGAAGGTAAAATGGAATTATGAAAATAATCTAAAAGAGGGTGGGAGAAAAGAAAAAACAAAAAACATGCAAAACAAATAGAAAATAGCCAGCAAAATGATAGGCTGTAATTCAACCATATAAATAATTACAATAAGTATAAATGTTCTATACATACGGATTTAAAAATAAAGAGAGTCAGTTTAGGTGGAGAAAGGAAGACCTAACTATATATTAATTACAAGAAATTCACTTATTTATAAAAAATATACATAGATTGAAAGCAAAAAAAATGGAAAAAGTTATACAAACACTGATCAGAAAGATGCTGGAGATTTAGATAATATCAGATAGTAAACTTAGAACAAAGACTACTATCAGGGATTAAGGGTACATTACATAATGACAAAGGTTTCAATTCACCAGTAACATATAATAATGCTTATAAATATTTATACACCTAACAACAACAAAAACAAAGTCCTAACACATTTTGATTTCTAAGAATAAATATCATACGGACTGCATCATCTGGTCATAGCACAAGTATATATAAGTGATCAATATTTAACGGTATTTTGACACTTAAAATGCACTTCTAAATAGCTGGTGAGATGAAGAGTGAATATTAATGGAAATTGTATTAGTACAAAAAAGGAGGACTTACAGATCCAACAGATTTTAAATATCCTAAGAAAATACGATGAATACTTTCATGCCGATAAATTGTAAAACTTTTAAAATATAATTTTTCAAAAGAAGAACTACCACACCTGTATATACAAATACCATTACAAAATGAATTGGTCATCTAAATGTATTATCTCCATAGAGGGCGGGCTCACTTGGTTACAGAGGCTGGTTTTACCAAACCTTCAAAAAATTAACAATCCCTATCTTATATAATTTCCTTTCAGGGAAAGAAAGAGAGGACGTAACAATGATACCACAGCTGAACAAGAACAGTATAAGCTAAATATACACCGTATACTACTGGTGAGAGTGCGAATTAATGCAATCCCTTTGGAGTGCAATGTTTCTAGCCTTTCACTCAGCAATTCCTCTTCCGGGTACATAGCCTAGAAAAATTCTTTCCTGACAACACTTTTTGCAGCTTTATTTGTAATAGCAAGAAAAGTTTATTAACTACTTAAATGTCCTTCAAAAGGAGAACAGATGAATACGCTATGAAATATGCATATAAAAATTTGAATTAAATGAAATTGAGTTATGTAGCTATCTCCCCCAACACAGAGTATTCTCAAAATCATAATTCTACACAAAAAACAAGTTGCATAATTTATAATAATTATATATCTACACATGTAATATAGTATGGTTTTATCTAAATTTTGAAACATTCAAAAGACTGCTGGACAATGTTTATGATACACATGTATATGCAAAAAGTGTAAAAACATGCATGAATGTAAAGCACCAAACTTATGACAATGGTGATCATGATCTCCAGGGAGGGAGAAGAATATCATCAAAAAGAGTAATACACTGAGTAATGCTTAATCAATTTTGACATCTGAAGTAAACATAGTTTGTGATTTTATAAAGCTAGGTGCTCTGAATAGGGCTGCTTACATTATTCTCTATTCTCTGCAGATTTGAAATGTTTTATAATGGAAAAAAGAGAAGAAAGGAGTCAAAGAACTAGTTATTTGCAGATGATAGGATTATATAACGAGAGAAAAACAGAACTATCAGAGAGCTCAGAGACAAAGTAAACATCCAAAACTCAATAGGAGTCTTATTTATTTGCTACAACACGTGCACATGTTTGACCGGGGAAAAGGAATCCAATTTTCAGCGATCAAAGTACAAACTATCCAAGAAGATGCTCCACAAGAACTATGCAGGACCTGGAGTAAGCTACAAAACTTGGCTGAGAAATTTTATGAACTCTGAAACATGATATACATTCTACATCAATATTATCACATTCTGATGTGGAATCCTAGGCTTAGACAGGTCACAGATTTGCCTAGGATGGCTCAGCTTGTTATTAAACAATCAAAGCTAGAACCCAGCCTTGGCAACTTTCTGGGATCAAGAAACCAGAAGCTGCATTGACCTGGCCCACCACTGGCATCTTCGAGGAGCTTTACTCTACTGAAATTTAGTCCCACTGTGGTTGAAGAATATTCTTATTTAGACCCAGGCTTGGTGGCTCATGACTGTAATCCCAACACTTTGGGAGGCCAAGGGGAGCAGATCACTTGAGGTCCGGAGTTCGAGACCAGCCTGGCAAACATGGCAAAACCCCATCTCTACTAAAAGTACAAATATTAGCCGGGCATGGTGGCATGCGCCTGTAATCCCAGCTACTCAGGAGGCTGACACAGGAGAATCGCTTGAACCTGGGAGGCGGAGATTGTAGTGAGCTGAGATCATGCCAATGCACTTCAGACTGGGAGACAGAGTGAGACTCTATAAAAAAAAAAAAAAAAAAAGACGAATATGCTCATTTATTCCCCCTCCCCAAAGGAGCCTTGGCGTGTAACATTTCAGTGTGATGCGTGACAGCAACCTCTGTTCTATTGTGTGTGTGTGCTTTCTTCCTCTCTCTGCTCTTCCTGCCCCCTGCTATCCTACTGGCCTAATTTTAGAGCTAAATCTTGTGAACTTCATTTTCATTCTGAGCTATTCACCTCTGACCTTTACTAAGAACTCAAGAGAGCTTTTCTCCCATCCTTCATTGGCAAATCATCTGAGTGAGCGGTTGAACGTTCCTACCTGAGTAAGAACACAGCATCAGCTTTGAGGAAGCGCCAGGAGTAAGACATTACTTCCTGGGTCACGACCTATCACAGACAGAAATCAGGCACCTCTCCCTGATGTGCAGAAAGGTTTAAATAAGATAATGCCCTCCAGCTCCTAACCCTCACAGAAGAAAGCCCTACCAAGCAGAAATGTCTTCCCAGGAAGAGAAGGTAAGTTAGTTAATTAATTAGTTAGTTAATACATATTCTGGGTAGAAATTCCGTCCTGTTTTTAGCTAACAATAAAGGAAGCCTGGCCTGACATTTTGGCTCAGGGTTTAAAACATGAACTTATTCTTTTGCCTTTCTTGCACTTTCCAAAAACTCACAGGTTTTGAAGCAAAAGCTTCATGGGTACTCAGAGCCCCCAGATCCCCAAAAAGGCACTAGAAGGCTGCAGATGATGCTTTGGGAGCAGACCGAAAGTAACCTTGGCACTTTTGTTTCTTCTTGGGGGCAAAGGGATTGGTTTTGCTGCAGGATAAAACTGAGGTTTCAATAGAATTGCCTTTGTCAACAACGTCCATGGGTGAAGTCTAAAGCCCTGTTTACACAAAATAATTTTCCACCATGTGTGATACTCAATAAAATAATTTCCATCGAAACCTTAAATCAGCCAAGCATGAACAAAGTCAAAGGAGGAATACTGGTAAGGATAGGAGAAATGCCCCCACGGAAGCTAAAGAACACGCGCGTATCCATGGAGGCGCTCAGAAGAGGGTTGGGGTTTTCAAAGATGAGGTGTTTTCCAGCTTACGACCAGCAGATGGCAGCATAACTCAAGAAAAGAAGCCAGGCTCCTTTCATTCCTTAGATCACTTTCAAAGGTTCCTAATCAGTCAAGGAGAAAAATATCCTTTTTATTCAAACAAGTTGCTGGAGAGGGAGTGGGGAAATTATGGGCTTCAAATAATAGTGGGTATAGGTTTAATGTCTGTTGGTTAAAAAACATATACCGTATGACAAAAGTTACAATGAACTAACTCATTACAGCTTTTGAAGAAATTTCTATTTTCATAATCATACAAAAGCATCCATGTACATTTGAAGCATAGAAACGTGGTAGAAAATGTGTGAAGACAATCCACTCCCAGATAATCCTTGGCACACCTATACATTCCCAGACCTTGGCAATAACATCGGCTGCTATAGTTGCCATTATCATTTTCATTGTCACTACTATCAATATTATTACTCATATCACAATGATGTGTCTGCTAAACATTGGGAACTTCAGAAACGAGGTCTCCTTAAAAGAATTCATCTCTGCAGGGAATGGTGTCACCCCGTTGTGGGGGGAGGGCGGCATCTAGTCATCCATAATGTCCCTCAGGGGGTCCTGAATCCACAAGAATCATTACCCATCATCCACAGGATTCACCATCCACAACATCATCCACAGGACTCACCATCCGCCCATCATCCACAGGACTCACCGTCCACCCATCATCCACAGGATTCACCGTCCGCCCATCATCCACAGGATTCAACACTGCTTTCTTCAGCCCCCATTTCCTCCTCACTCCCACCCAGCAGTTTGCTGAAAGTCGGGAGAAGCTGGGCAAAGTTAAAATGACAGAGTGGATCAAAAGTCTCCACTTTCTGCCTAGCTAAGTGTCAGAACTGCAAAACCTGCTTGTTACAAATCACAAGGACTCTGCGTTGTATTGACTTTAATGCAGAAAGTATCATGTAAAACAGCGCCTCTGTAGGAATGAAGACTTTCCCGGTGAGAAAATATTTGTAGTTGTCAAGAGTACAAGATGTGGAGTCCAAATGCATGGGTTGGGAGATAGATATTTCTATGTATATTAGCTGTGTGATCTTGAGCAAGATACTTAACCTCTCTGAGCTTCTGTTTCCCCACTTGCAAAAGAGCAAGCATATTTCTTGCTCCCTGGAGTTGTGAGATAATCTACATAAGGCACTTAAGGTAGCACCTGGCACACAGCAAAGCTCATTAACGTTGGCTGCCATCGTGACTATCACTGGCATTATTATCATTGTCACTGCTACCATTAGTGTGACTTGTATCAAAATAATGTATCACTAAACATTGGGAACTTCAGAAATGAGGTCTCCTTTAGGGAATTCACCTCTGCAGGGAGCGGTGTCACCCTATAGGTGACATCTAGTCATAATGTCCCTTAGTTTTCAATATTTCCAAAGTATCCTAATAAAGCAAGGGTGACATTTCTTCCCTGGCAACGTCAACACAAGACCTCCTGACATACTAAAGAGCTCAGACAATGAAACATCTTGGGGGAACTGCCTTCCACCACCATGAGCATTGGAGCCACCATCCCTGGGGTGGTCACTCTGGGCAGAGGATAATGACTCTGAATTGTCTGCAGGGGAGGTATGGATGCATGGGTATATGAGTATGGAGATGTCTGCGACTGGGCTTCAGCATTTTAAAAATTCTGAAAATCTGAACCCATTTCAATGATACTTGGTCCTAAACCTTCCTTCCCAAAGGTCTGATATTGGTAGAAATAATATTCTCCTTTTTATTGCACACTTTCTCACCTTAAATAACAGGGAGGCTTTGCTAAAGTCTAGCCTGTAAGAATATAGAATAAACTGAAAGAGGAATCCTTCCTGGGCTTCACCCAGCCATTCCTTTCCTGAAGTGGCCAGGAGTCACTACACGTAGGGACTTTACTGAGACACCAGATGCAAATGTGGGTGCAGACGGGGGAGACAGAACATTCACCGGAGGTGAGAATTTGTGGTGTTAATTTTGTATTGAAGTGGTAAATCTGGGGCAGTTAATGTGACTGACATTGAACTATCTGGGCCATGGTATTTCAGGTGCCGCTGTATAGCCCATGGCCACCCATTTACTTACCATTCACAACCTGATGAGCTTGCTAAGTACAGTTCAAGAAGGGACACAGCAGAGGGGTAAATGCTCAGTTTAGTGAATAATGTGGCCTTGGGTAAGCGTGACTAAGGTCCTGCCCTGATCCATCTTGAGGGTTTCAGGGGACAGTTTCAAAGAGGCATTCTTAAAGCATAGCAGGGTGGATGGCCCATCTCATTTTCCTAAAGCACAGCAGGGTGGATGGCCCATCTCATTTGTCCCAGGACCAGAGAGAGGAGTAAAATAGATTGAAGAAGCAGCCCCACAAAGATGTGAACAGGACTTTTCTAATCCTCCACTGATTTTTTTTCCTCTCAAAAACACTCCTAGCTGACTGTGGACCATACTGACCAACCCTCCAAAGTAATATTAGGTGAAAGAATAACAACAGGGCTTTATTAGTCCTGGCATGGAAAAGCTTCTAGGGTCAAAGTAAAAGCTCAACACCCAGGCTTTGGACTAGTTCAGGAATCTTAGCAGGAAGAGCCCTAGGCCCTTTCTCTGGGCAGCCACTCTTAATGGGACATCACTTGGAAAAATGGCCCAACTGACCGTCCTCAGTCAAACATCTCCATCCTTGCATGAAATAGCTCTCGCCAGGAGATTAGGGTGTCGGGAGCCAGCACAATACAGACACAGCCACTAGGGGAGATATGGAGTCTCTGGCAGCCATGACAAGTTGTGATGATGACACCAGCATTGGCGCTCATTCCTGGCCATATTTGATTCTTATCTTCCCTCCGGCTCCCTCCCGAGAACAGTCCCCACGACGGTCACCCTGATGTGAGGGAAGCCCGTGCTCACTCACTTACTTATCATTCACTAGTTTCCCATGTTGGTGGATCTGATTTTCCATCGTGAAGTTGATTGTGGCGCCATACACATGCTCACCAAAAAATACCTTCATTTTAGACTTGTATTCTTCATCTTGAAAATAGCGGATCATATCAGGAAACCAAACTGTCAGTCCATAGTAACTGGAGTGGAGAAAGCAGAAGGTTGGAACAACAACAGGATTAATTCTTTCATGATCAGGGTCTACATTCTTGACCTGATGTAGATCAAACTCATTGAAAATACATTAATTTGGATCATTATTAGAAAATCTGACAATATAAATCTTCATATTAATAAATACAAGGGGAAAAATATGACCACCTCCATAAATGCTGAAAAGGCATTGATTTAAGAGAAATTTTTTCCTGATACAAACACCAGTAGATTAGGGGTTGAGGGACACCTCCTTAACACATAAAATATACATGTTTCAGCCAGAATCTTAGTGAATAGGGAAACACGAAAGACGTCCCCACTGGCTGGATGTGATGGCTCACGCCTGTAATCCCAGCACTTTGGGAAGCCGAGGAAGGCAGATTACATGAGGTCAGGAGTTCTAGACCATCCTGGCCAACATGACAAAACCCCATCTCCATTAAAAATACAAAAATTATCCAGGTGTGGTGGCATACACCTGTAGTCCTAGCAACTGGGGAGGCTGAGGCAGAATAGCTTGAACCCAGGAGGCAGAGGCTGCTGTGAGCCAAGATCATGCCACTGCACTCCAGCCTGGGCACAGAGCAAGACTCTGTCTCAGAAAAAAAAAAAAAAAGAAAAAAAAAAAAGTTTCTACTTTGTAGAAGCCACTAGCATTGGTTTTCTGTTACTTGCAACCAAAGCATCCTACCCGATACAAATTCTAAGTCAGAACTCACTGTAATCCTCAATGTGTAAAGGAGGCCACTGAGGCACAGGGAATTATGAAATTTAAGTAAGGCAGAACTTACCTTAATGCCATGGCAAACCAAACCACAGCCAGAATCAGTGTATTCATCCTGTAGGGCCCCATCACACAGTACAGGGCATTATCCCAGACCTACAACCCATACCAGAGAAGGATTGTTAAAGAAAGCAATGTGTGACTTTGTTTCTCCCACAAAGAGCTCATTACTCAGATTTTCTAATAAGTTGCCTAGGAACCCATGGAGAGAATGGGTACCCCACTATCTCCTAGAGGCAGCAAAGCTGTCCAAATAACAAGGAAAGCCTCTTCTCTTCTTACTGGCTGGCCTCATACCCTAATAGTCCAACAGGATTTTCCCCGGAAGCATAATATTCCATGAATGTCACTGAAAGCACACTGAGTTAGGACTTCAAGGCACTGAGTAACCTTGACTACTGAGTTCCATGCCCTGCCTGTGTGCAAGGGGGATATCGCAAACATTTATTGACAATACACCGCGAAGACCATCCAGTCCCAACAGACTCTGGCTGGCCGGCTGCCTCAGTGCTCAATAGCTGACTGGCTCCCTACCTGGATGAGCCAGTGCTCCAGAGAAATGGGCTTGCCCATTGAGAAAAATATTTCTTGGAAATCAAGAAGAAGCCTCAAGGGGTCATTTATTTTACTCACTTCTTCCTCCCCGTGGATTATTTTAAAATTTGCTAGAGAGAATAATGTTTATTCAGACTAGACATTTTACCTCCAATCAAAATCCCCGCCTTGGGAAGGAAGAACAAAGAAAAGAAACTAAGATTTAGAGAGTTTTCAGCTCCAGGGCACACAACAAGCTAGAGGCAGACGTGGGCTAGAGCCCACACGCCCCCCTCCAGGGTTGCTTCCTCTCCATCCGCTGGCCCAGGTTGGTGGGGATGTTCAGGAGCCGCATTTTTCATCCACTGAGGTTAGAGACCCCCACAGAGCCACATTCTCATCCAAAGTGACTTCCAAACACACCTGCTTGAAAATGGTCTTAAATCGGACCAGCCAGCGCTGGTACCAGGTTCCTGTTGAACTTTGGATCTCAATGAATTCATCCATTTGCTTGGGAGTTTTGATGTTGGAAACCTGAAAAGTAAAAATAGGATATAGAGAATTTGAACCCCCCTTTGTGTCAGAGTTTTCAATGTGTAGTTTAATGTAACTGTTTAAACTGATTTAGGACTAGAGGAGTCTTCAATTTCTCAAAGAGCATACTCAAAAAAAACATTCAAAAACAGTTTCCATCACCTCCTCCAATAAACTTTTCATCTAGGGATAAAGATGAGTCATAGAGTGTCTCCATCTCTTTCTTCAGCCAAAGGACTGAGGATATGAGCAGACAACAGAAGGGAAATACAGATGCGACTGGACAATCCGCGGGGAGAAAGCAGTCCCTGGAAAGCGGACAACGGACTCATCATTTCCCGAGTGCTAGGTCTAAGACAGCTTGGCTATTCTTTTTTAAACCCTAAAAACAGTGTTTGTTTGTTTTTGTTTTTGTTTTGTTTTTGAGACAGAGTCTCACTCTGTCACCAGGCTGGAGTGCAGTGGCACAATCTCAGCTCACTGCAACCTCCGCCTCCTGGGTTCAAAACATTCTCCTGCCTCAGCCTCCCAAGTAGCTGGGACTACAGGCCTGCACCACCACACCCAGCTAATTTTTTTGTATTTTTTAGTAGAGACAGGGTTTCACCATGTTGACCAGGATGGTCTCGATCTCCTGGCCTCGTGATCCACCCGCCTTGGCCTCCCACAGTGCTGGGATTACAGGCGTGAGCCACTGCGCCCAGCCAAAACAGTGGTTCTTAAGCTTTTGGGAGGGCCAGGCACCCATTTGAGAATCTGCTAAAGGCATAGGCTCTCTTTCCAAAACTGTCAAGGACATGACCACACTGTGAGCCTCCTGGACTCATCTTGCCACTCCCAGCTATGCAGCCTTTGCAACTGATCTTACACCTGAGGTCAGACAGGGAAGCTTCAGAACTAACACAGCAGAAGCCAGACAGGGAAGCTTCAGAACTAACCCAGCAGGCTCTGCAGTAGAACTCTTGAGTGGAGCTGGGCATCAAGCTATTCAATACCTTCATGGATGTTATGAACCCCAGCTACAGACACAGAAGGCTACAGGGGAAGTTAACATCAACTCAGGAAGCACCTTAAAAACCACACCCCAAAGCCTTAAGATATCCTCTCAAATGTCCATTTTTCCTTTCTTTGCTCCTTGGGGAAAATAACACTGTCTTCCTTTGGGATTAGGGAGTGAGCGTGTTGACAACTTCAAGCACAATTACTCACTCGAATTTATGATTCATTAGAACAATTGTCTATGATTCAGTCTAAATTAGAATATGGCCTGTGTTACCCCAGCCCTGCAGATCGTGGGTTCTCAGCCGAATGCTTTAACTCCTTCTCCTTGCAAAGGTTTCACTCCGAGTTTGTGAGGCAGCCAAGGGCAGGGCTGGTAAAACCTAGAGCTCACAGCATGGGCACCAACTAAGAGTCTGACTGCCCTAAGCTCTCCCTCCAGGCCACTGAATACATCTATGAGCACGTCTGCTGATGGGGCACGCATAGGAGTTAAACAAGTAACGCCATCAAGCTGGGCTGAGTACCCGCCCCTGACCGCCAACCACAGGCCAGCTGTCTAAGGTCAGTTACCACTTTCTGGTTGTCTCTCTTTTTTCATTTCTTTTTCCGGCCCATCCAGCCATTTGCTTCTACATCATTAATATAATCATCGAGTCAGTATAGAATACTGAGCCCATAACCTTTTTAAGTCCTTCTTCCTGTTGGGTTAAAACTAAAAGCAGAAGTTATGCCTCAGAGCCTAGTAACTGGCATGCATGCTGGGGTAAGACCAACCCCAACGTTTTATCACTCTCCGCACGTTGATTTCTGCCTGCACTTCCTTCCTCCCTCCGGGTGCACTCCCACGCCGAAAATGAGGGACTCTGATCCTGTTGTAAAAGGCTTTTGTGGCTGAAAATTGGCATTTTTATTGATTTCCTGGCTAAGATCTCATTCTTCAGCATTAGGCGGTTATATCTGTTAAAATAACTAAATGGGAGGCCACTCAACAGAAGTGGCTCTAACGCCCTGGGTTCCCACATCATCAAGCAGAAACCTAACTCGGAATTTTAAAGAAAATGAAACAAGCTCAGCCAATCCCAGTTGGCTGAGTGGGCACTGGATATATTATCTTGAACTTCCCACTGGAATAATCCAAATGAGGCAATGGCTCAAACTCTAACCCAGCAAATACTTTCTCTGCTCTGCCTCCATGTTCGACCTATAAAAGCCTCTCCCTCGTGCTGCTTAGGTAAAGCCCCGACCCACTTCCAGTGTGAGCTACCTGACTGATGAATCACTGTCTCCATAAATAAACTCTCTAAAATTTTAATGTGCCAGAGTTTCTCTTTTAACACAGTAGAATGCATCGTTAGGAGAGAATGTGAGATCGCTTCTCCAAAAGAGGGGTTCCCAGTGGGGCAAGCCTGTTTGGATGGTGTAGAAGGGGTCCTTCCAGAAGCAACAGTTAGGAAATGCTGGCTGAGCACCACTGCATGGAACCTTCTGTACGAGACGCCCTAGAGTAAGATGCAAGTGGGGAGGAGCTGACAGTGTGCCTGGGACAGGCAAGGGCAGACAGGCAGAACGGGGTGGGGAGGAATTATCCAGCAGGACTGCTCCTGGGACAGTCTGTGTGCATTTGAAATAAATCTGTTAATAACGGCTCGAGGCATGGGGAAATCCCAGAAAGACACTCTCAGATTGAAAACACTAGTAACCTACTATGCATAAGCAAGGAGAAACTGTTTTATTCCAAAGGGAGAAGAATAGAGAGAAGGCAGAGGAAGGGAGGTGGAGAGACTGAAAGGGAGGAGGGGCAGGGAGAAAGGAAGGAGAAGGCCGCACTCTGCGATGTAATTCCTCTGTTCACAAATGTTCAGGAAGCCCATTCAACCCAAACGCTTGGTAAGAGTGATGTCTGTGTCTGTGTGTCTGTCTTAATGTGTGTCTGTGTGTGTGGGTCTGTGTGTGTGTGTCTGTGTGTGCCTGTGTCTGTGTGTTTGTCTTAATGTGCGTCTGTGTGTTTCTGTGTTTGTGTTCCTGTGTCTGTGTGTCTCTGTGTCTGTGTGTCTGTCTTAATATGTGTTTGTGTCTGTGTGTCTCTGTGTCTGTCTGTCTTAATATGTGTCTGTGTGTCTCTGTGTCTGTGTGTCTGTCTTAATGTGTGTCTGTGTGTCTCTGAGTCTACCTGTCTGTTTTAATGTGTATCTGTGTGTGTGTGTCCCTGTGCGTCCATATGTTCCTGTGTCTGTGTGTCTGTCTTAATGTGTGTCTGTGTGTCTGTGTTTGTGTTCCTGTGTCTGTGAGTCTCTGCATCTGTGTCTGTCTTAATGTGTCTGTGTGTCTCTGTGTCTGTGTCTGTCTTCATGTGTGTCTGTGTGTCTCTGTGTGTCCATGTGTTCCTGTGTCTGTGTGTCTGTGTTAATGTGTGTCCGTGTGTTCCTGCGTCTGTGTCTCTGTGTCTGTGTGTCTGTGTTCATGTGTGTCCATGAGTTCCAGTGTCTGTGTGTCTCTGTATGTGTGCCTATGTCTATGTGTGTCTCCATGTCTTTGTGTATGTGCTTGTGTGTGTCTGTGATTCAGGCCAGGTTGATGTAGTGCAAAAACCAATCCAGCCAATGTGGAGTCAGAGACTGGAGGCAGACACAGAAGACCGTGGAAACATTTTCCAGAAATAAGCAGGAGCTCAGAGAGAAACTTGGACTTCCTCTGGCCATGGAACGAGGCAGCAGGGGCAGGGTGGCAGGACTGAGCCAAGCACACCCAGAAACCTCACCACTGTGTGGCTTCCACACCTGCAGCACAACGGGAGCACTACAGGCCATCACAGAGTCGGCGGGGATGGAAGATTGGGAGAATCATTGTGACCCTTAACATCTTTCATTTGGAGCATTTCTATTCATTATGCTTCTTAATAAATGTTTGCAGTACATGTTCTCACTTATAAGTGGGAGCTAAATGATGAGAACTTATGAACACAAAGAAGGGAACAACCAATACTGGGGTCTATTTGGGGGTGGAGGGTGGGAGGAGGGAGGGGGCAGAAAAGATAACTATTGGGTGCTGGGCTTAATACCTGGGTGACAAAATATCTGTACAACAAACCCCTGTGACACACGTTCACCCACATAACAAACCTGCCACGTGCCCTTGAACCTAAAATAGAAGTTTAAAAAAAAATGCAGGAAAAGCATTTGTCCCATATTTCAGATATTTTAGAAGCATCAGAATTGAGAAAATATCCCATTGAGGAATTTTCCATAAAATTTATAACTTGAGTTAATTTATGAAAAAATGTCATAATAATTTAAATAATGGTTAACGTCTGTGTAGCACTTACTCCAAGCCAGGCACTGGTTTTTTTTGTTTGTTTGTTGCTGTTGTTGTTTTACTTAATCCTTACAATAGCCACATATATAGATATGATTATCCCTCTTTTCTCCGTGAGAAAAATGAGGCACAGAGAGTACCTTGCCTAAGGCCACACAGCTAGAAAGTGTCAAAACTGGGATTTGATACTTTGGATGCAGGTGCTTAGCCACCGTGTGATCCCGCCTGAAAAGCAGACGCTTGAAGCAACAGGTTAACAAGGGTAAATGGTTTACTCGAGACTGAAATTATGGAAGCTAAAAAATCAAAAGCAGTGAATCAAAGTTAGGTAGGAGTTACTCCAGGAAGGTTTCCTTGAGAAAATGGATTTGCAGTAGGGGAAGTTATAAAAACAGGTGCACAAAGATGCCTATAGCCTCCTGGTTTGTCAGATCATGGCAGGCAGGAAGACAGCATCTCTGTAACTATCAGGCCATCTTCATAGAAATTACCATTTACCATTTTGTTTTGTTTATTTGTTTTGTTTTGTTTGCTTTTAAAACTGGCAAGAAACAAAATTCAGACTAATAGCCAATGATGGTAAGGATGTAAAGAAATGGGTCCCCTATTGCCTGTGGCATTGTAGATTGGTACAACCCAGTTGAAATGTATTATGATTTGGCAGTGTATCTCAAGAGCTATATAAATATCCAAGCTCTCTGAGCCAGCACTTTTATTTCTAGGAGTTTACTCCTAGAAATAAAACAATCCTAGAACATGAAGGGGAAGGAACTATGTGCACAAGAAGGTTCATTGCACTAATATTTACAGGAATAAGGTAGTAAAACTGGATAAATAAGCTTCTAACATTAGAGATGTGTTAGGAAAACTGTGTTAATGTTTGTAACATTACTGTTTATTAAAATGATGATTATGAATACCAGGAGACAACATATAAAATGATAATGAGTGCTATACTGTTAAATAATATGTACACATAAATATACATACATATACTTATCCCCAGAGAAGTCTGTTTATTTCTGTTATCATTTTTTTTCAGATACAGTCCTGCTCTGTTGCCCAGGCTGGAGTGCAGTGGCACCATCTCAGCTCACTGCAACCTCTGCATCCTGGGTTCAAGCAATTCTCATGCCTCAGCCTCCTGAGTAGCTGGGATTATAGGCACATGCCACCATGCCCAGCTAATTTTTTTGTATTTTTAGTGGAGACGGGGTTTTGCCATGTTGGCCAGGCTGGTCTTGAACCCCTGACTTCAAGTGATCTGCCAGCCTCGGCCTCTGATATGGTGTGGCTCTGCGTTCTCACACAAATCTTATCTTGAATTGTACTCCCATAATTCCCACATGTTGTGGGAGGGACATGATGGGAGATAATTTTAATCATGGGGGTGGTTCCCCCATACTGTTCTCATGGTAGTGAGTAAGTCTCATGAGATCTGATGGGTTTATCAGGGGTTTCTGCTTTTGCAAATTCCTCATTTTCTCTTGCCACCACCATGTAAGAAGTGCCTTTCGCCTCCCGCCATGATTCTGAGGCCTCCCCAGCCATACCGAACTGTAAGTCCAATTCAACTTCTTTTTCTTCCCAGTCTCGGGTATGTCTTTATCAGCAGCATGAAATGGACTAATACAGCCTCCCAAAGTGCTGGGATTACAGGCATGAGCCACCACGCCTGGCACCATTTTTAAAAACAACAGGCAACCTAAGGAAAAACCTCAAAGGATATCCATCAAAATGAGAAGAATAATTATTATAAAGTAACAGCAATATCAGTCTTTGTTCTCCTTTTGACAAATTTTGTTATGTGCTTAAATTACTTTTTAGCAAACCAAAGCAGTGAAGAGGAGAACCCCCTTCTTATTGGCAGGCAACCCCACACTCACCGTGAACACTTTCTCTGGGGTCCCCTTAGCTCTCATGTTGGTGTCATGGACTTGCTTGAGAATCATCCAGGCTTCATCATGTTTGCCCATCTGGTGAAACCAAGGAAAGACACAGGAAAAATTCATTGCTGACTCTGCCTTCTGTTCATTAGGGGTGGAAAATCCTACAAACTCAATGGGAATGTTGAGACGAGCATTCCTATCAGGTCTGAGGCAATTGCACATGGACTCATTACCATCTAGGACCTGTGAAAGGCCAGGACGAGATTCCATCCCCAGCCATTCTCACAAGGATAATAAGGTTGTGCTTTCAAGGTGTAAATGCTAGGTAGTATCATCATTATACACTCTGAGTAACTAATCACAGTTATAAGGTTGAATGGACTGTGGTGTGGGAAGCACATTCATCACTGATGAGATAAGGCAAAGAATGTGTTACAGGTTGAATTGTGTCCCCCAAAAAAGATACGGTGAAGTGCTAATCCCCAGTACCACAGAGAGTGACTTTATTTGGAAATAGCGTTGTGGCAGGTGCAATTAGCTAAATTAAGATTATGACATTCTGGAGTAGGTGGAGCCTTGATTCGATATAACTGCTGCCCTTATAGGAAGACATCCATGTGGAGACACAGAGGCATCAGGGAGGACGCCATGTGATGATGAAGGCCACGACTGGAGTGATGCAGCTGCAAGCCAAGGAATGGTCAAAATTGCCGCAAACCACCAGAATCTGGAAGAGGCAAGGAAGGAGTCCCCCCTACAGTTTTGTGAGGGAGCGTGACCTTGCTGGTGCTTTGATTTGGGACTTCTAGCCTCTGAAACTGTGAGACAAATTTGTCGTTTTAAGTCACTCAGTTTGTGGCATTTTGCTACAGCAGCTCTAGGACACTCACATCCGACCAAGGGTGCAAAACTCCCTGTTGCATCTGCCTCCTGATCAAAAGGGGTGAACACGGACATTCGACATGGGGGATCACTCTGCAGATGGCTTAGGAAGGAGGCAGATAAGTGGACTCTGCAGATTGGGGCTGGAAGAGCCTCAAGGTCCTGTTGCCCCTCGGCCTGCTCCTGCACTGTCTGACTTCTGCAAGCAGGAGGTTCCCCTGCTATTGGAAGGCTCATGGGACTCATCTCTCAGGACACAGATGCAGCTGTCTGGTGGCTGGGGACCCTGTGTAACTAAGAGACCTGAAGGGCTTAGGAGCAGCAATAAGCTGTACCATAGCTGTCAGTGCCAAACGCGGAAAAACAGCAGCTCTAAAGAGCTTCCTTCATTTATTTATTTATTTATTTACTTATTTTTATTTTTATTTTTTTGAGACAGGGTGTCTCTTTGTTGCCCAGACTGGAGTGCAGTGACACAACCATGGCTGTCTCCAGCCTTTATCTCTGGGGCCCAAGCAGTCCTCCCACCTCTGCCTCCCAAGTAGATGGGACCACAGGCATGCATGCACCAAATCGCTCAACTAATTTTTTTTTTTATTTTTGTAGAGATGAGGTCTCCCTGTGTAGCCCAGGCTAAAAAACTTCCTAATCAGGACCTTGGGGGACAGTGGGTGCCGTGAGGCAGCTCAGGAGCTTCCCTTCCACCACTGCACAGCCTTGGGAAAGAGCTCCTGCTCTAGGATCCACAAGCTCTTGAACCATCCAGCATTTGCAGTCCGTGAATCCATGACCTGCCACCAACACAGCAGGCAGGGTGCCAGATTTAATGATGAGTGAGGTCAGCTGACCCCGGGGGGAATTTGCAACACATAAGCAGCAGAGGATGTGGGACTAGGGGCTGAGAGAAGGAAGCGAGGCTGCATTCCTGTGGCTGTTCTGTCGCTCTCACCCTGGTGGAAAAGCACTGACTCACCTCTAGCAGAAACCTTGGGCTCTCTGGCATGAACTTCAGGGCCACCATGGACACGGTGCAGGGCAGAGCACAGACGATGACAAACACTCTCCAGCTATGGAAGTGGTAATTGGTCCCCATGCTGAAGCCCCAGCCTGCAAAGGAGCAGTCAGTCAAAGGATTTCTGGGACATGATCTTTTCCTCTACAGAAGAGTGACTCTGAAGCCCTGGCTCACAAACTTCAGGGCACAAGAGAGTCACCCGGGGAGGTGGTTAAAATGCAGACTCCTCAGCTGTGCCTCCGAAGCTTCTGAGTCATAAGCCTGGGATAGGAGCTGCATCTTGACAAATCTGCAAAATGATATTTCTCACATTGCAAATTTGTCAAAATCTGCATTCTGACAAATCCCCAGGTCCAGGCCCGGCCTGACATTTACAGAGCCTTGGATAAGAGTACAAACAGAAGCAATAGCCCATATCTCTATAGAATCATTATATTTTAAGATGGCAAATTGTTAAATGAAACAAATTCTATTTGCCTGCCTTGACAAGCAACAAGCTAGAAGTCTAGGCCCAGAATTTACACCCACATATGCCACATCCCCTTTTCAATCCCCCACCCCCTCCTTCCAAATGAGGGACCTCATGCAGACATGCGTGGATACACCACTGTGATGAGAATGGGCACTCTTGTCTTGATTTCTTGAGTCTATGGGAATTCCTGAGTCCTGAGCACCCAAAGCATAATCTGGATGAAGATGGGGATGGGGGTCGTGGCCTCAGAGATGCCTTGCCTTATGGGAAGCGGTGCAGCCAGAGGAAGGCCAGAGCAGGGCCTCATATGGCCCAGGGCTTCTATTGGAGATCCCTCTTTCCAACGTCAAAGGGCAATGCCAGCTCCAGGTGATCCAGTGCAAAGGGTTCAGGACCACATTTTGAAAAACATTGTAAGTTGTTATATGACTACACACATTTTTTAAATGAGAGACTGAACTTCTACGTTCAAATGCATCCCATCATCATTGAAATGGGAAGATAACTAGCTCCTATTCAATCATCATTATTCAAAGCATCGCTAAAACCCATATTCAGAAATTACATTCAAGCATTGTTTTGAATAGTCTCATGGGTAGCAAACTTCCCTCTTTTAAGTAATAAAGCGGAAAGAGCCTAGACTTTTGCAGTCACAGAGATCAGAGTTCAAATTCTGGTCTGATCCCATCAAATTGCATTGGTGGGTTTTCGCAGCTGTAGAATACAGGTAATGATACCTCCACAGATTTGCTATGTGTGAACGCTCCTAGCAACCCATCATACTTCACCTGCTTTGAGAGTACATTTGATTTTTTTTTAGAAATAGCTCCATGACATTTAGTGCCAAGGATGTTGAATAAAATAGACAAATATCAGCAAAGATCAGCAAAAGAATTTTAAAAAAATAGAACCGAGGTTACAAAATAGACTGGTTTTCTCATGCCATAAAGTATTTCTGAAGACAATTCAAATGGTATTTGTGAAAGACAAGACTACGTAACTAAACATATCAATTTATAAAGTTTAGAGGGCAATAGTTATTTGGATATAAAACTTCTATTTCATTTACTTAGAAATATAACATATGGCCAACTCCAGTGGCAAACAGCTTGCCTTGAATTTTTATTACTCCCCGTTGTGGTTCAGCTCGTTCTACTCGCAGCAGACTCCTAACCAATTACCTGCTGTTCCTGCAGACATTTTCTACTCTATTTGTACAATTAAAAGACTAGGTAGAGGGAATCCCGGTGTGGAAATGTGGGACTGTGGTCCCTTGGACACCTTTGGCCACAGCAACTGAACACAAACCTCATCCAATACATTCAATCAGAATCAAATCTCTTTTTGCCCAGCTTGGTCTCTTATCATCTCACTGAGGTTTGTTCATTCATTTTAATTTTAATTAAAAAGCCCTTCCTTTCTCCTGGGAGTAACACTAGAAAGAGGAAGATAAAACCATAGCAATATTTACACATTCTCAGCTCACGTGCAAAAACGATTCTGGCATCATTAGAAGTAAAGGTGATCAAAACCACACAGCAGTCAAACTCAGATGGATAACCAGCGAAGAGGGGCAGAAGCAGTTATGTTTATAAAGTATTCTGCTTCAAAAAGATCTTTTTTTTTTGGATTGCAAAAATTTATTAAAATTGGAGACATTGTTTTAATCTTCTTGTGCCATGAGACTCCATCAGGCGGTCTACAAAGACCATTAGGAGGCTGAGGATCACCTGGGCCCAGAAGTTTGAGGCTGTAGTAAGCTTCAAAGGCCACTGCACCCCAGCTTGGGTGAGGCAAGACCCTTTCAAGCAGTAAGCTGCATGCTTGCTTGTTGTGGTCAATTAAAAACCCTAGTTTAGGATAACAGGTCTGCCTGTTTGAAGATGAAAAATAATACCCATTTAAAATTTGCCCTACTCGATTTCCTTCTCAGTCACATTTTTCTTTATGAAAAGATGCACGAATTATACAAAATCCATTATTCCCTCACGCCTCTATGGCTTTTATGGTGATTTCAGTAATCTGCATTTATCACATTCATTAGGCACATCTTCAGGGCCCTAAATTAAATAAAATTAAATGGCAAACTGCTTCCAAATATTTGGAACAATATTAATTTGGAGGAAGGGATTGCTCTGTTTGCTGATCTTCTAGCTTGCCCTACTTTTCTCTGTCAGGATTTCACAAACAGCTGGTAATGCTGACTACAATGGGAATTAATCTTCCATAATATATCCATTTTTTTTTTCTGAGCTTTACCCATGAGTTCACAAGAAAACATTCTGAGCTTTGTAATTTTCTTTCTCAAAGAGCCAGTCACTCAAATTTCTGGTGCCAAGGCTTCCCCTTACTTTATTCTTGCAAAATCAATTAAACAGTTTACACAAGCTGTACACACAAATATCAGTCTCTTCTCTAAAGCTACACTTGCATTTGTTAGAAGATTAACGCATTAGGCACACTGGAAAATACCACCAAATGTCTGGTTCACTGCGGACAAAACATCTGAGGATTAAGATAAATAATGGCTCTTGTTACACTGTGATTCTGGCCTACCACATTTCTAGGTTGGGTTTCCCCCAAGTGAACAATTGTTTCAATTAAGCCTGATCATCCAGGAGGCTTCTATTTTAAAATGGAATATAAAAGTCACAGATATCATACAGGCATACACATAGGGAAATGTCCTGTCCATCTGGGGTAAAATAATTTTTTTAATTTTTTATTTCCATAGGTTATTGGGGAACAGATGGTGTTTGGTTACATGAGTAAGTTCTTTAGCAGTGATTTGTGAGACTTTGGTGCACGCATCACCCAAGCAGTATGCACTGCACACAATTTGTAGTCTTTTATACCTCACACCCTTCCCACCCTTTCCCCGAGTCCCCAAAGTCCCTTGTGTCATTCTTATGCCTTTGCATCCTCATAGCTTAGCTCCTACTTATGAGTGAGAACATGCGATGTTTAGTTTTCCATTCCTGAGTTACGTAATTTAGAATAATAATCTCATTTGCGGTAAAATATTTAACCACAAGCCCTGCTGTCAGCCCGCAGTGGTCAGACAATTACCATGGAGCCCCTCTGCCATGGACATCCCATCTATGTTGGTCAACATGTCCCCAACCTGAATTCTTTTATTGCTTTCCTAGAAATCAGACACTTAGACAATAGTGTGTGTGTCTGTGTAAGTGTGTGTGTTTGTGAATTGAAAAAAAGACGTGGGTTGCTAGCTTCCCTCACAACATCCTCCTGCCTTTTCTTCACCACTGTGTTGCACACCTATGGTTTGGGTGGGACTGACCCTACCCCTAGCTCCAGGGATGGGAAAGGAAGTGGATCTAAACCCTTCTGGACCTGCATCTCTTGGTGTATAGTGGTTGGCTGAGGTGGACACATGACCAAGGCTGATCCAATCAGAGGGAAATCAAAGACCCTTTCTCATTGGCCAAGTGTGAAGGCGGGCTTTCCCCATGAAACAAGCAGTCTGCAAACAGAAAGTCTCATATTGCTAATGCTTCCAGGAGGGAAGTTGGCCTGAGTACTAGAATTATCTTGGAATTTTTCTCAACATTCATTCCTCTGTGCACACCAAGAATTGCCAAAGGTTCGGGCTGGCAGGTATATCTAGAGCTGATTCATTTTGTGTCCTTTCTCCCCTCCATTTTATAGGTGAAAGAACCAAGGCTGAAAAGATGGATTGACTTGTCCCGTATCACACAGCACCACTATTTGGATTCAGCTTTTATTTAGATTTCAGTTGCTTCCCTCCATAAAAGGTTTTTCAATCACTTCATTTAAATGTGAAAATAAGCCGGGCACTGTGGCTCACATCTGTAATCCCAGCACTTTGGGAAGCTGAGGCGGGTGGATCACTTGAGGTCAGACGTCGGAGACCAGCCTGGCCAACATGGTGAAACCCTGACTCTACTAAAAATACAAAAATTAGCTGGATGTGGTGGCACACACCTGTAATCCCAGCTACTTGGGTGGCTGAGACACGAGTATGCTTGAACCTGGGAGGCAGAGGTTGCAGTGAACTCAGATCATGCCACTGCACTCCAGCCTGGGCGATAGAGCAAGACTCCATCTCAGAAAAAAAAAAAAAAAAAAGAAGTGAAAATAATCCCTTAGTATTCAAACATTTGGACCAGCTAACAGAGAAAATGATATTATATCAATAATTGTGAGGAAAAAAAGAAAAAGGAAAGCAATGCCTCAAAACCATATAATCAACAGCATAGTACATAGCACAAGGGCAATTAAAGTGTGCATTTGAGTGAGGGATGTCTTGCAGAACCTGATAGTAGCAGTAATACAATTTTGTATCTAAAATTATGGAGAACTAGAATGACAGAATTGGCTGGAAAACTCTTCAACTCTTTATTTCACTATTCCTTTTCATATTTCTTCTGTTTCTGATATAAAATCCAGTGAATTTTCAAGTACTAGATATGGCAAAGATGACATGGTGCTCCCAAACCCACTTCCTCTACTTTGTGGGCACACAGCTAGACTGTTACCCAGTGTCCCTTGCAGAAGGGTGCAGGCATGTTACAGATCAGGGGCTGCTGGAATGTGAGCGGAGATGGTGAGTGTGCTCCACTTCCTGGCCTTTAGCCAATCTACAACTGCCCATTCTCTTTCCCCAAACCGGAGACTTTATAAGCTCTATGTTGAAGATGACAGAATGACACAATGGAAGGAGTCTAAACTCCAGAATTACTGATGGAGCAGAGCCACCTGCAGATTAGAAATGCCAGCTGGACCTCACATAACGGAGAAGCTTTCACTGTGTTAAAACACTGAGATTTCAGGGTTTATCAGCTTGTCAGGGTAATGTACCCAGTAACACCTTAACTAATACAGTAGGTACTGTCTAAACCAAAGCTTGTTCTTAAAAAGATATACATGGAGCCTCCATTAGCTCAGAAAGCACAGCAGAGAGGGTCATATTTAAAACAAGACAATAAATAGGTGGTAAATTATCGGTTAGCTTCAGAGGCAGCTGTCTGCTACCCCCTCGGGGTCTGAGGATTCTAAATCACTGCTAAACCTATACTCATAATCAGTGATTTACCAAAAATGATTTTGAATGATGATGATAGTATTACTCAGTATACTCCAAAAGCAGAATCAAAGTCAAAATTGCTGTCTTCTCCCTACTTTGCTCTTGACAAAACCAGTAGTAAAAGTTGATGTTGCCAGGTCTCTGTCCAGAGAATACAGTGTTTACAATTATCCAGGAAAATAAAATTGTCCAGGCTGAAACCATGACCTTGTCTATAAGGGCTGCTGCACTTTCACGGCCAAACAAGAGTGACAGCAGGCACTAGGGCAGAAAGAGTACAAGCCTACTGCACCTGAGGGGACATCAGGACTCCAGCCCCCACTCCACCACATGCCAGGGACATAGCCTTGAGCAAGTCACCAACTTCTCTTGGCTTTTGTCACATACCTGTCATCTATTCAATCAGGTTACCAAAACCTAACTTGCTCAGGGGGAGGAGGGCTGCAGGAGGAGATGAAGGTTGAAATTATTTCAAATAAAAGTAAGGAAACAAGAAAGGGAGAGGGGAAAGGAGAAAGGGAAGAATGAAGGAAGGGGAGGAAGAGAGGGAGGACAGGATATATTTTTCAAAAAAGATATTGAATTGAAATTAACAATGTGTCTGCAATGTTAGAAGTTGTTAAGAAAGATCAAGGTCACATACGGGAACCGTGCGTGAGTACATGGAATAAGGCTGAGGATAGGAACTATAGTTTGGGTGCAGGAGCCATAGAAACAGGGGCCCCTGGGCTGTTTTGAGCCATGGCTCACCATAGTGTGGGATGATGCTCCAGGCCATGGCAGATGCGTAGAGGCCCCCAGTCATCCAGAAGATGCCCAGCCAACTGAGGTGTTCTCCTCGTTTCTCCCGAGACAAGAATTCAGAAAAATAGGCAAAAACAATCGGCAGAGCACCCCCAATACTGCGAAGGAAAAATGCCAGAGAGAAAGAATCAAGTCATACACTAAAAATGGTCATAGCAGAAACCAAGTTGCCTATACCCCACCTTAGGCTCTGTGGTGAAAGGACCCAGTGAATCTGAGAGACCGGCCAGGTAGTTCCTCTCTACATGTGGGAAGCAGTCTTGGATTATTTTGACATTGCATGCTGACTTCAGAGGCTAATCCTAACCCTAGCTCTTTCTAAGGTTCAACTTTAATATAGTATCCTGAAAGTCAAACAAAAACTCAGTCAGTCCAAGGGTTTCTGGAGTTACCTCTCGGAGCTAGAGTACCAGAATGGATGGGCCATTGGTCTGGGAGGGTCCAGCTCCAGCTCCCTAAGAACGTACCCGATGCCTGAGATGAGTCGGCAGAAGAGGAAGGCTCCATATCCCTGCACGAAGGAAGAGAGGGAGGCGAAGGAGGCATTGACAGCCAGAGACATGCTGAGGACTCGCTTCCTTCCCAGCTTATCAGCCAGGCCTCCCAGGATGAAGGCCCCCGCCATCATTCCCAAGTAGACTATCATCCCTGCAATGAGGGGAAGGAGGGAGAGAATAGAGAGAAAAGACAAAAGATGAGAGACTATATAATGTTTACAAAATACAATATTCATTTTTACTTATCCTAGAATTTCTATGTCATAGACACAAAATGGTGGAATGCGATATTTGTGGCAATTTGGAAGTGCTATACAAATATGACTTTTTACAAATGTTATCTTAAAAATGGCCTCACATATACACAGACTAACACAGATCAACCAAAACTGAGATAGCCGTAAGACCAGTCATTTAGGTACATAATCTGCAGACAAGGGAAATGCTGTAATTTTTTAAGCAAGGAAAGTCTTTGTGTTGCAAAAGCCCTCAACTGGTGGATTGTGTTTAAGGAGAGAATTTCCAGGGTAAAGTGTGGCAAAGTGGATATTAGGAAGGAAGAACATGGTAGAAGTGAAAAACAGCAATTGCCAGCAAGGCCGGCTATGTTATTACCATCCAAGAAGGACCTTTCTTCAAGTTACAACCAATGTCAAGACTTAAGGAAATGTAGCATATTTGTATATGGTGTGAGATAAGGGTCCAGTTTCATTCTTCTGCATGTAATATCCAGTTTTCCCAATGCAATTTATTGAAGGACTGCTTTCCCCTATTGTGTGTTCTTGGCACTTTTGTTGGAAATCAATTGGCCATAAATGTGTGAATTTATTTCTAAGCTCTCTATTCTGTTCCACTGGTCTATATGTCTGTGTTTAGGCCAGTACCATTTTTTTTAATTAGTATGGCTTTGTAGTATATTTGAAAGCAAGTAGTGTGATGCTATGAGCTTTGTTCTTTTGGCTCAAGACTGCTTTGCCTATCCAAATCTGTTGTGGTTCTATATGAATTTTAGGATTTTTTTTCTATTTCTATGAAAAATGCCATTGGAAGTTTGATAGGGACTGCATTGAATCTGTAGATTACTTTGGGCAGCATAGATACTTTAACAATATTAATTCTATCCATAAACATGGGATATCTTTCCACCTATTTGTGTCTTCTTCTATTTCTTCATCAATGTCTTATAGTTTTCAGTTTAAAGACCTTTCATTTCTTTGATTAAATTCATTCGTAAGTATGTTTGAATGTTATTGTAAATGAGATTGTTTCCTAGATTTTGTTTTCAGATACTTCATTGTTAGCATATAGAAACATTACTATTTTTTATGTTGGTTTCTTCTTTTACAACTTTACTGAATTTATTTGTTCTAACAATTTTTTGGTGGAGTCTTTAGGGTTTTCTATGTATAAGATGCCATCTGCAGAAACCATTTTACTTCTTCATTTCTGATTTGGATGACTTTTATTTCTTTTTCTTGCCTAATTGCTCTATGTTGAATAGAAGTGGCAAGAGTGGGCATTCTTGTCTTGTTGCTGATATTAGCGGTAAAGCTTTCAGCTTTTCATTATTGATTATGATTGTCAGTTGTGGGCTTGTCATATGTGGCCTTCTATACCTAATTTGTTGAGAATTTTTATCATGAAAGGATGCTGAATTTTGTCAAATGCTTTTTCTGCATCTATTAAGATGATCATATTATTTTTATCCATTATTATGTTAATGTAGTGTATCACATTTATTGATTTGCATATGTTTAAACATCCATTCATGCCAGGGACAAATCTCACTTGATCATGGTGTATGATCCTTTTAATGTGCTGTCAAATTTAATTTACTAGTATTTTGTAGAGGATTATTGCATCTGTGTCCATCAGGAATATTGACCTGTAATTTTCTTTCCTTGTAGTGTTTTTCTCTGGCTTTGGTATCAGAGTAATGCTGGACTTGTAAAATGAGTTTGTAAATACTCCTTCCCCTTCAATTTTCTGGAAGAGTTGGAGAAAGATTGGCATTAATTATTCTTTAAATATTTGGTAGAATTCAACAGTGAAGCCAGCAGTTCCTAGGCTTTTGTTGAGAGGTTTTTGGTTACTAATTCAATCTCTTTAGTCATTACTGGTTTGTTAAGATTTTCTATTTCTTCATAATTGAGTCTTGGTGGATTGCATGTTTCTAGGAATGTATGCATTTCTTCCAGATTACACAACTGGTTGTGTGCAATTTTTCATAATAATCTCCTGTGATCCTTCATATTTCTGTGGTATCAGTTGTAATGTCTTCTCTTTCATTTCTAATTTTATTTGAGCCTTCTTTTTTCCTTAGTCTAGCTAAAAGTTTGTCACTTTTGTTTATCTTTTCAAAAAACCAACTTATATCCTTTAACTATTACACTTTGCTGCTCTTTATAGATAAGCATTTGTTAGATTCCTTCGCTCTACATTAGTTCATTCTTTCTTCCTCTCCTCACCCCCCAGTATTGCTTGCCAAGCGAGGAATGGTTCCATCCTTTCAAGGAGATAAACAATAAAATGTATGATTATCTATGAGTGAGAAAAAAGGTGCTCAGTAAAGGTATCTGTCAGGTATTATTAAAACCCAGAAGAAGAGCAAAGCTTGGACATAATTCACTCAACGTGGGAAGGCTTCCAAGAGAAAGACATTGAGCTGTTCTTGAAAGACAAACAGAATTTAGTCAGATTTCCATTTGGTGACTGAGGCAAAAAGAAAGTCTGATATGTTTGGGCAACTTCTCGTAAGTAGCCTAGCGTGTAGAGCATAGTTCATGTAGGGGAACCTGGTGAGGGTTCAGGCTAGAGGGTAGGACGGAAGCCAGATCATAAACGTGTGTGTGTGTGTGTGTGTGTGTGTGTGTGTGTGTGTGTGTGTGTGTGTGAAAATGTAGATGTATGGATGCATGCATGTGTGATTGTGTGTGTGCACATGGGTGTTTGCATGTATGTGTATGGGCCCATAAACTGAAAGCAGGGAGAAGGAAAAGAGACTTAGGGGAGTGGTCCAGAGATTTGCTGAGAACTAGTCTCTACACTCTGCACCCTGAGTCCACCCTAGAGAAAAACACTAGCATCCGATAAAAGTCTATTTTTTCTTTTACTTCAACAAAGCTATCTTCAGCACTTCTCAAACTTTACTGTGCACATAAATCACCTGGGGATCTTGTTAAAATCATATACCGATTCAGCAGGCCTGAGATGGGCCCTGAGATTCTGCATCTCTAACAAGCTGCCAGCTGAGGCCAGTGCTGCTGGTCTGGGGACCACACTTTGAGTAGCAAGAGGCTACAGCACATCTGTCCTCCTATAAACAGTAAATAGTGATGAGAATCCAGGCCTTGGAACCCAAAGATCTCATTCACTAGTTGTATGATTTGGGAGCAAAACCTCTCACTTTCTGAGGGTATTAATCACCTCATTTATAAACCAATTACTGAACTAAAGATGATCTCCAAGTTGCCTTCCCATTCATTAATTTTAAATTAATTTTTTAAAAATGTAAATAATGAAAGATGAAGTACTGTGAATTTCCAAGGAAGAAGATATTCAGATTAAAAACATAAACTCAGACACAAATGTTTGATTAAACTACTTAAGGCCATACAAGGCATTTTTTTGTTTGTTTGTTTGTTTGTTTTAGATGCTCTGTCGCCCAGGCTGGAGTGCAGTGGCGCAATCTCGGCTCACTGCAAGCTCCACCTCCCGGGTTCACGCCATCCTCCTGCCTCAGCCTCCGGAGTAGCTGGGACTACAGGCGCCCACCACCACACCCAGCTAATTTTTTGTATTTTTAGTAGAGACGCGGTTTCACCGTGTTAGCCAGGATGGTCTTGATCTCCTGACCTCGTGATCCGCCCATCTCGGCCTCCCAAAGTGTTGGGACTACAGGCGTGACAAGGATCTTTATGACATTGTACACATGGATCAAAATATCACAGGTGCTCCAAAATATGTACAACTATGATAAATCACTTTAAAAATAAATAATAATAATAAAGATATCCTTAACAAAAAAGTGGCTTCTAACCTACAAGTTTGCAATCTTAACAATGAACACTGTGCAGTTATGAAGTTATTGTCCCTCAGCTCCAAAGCCACCCTTCTAGACCTTACTTGGTCCACAAATCCCGGTCAGTTTTGCCAGACACTCTCTGCTAGGCTCTGCCAATAGAGGGCGCTAGAGGGAGGCTTCAGGGCTGGGGAAAGAAGAAAGGCCCTGTCCTTTCTGTTCCTGTAGGTTTCACCCTGACTGCAGCAATTACTTTCCAGATAGCAGCTGCATCCAATTAGCAAAGGCCACACTGCACTTCATTCTCCTCTCCGACACCAGCAACTGCCAGCCAGGGCCTCTCTTCAGAGAGCTGAGTTGCAGCTTTATGGAACCCCTTCTCAAGATTCTAAATTATCATCATTCCAGTCTCTTTCCTTTATTCTCCAAGCCCTAGGGGAGGGAGCTTCTCCCTGCATTTGCTACCTCAGTGATACTTTTCAAAAGCATTTCACCCACCCTGTTAATAATTTTTACATTAAAATCTCTCTTTTCAAATAACTGGTATGATTTCTGTCTCCTGACTATCCCATGACTGATCTAGACACCTAGATAAATTGAAAAACTTTAGAAGTTAGATGTTGAATCCAACCCCTTAGTTTTACCAGACGAGGAGGCTGAGGCCCAGCAAGGGTCAATAACTTGCCCAGAACCTCAATGCTGGCTGAGGACCTGCTGGTACTGCATTTCTGGTCTCCTGGCTCCAGGCCTGGTGCTTTCACTACTAAACCTCACTATCCAAGGTCATGGAGGTACCAGAGAGAATAAGAAGAGCTTCTCAAATGCTGTCTTTGAAGTCCAGGAAAAGGAAGAATGAAGGAAAAATGAGCCTATCACCAGGGAAGGGAAATACAAAATTAACAACGTCTCTGGAATGGCTACGTTATTAGACTCACTTCAAATCTGTCTTTAGCAAAAGAAATTTTAAAAATACATTTGGAAAATTAGAGTGCAGTGGAGTTATCAAAAATTACCTGAGTGTGAAGCAGATAAGGAACTAGTTAGAAAGCTAGAAATTCAATCATCCCTCAATTTCACTCAACAAGCTTGGTGGCATATTAGGGAAAAATGATCTCTTAATATACTGAGATTTTTGAGGAAATTGAAAACCAGGATTGCTACCTGCAGAGCAGAGGAGATGAAGGAGGAGGAGGAAGAGGAGAAGAAGGAGAAGGAGAAGGAGGAGGAGGGGGAGAAGGAGGAGGAGGGGGAGCAGGAGGAGGAAGAGGAGGTTGAAAGGAGGAGGGATGTGGTGGAGTGGAAAAGACTTTTAATTGGTGGTAACACAACAAAGGAAATAGAATACCCCTCCTTGGAAGAGGGAGGAGCCTGCAGTGACAGGCACCCATGCAAGAAAGAGCCCAGTTCTGAGACTGAGACATCTGGGCCATGGTCCTGGCTGCATGATTACCACAGCGTGCCTGTGGGCAGCCCATTCAGCCTCTCTGACCACTATTACATCTTTGTAAAATTCAATGCTCATCTTTGCAGAGTTGTTAGGATTATATAGGGGAGTGGATTTAAAGTATCTAGCAAAATGCCTGGCACCAAAGTAAATGCACATTTAATAAAAGCTGCTATTGATGTTATTAGCAGTACAGCTTAAAATTATCTAGGACCTTGGAAAGCCACAGGATTAGAAAAATAAAAATAAGATGGTGATATTTTAAAAACAAGCCAATCATATACTAAAGGAATATGAGGAAAGAGGATAGAGAATAGCAGAGGAAACTTATTTTTAGTAGTATGCCCTTTAAATAGACCTCCCTCTCTCCTTACCTGGAGAAGGAGCCAGGTTCCCATAAAAAGCTTTTTTTGAAAAATATTTTCGAAGTTTCCTCTAACAAAACTTTGAAGGGGGGAATTTTTTTTTTTTTTTGCTAACTCATATTTCTTCAGTTCCCACATTAAATGTCATCTGCTTAGAAAGGCATCCCTGATGTTCCAAATTAAGGCTCCACCAACTTTTTCTATAAAGGGACACAGCATAGATATTTTATTTGTAAAATGTACTTTGCCAATCTTCTATGGTCTCTGTCACATCATATTATTATTCTTAAATTTACAACCCCTTAAAAATGTAAAAAAAAAAATAGGTCATAGGTTTGTAGACCACAGTTTGTTGGTTCCTGTTCCAAATTTCAGTCGTCCCTGAGAGTCTTTTGGCAGCATACCATTGCTTTTCCTTTGTATCACATGTCTCTATCTGATATTATATATTTATTTGTTGGATATTTGCCAAACTCCTGTGACTGTAAACTCCTGGACAAAGGGACCATGTTGATTTTGCTTAAGTAGAGTTCGACACTGTCTCTAGCACAGAGCTGTACACATAGTAGGTACTCCATTAATATTTGTTCAATAAATAAAATAATCTAAAAGTAATTCCTATTCACTGTAAGAAAATCTGAGGAATACCCCCCAAAATGTATAAAAGGTAAAGCAAAAATCTATTCATCATACCACCACTCAGAGACAGCTGTTGTTAGCAGGCTTTCTTTTTGTGTTTGTATTTGTACGTGTATAACTACATACTGTATTTACATGATAGAAATCTTTCTGTATCGAAAGCTTCATAGTCTAGCCTTTCACTTAATAAACAACTCAGCAAAGAATATTTCATGCATATGTCTTTGTTGGTGTTTCTAGTTATTTGCTCAGAATAGATTCCAAGAAATTGAATCATGAGATCGAAGAAAATCAACAAGTTTGTGGCTCTTGAGACACGATGCCAAATATCCTTCCAGAGAGCTGGCAGATATCAGAAACCTCTTTCCAGCTTTAGAGATGCTTTTCACACAGACAGAAGATTTCCTCTCCACACCAGAGGCAGCAGGATAAGATGTACCATCAGACCGCACTGGCTTACCGTGGTGACATGAAAGAAGAGGCCCTGCGTGGGTGAGCTTCTTTATTTAGCAATTAACCAAAGACAAATAAACCACTTCTAACCTTTTTCTTGCTTGAATATGTAGAAATTAAATGCATTCATTATCCTGAGAGGATTATGAGCTTCTTTTTCCTGCAGTGACTCAAATATTTATTTGACTGTATGCATATGCTTTGCAGGAATAAAAATCAGCATCTTCCAACTAAACCATTTCCATCCCATCTATAATAACATCTCTAAAAAGTAATTCCTGTCATTTCCATCCCATTTATTTATTACTCAACCAAATATACCCCCCTTGAAGGGTAATATTCTCTTGGACTAGGGCATGGGATTCACAGTCCCTCAAAGTGGTAAATGTGATAAATGTTTTAACATATATGGGAATCCCACAAAGAACTCTCACTTTGGTATTAAATCATGGAGGAACATCAGGGTATCCATCTGCACATCCTGTGAAATAAGATGCATTGGGTAAGTCAGCCAGGTGCTTTGTTTATGTGGCATCTGGATGCTTGGAAACTTCCGGATGAGTAAACACTTTCTTTTGGGTCAAAAAGGTTTGGCTTTAACATGTCGTCTAGTGGAAACCAATTTAGAATCACCATGTTCGACTTTTCTAGTCTTTTATGGGTCCAGTAAACTCAAGTGAATGAATCTTCAGAAGTGGGTTAACTTGTCCATTCTCTTGGTAGTTGGAACTCTTTCCTAAATGTCACATAAGATATGTGGATACAAATGTGTAGAGGAGAAATGAAAGGACAAAAAAATTAGCATTTGTTGATCTCCTGCCATATGTAAGACACTGTGATAGATCACATGTATAATAATTTCAATTTGTCATTCCAACCTGGTGAGGGAGGTATTAATGGCTTCATTTAACAGATGAGGAAACTGAGGTTAAGAGATTTCCTCTCTGACCACAATTATTAAAGTGTAAGTAAACTTTCCCAATATCTGATGAAAGAACCTAGGATTATAGTTGAGTGAGTCACCAATGCCCCAAATTATGACATAGCCCATGAAGAAAGATACACCAATGCTCTTCAAGGACAGCAGGGTTGGGGTGAGGCATTTGTCACTCTGCCTGAGGATGCAACATTCTCACTCGCCCTGGCCCCTCAGCTCAGGGCGAGCCATAGCACAGCAGAAGAGCAGAACCGCCCCTCCTGGAAGTTCTAGGTTCTGAATGTGACCAATAGGCCCAGAGGTGAGGGTCTACAGGCAGATAAGAGAGTCTGAGAGACAGAAGCCCCTTGCTTCAGCAACATTGGATATAAGGACAGAGCCTTAAATCAGGAAGAGGTTCTCTCTCCAACCATATATAGGGGAAACTAAAGACTTTGCCTGGCAGCCTAGAGACTTTATCATTGCAGGAGATGGATAACCAAGATGAAACCATGAGACAACATTCTGGGCCAAGCAGTGAGCAATGAGGAGACCCGGACCCCAGGTTCCTGGCTGTGTCTTTGGTGAGTAGAGACACATCCACAGCCACAGTGGAAGCAGCTGCAATAGAAAGGATTTAAGACAACAGCGAGGTTTCTGACTGGGGCTCACCTTAGTCTTGGGGCAAAGGGGTATCTGTCACTTTCCTTAATCTTCTCTCAGGCTAAAAAGAAGAGGCATTAAGAAAGATTCCCTGAGGATACTTCAAGAACCCTGAAAATGCCTTGCTCGCATACCACCCCACTAGAGATGTTTCAGAAAAGCAGCTTCCCTTTTGGTACCTCCTCTCCAGAATGACTCCAGGTGAGATGGGTAAGAGGAGGTGTCACCTGGGCCAGTGGAGGTATGACACCTCTGATAGCTGTCCTGGGCACTGTGGGCATCTCAGATAGGATCATAACCCAATGAGGCTCAGTGATGCCTCTGCCATTTCACTTAAGACCAAGTTGTGGTCATTTCTAGAGGGTGGAATATTGTGTCTGATGAGATATAGGAATAGTCCAGGGGTCTCATAAGAGGGCAAAAGCAGATGCCAACAGGGCCCAGGCAGGTTATACAAATGGGTGATACTTCCAGACATCCCTAATAGGGAGTGTGGGGACTGAGGAATATATGCCCATCTAAAGGGAGCAGCCACCACCTAACTTCAGCCAACTGCTGTGTTACAGAAGATAGACCCTATTCCTACAGTTTCAAAAAGAACCAGAAATCTAGATTGTTAATAAAATCTCTGAGTTTTAAAACACTACTAGCCAAACAGTAGTTTCACCTACTATTTGAGAACCCTGTGTGACAGAGATTTGTGCAGCCTTTAACAGCATGTTCAGAAAGTGAGTATTCATATTTTAAAAAATAATAGGTAACTCCTGGGTCAAATCTCTTCATCCTATGACAGTTACTCTTACTCTGCTATTCACCCTTTTATCAAGTATTGAGCAACCCCTGGATACTGATGTCCTATGCTGTCTCCCACCTCAGAGTCTTCACACTGCTCTTTCCTCTATCTAGAATGTTCTTTGTTCAGATCTTTGCATGGCTGGCTCCTTCTCACATTTCAGGCGAAATCTCAAAGAGGCCTTCCCTGACCATCCATCCTCAATAGCCTCTCCCTCCAACAGGTGGAATCGTAAAGTCCAGTTTTTCATGTATTTCAAGTGAATGACGCTGATGACTTGGGCCAGGTTGGTAGGTACAGGAAAGTGGTAAGACATGGCTGGATTCTGGATGCATTTTAAAGGTGGCATCTAGAGGAAGGGTGGTAATGAAAGCAGACAATGAACACAATCCCCAAAGAAGTGAGTGGCAATACACAAGAGATTCAAGGACTAAGCACTGAGACATTCCAACATTCAAATGGAATGTGAAGAGAGACCAGCGATGGAGAACAAGAAGGAGCAGCCAATGGGCAGCTGGAAAATGAGGAGACAGAGGTAGCTTAGATGTCCAATAAAGAAAGTGCATCAAGGAGGAGAGAGTGGCTAACCGTTACAGTTGCTGTGAACAGGTGAATAAGCTAAGGATGAGAGCTGACTGCTGAACTGAGCAAGTGGAGGCCAAGAGTGATCTAGAAAAGAACAGGTTTCTGAAGAGGCGAGGATTAACTCCTGCTTAAAGATGAAACATCCTCACTCATTCATTCTACTGAAAGTGGGCTCAAGTGAGAAGGGAAAGTGAGGAACTGGGTTCAGTGAATTTTACTGGAAAGGGAATAGAAAAGATGTGTGTGGGATCAAGACTGAAGAAATGTGTGGTGTGCTGGTAGAAATGATTCCAAAGAGAGATAAATATTGATGAGGAGGAGTTACAAAATGATGAGAAAAAGGATTACAAAAGTGATGTTCTGGGGAAGTGAAAGGGGATGGGATACAGGGAGGCCAGTGAGCGTTACAGCTCCTCCACTGTCACAAGAATACGGGGTCAGCACAGAGGCAGCGAGGAAGTTGGGTGTGATAACAGGGGCTATGGAAGTTCTTCTCTGGTTACTTCTGTTGTTCTCAGTTCAGGAGGAACTGAGTTTATTAATCTGAGAGTGAAGATGAGGAAGAGATGCTGAAAATTGGAAAATAGTGGATAAGACACAAAATAACCATCGAGGAGAGAGTGAAGGGATGAGGGAAATGAAGGATGATGGCTGGCAGCACAAAGGATCCTCTGGAGGCTCTGCATCATGAATTTAGTGAGGCCAGTGGGCAACATTGTATGTTCTGTGTTCCTGACCACCCATGTACAGCAACGGGGTTTAGGGACAGATGGAGGAAAAGTCGGATGCAACCAGGGGTGGGGAACACAGCAGAGTAAGAGAGGTGCAAGGAAGCTGGTGATGTGCACAGAAAGTGACTGTGATTATGGACATGGACATTAAGCTCAGTGAGGAATGTGGTGAGAACAAGGGGGTAATAAGAGATTAAAAGGCTAAAGATTCGAGAGGACTTTAAGGAAACGACAGACCAGGATAATGGAAATCACTTATTAAAGTCTCCAAGGACAATAATAGAAATACGGTTGGAATGTTACAGTGATGAACCTGGAACTAAAATTCTCCAGGAATGAGAGCACATGACCCAGTCAGTGGATGACTGCAACAAGAATGTGTAGTAAGTGATACTCTCTGATGACAAGAGATTCGAATATGAGATCTTTTAGTGAGGAGAGAGGGAGAATGGTCTGGAAGTGTCCAGAGGGGGCAAGAAAGAGCAATGGTACAAGAGTGGAGGCTGTGACGGGGCCAAGAGCACTCATCTGAGGCTGCAGGGCTAATTAACATCCTCAGAGGAGAAGGGGGAAACATAGGGGAACGGAGGCATGTACAGTGCCATACGGGAATGCAAATGTGGGTGGTAAGGGGTGTGCTGGCAGACATGAACCTCTCACGGTGATTGACATACAGGGATAAACAGCATAATGAAATTAGTCCTGATCTTGGTGGCAAGGCTGGTAGTATTGGGGAGAAAAAATACTGGGAAGCCTACCAAGAATACATTGAATTCTAGAATCTTCTTTACTCTTGCCAGATGAAAAATGGGGGTCAGAGAGAGCCATCTTGGTTTTTGGGGGTTTTTTCAGTCTTTTTCTTTATTAAAATGTTGGCTCCATGACAGGACAGAAGGGACTTACACCTCTTGTTCATCAGTAAACAAGCCCGTAAGTAAGTTGACTCTTTAAGGAGCTACTGAATAAAGTGAAAAGTTAAAAATATGCAAATACGAGCTCATATTTACTGTGTGCCAGGGACTGTGATGAGCCCTTTATGTGTTTTATCTTATTTAATCCTCACAATGCTTCTGTAGGCAGATACTAATAGTATTTTAATATCACGCATTAAGAAACCAAGGTTAGGGAGGTTAAGTTACTTGTGTAAGATGATAAGGTTAGTGATGTAGCCAAGATATGAAGTCAAACAGCCTACCTTTAAAAACCTTATGCCTGTGATAGACTCTGTTGGTCATGTTCCCAACAGCCCTTTTCCCTCTTCTTCCTTGCTAAGGGAACCCTGGCTTTTGTTCAGGTATTTAATGTGTTCAGAGAGATTGCCTCCTCAGACACACTCAACCCTAGGGGATCAATCATAGTTCATTTAAGATGGTCATCTTCATCCAATTCTTCTTGCCAGTGATTAATCCAGGCAAGCCATAAGACTTGGTGGACACCTGCCAGATGATTGGAAAGCCATTATCGGGTGACATAGAGCTTAGATCTATGGTGGCCGTCTTGTGACCACCAGGGAAAGTAAAGAGAATCACAGACATGCCAACCTCATGCCCTGACATCAGTGAGTCATCGAACCAACTCTGGTACCACCTACTCTGAAAATTATTGATCAATAAATAGTGAGTATCTTTATGATTGAAAGCTATTGTTACCAGAAGCCAAATGCACCCTATACACCTGCTGCCTCCTAAAAAAGAAACCATACTAATGAAAGATTATCTGATTGGTTTAAATAATCATACCTTACGAGCAAACGGCAAGACAACTTGGCACCGGGGAAAGAATTCTGTGCCGATAGTCAGGAGTCCCAGATTCTGGTCTAAGTGTATATGATCTTGACCAAGTCACTTTCTCCTTGGGACTCAGTTTCTTCAAGTCAGAAACGAAGGGCATGCTAGGAGGTCTCCTTCCTCCCTTTCATTTCTAATATTAGATGGTACTATAATTTTGTAATTCATGCCTTATACCTTATAATCTGTTATCATGTCTCCTTTCAAGGACAAGACTTCCCTTTCTAGGACCCACAGAGAGCTGAGGCAGAGAGGACAAGGCAAGAACAAAACTTCTTTGGACTATTTTCTGCACATCCCCAGCAGAGATTGATGAATGCCTCTGAGTCAGCAAAATCTCCAGTGGTGAAACAGAAAGCGTATACTCCACACATTCAAGCAGCCCAGGCCAGCCCACACGGAGAAGAGGATGTTCACATCCAGCTTGTTCAGTGGACCCCATGGGGCATTTCAAAGGCTATTACATTTCCAGGACCTTCTATCACACTTCCTTTCTTCCATCCCTGCTAATATTTGTGACTTTCCAGCTTTCTTCTCTGAAATCAAAATCAATCCTTTGCAAAGTAAAAATCAGTTCCTCTGAGCTAGTGCTGGTTAAGATTTACAAAATAAAGAGGAATTTTACACCCACTGGCCTCAAAGAGTCATTTTAGCTGGCAGTCATGAGCTTCACCAAGGACCCAAGTGCTCTCTGTCTGATGGGGTTGCTGGCAGAAGGGATGCGGGAAATTCTTTGTGCTCTGTTGCTCTGCTCCATACTTAGTGATGGATCATCTCTTGGGCCCCTGACACAAAGGACGGCAATGTCACCACTCAGCTCTCTGGCAGCCTATTCTAGGCTGACAGTCTAGCCTCAGGGATCACTGCAGACCCCTGCAGTTTCCCCTTCCAATGAAATCAGCTGGGTGCTGATTTTACACCCATTGACTGGGATACAAACAACATCCCTCTCTCGCCTACAGAGATGGGCTGGCACTGACTCTAGCACCCTGAGAGGCCAATGCCTACTTCACACTTGCATCTTACTGGAGTCACGCATTTTGCATAAAAGTTGTTTAAGGTTATATGTGTAATGCGCTCCTGGAAAAGTCTTCCAGGGGTGGGACAGCAAGATAAAGGAGAAGCAACAGACTTTGAAGTCAGATATAACTGGACTTTTGAAATCCTAGATCTGTCACTGACTAGTTTTTACAAGTTACTTTACCCTCTTAGAGCCTATGTTTTCTCACCTGTTAAAACAGTGAAAATCATGTTTGTCTTGCAGGTCATTATAAAGGTTAGAAATGGTATAATATAAGATACCTAGTACAAAATGGATGCAAAGAAAGAGCTTATCAAATTATAACTCTTGGTAGTAGTGGTAGTAGTATAATTATTATAATTTGCTTTTAAATTAGAAAAAAGTAACACATTATATAAGACAGTGGGAAACAACTGATTTATCAGTTGTTTTTGCTTTCTATGAAGAAGTCTGTATGGGAGAAAAATAAACCTTTCAACTTCATTCATATAAAGGAACCCATAGTGACAATGAGTGGCAACACAGGACAGGAAAATCACATGAGGAACTGGAGTCCAGCACTCATGCCTTAAGGTCTCTGAGCAACACTCCCCTCACTGCATAAATACAGACTATCACTCTACTCATTTCAGAGTCATTTAAAGATCAAATAAGAGTGATTAGGAAAACCATTGAAAGTCTATAAAGCACTGTACAATATTTTTTAATGCAGTTTCATTTTTTCACGCTACCCAAGATGTGTGCAAATATTCCAAACATGATCGCAAATACATGAAGGAAGCCACTGGGGATCGTTCCTACTTTTCAATATAGCACGATAAGGAAAAACCCTGACATCTCAGCAGCTCCTACTGATACATAGTCTTTGTATAAACTACCTGGTTCTCTACTCTGGCTGCACAATAGTATCACTATGGAGCTATTAAAAAATGTATATGCCCATGACTCATCCATAGACATTCTGGCTTAATTATTCTAGAGCAAAGCCTGTAGTTTTTGTCAGCAGCTCCTCAGGTGATTCTACTGGGCGGTTAGGATTAAGGACATTCATCTAGTGCAGTGGTTGTCAACTGGAAGTGATTTTGCCCCCCAGGGGACATTTCGCAATATCTGGAGACATTTTTGGTTGTCACAACTGGGAGCAGGGTGCTACAGGCATCTAGTGGGTAGAGGCCAGGGATGCTGCTAAGGAAAGGACAGCCCCTCAGAACATGGAATTGTCCAGCCCAACATGTCAATAGCGCATGACTTTGAGAGGGGCCACACAGAGGACTCATTTGAAAGAAAGGCAGTAACTGACCATACTACACAAAAATAGCTCAGCAATCTTTCTGGTCTCACATGCACTCCAGAACGTTGTCATCTCCTCCGTTTAGAAGATGGAGTCTATTTCTTCTCTTCTTGAAATTGAACTGGTCTTTATTACTATCTCGATAAATAGAATTCAAGGAAATAACATGCTTGACTTCTGAGGCAAAGTCACAAGAGGCTTCTGCTTGTCTTTCTCTCTCAAGATCTCTTTCGAAGCCAACAAGTTAAAAAAAAATCCAGCTACCCTGGAGCTGCCATGTTGGAAAGATCACATTTAGAGATCATATGGAGATAGACAGAGATGCTCAAAAGCAGCCCCAGCCATCTGTGTCTTCCAGTCTGGGTACCATATATTTGTGTGGGTGAGCCCTCCAATGATTCTAGCCCCCACCTTCCAGCTGCCCCAGGTAATGTCAAGTGGAACAGGGGCCAGGTGTCTGCCCAGACTGCAGATTTATAAGCAAAGTAAATGGCATGGAGGTTTTGGTTCTACGGGGAGTATATGCTTGCTTGTTTGATATGCAATAATAGATAACCAGAATAAAGTCCCTTATGATTCTATAAAAGATCCATCTCTAAACCCTCTTCACTAGGCCACCAAGGTCAAAAGCTTACATATACTTGTACAAGGAATGAGCTTTATATATTTCCAGCCCACACCCAAATCTGCAACTTCTACCTCCATTCTCAGTAAATATGCCAATTTACTTAAAAATTCCTCCCATTCATTTCTGTTGTGCTTTCTGTGGTCTGGAAGATCATATTTTCCAACATGTGGGTCAAGGGTCTTATGAGTCTTTTCTATTCTTGGTGAAGTTTTCCATTGTGGAAGCAAATATAAGCATAAATATAGGTGAATCAATATAAATAAATAAATAACATATTTCTATTCTAATAATTAGCAAATTGGTAGTTACTAAACATCTTTCATTTACCAGGTCTTCCAGAAGGGTGCACTTAACTGTGGAGGAAAACAACTCGTTAAAGTCTTTGAAGGTGGCATTGCCAAGGGAGATATTCTGCAGGCAAAGTAGACAGAATGTCCTGAGACATCCTTGCCTTAATCAATGTTGAAACAACTGAGAAGCTAAAACATCAGGTTTTGCAGTTGGATCAGGGGAGCAGGATGAGTACTGACTAAGCACCTACTGTGTGCAGATCCTGAGCAGAGTAGTTAGGGCAGTCACAGGGGTAATTTCATTTAATTTTCCCAACATCCTTGGGAGCTAAGAACTATCCTCTACCGCCCTGTCTTTTCTCTCCCTCTCTATCTCTGCTTCTCCCTCTCTTTGCAGACATTGCTGTTTATTCCCAGTAAAACTAAAATCTACACAAGCTCCACATATCTTTGATTCAATCTTGATCAAAATCCAATAACTCAGAAACTAAGTTTCAACAAGGAGTTAATAATTTAAAGTTGTTGACACAAGTGCTTTTGAGACGGATAGTAGCCTCTCTCTTTTGATGTTGGAAGAAGCTGCAAGGCACAAAAAAATAGCAGTAGACAAGTGGGGAAAGTGTCACATTCAAAGCTAAATCCATACTAAATCTGTATCTCACATGATAAAATGAGTGTTTTGTGTGCAAGACGTTCTCCTCGAGAGATTTTTTTTTTTTTAACCCCAGTGGTTTAATTGTGAAATTGCTCTTAATCTTGAGAGTATGGAGCTTGCTTTTTGGTTGGCGGGCTAGATGGTTGGTTGGTTGATTGTAGAAAAACTTATTTCTATTCATTGTGTGTTAGCTACAGAAAAGTGAATTTACTCATAAGCTTTGTAATAGTCAACCCTCTGACTATGAATTCACTGACTATAATAAACACAACCCACTGTGTAAAAATGTAAATCTCTTGACGTTAAGAAGGGTTTGCTTCCTTGCATAAATTGTACAAGAAAATAATGGTGCTTACAGAAGAAATGTTTTTAAGGCCTACATAAAAACCTCAATTTTTCAAAACACTCAAATGGTTTCTACTATTACTTCTAAAGACTAGTTTAGGAATTGCATATTTCTTACTCCAATAACATTCTATGGGTTCTCCCACCTCCAGTCTCTCTCCTCGATGATCCTTTCTTCACCAATGTGGTGATTCTGCCAGTTGCTGAGGATGTCTGCTCTAATTATGCATTCCTGAACTGGGGGAAAAACCACAGCACAAGTTTGAGGACCCGCTGTGAGATGGACCTGAGCTAAAATTCCATTGATCACCTGACCACCATAAGCTCCTACTCTGACTGATGGGCCACAGTGACGTTTTCAGTCTCTTGGAATTAGTGTCAGTTCAGAGCAAGTATCTTCAAAAGGCCTGACTATTTTCCTTTCCCCATTGCACAATCACCTAGTAAAAGCCCACAGGTCTCTTTGGGGAACACTGGGAGAAAGATTAATGGTATAAATTTTTGGCAGTGTACTGGGGTCCCTCCTCAAGGAGATTCAGCCTCCCTTTCATTCAAGAGGTTCTGGGTCTATAAACTGGCTCAAGTCTGGGAATTGACCAAGAAGCCATGATGCTCTGTTTCTATATTTCGTTAGACTTCTGTTCACTTGACCTAGAACTTTACTCTTATACAGATCAAGTAAGAGTTTAGTAGACTTCCTATTTATTTCATTTCTAAAAACGCCACAATGAACTAGCCAGTACCATAGGTCTACATAGGTCAGACTGTTCTCATTTCTGCTTTGCCTCTGCTGTCCACTACAATAACCACACTCCCCTTGCCTTTGGTGACTGAGTGCCACCACTTGGCCCTTGCACCCTGGGATCCTATTATTCCCACTGCATTTAGGTGTTGCAACTCCGTGACTACAGTCCACACTGTAAGGTCTGTTCCAGAGAGCACAGTAATCACAGATCTCTTTAAGGACACTGAGGATCCCCTCAAAAAACTCTCATAGTCATGGTAAAAGATGTGTCCTCTGAACCCTCCCAGTGTGGATGAGTAGGTCTGAAATGAAAAATCCACTCTAACATGTAAATATTCCTAGGCCTTTCAATCTCTTCCTCTACCATAAACCAAAATAGGTCTGGCATTTCAACTTCATTTACTGTGGGCCACATTTTAGTCTACATTTCAGCCAACCAATGAAACAAATGGTAGAGTTTTTTCCAGCCCTACAAGCTGCAACATTAAATGCAGAATTTCTGCTTAGTGGGCCCAAATCAATAAATTTAGCCTGAGCCAACTTTATGTTTCTTCCACCAGCATCCCACACCCTTAATATCCACTCCTACACATATTCTCCAGAAAAATCAAGTCATTCTTTTGGAATGTAGCCACCTCTTCATGGTCCACACGTTGTGCCTCACCTTTAGAGGCCTGATGGGACTTGACTCTAGCTACAGGTCTAGAAGCAAAGAGGGGTGGAGGTGGTGGGTCCTGATGAGAACCAGCAAGTCTTGCAAGGCAACTGCCTCAGGAGAGGCAATTACAGCCTCCTCAGTCAATGCAGAGTTCATCTCCTCTGAACAGGGGCAGAGAGGACGCTTATATTGGCAAAGAAGACTCATCAGAATTTAGGGGCTCAGTGTTCCCAATTTCATCAGTCTTCCCGCACATCCCCATGCTGACTTTCAGGATCTCATTCCTTCCCAGTCAATGTTCTCACTTTAACAGAAGACACCCTGCAAGGCTGGGAATTCAATTTTCACTGTAATTCAGCCACTCACAGAATGAGATTCTGGGTTTGGTTTTCAGCAATCTCAGCAGATAAGGATCTCTTTCAAGGGAAATACAGAATTTTTCAAATCCTTTATGCAGCATCTGGGATGGGAATTTGAATCCTTGGGCTCGTTCATTTCTTTCCCCGACTTTGTCCAGTAATGTTAGTGCTAACAGCCGAAGTCTTTACACTCATTAGTTTGACAAAAATGTTTGAAGGTATCATGTACTTGGTCACCCAGATTCTTGCCTATCATAAGTATTTGATTAGATGTATCTAGTGATATTTTATGTATCTTCATTGCCACATCACAACATGGACTATCAGTGCTCTCTTTACTCCTAGAAATAGAGTCAAAAGGGTCTTTAACATGGAATCAACATAAGTGCCTATCAACAGGGGATTGGATAAAGAAAAGGTGGTGCATATACACCATGGAATACTACACAGCCATAAAAAAGAAAAAAATCATGTTCTTTGCAACGACATGGATGCAACTGGAGGCCATAATCCTAAGCAAATTAATGCAGGAGTAGAAAACCAAATGCTGCATATTCTCACTTATAAGTGAGCGCTAAATATTGGGTATTCGTGGACATACAGATGGGAATAATAAACACTGGGGACTACTGGAGAGGAGAAAGGACTGAAAACAGTTAGGTTCTTTGCTCACTACCTGGGTGATGGGATCATTTGTATCCCAAACCTCAGCATCACACAATATATCTATGTAACAAACCTGCACATGTACCCACTGAATCTAAAATTAAAGTTGAAATTATATTTTAAATGTGAAAAATTCAAAAGGAACTACTGCTGTAACAATATATCACACTCAAAAAATAAACTCTTTAAATCCAATCAGATTAGAAAGCCAATTCCAGAAACCCCAGAACCAATTCAGAAAACTCATCCTCAAAATTCTGCTCCTCTAGAAGCACTCTCAGTACCAAAATCACTGGGGCAGAGTGATCATCCTGAACCACAGGCCCCATCTTATCACCTCCTTCCTCAAAGGCGTATTTCATAGCTCCCCATTAAACAGCTCTCCACTGCCGGTGGAATCAACTCCACACTCCTAAACACAGCAATCCGTGTATGTCTGCTAAGGGAGCCCTTCATTTTAAGTCTATTCTATTTCTTCTGACGTTTTTTGTTTTTTTCACAAGGGCATCAAGTAATCAGTCTACCCTGAAGAATTACATGATCTAAACAGTATAAATAAGAACAACTGATATAAATCAAACACAGAAAGAAATACATGGACATTTCCAGTGGTGGATTTCACCATCATGAGTAAGTAGGTAAATACTTGGTCACTGAGGACATATTTTGTGCCAGACAAGTGACCCCCCTCCATGCCACCCCCTTCTGAGACACAGAGTGGCTCCTCCTTTCAGGAACTGACAATGAATTTAGGCCTAAAGAAAACACGGTTCATAAATCAAATATTCTGCCCTGATGCTCAGCTAGAATTTGCATATAAAACAATCACAGGATAATCTCTCACGAGAGCAGAGTAATATGTCTATCTCTGAGCTGCTATGAAAATTCAGCTCAGAATTTATTCTAATGAATCTGCCCCATCCGACATTGCTCTGTGGCCTCCGTATGGCTGGCACAGACACCATGCCCCAGGGGTCAACTGTTAGATTCTAAATCACTTTCTGAAAGGTATAACTCCCAGAGTCTTTTCACTATAGATGGCAAGAAACTAACAGCCAATAAAATACACAACAAGTCACTGAATCCTTCCAAGAAATCAAAACTCTGCAGGCAAAACATGGAACTCTTGCCTGAAAGTGAAGCTCACTTTCATAGGCAGGAAGGTAGGGAATCGCCCACAGTTCCAGATTGAGGTGCTTATTTGCAATTGTGAAAAATTGGTGTCAATTTATCAAATGCAGGCAGAAAAGGATGGGGTTGGTTTGTTTTACGTGTCGCCAATATTGTCATCCTATAGGTTGGTGCAAAAGTAATTGCGATTTTTGCCATTTAATAGTAATAGCTCCAGGGAGACAAGGCTCTCACACTCAAAAAATAAAGTATCTTTAAATCTAATCAGATTAGAAAGCCAATTCCAGAAACCCCAGAACCAATTCAGAAAACTCATCCTCAAAATTCAGCTCCTCTAGAAGCACTCTCAGTACCAAAATCACCAAGGCAGAGGGATCATCCTGAACCACAGGCCCCATCTTATCACCTCCCTCCTCAAAGGCATATTTCATAGCTCCCCATTAAACAGCTCTCCACTGCCGGTGGAATCAACTCCACACTCCTAAACATGGCAATCCGTTGTCAGTGATGTCATCTGTAAGAACCAAGTGGCTTACCCTGCCACATAGCCCTGAGCTTCCTAAGTTTAGTCATTTCTTCGGGTGATTTTTTTTTTTTTACATACCCAGAAAATGCATAATTATCACAAGAAAGGTTAAAATACATGTGGATTCACTCATCAACCACCAAAAACTGTGGAATCTCAGAAGAAAGACTCCAGATTGGCCCAAGGTCACACAATCATTAATAGAGCAATTGCAAAAACAAATCACCTAGCTCTAGAACCACCCCCCGCCCCGCCACCATCAACCTCAAGCTCTGTCCCTTTACACTGTCTCTGTTTCCTTCCTATCTGAATAAAAGTGATAAGACTGAATGTTGCATTGCATGATTATATTGTGGTGTTTGCATTTAACATCTCTGTGTGACCTCTATTTCCACCATTAGAATAAAACTCATTGAGTGCCAAGACTTTGTCTCCTTGTATTGCTATAAACCGGAGGAGTACCAGGTGCGTGGTAATGTTCAAACATTTTTTAAAAGAATAGATGAAGAGTTTAATTAACAAATGAATGCCTTCTCCTTCACTGAGAGTTGAAGGAGACCAACTGCTGGACACTAAGCAGGGTTGAGCCTTCAATGTTAACAATATACTCACAGATCTTTTTCTTCCCCAAGTGAGACAGTTCTAGATGAAGATCCAATAAAACATAATGCTCAAGAGAAGCAAACATTCATCCTTCTAAAAGCTCAGAAAAATAGGACAGCAGCACCCAGATATTTTTGTCACCTGGCCAAGGGACATTTCTTTATTTTCCAAACTGATTCATTCATTTCCAGGAAAAAAATAACAAAATAGCCTATGATTGACACTTGAATTTGGGAGTGGAGATTTCTCTTACTGAATTCCTTTCCTGGGCCATCAAGTAGGAGTCAAGTATAAAGACATCATTTTCAGTGAGTTTCTTTTTCTTTTCTCTGTCTCTTTTTTTTTTTTTTTTAATGAGACAAGGTGTCACTCTTCCACCCAGGCTGGAGTACAGTGGCACAATGATAGCTCACTGCAACCTCCATCTCCTAGGCCCAAGCAATCATCCCACCTCAGCCTCTCGAGTAGCTGGAACTGCAGGCATGCACCACCATATCTGGCAAATTTCTTTTGTATTTTGTAGAGACGGGTTTCACCATGTTGCCCAGGCTGATCTCAAACTCCTGGGCTCAAGTGATCCTCCCACCTCAGCCTCCCAAAGCACTGGGATTACAGGCATGAGCCACCACAACCAACCAGAGTTTATTTTTAAAACAGAGAGAGGATGGGGAAAAAGAGAACTGAGTTAGCAGCACTCAAAACATAAACAGCCTTTTTGCCAGCTGAGGTAGGATAGCTTGACCTTAAAAGTCTACCATAAAAAACACTGGGTGAAAGAAATTTGTAGTCTCACCTGAGAAAATCTGTTCCCGAATCATTATTGAGCAATCAGTTTAGTAATAATAACAACCACAATCAACAATAATAATAACTTAGATATCTTGAGCACTGATTAGGTGCAGGTACTGTTTTAGCCATGTTAAATGGATTAACCTCATTTAATCCTCAAAATAATCCTATGAAGTAGATACTATTATTATCTCCATTTTGCAAACAAGGAAACCAAGGCACAGAGATGCCAGGCAACTTTCCCAAAACCACACTGCTAAGAACTGGCACAGCAAAGACTCAAATCCAAGCAACTGACTGCAGGGCCACGTTGCTTCGTCATCTCACTGCAGCTATAGTTCACTGCAAATGCCAGAAGGGAAAATGGCAGAATATAAAGTAACAAGAACTAATCATTGTTGAGGGGGCAAAAAGTGCTGGTTGCTTTACACCTGTATTATCTCATTTAGTCCTCACAGCACTGTATTACTACTCTTATTCTACAGATGGAAACACTGAGAATTAGAGGAGTCATAACTTGTCCAAGGTCACTAGCAGATCGATGACATATAGGACATACCCAGTTGCCAAACCCTAGAGGTTGGACTCCAGTGCCCACATCATTATCAGCACACCATGTTCCCTTTCTGTTGGAAGCAGTCTGGTGTTCCAAGCAATCTATAAGGTGCTTGATGACACAGAGAGCAGCCTGTGCATAGCATGACCTCCTTCCCACAAACGAGGCGTGAGAGAAAGGCAGTATGGTGTGGCAGAATGGGTGTAGACTTTGAAGTCAAATAGACCTGGGGTCAAACCCCTGCTCAACACTTACGAGCTATGTGACCTTAGATAAAACTCTCTGAATCTGTTTCTGCATGTTTACACTGAAGGACAAAGATCATCTAACCGACATGGTGACTCTGAAGATTCCATGTGACAGCGTGTGGAAATTCTGGCCTCATGAAATCCTCAAATCATCCAGCCCCCTGGATCCATTTAGACACTCATTTTCTTGACCACAAAGAGGGTCCCACGAGTGCACAGGAAGTCCATCTATGTTCAGAGGGTCTGCCTACTCCTCTTGGGCTGAGTCACAGCATCTTCTGGACAGACACTAAAAGCAAAATTACAAAAACCTGGACTCCCCAGATTAAGACCATATTCCCGCAACTCCCAGCATTTACCCTAGGAGCCAGCAAGAGCTGCAACCATACTGCAGCTCTGTTAACAAGGCTGCCAGGCACCACGGTGCCAGAGAGACCAGCAGGGCATGAAATTATTACCGACGTTGCCAATTTGGACTCACAGGGACCCAGGGTTTCAGTTGGGAATACTGCAAAACAAATTAATGTCTTGGAAATGTTTACATCAGTTGCAGATGGTTTTGTTTTGTTTGGGGTTTTTGGTTTTAGTTGGTTGTTTGTTGGTTGGTTGGTTGGTTTTGTCCTTTAAAAAAAATCTACTATTTATACTTAAAAGCAGGTAGCAGAATTTTTTAATATGAAAAAGAACTACACTAAAATTATGTCGGTGTTTAAAAACTCTAGGTGATATCCTTGCTTCTCAAGCCCTTTCTTCTGTTTGCATATACTCTGTCTCTTTTGGTGCCTTCATGACTATATCTGACACAGTTCTAATCATTTTAAATGGCCCTTTAGTTAAACACAAACGTGTAAAGCCATTTTTAAGAGCCCCCAGGGACAATTCTTTACGCAGATGTTCTTGATTTTATATCTCAATTTTATTTACAGTGGCCCTAAATCAGGGGATTGCAAACTGCAGCCCGCAGGCTAAATCTGGCCCACTGACCATTTTTTGTAAATAAAGTCTAATTGGAACACAGTCACGCCCATTTGTTTACGTGTTGTTCGAAGCTGCTATTGTGCTACAGTGACAGAGTTGAGTGGTTGTGACAGAGACCATCTGGGTCTGCAAAGTCTACAATATTTACTATCTGGGTCTTTACAGAACTGTTTGCTAGCTCTTGCTCTACAGCAAGTATTGGGGACCTGAATTGCACCAGGTATTTCATAGAGACTGTCCCTACAGTAACCAAATAATTCTCTGTGTTTGTTAATGCCTGTTTGTTCAACTACATGCAAATTATTTGAGAGACAAAAGCTATTTTCTTCCCAGATCCTGAGCGCAGAGTCTAGCACAAGGTAAACCAATAAAAAATATTTGTTGAATGAAGGAGCTGAATTGCTAGATAGATTTTGAGCTCTTGAGGGTCATAAGCATGTCCTGGTCTTGAATGAGAATTTGACTCATAGTTAGTTCTCATAACTACATGTTTGCTGCACAATTAATTTCACAGACTCTAAATTTAGAGGGTAGATACATTTTGCAGGACATTTGGTGACTAAAGACAAATGCTTGTCCATATGATGATGAATCTTTTCTACATCACACCATTTGTGCACATCCTGTCTCTAATTTCACAAAATCTCTCTGCCTCAGCCTGATGCTGATGCTTGGCTCTGATGGTACTGATCTCTTAATTGATTTGCAAAGCTGGTCCTCTATCCTGCAGAATCCATCTGTGCTTCACAACATGGTTCCCAACAGCCTGCAGGGACTCCACTGGTGTGCTCAAGCCCATCATTCATCCCCAGGGTATGTGGGCATTCAGCCTACTAACATTTATGTACATGAGAAACCAGGAACAGACACCATCAGATTCTGGAAAGACACAGACAGAAGGACCAAGTGGAAGGGACCAGCCAGAGATCTCTTCCCAAATGTATTTGTCATTTGGACATGGAAGAAGGTTTAATTTGCCACTCCCACATTTGCCACTCCCAAAATGTATTTGTCATTTGGACATCGAAGAAGGTTTAACATGAAGAAGAAAGAAATCTGACTCTCAAGGGGGCAACAAGATCTGGAAAGCAAACTAAGAGCTCAGAAGTCAGATAGACCTCAATAGAAACCTGAGCTCCAATACGTATTAGCTGTGCAAACTTAAGCCAATCAATTGATTTCTCTAAGATAAAAGTTCCTTAACAGCAAAATGGGTACATTGTGATATACTTAAAGTACCTAATAGTGACAGATACTAGATAAATTTTACTTCTCCTTCCCTTTCATTGGAGGGATCATTGGAAATTTCCACTTACCTAGCATTCCTTTTTTGGAACTGGACAGACACATGTCCTTCTCTGCACTGGGCAGGGCAAAACTCACCACGAACACTTCCACCCCATCGGCCATCAGGGCCAAACCCAAGACGAAAAAGAGGATCCACTGGAAGCGGCCATGGCCACACTCATCCATGATGGTCTCGTACTGGTGGGCCAACTGCTCCTCATCTTCCAGCCTCTCAGCCATCAGGTCTGTCTGGCCCCGAAGGCTGTCCATTCTGGAGGGTGCCATCTTGGCCTGCTTGGCCTTGACATCATCTGGGTGAGGGATTCCCTGGTACTCGCCCTCATAGATCTCATCTTCCTCATCATGGCCTTCGGTGACATCACTCTGTGCATCTTCTTCTGGGTTGGACTCATTGCCACGGTAATAGCCATCACTGGGAGCATAGCCCCCATAGTTGTCCTGATACTTGTAGTCATCCATTCCTTGGTTCTGCAACTGCCTGCTTGCCTCTTGAGCTATATCCCTCCCTCTGTGGTAGAGGTTTGGGCTATTTCAATAACCATCATTCATTATGTAGTTCAAATGTGAAATATGTTCATGTGACTTCTTAGGTGAAAGTCACACTCGTTTTCTCCCCTCTTTATCTCTCAAATCAACCAGATTTGTGCAAAGACGACCTAAATATCCTTTTGCACTCGATGTCTGTTGGAAGTCTGGAAAGTTTCAAGCCCTGGTCTCCTTCAGAGACTCACAAGTGTTGTGTTGGGAAGTGTTGATTAGAAATGGATCCAGCTGTTTTTCTTGACAGGTAGTGAGCAGGACTTGGCAGACTGCGTGCTGGCCTGATTTGTCCTGCCACCGAAGGTTATGCTCTGAGAACAGAGAGAAGGGATAGAGAAGAATGTTACAAAGGTTGAAATTCTAACAAAATACTCTCAGAATTAAGCCAATATATTTGGTAATGCCAATGCCTCATGTGTAAGGTGGGAGAAATCTTGATCAGACATTCAAATTTCTATCAACTGAATGAGGATTGAATCAGTGAGACTGGAGGCTAAGGGAGAAGGAACCGAGGTCAGAGAGGCCCTTTGAAGCTCTAATTGACCCATGAAATGGGTGCAGCAAACCAACACGGCACATGTATACATATGTAACGAACCTGCACGTTGTGCACATGTACCCTAGAACTTAAAGTATAATAATAAAAAAAAATAAAAATCTTATGCAAGAATGAAATATAAAGTGGTCAAGGGATTTTCACTCTAAGACAATTTTGTGTTATGGATTTTCTGTTAGAACTTATCAAGCCTTTGGCAATAGTGGAGGTTATTACAGCTGTTTCTGCTACGAAAATGCCAGCTTTTCTAACTTTGTCATGAAGTGGCTGTACAATTTAACATCTAGAAATGTATGGCAAAAAAAAAATAGCCAGAAACATTTTTCTTGAATCCCAGCTTACTTTTGAGACTCAGCATTGTGGTTCAAAGGCCACTCTGTCCTCATATGAGGCTTAAACAGGCAGGAACAGGGGGCTGAGGATACAGCCAGACGACCTGGGTCTGAAACTCAGTTCTGCTGCATAATGGTCCATGTGACCATGCACACATCTTTCCAAGCCTCAATTTTCTCCTGTATAAAATGGGATAACAATAGTACTTAATTCATAAGGTTGTGCATAAAGTGCTTAGAATAGTGCCTGGTCTGCACGGGTAAATACTATTTAAGCCTTGACATGAGTGTTGCTTTTTTTTTTTTTCCCCCTAGTTCCAATTTTGGACACCAGGAGGCAATGTTGTCTAGAGCCAAGATCTCATCCTAGATCCCAATTCCAATCAGAGTACCTCTGTTGACTCCCTTGCACAATGGATTCTCACTGTGCCTAGAATCTCAGGTTTCACAAGGCTTGGGGCCACCATTTATTGTGGCCTACTGTGTGCCAGAAAATGTGCTAAGTGTATCACATCTCTTATCTGTAATTCTCACGACAGCAAAAGAAGAAAGAAAAAATATCTGTATCTTAATTTGAGAGATAATTAAACTGTCTCAGAGTGGGTTAGTAATGAGATCAAGGTCACAGCACTAGGACCAGGTCACTGGTCCCAAAGCCATCTCTTTCCAATGTCCTCATGATTCCCAAATGCTGTCCTGAGGGACTGTCACATTAAATCACCTGGGGAGCTTTAAAAATACAGATTCCCAGAGCGTAATGAAGAAGGGCTGGTTCGAGCTCAGAAATCCAGATTTGCACACAGCTCTCTCCAAGTGGCTCTGAGGCCCCGCCTCACTGAGTAGCTCCTCAGGGCTAGGCGTCAGCCCCTCCTACACCCCCTACCCCAGTGCTCCCAGCTGCTGGACCCTCTGATAGGGATAATGCTCGGACTTCACACATTGAGGCTACCAGAGACTCACGCCCCAGGTCAAACCACCTGCCCACAGTGCAGACCCCATCAATCTTTACAGGTCTCCCTGTCACATCTGAAATCCACTGTCCTTTCAGCATGCTCAGCAGATGTCACCTCACAAAGGATTGGATACACTTGTCCTCACCATGGCTACTTGACTCCTCCCTCTGCCCACAGCCCATCCCTGGGCCCTCTGCCCCACACCTGCTTCCTGGCCCACCTGGTCTTCAGCCCTGGACAGACTCCAGCACTGAAACCCATCTGACTCAGACAACACAATGCATTTCCTTCTGAGAGGATGGAAACCAGTGGTTCTCAAATATTACAGGGTGAAGCACCACTCAGAACATGGGCAGCTCAACAGAAATGCCAATTCCAGGACCCCTCCCTGAAAGACACTGAGTCTGCAGGATAGGGGCAGGGCCTTGCAATCTGCAGTTTCCACCAACAACACAGGGAATCCAGGACTGCACTTCGAGAAACAGTGCCAAAGAAGCCAGCAAGAAATACTTACTAAGAAATGATTCGCACTCTACGCTTTCCGGTTCTTCACCATCTCCAGTAAATAAATTTCTATTAGACCACGTTGGCCTGAACCATGTCAGATTAATATTCTAAACGTGTTTTTATTACATTTATTAGGGACCACCGGAGGAATATAAGTCACATGTAAACAGCAGGAGAGTTTGCAGAGCGCTATAAAAACATGGAAAGAATGCCACCTGACTGAGATCTGGTGTGTTATTTCCATCCTGGGGGCCCTATAACAACGTCGTGAACCAGAAATGATAGATTTGCAATTCCAAAAGCACTTGTGGGACTCACCACCCAGGGCAAAGTTTCTGGGAGCTGCTTTGCAGAAAGAAGAGGATCTTTGTCCAAACCAACTCCACTCACCTGATTCAGTTAAAAGAACTGCTGTGAATGTCAAGTGCAGTGGAGTAAAGGGGAATCACTGTCCAGTGAGTTTTCATTTCTATTTCATTTGAGAAATACAACTATTAATCATTTTCAATGGTACTGGCTGAATTGTGTCCCTATAGCATGAAGGTATGTTGAAGTTCTGACTGCTGGTACCTCAAAATGTGATCTTATTTGGAAATAGAGTCTTTCCAGAGGTAATCAAGATGAGGTCATTCAGATGGGTCCTAATCCAATATGACTGGTGTCTTTACAAAAGGACACAGAGACAGACATGCTCAAAAGGAAGACAATGTGAAGACCCAAGACAAATGCCACCTACAAGCCTAAGGCTTCCCAACCTGCAACAGATTCTCTCTCACAGCTCTCAGAAGGAATCAACTGTGTTGACACCCTGATTCTGAACATCTAAGCTCCAGAGCTATGAAACAAATATTTTTTATGAGAGACCCAGGAAACGAATACATTCAACAAGCCTAGTGTTTATCAAACAACAATATCAAACAGCTATGATAAAACAACCACAAGTACAACTGAATTGAGTACTAAGGTGAGCATTTTATAAGCGATACCTCATTAATTCTTACAGCCAATAGTAAAACAAGATTATTCTCTTTATTTCACAGATTAAGAAACTGAGGATTAAGAAGACTGAAGAATGTGTCCAAATTAACACAGAGAATCACTATCGGGCTTGGATTTGAAATCCATGTTCAAACAGAATGTTAGGGATGATACAGAGTGAAAGAAACTAAGATGCCAAGAAGATAAGTCAAGATCACACGCTGAGTCGCTGGCAGAGCTCACATTGACATTGAGCTTCCAACTCTTTGGTTAGGGTTTGCTCACCCATCCTCAACAAACGTGTCCTGGGATCTTGATGCTGAAGGCATTACAGGACTAAGACATAACTTGATCCCCATTCTCAGAAGATCTACCCCTCATGAGAGAGTTAGATTAAAACAACACAAAGCATCGTGTGGTAATAAAAATTACAATCTTGATTATTAATATTTATTTATTGAATACTTGCCTTGAGGCTTCATGTCAGTTACTGTGCTAAGTTTACCATGTGCTTTACATCTTTTAACCTGCACAACGACTGTATGAGGTGGGACTATTATTGCTCCCACTTTACAGAAAATAAGACTGAGGCTGAAGAACTTAGATAGATGACACACGGCCACAGATATTTGTTCTCCAAGGGGTTCCAAAGGAAGGAGGGATCCTAGGGGCTGGGATCTGCTGAAATAGTATCCTAAAGGTAGTGGGGACGTCCAAGGGCAGGAAAGGGCTCAGAGAAACAAACAATGGAGAGGAAGGCACGGCAGGCTGGAGGACAAGGCTATGCAGAGGCATGGAGGCAGGATAGCTTTGCTTGTCTTGGCAGCAATGAAGAGACCAGGTGGCCTACAGCAGTTGATCCAAGAGTGGGAGGTTATGGGAGATATGATGCAGAAGGAAATAGAAGTCGGTCTGAATACCCTGCTCAGGGTTTGAAATTTTCTTTGAGAAAAGAGAGCCAGTGAAGGTTGTTAAACTGGACACAGCAGTGCAGTGCAGCAGGGCAGGGCTCTGGAAAGATCCTCCTGGTGGGGATGTGCTCCTGGTTTTTTTTTTGTTTTTTTTTGTTTTTTTGAGACGGAGTCTTGCTCTGTCTCCAGCCAGGCTGGAGTGCAGTGGCACAATCTTGGCTCACTGCAATCTCCTCCGCCTCCCGGGTTCAAGGGATTCCCCCGGCTCAGCCCCCCAAGTAGCTGAGACTACAGGCGCGCACCACCATGCCTGGCTAATTTTTTTGTATTTTAGTAGAGATGGGATTTCACCATGTTGGCCAGGATGGTCTTGATCTCCTAACCTCGTGATCCGCCCGCCTTGGCCTCCCAAAGTGCTGGGATTACAGGCGTGAGCCACCGCGCCCGGCCAACTGCTGGTTTTTAATAAAAAATCTAACGACAATGAAACCAGGTAGAAGCTTTCATGTATGCGTGAGTGTGTGTGTGTGTGTGTGTGTGTGCGCGCGCGCGCATGCTTGGTAATAGTCCAGAGGTGAGGTGAGGCCTGGACAAAGGTGGTGGCCATGGGGCTGGAAGGACAGACACATGGGGACTCCCACAGGAGAACAAGTGGTGCATTTCCTATCAGGTGAGAAGGAAAGGCCAAGAGTGATTAGAACAATGATGACCCTAAGGAGCCAAATTCTGGGCTGGAAACCTTTCCAGCATCCTATAATTCCTGTGTAATTAAGATTAAAAAAAATATATTTTTTCAGGCTGATCCACCTTTTTGGTATGATTATGGGATGTACAACAGAGACTCTGGTCTCGGAGGGTCCAGGTTCCAATCCTGACTCTGCCACATCTACTACCTGCGTGCAAGCTACTAACTGCTCTGTGCCCCAGTTTCCTCATCTGTAAAATGGTTATAGTAGGGTCATTGTGAGAATTCAGTTGAGATCATCCATGAAGAGTGCTCAGCACACTGTCTGGGTCAGATGTGATCAATTTAAATCTGATCTAATAGCTATTATTGTTGTTGTCATCATAATTATTGTCTGGGCACGAGGGCTCACACCTGTAATCCCAGTATTTTAGGAGGCTGAGGTAGGAGGATTGCTTGATTCCAGGAGTTTGAGACCAGCCTGAGCAACATGGTGAAACCCTGTCTCTACAAAAAAAATACAAAAAGGCAGCCAGGCATGGTTGAACACACCTGTAATCCCAGCTCCTCAGGAGGCAGAGGAAGGAAGATCACTTGATCCCAGGAGGCGGAGGTTGCAGTGAGCCAAGATCATGTCACTGCACTCCAACCTGGGTGAAAGAGAAAGACCCCCGTCTCAAAAAAATAAAATAAAATAATAAAAACGAAAAATAAAAATTATGTTTATTATCTAAGTATTGACAATTAAAATGTGGCCAAGTTTTAAGCTTGAGCCCAGCCTCATGCCCCATGAGATTTGGGGCCCATCAGGGCTGGGCTAGGAAACCAAGTACAGAGAAAAACAAACTAACATTGAGTTACTCATAAAGACAACTACCTCCCATGCTGCTAACCTCTTAAGCATCCTCCTTTAACTTTGACATTCTATTAGCCTCTGCATCTATGCTATATGACTCAAAATCATTGTGCAGCAAACTCTTGCTGATTACTAAATACCACAGAGAACAGAGTTAAAAATATTACAATCAAATGATGTAATGCTTCCCAAAATCTGTTCTGTAGAACATTAGGCCTTTAATATTCTCTTTTCAGTGAGAATTCCAAGAGCAAGTAAGTTTGGGAAACACTGCATCTTCTATTCACTCTTCTCTTTCAGAAATTCACAATGCACATTGCTATATTAAAGGCTATGAGAAGACCTGAATAAAAACCTGCTTAACCCCACAGTAAGATACCACTACACATCCATTAGAATCACTCTAATCAACAGACAGACAATAGCAAGTGCTGGCTAGAATGTGATGAACTGGAACCCTCAGAAACTGACAGTGGGCATGTAAAATAGCCTTTGGAAGATAGTTTGGCAGTTTCTTAAAATGTCAAACATACACTTACCAAATAACCCAGCAGTTCCATTCTGAGAATCTACCCAAGATAAATAAAAATATATGCCCACACAAAGACTTGAACACAAATGTTAATAGCAACATTATTTATAATTGCCCCAAACTGGGAACAGTGCAAATGTCCACCAGCTGATGAATGGATAAACCAAGTGCAGTGCAATGAAATACTGATTAGCAATAAAAGAGAAACAAATTACTGACACAAACTACAACCTGGGTGAACATTATGTCAAAGGAAAGAAGCTAAACACAAAAGACCACGTGTTGTATGATTCCATTTATATGAAATATCCAGAATATGCAAATCCATAGACAGAAAGTAGATTATTGGTTGCCCAGAGCTGTGGGTGACAGTGGGGAATGATTGTAAGTAAACTTGAGGCAATTCAGGGGCGTGGGGAGGGTGTTGATGGGAATGTTCTAAAACTGGATTATAGTGATGATTGTACAATTTTATGAATTTACTAAAAATCATCGAATTAAACACAATGAGTGGATTTTATGGTATATAAAATATACCTCAATAAAGCTGCTGCCCCATCCCCCAAAAAACTATTTAACCTATTAAAATCCGTGTTTCCCACTATCATGGGCTTCTTTTTCCTTGGAATCCTCATTAACATCCATGGAATATAGGCTGCTCTAAATAAAGATCTTTTTTCACTAGAATCTAAGCTCCATTCATCCCAGGATTTTGTCATGTCTTGAAAACCCATTTGGCAAGCATCCTGGAGTCTATTTGCATGAGGGACCAAGAGCTTCCTATTGGAAGAGAGAATTACAGAGCACATCTTGGTCATAAGCCCAGTGGATTACTGCTGAAAGGAAGGATAATTCTGAACCTCTGCACCAGGCTGTGTCCAATCTTGACGGTGTATCAAGAGCACAGAATGTGCCCAGGTGCAGTGGCTCATGCCTATACTCCCGGCACTTTGGGAGGCCAAGTTGGGTGGATCACCTGAGACCAGGAGTTTGAGACAAGCCTGGGCAACACGGAGAAAGCCCATCTCTAAAAATCGTACAAAAATTAGCTGGGTGTGATGGTGCACACCTGTAGTTCCAGCTACTAGGGAGGCTGAGTTGGGGAGGATGGCTTGAGTGGCTTGAACCCGGGAGGCGGAGGTTGCAGTGAGCTGTGAGCATGCCACTGCACTCCAACCTGGGTGACAGGAAAGACCATGTCTCAAAAAAAAAAAAAAAAAAAAGAAAGAAAGAAAGCCCAAAATATAGCAACTCTGGTGTGAACAATAACAAAAGATGGTCCCCTTAGCCAAGACACCAGTATCCTCAGGGCCCACCCATAGAGAGCTGAGCACATCTGGTGGTCCCTTTAGCAGGAGTCAGTAGCATCTGTGACTTCACTTGCAGTCGGCTTTGACAAGAGATTCACCCCAGTGAGTCAGGGCAGAAGAAGAAAATGGCAGACATCCCATGCTTAGAAGGACTGGATACCCTTGGGTACTCCTGGAACTATTTGGCAGGAATTTGGTGGACACTGAGGCATTATAGGGACAAAGCCTGAGAAAATGTTATTTGAGAACCTTATTGTAATTCTATTTTATATAAAGAAAGAGAAGAATCAACACACTCAGACGGGTACTAATGAGACGTTCATATGTGTCAGCTTTGTGGAAAGGAGTGAGGTTCCAGACACACTCCCCCGAAATTTGGCACCTTGGTATTTGAGAAAACAGCAGAAGCGGGAGGGGCTTTCTGTCCTTCCCCTTGCCCTTCACCCCTGAAGCAGATTGTAAAAATGTGTTCTGACTTTCCCCTAAAGTAAGTCATAAAATCTGCATTCCAGAGATGCCCACCCTACACCTAAAGGAAAAGAATATCCTCGTCTCTGAAGACACAGGGACACAGAGACGGACCTGAGCAGACAGCAGACGGGCCTTGGTAAATTCCCCAGCTCATTCTCATGAGACCACGCCCTTTTGTCCTCCAATCATACTGCTGCACAACTGTCCAGAACAATAAACGGTTCTCCTGGTTTCTTGGGGAGTCTTCATTTCTGAAGGCTCCCACGTCACATAAACCTTTTATTAAATAAATTTGTCTGTTTTTCTCTTGTTGATCTGTCTTTTGTTATAGGCGTCTCAGCTACGATCCTGGCAACGATAAGAACGAATACCTTTTACTTTAGTTCCCATCCTAACTGAGATGGTCACAGCAATAGTGAGTACTGAGTGAGGGCACGGGACTCCGTACAAAATAGAGTCTTTTGTGTTACAGAAAGTCCACTGGACTACTGGAGACAGGACCTGAATCATAGTCCCATCCCTGCCATAAAGGCATTGAGGGAGCCTGAATGAAGTCACTCACCTTCTGAGGTTCTCATTTCCTCGCCTCTCAAGTGAGGGACTGTTCTGGACGATTTCTAAGACTGTGTCTAGCCATCTGACTCAATATTTTCTCATATATCTGTGAAAATGCTTTGAAGCATCTAAGTAATATATATTAACAGAATTATTATTATGTCAGAATATGACAGGATAATGTCTCTTTCCAGTTAAGAGTAACATTTACAAACTGATTAGCCATTTATTTTGGCAATTTGGTGGTTGTTTATTCTTTTCTATTATTATTACACTTTAAGTTCTAGGGTACATGTGCACAACATGCAGGTTTGTTACATATGTATACGTGTGCCATGTTGGTGTGCTGCACCCATTAACTTGTCATTTACATTAGGTATATCTCCTAATGCTATCCCTCCCCCCTCCCCCCAAACATTTAGAATTACTCCAAGAGGTCCCATGGCATTGCACATGTATTTCTATTATCATATTATACTGGAATTATTGGTGTCTCTCTGTTTATGTGTCTCTCTCTGCCAGGAGATTGTGGGCAGATCCAGGATAGATAAAGCACTGAATTTTACTTATCTTTGAGTCACCAGAACCAGAGTCTTGAACATAGAAGATTCTCGAAAAATGTTTGCTTAATGAACACAGTTAATAGTTATTCAGGGCCAGGCGCAGTGGCTTACACTTGGAATCCCAGCACTTTGGGATGCTGAGGCAGGCAGATCATTTGAGGTCAGGAGTTCAAGGCCAGCCTGGCCAACATGGCGAAACCCCATCCCCACTAAAAATACAATAATTAGCCGAGCGTGCTGGCACATGCCTGTAATCCCAGCTATTCAGGATGCTGAGGCAGGAGAATCACTTGAACCCAGGAGGCAGAGGTTGCAGTGAGCTGAGATCGTGCCACTGTATTCCAGCCTGGGCAACAACAGAGCAAGGCTCCGTCTCAAAAAAAAAAAAAGTAGTTATTCAGTGCCTCGCTGATGTTGAAAATGGCCCTTGAGACAGAATGCCCCTGCCTTGAATAAATAGATGAACTGGTTTAATGCTATGCTTTACTTTTGTTAAAAAAAAAAAAAAAAAAAAAAAAAAAACAAGTTAAATTGCCAGGCACAGTGGCTAGCACTTTGGGAGGCCGAGGCAGGCAGATCACCTGAGGTTGGAAGTTCGAGACCAGCCTGACCAACATGGAGAAACCCCATCTCTACTAAAAATACGAAATTAGCCGGGCGTGGTGGCACATGCCTGTAATCTCAGCTACTCAGGAGGCTGAGGCAGAAGAATCACTTGAACCCGGGAGGTGGAGGTTGCCACGAGCCGAGATCGCACCATTGCACTCCAGCCTGGGCAACACAGCAAGACTCCAACTCAAAAAACAAAACAAAACAAAAAAGACAAGAAAAGAAAGAAAATGTACAAGTTACATTAAAAGTTCAGTTCTTTGGGCACACACAGAGCCATTTACTTTCTCACTTGCCTGTAGTCCTTCTATTTACATCCACAAGTTCCCAGCTAAGATTGCTGGGGGTGCAGTGGTTCTACCAACTGACTGCTTGAGTTACTTGTTATCAACTTCCTGACCATAAAATGTGTTTTAACCACCTGCGATGCTTCCTGAAATACCCTGCTTGATGTTTCTGGGGTAGATTACATCAACCCGTGGGCTGAGAATTCCAGGGCTTATTTGGCTGGCATGGGAGAGAGTGTTCTCTGAGGCTTCCAGCAATTGCTGCACTCGCCCCACTTACAACAGTGTCGGTTCATGCGTATTACATTAAAAATACTTCTTTCTTCTCAGTTGAATCATCCGTCTATTTTCTATTTTGTTAAAACAGAAAGCTAGTTTTCAAGGTAGGAGAAACGATTGGTTATGAAACAAGAACCAAACCCTGCGAATTTTTTTACTGGAGAAAAAAACAAATACTTTAATACCAAATACTTCAAAGTAACATCAGACTTAGTTTGAATTTTCATAATGGTTTTTAGTTTTAAATACAAATGCAGAACAATAATTTATGGAGAAGCATGTTTGTCAAAACATTATTTATTACATCAACCCTTGAAAACAGCCATATGTCACATAACAAGGGTTAGGTAAATAAATATTAAGATATGTATACAGCTAAATCTTATGGGAATATAAGAAACATTTTTTTGAATGACTTTTTAAGAAAAAAAGAGAAAATGATGACACTATAATACCAGGTAAAACTGCTAGGTAGATCATGTATTTATTGTTATACTAATAGTATCCATAATATTATATGAATATGCATTTATACTATGCAAATATTTCTGGCAGGATGATCAGTTAAGATGTTAATGTTTGCCTATTACCCCCTGAAACTCGTATTTTCTCTCTTTCTCTGTTCCTCTGTGTTCCAAAACCAAGCCCGTATTTGTTTTCTAGTGTGGTCCTTAAACCACCTGCAGGAGAGAATCACCCGGTGTTAGCTAAATGCAGGCGCCTGGCTCCCATTCCAAAACTGCTAAAACAGAAGGAGAGAGAAATCCGCTTTATCTCCAAGCTCCCAAGGTAAATTTTGTGCTCACTCAAAATCAAGAACCTCTGGCCTAAGCTCTTCTTACCCCAGAAAACAGTTTCGTTGTGATTCAAGTGCAAGGCCAAAGAAGACCTCTCCCAAGCCTTCAGATAGTTAATTAGCTCTTTGCAGGAGCTAAGCTGGTAGGGAAGGGGATGAGGGGCTGGTGCTTGGACTTGTGGAGATGCCCAACCATGAGGACAAAGACTCCTGGACGAAGGAACGTGAGCTCTCCGAGAGGAGACAGAACCTGTCCCTCCTGCAGGCAGCGCTCCGGATGTGGGATAGCTATGGGATGCCTTCGAAGGCCGTTTACCCTGCAGCCCTGGGGTCAGCAACAATGGTCCCAGCCTGCAGTACGACTGGTAAACAGAATCAAGAATCACTGAGCAGCGTCTCTTGTAGTTTATCCAAAACAGAACTGCCTGGCAGATGGCAGAAGGCTTGCTCCTGAAGGCAGCATTGAGGAGCAGAAAGAACGAGGAGAACCACTGTGGCTATAGTCATGGACTAAGGAGTCAAGCACACCCCCCACAACCGTTTGGGGACCACTTAAATAAGTGAGCCAGTGGAATGGGGAAGGAAGCCCTAACAAAGACCAATTATGGGCAGCTGGCCAATCCTACTTTGATTTGATTTCATCAGGAAAACAATTGTTAATGATATTTCTTGCCATACAGTGGCTGCTGTAAAGCGAATTCTTGTCCATTGCATTTCTTTACAGATACCAGCTCTGCCACTCGCAAGCTCTATGAATCAGAGCAGGTTTCTGAACATTAAGCTTCAGTTTCTTCATGTGTGAAATGAGGATAATAAGGATTCCTATTCATTGCGTTGTTATGAGAATTAAATGAGTTAACATTTTCGAAATGCCTGGCACAGTGTCCATCACCAAGAAAGAGCTCAATAAAAATAGGTATTGTTACATAAACACACACACAGATATGCCTTTCTATGTATTCCCTGATTCCTGCAGAGATGCATACCACACTCTAAAGGACGGCAAGACCCTTCACTTCACTCCACAAGCAGCAAATCTGAGGCCTTCTTGGGTGAGACCCTCTGGTTTTTTAGCACTTCCACTCTGCTGGAACCCTGCCCTGAATCCCCATCCGCAGGTTAGTGTCACCACTACCCCACTCCACCAGTCCATGCCAGCTCCCTCCTCTACAGATCCGGACCCGGTCCACTTCCCAGTAGTCATGAGCTGATATTTTGTTCCCATATGACTGATTTCCAAGTTAAGTGTTTCCCAAAGTGGGAGATGCTACCTTTGATGGTATCTGACATGACTTCAAAAGGTGTTTGAACATACCATTCAATAACATTGCATCACATAAAGAAACGGTGATTCCATTTTCAGGGTTCTTTTAATCCCTTTTGATTGTCAAGGAAAAAGCCTCCTTTTAGGGGCCAGCACAGCTCTACCACTTCCTTGCTAACTTGTTAATTGTCATTTTTAATGAAATGAAAACAAGACTAAGGTTCAGAGCCTTTAAAAGGAACAGTATCTGGCTACCGTCAATAACATAACACTGTATTATTTTTACTGTCTTTTTTTTATAGTAACCCTATATTTATAGGAGTGGTATAGTATCTTTACTAAATGAATGCAGTCAGTTAATAAAAATGACCTGAATTTTTAAAATTAAGTAATTAAGTAAGAGGAGTACAGGAGGTGGTATATGATCTTTGCCAGGGACATGGTAAAAATTTTTGAGGATTACAGATGAATTATGGACATTTGGCAAAGACCACCCAGACAGGAAGTGCTGCCTTCGAGGTAGAGAGAAAGTAGCACTTTCTGAGTTGAGCACTTTAAATTTATCATCTCATTTCAACTTCACAACAGGAGCAGATACATATCTTTACCTTTGTATTCCATAGATAACTAAGGCTCAGAGAGGTTAAGTCACCTGCCAAGGTCACACAGCTAGTAAGTTCAAGAGTCAGGATTCAAACTCACCTCCTATACCAAACTGCCTCCACCACACCCTTACTGCATCTCCCACTGCCAGATAGGTATCTCACTGGAAAGTAACACCAGCTTGAGGAAAAGTTAAATGTGCCCACGAGTCTATTGGTCCTATTGGGAAGCCAACTTAGAGCCCCATCCTTGGCATCCTGACTTCCTCTATTCTCTCTTTTTTATTTTTTATTTTTGTTTATTTATTTTTCTGACACAGGGTCTCACTCCATCACCCAGGCTGGAGTGCAGTGGCACAATCTCAGTTCACTGCAACCTCCACCTCCCAGGTTCAAGCGATTCTCTTGCCTTAGCCTCCCAAGTAGCTGGGATTACAGGTGTGAGCCACCACGACCAGCTAATTTTTTTTTTTTTTTTTTTTTTTTTTAGTAGAGACAGGGTTTCACCATGTTGGCCAGGCTGGTCTCAAACTCCTGGCCTCAAGTGATCCACCTGCCTCGGTCTATCTTAGTGCTGGGATACAGCACTGACCTTATAATGAGGTCAGGAGTTTGAGACCAGCCTGGCCAATATGGTGAAACCCTGTCTCTACTAAAAACACAAAAATTAGCTGGGTGTGGTGGTGGGCACCTGTAATTCCAGTTACTCAGGAGGCTGAGGCAGAAGAATTGCTTGAACCCAGGAAGCGGAGGTTGCAGTGAGCCGAGACTGCGCCACTGTACTCCAGCCTGGGTGACAGAGAGAGACTCCATCAAAAGAAAAGAAGAAGAAAGAAGAAAGAGAAGAAGAAAGAGAAGAAGAAAGAGAAGAAGAAAGAGAAGAGGAAGAAGAAGAAGAAGAAGAAGAAGAAGAAGAAGAAGAAGAAGAAGAAGAAGAAGAAGAAGAAGAAGAAGAAGAAGAGGAAGAAGAGGAGGAAGAGGAGGAGGAGCAGGAGGGGGAGGAGGAGGGGGAGGAGGAGGAGGAGGAGGAGGAGGAGGAGGAGGAAGAGGAAGAGGAGGAAGAAGAAGGAAGAAGAAGGAGAAGAAGAGTTTAAGCCAGTAAGCCAATGGCAGAATTGACTGTGATCCTGATGACTGCCATAGCTATCATCAAATGAATCATCAAAGAGAAGGCCACACACCCATGATCCCCTTCTCATGAGGTTGACAGACTCTGCCTGCTGACACTTCTAGCTTTTAAATTCTGAGACTAGCAAGGAAGGAAGTTCTGAGAATGAGCCCTTCACTCCATTCCACTGGCACTGCCTTAGCACAGCTGTCACCTCAGTTCCCTGACACCATCAGCCCCCTCCTCATGGCCTAAACTCTCTTAGTGGCTTCAAAACTACTGCCGTTGATTTGGCCATACAGGACCCTTGCTGAATGACACCCTGCCCACCTCTCCAACTTCATTTTCTCCTTTTCTGGATGTCCCTCCCTAGGGGTGTGGCCCTACTTCACTGTCTTCATCACAGTCAGGCATCGATTCCTCCAACACTCCCGGGGCACCTACTGCCTGGAGGGTGCTGGGAACACCCAGGAGAATAAAACAAGCTCCTGCCCTCATGTCCCATACAGTCCAGTGAACAGATATTTTAATAAGCCTAAGAATAGACTTTCTATAAAGAAAGGGCCCTCTCTTCACACATAAGATATTCTCTAGCTTCTGGTTCATTCGAACCTTTGGAGGTAATCAAAAACAGTAAAAACTCAAAGCTGGCATGAAACGGAGGGGATGTATTGCTCCAATAGGGGACACTGGCTGGAAACTTCATCTCTTCCTAAAAGACTCAAGAAACTTTGTGGATACAGATGTAGGAGTTAACGAGGTTAAGGAAGGCTGGGAGATGGGCAGGCTAGAAGAGATGATATCAAGGATTCAGGATCATTCCCCAACACACCGCAGATGCAAGTCTGAGAGCAGCTGGCAGGCTAGAAAAACCACCTCTTTATGTCTCAACTTGCCTCTGCTCTGACTTTAGCCTTTCTTGAAACTACCCTGCCCTTTGCTGCATTCTAGCCTTGCAATAACCCAGCCATGGAAATTCCCTGTCCTCTAGGATTGCCTGCCGTCTGTACTCTCTGCAGCTTAGACCTAACCACTTACTGCTTGGTTCGGGACCCCAGTCCCTGCTGCCCAGTTATGGCTCCACCTCATAGACTATCAGTCTACAGCTCTCCCGGCCTCTGGAAACCTCCCCATCATTTCTCACTGGGGAAATTACCAGTAGTGGCCTCATAGATTATCTTGCAGTCCCATCTAGTTCCCCGAAATAATAATTTGTGTTTAAATTCACCTCAGTGTGTTCCAATTCCTATCTCCATCTCCTAATTATCCTGCCATAGACTCAGCCCCCGGGTGTCATTGGCCCTGTGGTTCTCTCCTGCCTGGAACTCACAAGCCCCACTCCAGCAGATCCCTGCTCTATAATTAGTCCCCCTCCATCTCCCCATCCTCTTCCCCAATTCAGCTTAGGCAAATTATAAACTTTGTAATTAGAAAAGGGTAACATGTTACCAGGAATGCAAACATATTTAGTGCTAAAGCCTAGTGTTTTGTGCAGTTCTGGGCTCTGCTCCAAATCCTGGAGTAATGAAGAAAGACAAGGAGAAAGGAAGAAACCCTTTAATGAACTTGAAGTTTACGTCAGGAGCGTCTCACTCACGATCTCATTTAATCCTCTCAAAGACCTGAGAATTTGGGTTAGGTAACAGGAGCTGAGAGAGGCCAAGAGATTTGCCCAAGGTCATACCCCTGGAGAGAGGCAGAGCCAGATTCAAACCCAGGTCTCTACCTGGCTGTCTCTGCAGTCATATCTGGGCTTCCCCATATATTACAGAATATCACATATTATCTCAGTCTGGCACCTGACAGGCTCAGCTAATAGTGTGATGAAATTCCTCAACATGCCTTTTCAACTGTTTGGCTTTCCTATTCAAATTACTCCTACATATTTGGCAAGGAAAGATTTCAAATAATGTCAACACTCGAAAAACTCTGCTTAAGCCATCAAAACTAGTACTGCCGGCCGGGCGCAGTGGCTCACACCTGTACTCCCAGCATTTTGGGAGGCCGAGGCGGGGGCATCACCTGAGGTCAGGAGTTCAAGACCAGCCTGGCCAGCATGGTGAAACCCTGTCTCTACTAAAAATACAAAAATTAGCTGGGCGTGGTGGCATGTGCCTATAATCCCAACTAGTTGGGAGACTGAGGCAGGAGGATCACTTGAACCTGGGAGGCAGAGGCTGCAGTGAACTGAGATCACGCCACTGCACTCCAGCCTGGGCAACAGAGCGAGACTCTGTCTCAAAAAAAAAAAAAAAAAAAGTACTGCCACGGTCACCCATTGTAATTGATGGCTAGCTGGTAAGCCACTTGAGGACAGAGTCTATCTCTGACTCCTCTGTCGCCTATGTAGCAGGAAGCAGGACCTGGCACTGATAGGCACATAAGAAATAGATTATTACCAAAGGAAAAGAAGAAGATCGCGTTCCTGCACAACTGAAGCCAAGAATAGTGGAAACCCACATAGTCCATTGTGGCATCATTTAAACCATCCGTGGATACCGAAATGAACTCCAACACTGTTATGTTTTGGAGTCCTGAATGGAGCAGAAGAAGGAGATGAGTGTGAGTGAGCCACCCAGCTGGGTGACAGGGAGAAGATCATTTTTTTAAAAGATGCATCTTCATTGCCCTCCTATTGCTAAACTGCTTTCTTACATAGAGGGTTGTCATATACAAAGAGGGGGAAAGATGAATTTTTGAGAAGACCTGGCAGGAATATTTTTGTAGGCTCCTCAACAGCTACTAGACTCATCCTAGAAACAGATGGCACATCACTGCAACATGCTGCATGAAGGACAATTCCTGCATCAGGCGTCATCCGGGGTCCACCCTCAGAGCTGCCTGCTGCTGTCATCCGGAGTCTTGAAACCAAATACATGATGTTTTCTGTGTTCCATGAATATGAAACTGTCATTAGCAAAATGATCTTTAGCAACTTTCACCTCTAAAATCAACTAACATCATGTTGTTTTATTTTCAAGGGTGGGGGGAAAACACTTTTCTCTTCATCATAAATCACAAAGCAATGATTCCTCCTAGAGATATAAGAAAAAAGAGGTTATTTGCAAGCTGTTGTGCATATAAATAGAGGTATAGACACATGAGTTTTTGCAAAATGCAGAGGGCTTAGTGGTATCTGCTGGGGAATTTGAAACCAGGCGCTCAGACACCACTAGGTTTCTACGACTTCGGGAAAGCTCCAGCTGTTTCCACTGAGATCACAGACGAGGGTGAGACTGTCGATATTGATGGGGTGCAGAAAATGTTACCCAAAAATATGGCACCTTGGAAATTGAGAAAACAGCAGAAGTAGGAAGGTCTCTCTGCCTTCTCTGACCCCCTTCTCCCCTGAAGTGGCCACAGACAGTAGAATTCCGCTTGCCTCTTCTTCCCTGATGCAGGCAATAAAACCTGGGAAAGTCACTCTCTGACCTTCTTCCTCACTTCTCCCCTGAAGGCCCTCATGTGACAGGTGTCCTGCCCTATACCTGAGAGGAAGAATTATCACACAGGATGTCAAGAAGAAACTGAACAGGCCTTGTTAAGTTCCTCCCCAGTTTATTACCAATAGAGCATGCTCTTTTGCCCTCCAATCATACTTCTGCATGACTGTCCATAAAAATACACAGATTCGCCGGGCGCGGTGGCTCACGCCTGTAATCCCAGCACTTTGGGAGGCTGAGGTGGGCGGATCACGAGGTCAGGAGATCGAGACCATCCTGGCTAACACGGTGAAACTCCGTCTGTACTAAAAATACAAAAAACTTAGCCGGTCGCGGTGGAGGGCGCCTGTAGTCCCAGCTACTCCGGCTGCTGAGGCAGGAGAATGGCGGGAACTCGGGAGGCGGAGCTCCAGGTTGACTCTGACCTGGGTGAAAGAGCGAGACTCCGTCTCAAAAAAAAAAAAAAAAAAATGTTGTTATCCTATTCAGCACCTCCATTTTTGCCTAGATAAATGGTCCTCATTTTTCCCCACACTGGGAGCACTGATCACCATTCTTTGGTGGAGCTCTGCTTCCCTGATGTTGGCTCTCACACTTCATGCTTGAACAAACTCTTTTAACTGGATCCTGAGCTTTTTGGTTATTTTAGGTCGACACTAGAGAAAGGAATCACGTGCATTGTACCAAGTCAACAAAGCTTTCTAGAAGAAAATGAGACAAAAAAGGAAAAAGAGCAGCAGAAATAAGGACGATAAACTTCTTTCTAAACAACAGTGAGTCTGTAATCTTTTAGCACATGCTTATTTCAGAAAACAAAAACAGCAGCTCAGGCTTCAGCATCAGACCAACCTGGATTTGAATGCAAGCAAAGACCTCATGCAAGTTAGGTCTTTCAACCTGTTTTCTACCCTCTCTCAGTCTCAGTTTTCCCATCTGTAAAAATTAGCTCACAAGGTGGTGGTAAGAAATAGAAGAAAGTACGTGGGCCAGGTGCATTGGCTCACACCTGCAATCCCAGCACTTTGGGAGGCGAGGTGAGCGGATTGCTTGGACCAGGAGGTTGAGACCAGTCTGGGCAACATAGCAAGACTTCATCTCTACAAAAAATTTAAAAATTAGCCGGGCATGGTGACTCATGTCTGTAGTCTCAGCTACTCAGGAGGCTGAGGCGGGAGGATCACTTGAGCCCAGGAGGTTCAAGGCTACAGTGAGCTGTGACCAAGCCACTATGCTCTAGTATAGACGACAGAACGAGACTCTGTCTCAAAAACAAAAAAAAGAAGAAGAAAAGAAATAAGTGGCCAGATAAGCACTGGTGGATGTGTGTAAATCTCAAAAAAAACTACCTACTATCATCAACTCTCAACTCATTACAAATGTGGGTTAAATTTTCTTCTAAACAAAGAAATAAAGGCATCATCTTCATGTGCTATCTAGTAGAATTTTCTACACTGCCTATTACAGTAGCACTAGCCGCAGTTGGCTATTGACAACTTGAAATGTGACTCGTGCAACCAAAGAACTGAGTTAAATTTTAATTAATTTGGATTTGTAAAATAAAACTGTAAATTAAGACCCCGAGCTCTCCAGACCAGATGGACTCCCTGTGGCTAATAGAGATGCTCTAAATTTAAAAGCAGAACCAGGTGGACATAGCAGGGTGAGAGGGAGCAGGGTGAGAGGGAGCAGTCCCGCATGCCCTACCAGAGCCAGGGTAAACTGCAGTTGGAAGCCTCCCATCCCCAGCCCACTAGTAGTTTGAAAGAAATATCTGACAGAGACTTCTTTTTTGGGGCTTGGAAACCACCCAACCAGGGCTCAATTATTTCAACTGATTAGAACTGAACAAGTTAGAATCCTTCATTTGCATAAATGGACCTGATTGAGAACCTAGGCAAGAAGGTTTCCTATTTAAGCCAGGTTGTCTCCCTTTGGTCTTCTGAAAGCACTTTAACTTGTATTAAAGGCTGTGCAGAGAGAGAGAGGGAGAGAGGGGGAGAGAGGGGGAGGGGGGAGGGGGGAGAGAGGGGGAGAGAGGGGGAGGGGGGAGGGGAGAGAGGGGGAGGGGGGAGGGGGGAGAGGGGGAGGGGGGAGAGGGGGAGGGGGGAAGGGGGAGAGAGGGGGAGGGGGAGGGGGGAGAGAGGGGGAGGGGGGAGAGGGAGAGAGAGAGAGAGAGGGAGAGAGAGACAGTAGCTCCCCCTTCCTCCACAGATCTCATGGTCTTTTGTTTACAGATTTAACACGCGGGAACTTGACAAAAGTCTCCCGTTTGTTAGGACAGACCTCACACTAGACTCCACGTCTCCATATTCCAGGGCTTTTTCTACTGTATCCTCCATTTTTCTCAAAGAAAATGCCCAGATGAAGGAATCCAGATTATTTTTATTTTCACTAAAAGCAGATGAAACCCAAGCTAAACCGTAACAAGATTGCCACATTTAGAAAACTTGAAAATAGAAACTTAATAGTGTTTGAATAAAGATATAAAGGCATTTCATCACAAAGGCTTAAGCTGTTAACTTTTACAGTTATTTGCATTTAAATAGAACACTCTTGATGCTTTTTAAAATGCTTCAATACATAACGGGATTCTAATGGTAGGATTCCAGGCGGAGAGGGAATCCCTACCTTTTCATTTCAATGGTACCAGGCTTATGCCTGCTGACCTCGACTATTCCAAAGGCTTGCCCCATTTGGTTCTGAACCACCTTGACCACAGGGGATGGCATAGAACCTGTGGACACCTCAGGGGTTGGACAGCCAGGCCAAGCCCCTACTTGGGGAAGTCCGCAAAGAGAAAGGCTTGTAGCTCAAGTCCAATCCTAAATCTTTACAGGAAAGCAAAGACTCTCAAACGATGGCATTTGTTCTGTACTCAATGGGCACTGGACTCACTAGAGGTTCTTAGGCAGGGAACTAACTGCTGGATTAAATAATGCAGTAATAAGACTGTCATCCCAAGAATTTACAAAAAGTTTACTCTGGTGGCTACTGTGATATCTACCCAGCCCCACAAACACACCCTTAGGGCTGGAGCCCTCACTCCTCAGCTGCTGGGAGTGTAAGTGGTAGTCAGTCATTCCCAAGGGTTGCCTGAGAGTAAAGAGAGGGCCTTACCCAAGATCACACCTCTTCCCAGAGCAGCCTGAAGCCAATGACTAATTACTGTGGGGATAAAAAAGCCAGGCCCATTGACCCAACTCAGGCCAACTCTCCAACCTTTCCAGCTTCAGCACTCCCTAGAGTGTTGAGACTGCAGTGCCACTTCTCTCTCTGGCCAGTCCTGTTTCTTTCATCACCGCCCCACCCCCACACACAGGTGTTGATCCCCAGAGCATTAATCCAGTGCGCTCATCTCCCTCTGCCTCGCAGGGAACCCAGGTAGCACAGGTACTATGTGCCAGCCACTGTTCTCAGCTTTTTATAGGTATTTACTCTTAGAGGTAAGTATTATTATCTTCATTTTACAGATAAAGAAACTGAGGCTAAACAGAGATCAATCATTTTTCCAAAGATACCCAGGTGGCCTTAGGAGATCTTGTGAAAATAAGAAGATGTGATGTTGGTAAATAAACATAATAGTGACTAATACAGAGTGAGTATTCAACTCATTCATTACTCTTTTTCATTCAGTCTTCAAATATTTACCGAGCATCTACTATGTGCTAAGCACTATTCTTAGCACTGCAGAAACAGTAGTGGACAAAGAACACAAAGTCCCTGATCTCATAGAGCTAACCTTCTGGTGGAGACAAGGCAGGAAATATACAAATAAACAAGTAAATGCATTATCTCATGTGAGTGCTAGGCAGGAAAATAATGCAGGTTAGGGAAGACCAAAGGTGACGGGGGCAGGGATGGGTCTATTTTATGTGGGGAAGTGAGGAGAGATCTCACGATAGGTGACATTTGAGTAAAGAAAAGAAAGAAGCAGGGAGTGAGCCGTGTAGATATTTGAAGAAAGAGGATGTTGAGTAAAGGGGGCAAAGCACAAAGTCAGAAACAGTGAAAGATGCTGAACAGAGGTGACGTGCTCTGGCAAATTTTAAAGGGATCACCTGGCTGCTATGTTGAGAATAGATTTGATGGGGTTGGGGAGTGGGAGGCCAGGGACGAGGAAAGAGGCAGGGAGGCCAAATAGGAATCTCTTGTTATAACCCAGGCCATACATGGCAGTGGCTTAGACCAAGATGGTTAGTGATGGGAGTGGTGGAAACTGTCAGATCTATACTGCAGGTAGAGCTGTCTGGATTTGCAGACGGATCCAATAAAAGATGTGACAGCAACAAAGGAAAAGTCAAGGGTGACTCCCAGATTTGGAGCCTGAGCAGTTGGAAGGATGGATTTGCCATGAACTGAGATGAAAAGACCTGTGGGAAGAGCAGCTTTGGCTGAAGACCGGGTGGGATCAGGAGACAGGGAGTCATGGAAGTTAGCTATTATAGGCAACAGAGTTCAGGGAGAAATGGCACTGCACACGGCTTATGAAGAGATTCTACAACCAGGCTACCCAGAGCTGAGTCTCAGCTTTGATGCTATTAACTGTGTGACCTTGGGAAAGTCACTGTACTTCTCTGGGCTTCATCATTCTCATCTGTGATATAGGGAAAACACCTGTACTGACCTTATCAGGTCATTATGAGGCTTAAATGAGTAAATACATGTAAAAGTATCTAGAACAGTGGCTCCCATGCAATCAGCACCATATTAGTACTTTAAAATTCCAGTGAGGTTCCCAATGGATGTAACACTTGAGGATTTGTACATAGTACAAAGAGGCACCCAAAAAGGGTGTGATTCACTGGATTGGACACTTGCTTCCGAGAGAAGACGAAACCTGAGCTTGAGTTTGAAAGATGAATAGGAGGGAGTCAGGTGGCCAAGGGAGTCGAGAGGGTGGGGAACATTCAAGATAAAGGGAATAGCATGTCCATTTTACTGAAAGTATAGCCAGTAATGCAGCAAAAGCCAAACATCAAATGGTTATGTTATGACACATGTATTAATCCTTTCAGATACTGTGAAATCCAGGATGTGTCCAAAGAGGTGGAGAATAGCTTTCAGTTTTGTTTGGTTTGGTTTTTCTTTTTTCAGAGACAGGCTCTCCATCACCCAGGCTGGAGTGCAGAGGCACGATCATGGCTCACTGCAGTCTTGAACTCTTGGGCTCAAGCCATCTTCCCACCTCAGGCTCCTGAGTAGCTGGAACTACAGGCATGCACCACCATGCCTGGCTAATTTTCTTAAATTTTTGGTAGAGATGAGGTCTCACTATGCTGCCCCGTATGGTCTCAAACTCCTGGACTCAAGCGGACCTCTTGTCTTGGCCTCCCAAAGTTAGAATTACAGCTGTGAGCCACCATGCCAATCCGGCTTTCAGTTTATTTATTCAAAATGAAGAAACCCCAGTAGAACCATCTGACCTTCTCATGCACCTGTCTTCACTGAGTTGGGCCAGGTCTGCTACCACTGACCACAACCATGTAAGACCCATATTGACATACTGGGACTCTTTATAGCTACCACTCAGTGGCCCCAGTGGACACCCCTCTGGTTTCCTTTCTGATCCCCCAGGCAAATGCATTCAAAAAGGAATCAACAGGGATATGGCATTTGTCTCCCTTCTAATTATATTTGAACATGTTTCAAGGCCATATGGCCCAATCAATATCCCTAAACTCTCTGTACCTTACTGTTCCTAGCAATTTTGCTGGAGAAATAACATTTCAAAGGTCAAAAGCCTTATTCTGGCAGAAAAAACCTGCTTGATCTCAGCGAAATGGTCCACAAAGACCAAACTCAGAATTAAAGCATCAGATTCCCTCAGTGGAAACCTTACCTTTTGGTAAATTATCAAATATCAGAACAATAGGAATAGAAAAGGCTTGAATGCAATAGGAGAGGCTTGAATGTATGTGGGATCAAAGCATTTCCTGGACCATTTAATGCACCTTAGCTATAAAAATATGGAAAGTATTAAGCAGTGGTAACAGATAGCTCAGAAGAAAGCCAGGCCCTGAGCTGTAGGAACTTGCCTCTCTGCAGGGCAGTCCATATGAAGACCCTCAGCCTGCAGGCACAGCCTCACACAGCCCCCAGGCTATGGGAAGTGCACTTAACTAGCCAGGGTGCCACGCTGCCCCAACAGCGGTATGTTTGCCGCCTCCTCATCATCACACAGGCCTGAGATTAATAGCCTTCAGCCCAGAATAACCCTCCAAGTCCTCATCCCCACTGTGTGCATCCAGAAATTTCCATTAAGCCTCTGTTCCATTTCCTGGCTTCCCCACCCCACCTGGGCACTGAAACCTCAGTACCCTGATGGTCCCTCTCAGCTCCTATTACCTGTGATTCTGTTTCAACGGCGACAGGCTTGGGAACAAACGCAAAGGAGCACCACTGCCCACAACTGGGATTCTCAAAGCATTTGCCCTGTCCCAAGACGCCCGAGGGCCTAACATCCGCCCAGAGGCACTGCGTTTTAGAAAATCGGCATTTAACAAACAGAAACCCACGACCCACTCTCTCCCGCTCCAGGCAGGTGGCTCTCAGGGAGAAAGAAGACCTCATGTTGTTTGCCACCTGTCTCCCCATTATCACCACCAAGATTCTGGTCCCCGGAGCACACTGGCCTGGAGGATTGTTACTCTACCTGTTAAACCTGGGTCTGCCCCCTTACACGAACCTCACTGCCAGTCACTCCCTAATTTTCATCCTTCCCCCAGGGAGTGATGGGTACAGTTAAAAGTCAAACAGTATTTTCCAAAAATTTTTCCCCTAAGACTTATTGAGGTTTACTGTCTATAGTTTACATGATTTTTTCAAGTGTTTATAGAGCTGGGCATAGTAGCACACACCTATAATCCCATCTACTCAGGAGGCTGTGGCAGGAGGATTGCTTGAGTCCAGCAGTTCGAGCCCAGGAGTTCCAGTACAGCCTGGGCAACATAAGGAGACCCCATCTCTAAAAAATAAACAAGTAGACTTTTTAAGTGTTAAGCATTTATATTCAAAATAAATTTTATAATATTCGATAATACTGAATATGCTGTTTCGAACTTCAAATGCGCATGCAAAACCACACATGGGAGATTCTGCCAGCCCCAAAGAGGCATCTCCTAGAAGCCCAGAGTTGCTGTTGTTTACGGCCCTGCCTCCAGATCAGCTGCATGCATATAGCAACAGGACTCTGGGTCGAGGCCAAATTCATCACATAGCTTTAACAATTATCATTAAGGTCTCCAGCCATTCTCCCTGGGCAAGAGCACCACGGCCAGATTATTGCTTTCTCCGTATCGTCTAGGCTTGCCCCTCCCATTCCCCTTCTCATTTTTTGTGGCTTGGGCCCAGTTATCCAAAGCAGAAACCCTTTTACTCATTAAGGTAACATATTCTGCATCTCATTTAAATAAAATATGCTTTTAGGTTTCTGGTACAAACATAATACTCCATTTTAACAAATGTGCTCACTTGCCTCCAGGAGACCTCCAAACACACACACACACACACACACACACACACGTGCTTCTTGGCTGAAAACCAAAAGCTGTCACTGAGAAGAAAAAGCAATGAGAAAAATCCATTCAGTGCCAAAGGTAATGGCTTTGTTTTAATAGGTGTTGGTGCCTTGATGAAAGCATTTTCTTTTAAAATGTTAGTATATTGAGAAATATTTCAAATACAGAAATTTGAAGAGAAAATGATTGACATACTGAACCACCGTGAGCTCACTGCCCAGCTTTATCTAATCTTAACATTGGCTTCATTGGCCTTTTGTTCTCAAAACAAAGGAAGCACTACAGATAAAAACTGAAGCGCTGATGCAGACTTTTTCATCTGGCTCCTTTCTTTTCCTCGCCAGAGATTCACCAGTTATATTTTCCTACATATTAATGTGTTCATCAAATAGGTTTTGTGCATTTTTGTTTGTTTTGAGACGGACTCTCGCTCTGTTGCCTGGGCTGTACTGCAATGGCACGATCTTGGTTCACTGTAACCTCCAGCCTCCCAGATTCAAGAGATTCTCCTGCTTCAGCCTCCCAAGTAGCTGGGATTACAGGGGTCCCCCACCATGCCTGGCTAATTTTTGTATTTTTGGTAGAGATGGGTTTTCACCATGTTGGCCAAGCTGATCTTGAACTCCTGACCTCAGGTGATCCACCCACCTCGGCCTCCCAAAGTGCTGGGAGGGGTGGGCCACTGGGCCTGGCTGCATACTTTTTAAACTTTATATAGCAAGTATCCTTGCTTTTTAGCACAACATTATATTTTAGAGATTTTGCTGTAACATATATGTAGTTGTAATTAATTTATCTGAACTGCTATATAGTATTCCTGTGGATAACTCTCCTTATTTATCCATTCTTGTCTTCACAGTGATTTAGGGTTTTGTTTTGTTTTGTATTTTTTTTCTATTAAAAACAATGATGGCTGGGCACGGTGGCTCACGCCTGTAATCCCAGCAATTTGGGAGGCCGAGGCGGGTGGATCACCTGAGGTCAGGAGTTTGAGACCAGCCTGACCAACATGGAGAAACCCCATCTCTACTAAAAATACAAAAACAGGCATGGTGGCGGACCCCTGTAATCCCAGCTACTCGGGAGGCTGAGGCAGGAGGATCGCTTGAACCCAGGAAGCACAGGTTGTGGTGAGCTGAGATCACGCCATTGCACTCCAGCCTGGACAACAAGAGTGAAACTCTGTCTCAAAAAAAAAAAAAAACCACACACACACACACACACACACAAAACAACAATGATCACAGCATTTCTTTTTGTTAATGGGTATTGATTCTCTGAGAAGTACGGTAATTTGATAAGGCCAGCCTCACATCTGAAACAGGGCAGACGGGTCTTTCTGACATCAAAGATCAGCATCTATGGGCTAAAGGCTGCCACAGCCAACAGGCTGAGCAACAGAGGAGCAAAATCCCCGTGGCCCTGGAAGTGGGTATAAACTTCCCCCTGCAGCAGTGCTGTTTGTGAAGTGTCTGTCACAGGTCCCAGCATGTTGCTGGCACCATGTGAACAGCAGCCATCATGATTATCACCTGCCTGATCTCCCTGCTTGGCTAGAATCCCAGCCCTCCCCTTCAGCCTCACCTCACAGTGACACTTTTACTCATTAACAGGCCCAAAGGGCTATCACTCATTTTAATGCAATTTCACCCCAACAAACCTATGTAGGCACATCCTGTTCAGCAAGCAAAAAATTTGCTTCACATATAAATAGAGGATAATTCATAACTTTGTTGATTTTTCTTCCTGTCTGTCTTTGGGTATTTATCCAGGGCATTACATGCTGAATCCACTTGCCTTTAATCTTGCCTGAAGAATCAAGGTCGGATTTCCTAACATGGCGTCAAGGGCCCTTCCAACCAGCTCAGCCACTCTTTCCATCTTATATCCAGCCATATCCCACAACCGGCCTCCCAATCTCTGCCTTCCCTTCATAGTGCTGGGCCCTGCATATCCAAGGGGTGTCCAATTAGCCTATAAAATCTAATTCAGATGTCACTTCCTCTCCAAGGCCTTGGCCAGGACCCACGTAGACATAATACATCACTCCTACACTTATGTTCCTGTCACCTTTTCCATGTAACTCTGCAATGCAGTAGCACTTAACAGCATCTTATTTTAATTGTGTAGACATGAGCCCCTCTCGCCCTCTAGACACTGAGCACCTTGTTGTTTTCATAAATTATTTTATCCCCGTGCCTTGCCCTGAGCATAGTGGAGTGAATAAATGTTCCACAAACACATCAAATGTGATTTTCTTCCATGACTAATTTCTAGCAAGAAGAGGATTTCGGCATCTTGGCCTGTGTAAGCTATTGATAGAAGACTCTTTTAGCAGCGAATCTTTAATAAATTATTATAAACACAAAGCCTAAAGCACTTAAACACTTTACCTTGTATGGACATTTTTCCTGCCTGCAGAATTTTTTTAAAGAAATAGACATATTATGTTCTAGTTGTAGTAGAATAGAATTGCAGAACTCCAGCCTTTCCCTAGGTTCTCTGATCCTGATGCTGATGAAAAATGTACATAGATAGCAATAACAACACAATGATGGCAATTATGCCAGGCAAGCTTCATGTAGGACTTGCTATGTGTCAGGCCCTATGCTATGTTGGCTGTACTTTTGCATATTTAACTGGTTCACCAACCTATAAGGTGGATACTACCACTATTTACATTTTGGCATTGAGGGAACTTAGAGGGTTTAAGTAATGTACCCAAAGTTACATGCTGAGTAAATGGCGCAGCTGCTTAACCCTAGAGCCTGAACCTTTAGCCATTCATTAATTAGGTTATACCACGCTGCCATCATAGAAACCGAGCTTCATTTTCAAAGCGATTTCACAATGTGTTGCTTATTCCTCACAACAACCCTAGGACGTTGCATCAACCCAGGTAAAATGCCCATCGCCCCATTTTATAAGTTATATAGCTATGGGTCAAGTAATTTATGTAGCTAGGCACAGTGGCTCACAACTGCAATCCCAGCACTTTGGGAGGCCGAGGTGGGGTGATCACTTGAGGCCAGAAGTTCAAGACTAGTGTGGGGAACACAGTGATACCTTGTCTCTACAAAAAGTTACAAAAAATTAGCTGGGCATGGTGGTGCGTACCTGTGGTCCCATATAATCGGGAGGCTGAGATGGGAGAATCGCTTGAGCCTGGGAGGTCAAGGCTGCAGTGAGCCAAGATTGCACCACTGCACCCCAGCCTGGGTAACAGAGGTGGACCCCATCTCAAAAAAAAAAAAAAAAGTTTACATGACATGCTCAGAGATCCATGGCTAGTAGTTACTGAATCAGCCAGAGCAGGCTAGGTTATGCTGTGGTAACAAAGAGCCCCTATATCAGTGACTTAAAACAAGTAAGAGTTTGTTTCTCCTTCGGGCTATGTATCCACTGTGGGCCTCCCAGGCTCTGCTCCATGCCTTCATCTTCATTCTGATCCTGAATATTGCCAGTCATCATGGCCGAGGAAATGAGAATGTGACAAACTATGCGCTGATTCTTAGACACAACTACATAGACAGAGGCCATTTCACATTCACTTCATTGGTCAACCCTAGCCACGTTGCCACACTTGAATTCAGCTGGGGAAGAAGAATCCTCCGTGATCCTTCCACAGAGAGGGACACCAAGTAGTGCAGCCCACCACAAGGAGTAACAGCATCAGGACCTAAACCCAAAGATGCAACCTCCCTTGAAGTCAGTGAGTTGTCCCAGAGTAACGAATTTCTCTCCTTCACGCCTGCATCCCTGATGGGTTTCCTGAATGAATGAATCCTTGTCTAACGCATTCTCCAGAGCCCCAAGGTGCTTCATCTGAATTTATCAGAAATTCATTTCTACAATTTTCCAGAAAGTTTCAGGAAGAGGATGAGGTAATCTAAACATATGTATACCTACGACTCTGCAAATCCACTCCTAGGTATTTACCCAAGAGAAAAGAGTAATGGCCACTAAATGCATATGGCCACCAAAAGACATATACAAGAATGTTCACAGTAGCTTGATTCATCATTGCTCCAAACTGGAAGCAACCCATTATGCCCAAAGGCATAGTTCTAACATTATCTGAAAGGAAATAAAGCTTCTGAGGTCCAGAGGCATGAGCAGGCTGGCCCAAAGTCACACTTTTACAGGGCAGAGCCGAGGGAAAAGCTACATGTTCTCATGCTATGCCCATCACCCCTCAAGTCACTGAGCCAGAGCTCCCTGCTTCTCTGCCTGTCCTACTCTTTCTGCTCAGCTGAAATACTGTCTTCTTCTCTATAGGTCCCCTAGGACACTAATCACAGCTGCCCTTGACTGGTCCCAGCTGGTGCTGCATAAATTCAATTCCCTCCTCCCTGACCATCGAATCCAGCATCCCAGTGCCCTGGCCAGTTTCCTATAAAAAAAAAAAAAAAGCTCTATACCCTGGTGATTACCTAGCAAACAGAAACAAGTTTGCAATTTCCACATTTGCCCTACAAAAAGAGGATAAAAACATTGAGTCTTTATGTTTACAACTTAGATTTGGCATACCTAAACATGATGAAATATGTAGGAAAAAATAATATAATCTTTTTCTGGACTGCTGTCCCTGAGACAATAAACATATTTATATCATTTAAATCTATTCCAGTGATCTCTTTTGTGCTTATTTTACAAGCACTTCACTTGAAAATTAGTCCTCATGTTAATATAAATGGACAGATATGAAAGCTGAGTGCTTTCTGGAATGACAATGTGAGACAACTTTGAGAAGATGAAAGCTGCTTTCAGAATGGCAAAATGTCCTTCTGCTTCTCTCACATACTGGATGTCTTCAAAGGCCTTCAAATTTTTAAAAATGCATGGTGTGGGCCCACTCTGAGATCTGCCTCTCGATTAGGTCTGGCAAGTGAAGTCACCATCTGTTCTGCTCCAAGAAAGAGAAGGAAGCACAGACGGTCTGGATCATCCAAAGGGGGTTCCCTGGCTCTGATTTTGTTTTTGTTTTTGTTTTTGTTTTAAATATCTAACTTGCGCAATGTCAGGGCAAAGCAAAGTTAACACTGCTTCATTGGAAATAAGAGGCTAACCACACAGGCCAACATCGGCCAACAGGTACATTTTTCAGCAACTGTTTGTTGAGGTACTGCTATGTGCAGAGTAACAGGCAGGTGTGGTAAACATCCCCTAAGCAGGTCGTCTCCTTCTCCTCCTGCGACACCTGCAGAGGCTCCCTTACATCTTGCTGCCGTCTCAGGCTCACCTCTCCTGAATCCCTGACTCATTGACTTCCAAGAGCTGAACCAGGAATGATATTGAGCAAACAAAGATAGATGCCCAAGAGACAAATGCTGAACTGAGTCAAAGGGACCACTGTGGACTAACAGACAGAAAACAAATGAGTAGATAGATCTGTGTCTCTTTTTTTCATTTCAGAGAGGAAACATTGGAAAAATAATCCATAGTATGAGAGTAGCCACAGCCTGCAAATGACTGGTTTGAACTGCCCAAGCCAATGTACTGCATCCATCCGGGCCAGCCTCAGGAGCCTGCACAGCAGGTGCCTGGAAAAATAGCACAGCTTGGTTTCAAGCTATGAGTCACGTGTCAGTCCCTAAGGTCTGCATCATAAAAAGAAGTTACTGAAAGTCATTCATCTGTCCACTGCGAGCAAAACTCTGTGATTTTTTAAAATGGGAAAAATTGGATTGAATTCCCTTTACCTTGTGAAATAAAAGAAAATGTCACCTGCCTTCTCCTGTTCTTCTCCATCCTTTTTTAAAGGGAAGAATTATGTTAGCCATTTTAAAGCCATATTAGGAGCAACTCAGTGACTGCTGTTCATAAACGCATCAAGAATATCACATTTTTTCACACAATACTTCATTAATTTCTCACCACATCCCTTGTGAAACCCATACTGATATTATCTCATTTTACAGATGAGGAACCTGAAGTTTAAAGAGGCCAAAGTCACTTCCAAGACTGACCTCAGACCTCATGACAGAAACACTAGACTCAAGAAGTCCTATTGACAAAGAGTTAGAGAAAGGAACAGAAATCCTAGAGAGGAACTGAATTCAAGAAAGCGTAGAACTGTATGTCAGCCAAATTTATAATCAAATGCAAGAGTGAAATGAAAATTCTTTTAGTCATTCCAGGCCTGGGCTTATTACACAAAGACACACTTTGAAAATAATTTTTAGGAGAAATAGTGCCACAAAAAGAGAAAATAAATTCCTTCCTACTAGGCATGGAAGGAAAAGTGAGTAAATACGTTAACAAGGTTTATTTTTTTAAATAAGCAATGACTTTTAAAAATGTATAAAATCCTAGAACTGAAGATCAATACTAATATGACAGTGGGCAGGAGAGAGAGAGAGACCAGCATGAGGTAAGAACATGCTAATATATTCGCTTTGTTTGGTGGAAGATCTGGAATCTAAGGATAACCCAGAAAAATAGAACTCAAACTTTAAAACTTATAAAATAAAATTTAACGTATCCAGTGGAAAACAGGAAGACAGAGAAAAATCTTTATAAAAGATGTGCAAAATTTTTTTCAAAAAGAAAATTAGAGTAATAAATACTAATGTAATAACTAGTTAATAGAAAAAGCCAAACTAACTGATTAAAAGATGAGATTCTCAGATTTTATTTTGAAAAATATCCAGCAAAATGTTGCCTATAAGAGATGTATTTAAAACAAAAGTAGTACAGGGAGAGGTCATGCAGGAGAAAAATTTTGCACCAGACATTTGTTTCAAATGGCAAGATAAATTGTATTTGAGCTACCGCAGTAGGGGAGAGAGACTTCAATATAGAGCTGAGTTCAACTCCAAAAGCAGCAGAGACAACTTGGGATTTACAGCCAAGGAGCAGACAAGGGGGTCAGTGGGTAGAAAATTACTGAGAGGAACTTAGTTAGATATCAAGAGTAGAGAGATTTTTGCTAAACTGGCTTAACAAGATTCTTGCTAAAGGTTAGGCAACTATTTCGATATCAAGGTGGGGGGATTAATAACTTCATGATATATCAGGGGTGGAAGGGTTCTCTCTAAACTATCTCAGTAGGATTCTTTGCTAGAACTGGGCTCAGCAGGCCAAAGGCAAGACCTAATTGAGAAGAAGATTACTAGAGGCCTGAACGAAGTTTGATCAAAGAGGGAGTTTTTGTCAATTGAAACTAAAAATACAAAAATTAGCTGGGTGTGGTGGCGAGTGCCTGTAATCCCAGCCACTCAGGAGGCTGAGACAGGAGAATCGCTTAAACCCAGGAGGTGGAGGTTGCAGTGAGCCAAAATTGCACCACTGCACTCCAACCTGGGCAACAAGAGCAAGACTCTGTCAAAAAAAAAAAAAAAAAACACCCAAAAAAACACCAGGGTAACCATCTTAATATCAGACTAAATAGAATTTAAGGTAAAAATTATCATAAGGACAGAGGTATGATAAATAATGGTAGACAAAACACTAGATCAAGAAACTATAATGATCATGAACAAAATCCTCTAAATAATATAATATCCAAATACACAAAGCAGCATTGATAAAACTACAGAGAGAAGTAGATAAATCAACCATTGTAGCTGGAGATTGTAGTATTTCCTTCTCTAAAAAACATAAAGAAGACTAAAAGAAAAGTCATGTTATAGAAGAACTAAAAAAAAGTGTGTGTGCATAGGTGTATTGACAACATATGGAACATTTGCAAAATCCTACAATGTACCAGAAGCTTCATAGAGATTATGTCTCTGACCATAAAACGGGAACATTGGAAATCTACAACATATGTCTGAAAACTAAGAAATATTCTGTCTTTGGCAGAAAGAAGAAACAAAAATGAAAATTTAAAGATACTTAGAAGAGAATGAAATAGAAGGCACTCCACATAAGTATTTATGACTACAGATAAATACTAATTACCAAAATCCTGCTGCAAACATCATGCTGAATGGGGGAATTTTCCATGCATTCACTTTATGATCATGAACAAAAAAATAATGCGCACTTTTACCACAACTATAAAACATAGTACTGGAGGTCCTCAAGAAGACCATTGTGCAAGAAAAAGAAATAAAAGAAAAAAAAGAAAACACTGAAAATGAAAAGGTATAATGATCACTATTGATGAATGATATGACCACTTACATAGATCATTCATATAGATGTAATAATCCAGGGTAGATAGATAAAAGATGAACATAAATCGCAGCACACCAACATGGCACATGTATACATATGTAACAAACCTGCATGTTGTGCACCGTAAAACTTAAAGTATACCCTTAAAGCATGTACCCTAAAACTTAAAGTATAATAATAAAATTTAAAAAATAGCATTTCTCTTTATCAGCAATAACAAGAAAATATAATATGAAATAAGATAAAACAAAATAGCAATAAAATCTTTAAAATACCAAGGAATTTTTCTTTCTTTCTTTTTTTTTTTTTGAGATGGAGTCTCGCTCTGTCACCCAGGCTGGAGTGCAGTGGCGCAATCTCAGCTCACTGCCAGCTCCGCCTCCCGGGTTCATGCCATTCTCCTGCCTCAGACTCTGGAGTAGCTGGGACTACAGGTGCCTGCCACCACACCCAGCTAATTTTTTGTATTTTTAGTAGAGACAGGGTTTCACCGTGTTAGCCAGGATGGTCTCGATCTCCTGACCTCGTGATCCACCCGCCTCGGCCTCCCAAAGTGCTGGGATTACAAGTGTGAGCCACCGTGCCCGGCTGGAATTTTTCTAAAAGGAGTGAACAAGCCCTTTCCAGAGAAAATCTAAAACTCTTTCAAAGAATGCTTTTAAAAGGCTTGAACATATGGAAAGATTTACCAAATGTATGTATGAGACGACAACATGATAAAGAAGGGATTTTCTTATAATTAGATTGTATTGGTAAGGTACTTTGGAGAAAATTGACTTTTTTATGTCAGAAGTATCGAAGTACATATATACATATATAAATAAACATGGGTAGATCTTTTAAAATAGCACTGTGTGAAAAGGAAGAAGCAAAACAAAACCATGGTGCAATGCCATCTATGTATATAAAACACATAAAAATAAAACAATACATATATTTTATGAATATACATAAGTGGACTTACTAAACATGTTGGAATGGATGCCTATGAGAGGAGGTAAATGGGGACAGAGGTGAGAGGAAAAAATGACTAAAATAACACAAAATACAGGGAACTTTTCCAAGGACCAATTATGACAGTGTGCCATGAACAAAATGTGGTCTATAAAAAAGTAAGAGGTGGGAAAAAAAATGACATTTGGAGAAAAAAAACTGAGGTAGAAAATAGAATGTACGGCCAGGCTCATTCCTGTAATCCCAGCACCTTGAGAGGCCAAGGTGGGTGGATCACCTGAGGTCAGGAGTTTGAGACCAGCCTGACCAACATGGCAAAACTCATCTCTACTAAAAATACAAAAATTAGCCGGGCATGGTGGTGCACACCTGTAATCCCAGCTATTTGGGAGGCCGAGGCTAGAGAATCACCTGAACCTGGGAGGCAGATGTTGCAGTGAGCTAAGATCGCACCACTGCACTCCTGCCTGGGTGACAAGAGCAAAACTCCATCACAAAAATAAGTAGGTTAATAACAATAAGAGAGAAAATAGGATGTACATACATCCTCAAGAACTTAGTATTAGAAGCTACTAGGTCATGAGAACAATAATAAAGAAAATCTGTAACAGTTGATGAAGCATAAAAATAAGAGCATTCAGATTAATCTTTTTCAAAAAAAAGCAGGCCCTAAGTAACCTACACTATTCAAATGACATATTCATGTTCAAAATAAGGAACATTGAGGCCAGGTGCGGTGGCTCACGCCTGTGATCCCAGCACTTTGGGAGGCCGAGGTGGGTGGATCACGAGGTCAGGAGATCGAGACCATCCTGGCTAACACGATGAAACCCTGTCTCTACTAAAAATACAAAAAAATTAGCCGGGCATGGTGGCGGCCGCCTGTAGTCCCAGCTACTTGGAAGGCTGAGTCAGGAGAATGGTGTGAACCCAGGAGGTGGAGCTTGCAGTGAGCAGAGATCTCGCCACTGCACTCCAGCCTGGGCAACAGAGCGAGACTCTGTCTCAAAATAAATAAATAAATAAATAAATAAATAAATAAATAAATAAATAAATGGAACATTCTTTTGTCTTCCAAGTTCTCTGGACTGGAGAGGGTAAGCACATATTCTACAGACAGACCCCTTCCTGGGTTCTTTTTCGGCCTTGGTAGAAGGCAGGTTGTATTGTGGATCTCCAGTTATACCACTTGGTATATTTTCCTATAATTATTCATTTTAAAATAAGGTGACTATAGGAAAACTTATGTATAAAATAAAAGAAAAATAATTAAGTGAAAAAATAATGTCTAGTCAATACGATATGTTTGGCTTTTAGTACCAAATTTGTTAGTAATACATATTTGGATATTTTGAGTACTAGATAGTTTCATTATAATTCTTGTTTTGTTTATTATGGCATTGTACTTGAAATTAAACCCAAATAAAGTGAATCAAAGCTGGCCTATTTCAATTATGTGGTTCAGTTCTTTCTTCAAAAGGGCCAAAACACCATGCTTAAAAGAAATATAGTCAGCATCTGAAAAACCACAAGTCCCAAGTGCTGCTTCCTAGTAAATGAATATAGAAAAATATTCAATTAATTATGATTTAACTCAATAAAAATTACACAAATCTACTTATCATTGCAGCAAGGAAAACAATGGTATATGCTGCCACAATTTAAAAAATAAACATGAAATTGAATGAATTGAAGATTGTCACTATTTTTCTAAGGCATCAAGTAGCACTTGACAGACGTTATCCTACAAGCCACAAGAAGCTTTACTGTGCTGAAGTATTTTAAAATGTCGCATTATATATTAGAATGGGGTTACTTCCAGAAAACTAACCCAGAGCCACTGGTTTCAAAAGCAGGAGCAGCTTTCAGCACATTGGACAGTGACCTTTACCTGCTATTTTCACATGCTGGTGAGCAAGCTGGTTGGAATGTTCTCTTATTCTGCTGCCACGTAAAAAATTATCGACTAAATGTGAGACTCTGAAATTCATCTCTTACTGAGAAACATTTAAGAGCATTATAGAATTCATTTTACTCATGCAATAAATCTACTTAGTAATGAGAAAGAAGAATCCACTTGCAAATATGGAGAAATATTTCCTCAGGCAGTCACACCAGATAAATTATTCACCTCCAACAATATGTCACAAAATGTAATGCCAATAAACTGTTTTTAAATGCAGTGCTCACACATCCAGGAATGACCACCCATGAAATGTTAATGCCTGCCAGTTTTTCTTAAAAGTATGCCTTGTGCATGACTCAGAACTTCTCCTGCATTGATGATAAGAATGGAGCATGTTCAATCGTCTCCTTACAGTGAAAACAAAAAGTGTACTTTAAAAAGATAAATAGGCTCTGAAAATAAATTTCTTTTGTGTGTTTGCTTGATACATGCTTCTAAATAAAATGCTTAAGAAAAATGTAAGCATTCTCTTACTTGTTTAATTTATTAATTTATTTTATTTGTATACATTTAGGGGTACAAGCACAGTTTTGATACATGGATATATTGCGCAGTGGTGAAGTCTGAGCTTTTAGTGTAACCATTACCCAAACAGTGCACATTGTACTCATTACATAATTTCTCACCCCTCAACCTCCTCACCCCCCACAGCCTTCTGAGTCTCCAGTGTCTCTTATTCTATGCTGTGTCCATGAGTACACATTATTTAGCTTCCATTTATAAGTGTATTTTTTAAAGTTCACTAAGTACCTAGGACCTTTTCACATTTCCAAAACTTCCTTAATAACTCTTGTTCATGTAACCCTACAACTTGTTGATAACTACCTTGTTGGTAGGTATAATGACCTCCTCTTAAAAATTAGAAAACCAAATCTCAGAGAGGTCAAGTGACTTGCTAAAGGACACACAGCTAGTAAATTGTGGACTAGGCTTCAAAACTAGCTTTGTCCCACTCCATGTATAATGCTTTTTCTATATATCATGATGCCAATTCACTATAATATGTTTTATATATAATTTTTGCTCAGTGGTTTATCTCACATATAGCAAAATATAAATTTAAACTGTATACTTCATTTTATTAATATAAAATAAAATGTTTATGACATTGAGCTGCCAAATAGTTCTCCAGAGGCCCTGACCTTACCAGCTTTGGGTGTAAAATAAATCCATCTCAGCCTTCTTTCATTCTGTTAAATGACAAATATCCAGGTGGGCCAGGCCTTTTTTTGTTAGGAGAAAGTAAGTAGGTAATTCCTTGCCAAAATTCACACCCCTATTCAGAGAAGAATAATACCATTGTGTAATAGTCCATAAAGAATCCTCCTGTATGTTGTGATGAAGACAGAAGGCAGAAGAAGCAGGGACAGCCTGGGACAAACGAGAGCCCATCTTAGAAGAGGATCTGGTCACACCTCACTGCAATGTCAGGAAACATGGATGATAAAACCAATGTTAGCCTCATGGAGTGGTGTAGTGATGTGGAGCTTGGGACCAGGAGTTAGTCCACAACAACATGACCTTGAGCAAGTTACTGAACTCTCCTGTGCTTTAAGTTCCTTGATTTGGACAAAGGAGATCACAACACAATCTACTTTGCAAGGTACTGCAAGAGTTCAAAGAGTTTATAAGGTGGTGGTTGAACAAATGCCAGCCATTATCATCATCCTAATCCCCATGATATCACTTTTTCAGTTCCAGTAATGTGACCTTTAACAATGTTCAGTACTATTTTCTCCAGGAAACCCCCAAAGGACACTGACATATGGGTGTGAGAGGCCAAAAACATCTCCCTTCCATTCCTCCCCATGTGCTTTACTGAAGAAAACATACAATCTTCTAATATAGCTATGAGTTCTGGACAAGACCAGGATCCTTTTCATCAGTGTGATGGAGACAGCAGGATACCTTACAAATTAAGTAGATAACAGTGCACACTTATTATTTAAATGGAAGGAAGGAAAATGTCATCCATATCATGTCAAAATAACTACATGCAAAAATCCAAATAGATACAAAAAGAAAGAAACACAAAAATATGCTGTACATCTTTGTGAATTAAATATCAAAAATAAATTTGATTTTGGAGAGGTTCATTTTTTTCCTTAAATATCCTTTAATTGGATTAGCTGGGTGTGGTGGCATGTGCCTGTAGTCCCAGCTACTTGGGACGCTCAGGTGGGCTCCACTGAGCCCAGCAGGTTGAGGCTGCAGTGAGCCATGATTGCACCACTGCACTCCAGCCTGAGCAACAGAACAAGACTTTGTCTGAAAAAAGAAAAAGTCCTTTAACTGATATTCAACTGGATGGACAGAACATCTGTTTCAGAAGAAAGTTCCAGTGACAGAATGGAGTAGTTTTCAATAGCGTGCCTCTTTAAAAATGAAAGAAACTTTTATGAATAATTATCTCATTTGGAGTAGATTCATAATAATTTCATTATACTATCATTAGTATATTAGGTATACATGTATATCTGCCTGTGTACATTTATGCAAAATAGTCTGAGAAATCTTAACACAACCATGATGACATTTTGACTTAGAGTTTTTAAACCAGCATTTGAAAAGATGAAGGTCAATTGCATCTGATGGCTTGAATTCTGAATAAAGTGGTGAAGGTCAGATAAATAAGTAAAATGCCAATGATAAAATGAAACATATGGCTTTGAAGTAACAGAGAAGTCATGAGTAAGCATTTTTCAAGATCACAAAGGAAGAAGTAGCTGGCAAGCAATGGAAAAAAACAAGCTAAAGAAGAAAGAAATTGGGGAATAGAAAGGTACCACAGTGATGAATCGAAAGGCAGCACAGGCTCCAATGGCAGGGCCTTGGGGAAGATTCTTTAAAGAGGGGGTATTTTAGAGCACATTAACCAAAGCCCAATTTTTCCCCAAGAAATAACTGACAATTATTCATCAAATCTCACAAAATCTGACATCCAATTTATGATGCCCAGGTAAGGTATTAATAGATAACACTGATTGAGAAGTTACTATATGCCTAAAGAGATCAGAATTCAAAATCTGGTAAATAGAGGTCAGAATTCAAAATCTCATCTGTCTGACTCCAGAGCCCATGAACTTCCACTCAGTGAATTACCTTTCTTGCTGAGAATGGGCACTTTGGCAAGTTGCTTTTATGCTGCAAGGGTTTTAGGGGACTCTATTTAATAGGACTTTGTGCCAGGTTCTGTGCTAGGTACTGGGGCAACAGAGATGAATAAGAAATGTATTCTTCAAGTCTCTCTCATGCACTGAATTCACAATATTGTGACTGTTAAGTGTTCTAGGCACTTCATAGAAGATGAAGGTGGATACAGTGTTTTCTTAACAATACTAGCAATTAAATAACTCCTGAAGATATTGCAGTTTTTTTTCCCCAGGTGATTATTTGTGGTGTCAAGCAAGTTGTGAAAATAAGACATGTAGAAACGATGAGCAGATGATAATGACAACATTTTCAAAAACCGGGAGGAAAATTCAATTTATGTTCCATCCTGTCCTTGGCAAATAGTCAGTTTCCTCCCCGTCTGTTTTCCTGCTAATCACAAGCGAATGTGGATCTGGCTTGTTTACTTCTTTGATCTGTTTGCTCATTGACATTCACACAGCTTTGAGACTGGGGTTTTTATTTCTTTTGTCATCTTAATGAATGCCTGGGCAAATACATAGCAAAATGACTGTGAAGCTCAATAAAACCAATTCAACAGGGGAACTTAGGCTATGGGGAAGGCAAGATGACATCTTATAAACAAGAAAATAACCTATGATGGCACCTACTGTGTCATGTGGAGTTTTGGAGAAATAGGTCTCAAAGTTTGGACTCATAAAAAGTTGTGCAGCTTAAGCTGGATATTAAAACTGGATGTAAATGCAAATGAAGCAGAGAACCAGTTATCTAGACAGTTCCTATCTGAACTATTTCTTTAGGAAGTGTCTATGTAACTAAGGAAAAATATTTTCTGGTCAATTGGTCAATCATGTTGATTCTCTACTTGATATTTCAACAGTATACAATAGAAAGTCAAAGAGAAGTATCTGGGTAATCCAAGAGAAGATCAACTTTCCCCATATTTATGTGGATAATTTAATTCTAATTTGTATGTAATCTAGATTCCATGGTAATTACAGCTATTATTCATTTTTCATCCTTCAGCTCTCAACTCAAAAGCCAACTCCTCAAGTAAGTCTTTCTAGACCCCAGACAAGGTTAAGTCCCCATGTTAATCACTCCAAATGATGCCTTCTCCTTTGATTGTATAGGACTACATATTTTTAATGTCCGTCTCTTCCTTAGAATATGCACTCCATGAGCACTGGATCTGAACTGAGTCTCTCCAGCCCTGTCTCGGCTCCTGGCACATAACAGGTACTCAAAAGAGGCTGTGAACATGAAGAGGGAGTGCAAATCTTAAAGCCTATGGGTATACAGATGAATGACAGCTCTCTAGTACTTTCCAAACTTGGCAGTTGTGTGTACATCTACATGCATTTGAGTTTGGTTTATGATTAATTAATATCCAGCAGAATTGTGAATTTCTTTCCTATAATGAATGGCATTTTTTAAATGGTAGGGAAAAGAAAATTTCGATGAGGTTCCTATAATGAAGGACTCAAAGAGGTGCTGCTGACTTCTGCCATAAGAACAGACTCCTGGAATAGTTTCTTCCAGCTATGACTTCATGCTGACCCATCGTAGATGCCCTTGTGGTCAGTGGCACGCGTTTGAGAGATGGCTATGTGGGCTCATGATAAAGTGTGGAGCTCAGAACAACCACAGCTGACTGGCCTTCAAGAGAATCAAGTTCAAGAACTTGCCCTAAGTAGTATCATCAGAACTATCATTGTCATTGGAACCCTATTCAGGTCCATAATCTTATTTCAGAGACTGAAAATAGGAACATCTAGATTTTGAGCTTTTTGAGCTACCTTTTCTTTAGTTATTCATGTATGCATGCATTCAACTAATATTAATTGAGAACTTGCTATGTGCCAGCCACAACGTGAGGCTCTAAATTTAGTGCAGGGCCTGAAGCAAAGCAGGTGCTCAACCATAATGATGGTTAGATGGATGGTCACACGTCCAGCCTTGAGAGGTTTCTGAAAAGGAGAGCGCTTCTTGCTTGTACTGATCCTTGATTTAAATTAATCATAGGAAAAGCATTTCTCTTCTGTTTCATATAAGCCTTGTCTCTCCTACTTGCATTTACTTTGAAGTGCTAGTATGTCTTTTTACTTTGAATGCACTTTTTATCAGAAGGCCAGTGATAATGTGGTTCTATACAATCTTACACCTAGAAATGTGTATTTTAAAACAAAAGAAGTGCAAAATGTCTCCTTGTCCTTTAGACTTAGGCTCTTAAAAATGCCTAACATGTAAATACATATATACATATATGTGTCTATCTATCGATATGTAATCTAATCTAATCTGTATACTGCACATAGACATACAATTCAGTTTGAACTAAAATCTTTCTAGTTTGAAGAGACCAGAAGCCATGAATTTTCTTACATTACTTTGCAAATATCCCAATACAGATTCAACCATGCCTCCTACATGAAAGAAGTGACATGTGACGACCTCCTTACTCAGAAAGTTGACAGCCTCATGATGGTTGTCAAGCTGATTACTCCATTTGGCCACTGTTTATCTAATTGGTTAACTGAGTGAGTCATTATTTACAGATAATAAGCTGAAAACAAAAACATCTGTCAAAAAATTTTAGGATAGTAAGAAATAGTGTTCTTATATGACTGACTCAATTAACCAATTAGATAAAAAATGGCCCAGTGGAATAATCAGTTTGGCAACCATCATGAGACTGTCAATTTTCTGAGTAAGGAGTTCGTCACATGTCACTTCTTTCATGTAGGAGTCACGGCTGAATCTGTACTGGGGTATTTGCAAAGTAATATAAGAAAATTCACGGCATCTGGTCTCTTCAAACCCGAAAGATTTTAGTTCAAACTGAATTGTATGTCTCTGTGCAGTATACATCAAGATTAGATTAGCTTGATAATAGATAATCACATATATGTATATATGTATTTACATGATAGGCATTTTTAGGAGCATGAGTCTAAAGGACAAGGAGAAATTTTGCACTGTCTTCTTTTAAAATACTTAACACATTTCTAGGTATAAGATTTTATGGAACCAAATTAGTTCACTGGGAAATAAGAAAGTCTTCTCGGGCTGGGCACTGTGGCTCACGCCTGTAATCCCAGCACTTTGGGAGGCCGAGGCTGGCGGATCACGAGGTCAGGAGATCGAGACCATCCTGGCTGACACAGTGAAACCCCATCTCTACTAAAAATACAAAAAATTATCTGGGCATGTTGGCGCATGCCTGTAGTCCCAGCTACTCGGGAGGCTGAGGCAGAAGAATCACTTGAACCCAGGAGATGGAGGTTGCAGTAAGCCAAGATCACATCCTTGCACTCCAGCCTGGGCTACACAGCGAGACTCCATCTCAAAAAAAAAAAGAAAGTCTTCCCTTCTTCCCTTTACTTTCCCTTAAGACACCCAATAGATCAGCTTGTGACACATCAATGAGATAAAATTTTGATTTTTTTATTAGTGGGGAAAAGGTGACATAGGCAGGCAGCTTACATTTGCTCTGACAAATACTTTGTTGGAAACTTACTCTTTTCCAGACTGCTTCATTTATACCAGAACAGGACACTATATATTTGTGTGTCTGAGATGTGCTCCCATACAGCGACATAGCTGCAGGGCTGAGAGAAAGGCTTCCACCCATCCATGCTCTTGGAGAACTTCACGGCGATCCGTCTCCCCTTGGCATCTCTTCTATGACCCTCAAAAGAGAAGTCTCCCCAACCCCAGATCAAGACAGCTGGGTCTGAGCTCACCTTCTCTCTGCTCAGTGTCTGTCCCTCCAGCTGAATCCCACTGGGGATGCCATCAGGCTCAGAAGGCTCAATGCTGAGAAACTGGCCCATCCAGGAGTGGCCTGAACCATCTTTTAATGAGCTACATAGAAATGTCACAAATTTGGAGGGATATTGTAGAAAAAGCTTCTCTCTGACTATCACTACACTAGATTCCATTTGTTCCTGAATTAAAATTCCCTCCATGGGCACTTCTCCAAAGTGCAAACTGCCCGAGCTAGCCAGGAGCTTCCTGCATGCTGGATCCCACCTAATGATGAATATTATTTAATCACAAAGATAATGGAAGGTAGGATGGGACAGTGCAGGAACTTAGAGGAGTAATGCTTGTTTTAAATTAAGCCTTTTTTTTTTCTCCCTAAACAAAGGATAACACAGCATTCAACATTCAATTTCCAACCAGGAATGGAACTAAAATGAATGGAGTACCTACGAAGCACTCTCGGTTTACATAACTATCACACACAGCACTATTGCAATGGTAACAGCAAAGTCTAATTACCAACCCCAATGAAGCATAAAGAACTTAAGTCATTTTGTCTAAATCCACAAAGAGAGTGAAGCTGAGAATCAAAGCCAGGTTTCTCTGTCAAGTCAGACTTTCTTAACCAGAGAACCTTCTATTTCTCATATTCTATTGCACTTCATCAGTCATTTGCTCATTTCAGAATTGGAGTTGCTAAAGGCTGTATCTCTACAATGTTCCACTGACTCTTCAGAAACCTGTTGGTATTAGACTTTTCAGACAAGTGGTCAGAAGGCTCATGCAATCCGTTGCAAAATAAATGCAGAAAATGATGAACGAGTATATTTTCTCACACAGATACTGGCTGGCTTGATTTGAGGACTGTTGCAGTGGTCCTCAACATGCATTGAAACCCAAAATCCCAAGGATGAAGTGGAAACCCTCAGATAGATAAGAAAAAGACATCAAAGTACTGAAAAGATAATCAGAGGAAGAGACTTGCACGTCAGAGGATGGCAAGATCTGAGAGAACCAAAAGGAAAGGTCCTTCTGCCCAACATTTTCTCCAGCTGGTTTACAAGATGGCTTTGATTCTGATGTTGAAATATTCACCTATATTTTCCTGCATTTCTTCTGTGGGGCTTCCTGTTGAAGAACTTCCAGTCATTTGGAACAGACTGGGAACATTTCTTCCAGGTTGGAACTGGGCAACCACTTAGGAAAGTCATGAGGTGTGGACCCAGGATGGGTAAGTTTGGATGGGTTGAAGGCAAAGAGGCAGGCAGGGAGGACTGAGGACAGGGCAGGACAGTGGCCCTGGGTGGGCCACTCTACTGGGGGAAGTAGAATCGTGATACAATCTACAGGAGAGCCTTTGCAGAGAACAACCCAGAAGGCAGTGCTCCTGGTTTGGCTTTAACTAGAACTGAGAGCATTAAACAACCTGGTAAGATCAGACCCTGCCTAAGGCTCTCCGGTGGCTTCCAACACAGCAAGAATCAAATCCCAGCTCCTTGACACAGCTCGTACCATGCACTGGTGGCCAAGCCCCTGCAGTCCCACAACTCCTTCTCCTGCACTCTCCTTGCCCTCCTCTACTCCAGCTTTATCGGCTTCTTTCTGTTCAAACACACTGCACTCGTGCCTCCTTAGGGCATGTCGCCATGCTTTTTCTCCCTGGAATCCTCTTCCAATGGCCTCTACATGCCTGCCTCCTTCTCAGCACTTGGCCTTTTGTCTAAATGTCTCCTCCTCATAGAGGCCCACTCCTCATCACACCAACCAAAAAGTGCCTCCTTTTCCTCCAAAATAATTTCTCCCTAGAGCAGTCTCCTCTTTGTTTCTTTCAAAGCAGTTATCACAGTGTGGTATCCTCTTGCTATTGATTTATCCACCCGTGTATTGTCTGGACTTTTCCACTAGAAAAAAAAAATGCCCCTGAAAGCCAGGCTCTTACTCATCTTGGTGTACTTGGCAGGCAAGAACAATAATAGCAATATTTATATAACCTTTATGATGAGCCAGATACTGTTTTTAGTACTTTACATATATTAATTCACTGAATCCTTTGGGGTGGAATTATTGTTCTCACCATCTCCCGGATATGAAGCCAAAGTGCAGAGAGGTTCGGCAACTTTCCCAAAGTCACACAGCTATCAGGACAAGAGCTGGAAACCTAAAGAAGCTGTCTCCAGAGTGGAAACTTGAACCACTCTGCCCTCCTGCTTCTATGTGTTGGGGGAGGACAGCAGACTTCCTAGAAGGAGACAGAGAGAGGCTGTGGGGGTCTCACATCAGCCTGCCTATACCCAGTCCTCCTCATTTGTGCCTCCCTCTGTGCCCTCTGTTCTGAGGATCCCATATGCCAGAAGAAGAAGAAGAAGAAGAAGACATGGTGGGACCAAAATGCTGTATCCAGGGAGGGAATGGGTTTGCTTAGTGTGATCCTCAGAGGCTGAGCTGTGTCTTCTGTATCTTAGTAGGCCCCGTGCCTAGCACAGAGCCTGACATATAGGAGACCTTGAAGGGAAGAGAGAGGGAGGTTTCCACACTGGGAAGGGTGAGGAGGGCTTTCCTGGCAGAGAGAAAAGCACATGCAAATGTTTTAGCTTATAAGCCGAGATGGCACCGGCAGGGAAAGCTGTGGGCTACAGTGCAAGGGACAGGGATGCAGAGGGGAAGGGGAAGAGGCTGAAAAGATAGGCTGTGGCCAGACCGAGAAGAGCTCTGAATGCCCAGTGAGGGAGTTCAGGCTTTTCTCCTCTACTGATTGTTTTTATTTTACTGAGGTGTAACTTACATATACCAATTTTAAGTGTACATTTGATGTGTTTTGACAAAATGTACACATACACTTAACCCCCACCACAATTATGATAAGCAACATTTCTATCACCCCAAAACATCTGCTTATCACTAAAGGTTTTTATCCAACAGAGTGATACAGATTGCTGTTTCAGAAGGATGATTCTGCAGATGGTGTGAAGAGGGGGTGGATAAAGGAGGGGTGGAAGATGATGTCTTCAGTCATGGAGCAAGATAGATCCACCAACAGCCAACCACTTTAAAACACTCCGTGGAACATTGTTAATTCACAGACTTTGTCAAAATGCCAAAAGAAAAACAGCAAAACTGGTCTGTGTGGGCTAGGCATAGGGGTTTTTGTGAGAGCAAGCGATTGTTGCCGATCAACAAAGCCACAGCAATCCATACTAATCACGAGGAGAGATGACGTCCATTTTCGCTGGGTCTGTATGTTTTATGACTCTAGGCACGGCCTGAGACCCATTCCAACCAACCGCTCTGAGAAAATTAGCTGCCAACATGACACACGACCCAAACCAACAGACCAGGGGAGCATAAAGTGACGTCCACTGCAGTCTATTGCACTGAGTGCGGCTGTCACGAGAGCCACCACAGCAGCAGAGAGGCAGCCTGGCCCGGCCAGTCAAGACACATGTGCCACCAACTCACAATATCAAACAGCCAAATGCTTTGTGCTCAGAAATAGTTAACTAGTTTTGTGAAGTACTTACTGTATGTTTTACATAAATTAACTGATTTAATAACCTTAACTCCATTAGGTAAATACTATTCATAGCTTCATTTTAGAGATGATAAAGCTGAGGTACAGAGAGGTCTAGCCACTTGCCTAAGATCATACAGCAGAGCTATGTTTCAGAGCCCAGTTCCAGGGACCCCAACACCATGACCCCCATGCTTCCCTGCCTTTTCCATAGCATAATAGTTACGAGCACAGGTTTCAAAGACAGACTGATCGAGATCCATATTCTGGTTTTGCCACTAACCAGCTGTGTGATGTCAAGACATCATGTCTCTGAGCCGTAGTTTCCTCATCTGCAAAATGGACAGAGCTGCTGAGAAGACTTCAGTGTGCAATGGCACCTGGCACAGAGTGAGTCCACAACGAAGAGGGTATGTAATAATATTTATTTGGTAGCTCACAAACCCTATTTATTCCAAGATACACATTATTCAAACTTCACAGTCAGCCACCTAAAAAAAACCTAAATACGAATCAACTCTTCTTGATTTTAATTAAAGCTTTATTATCCCATTAGATCAGGAAAAATTTCCGTAGAAGCATTTATTCATTTGAACAATATTAAGTACTTGCCTGATGCCGAACACTGTTCTAGTTTCTGAAATTACAATGGTGAATCCAAGAGGAAAATCACTGACCTCAGGGCAGGGACAGTCAGATATTTTTAATGTATTTTTAAACCAAGTTTGTATAATGTTCTTTTTAATTTTAAAAATCTAACAAATCAGGCTGGGCACAGTGGCTCATGCATGTAATCCCAGGATTTTGGGAGGCTGAGGCAGCAGATCACCTGAGGTCAGGAGTTCAAGACCAGCCTGGCCAACATGGTAAAACTCTGTCTCTATTAAAAATACAAAAATTAGCTGGGTGTGGTAGCACATGCCTATAGTTCCAGCTACTCAGGAGGCTGAGGCAGGAGAGTTGCTTGAACCTGAGTGGTAGAGGTTGCAGTGAGCCGAGATTGTGCCACTGAACTCCAGCCTGGGCAACAGAGTGAGACTCCGTCTCAAAAAAAAAAAAAGAATCCAACAAATCAGCATATATCTCTCTAATAAGGCTGTGGAGGTAATCTAAAAAAATGCAGGTGTCTGTCTTTTGACTGGAATTATACCAACGCATGCACTGACACTGCAGTCTCATAAGAAACATACTTAATTAAAAAATTTTGGTGGTCAAGGTCTTTAAAAAATATGGACCTACAAAGACAAATTAAATAACAGTAATTTTTAAAATTGTTTTAAACCCTTGATGATTTAAAACCAGCAAAAAGTAAAAACCCTGGGCTAAAATAAATCACTGGATGGTGTCTAAGGCCCCTTCAACCATCGGAAAGTAATTGATTCTCTTCAGTCAATTTTAAACATTGCTTTTGCAGTCTTATTGCGCTGCTGATTTTCCCAGTGAAAACAACAGGGATGTTAAGCAAGAAAAAATTTCCAGGCTGCTAAATGAATATCTGACTGGTTCTTTCTCATATCTCAGCTCAACCAGGGCCTCTTTCAAGAATCCTCCATAACCATAACCTTCCTAGCTAAAGTAGCTCCACACCCTTCTGCTTCTACCCATTACCCTATTTCATTTCTCCGTGTCACTTATCACCACCTGAAATTATTTCATTCATTGATCAGTTACTTGTTTCTTGTCTGACTCACACATTAGAATGTAAGCTCCATGGGCTAGGGTCTCGCCTGCTTTTCCCCCACAGCATCCCTAGCAGCCAGAATGCTGCCTGGTGCACATACTTGTCGAGTGAGTAGATGAATAGCAAAACTAGTGTATTCCTGTGAAAGGGTCTCCTAGCTCAGCTGCAGTTAGGAAGGAGAAGCAGGTACATATTACTAAGTTCTCCTTAAATAGCCTACAAAACAGGGTGGGGGTGGGGGATGGGGGGCCGTCTTTCATTCATTCGTTCACTGGACAGATGTTTACTGAGCATCTACTGCAGATCAAGTACTGAACCATGCTGGCTACATGCAGGAGAGTGAAATAGACCTAGCCCAGGTTCTTAAAGAAGACATTATTGCACAAGCCCAAGCCTGGAACTTTTGCAAAGCATACACTGATGAGGCTACTTCAGAGATATAATGTATCTAAAACCCTCAGCATGGTCCCTGGAGCATAGTAACCACCCAGTAACCGATGACCATGATGAGGAGGAGGAGGAGGAGAAACAGAATGAGATGATGGTGATTATTACTACTTCATATGCAGAAAAACAAAGTAACCTCCTCATCATCAAATGTAACCTCAGACATCAAATGAGTAATAAATATCTACAGGGGTCATTAAAAAAATATACATCATCTGCCCCTGGACTAACCAGGGGAATTCACTATAGGTTCTCTCTGCAGATAAGAAGAATCACCATGGACAAGACTAATTATGTGTTTCACTGTAATATCAGAAGCTGCATCCTTGCCATCATTTATATCATTAATAATGTACCTGGGGCTTCTGGTTCTGGAAAAGATAGAATGAGTACACTCTATTCTTTCTCTCCCACTGATTAGAACTAAAATCTCTGGACAATTTAGATAAAGCAACTGTATGAGAGGATTCTAAAAAATAAATAATAGCAGGCATGCTGGGGTGGAAAATTACAACTCAAAGAACAACCAATACAACGAGTTTCCTGGTTTAATTTTTTTTTCAGTTCTCCCAGCTTAGACTCTAGGGTGGCTCACATCCCAGAACTGCACAGCAGGCACAGATGGAAAAATCTCCAAGAGAAACTTTCTTTTTCTAGCCTGAAGACTGGAAAAGGGGGCCCCTGTGGAACATAGGATGTGGGAGGTATCCCCTTTTTCCCCCTTTTTCCTCTGCTGGCCCTGTCTCAAGGCAAGCCCCAGGCATGAACCAGCACTCCCACAGCAGCTGCAGGAATACCGGCCATAAGGGCACCCACAACTCAGAGAAAATCCTACTCATTGACCAGAGAAATTGGCCTCTTTGGTCTGAAGAGTGTGTGAGAAATTTCTTTTTTTTCTCTCTCTCTCTTTCTCGTATCTCACCATTTTGCCCAAAGGTAGACCCATGCGCAAAAAGCGTGGAACTGTGCAGGGAGGCTAAACTTCAGATTTCTACCAGAAAACCAAGAAAAAGGGACTCTGCGAGCCAGAGACTCCAGGGCAATCACAAATTGAAAGGGGTGGCAAAAACCACCTTCTAAATCTAAGTATGAAATTCTAGTTCATGCCCAAGCTGTGTATATACAGAATCAACTCAAAGCAGTATAGCAAAACCTCTGAGAACTGAACTATAGCAGAGAACATCCCCCAGGTTCTAGACTGACCCCGAGCGGCACATCTGGGGATGAAACCAAATGGCACCACAAAGGCTGTGAAAATTAAATTCACATTGGATCCAGAGCCTACAGGAGGTAGGTCAGCCCTTGCCATCTGAACCTTACTTACTGAGTTGATTACCCACTTTCAAAAAAAAAAAAAAATGAACATTCTTCATAGGATTTTAACAGAACTTAGATTCTTGTAACATAATATTCAAAATCTACAGAATGTAATTTGTGGTAGGATAAATAATAACCCCTGCAAAGATGTCTAATTCTTAATCCCCAGAACCCATGAATATGTTACCTTGCATGGTAAAATGGATTTTGCAAATGTGATGAAGTTAAGAATGTTGAGATGGGGAGATTTCCTGCATTGTATAAGTGAGCCCAGTGTAATCACAGGGCCCTTCTATAAGAGCAGGATGATCAGAATCAGACAAAAAGGAAGTGTGAAGACAAAACCAGAGGTTGAAGTGATGTGTTTTGCAGATGGAGAAAAGGGCCACAAAAAAGGAATGTGGGCACCTCTAAATACGGAAAAGACAAGAAATGTATTCTCTCTTAAAGTCTCCGGAAGAAATGCAGGCCTGCCAACATCTTAATTTTATAATTCTGATCACCAAAACTATAAGAATAAATTCGCCTTAAACCAAGAGTTTGTGGTAATTTGTTACATCAGTAATAAGAAACTTATACACAATTTAAAATTACCCAAACAAAAAAGCTGGGAGAATATAATTAACTCTCAAGGGAAAAGATAGAAGATACCAATACCAAGATGACCAGATGTTGAGATTATCAGACAAAGACCTTAAAAAAACTACTGTAACCATATTCCCTGAAATAACGGTAAACACTCTTTAAATTAATTAAAAGAAATTCTCAGCACAGAAATAAAAACTATACAAAAAACTAAAAATTACAATAACTGAAATTATAAACTCCCTGTATGGATTCAACAGAGGAATAAAGATGACTCAGGAAAGAGCTGATGAACTTGAAAATAGGTCAATCAAAAGTATCTAATCTGAATAATAGAGGATATAAAAAAAGTCATATAGATTCAGGACCTATGGAACTATATCAAAAGTTCTAAAATTCATGCTATTGGGGTCTCTAAAGAGGAGGAGAAAAAGATTGGTGCTGAAAAAATTTTTTAACAATTTTAACAAATGAGTAAATACTCTTCAAATTTATTATAGGTCATAAATTTACATATTCAAGAAGTTTAGTGAAACTCAAATAGGATAAACTCAAAGAAAACTATGACCAGACACATTTTAATCAAACTGTGGAAAACCTAAGATACATATAATTATATTTAAAATATTTTTAAATTAACCATTATATGCAGTGTAATTACATATTGCATGGCAGCGTTTCTCAACCAGTTTGGTTTTGCCACCCGGGAGACATCTGACAAGATCAGATGTTTCCAACTTCTTAATTTTTCTCACATTGGGAGTGGACTGCTATTGGTACCTAATATGCTAAGGATACTACTATACATCCTACAGGACAGAAGCCTCACAACAAAGAATATCTAACCCAAAATGTCAATAATGCGCAAGTTAAGAACTGCTGATATTAAGTGAACAACAATTCAAATGACTGCAGATTTCTCACAAGAAATCATGGAAGCCAGAAAACAATGGAACATTTTTAAGTGCTGAAAGAAAAGGATCGTCCACCCAGAATTCTATATTCAGTGAAAACGTCCTTCAAGAATAAAGGCAAAATAAAGATATTTACAGATGAAGAAAAACAAAGAGAATTTGTTTTCAGCAGTTCTGATCTAAAAGAGACAACAAATGAAGTTATTCAAGTAGAAAGGAAATAACACTAGAAAAAACCTAGAAATGGTAATATCTGGATAAACATAATTGACTATTTTTCTCCTCGAATTCTTTAAAATATGTATGACTGTTGAAATTTGGAAGAAGTGGTGCTGTGACTTGGGCTATAAGCAGAAGAAAATGGAAGACAATGCAAATCTATGAAGACAGATCACTTTCCTCCCTCAGGTCTGTCTCCTACGGTGACGTCAGAGACTTTAAGGGCTCAAATATAGTCATTCCTCAGAATTCATAGAGGATTAGTTCTAGGACCCCCTCGGTGGATACCAAAATCCACAGATGCTCAAGTTCCTTATATTAAATGGTGTAATATTTGTATATAACCTATGCACAGCCTGCCATACAGTTTAAATCATCTGCATTACTTATAATAACTAATACAATATAAGTGCTATGTAAATTGTTGTTATACTGTATTGTTTAGGGAGTAATGACAAGAAAAAAGCCTATACATGTTCTATACTGATACAATCATCCTTTAAAAAAGTAAAATTTTTTTTTGAGACAGAGTCTTGCTCTTGTCGCCCAGGCTAGAGTGCAATGATGCAATCTCGGCTCACTGCGACCTCCACCTCCTGGGTTCAAGTTCTAGCATCCGAAGTAGCTGGGATTACAGGGGCCTGCCACCATGCCTGGCTAATTTTTGTATTTTTAGTAGAGACAGGGTTTCAACATATTGGCCAGGCTGGTCTCAAACTCCTGACCTCAGGTGATCCACCCACCTCTCCCTCTCAAAGTGCTGGGATTACAGGCATGAGCCCCCACGTCCAGCCTAAAAAAATTTTTTGATCCATGGCTGCCTGAATCCACAGATGCAGATGCCAAAGATATGAAGGGCTGCTGTACTAAAAAACACAGATAAACACCTGTAATTTTGTAATTTTTAGAAAAGTAAAAACATAAGGAAAAGTACAAGTCCCCTCTGTCCTATCCAATCCCAATCACAGAAATAACCACTTTTAACAGCATGCCCTCGAATGGTCTTGCATGTCTCTCCACTGTCCAGCCCTACACATATTAACATCAATATATCCATATGTGTGTAAACATATTCATCTATATATAAATATAAAATGTTTTAATGGATTCATGCTCAATCTTTTGATCTATGAATAGCTTTTTCATTTATGGTATATCATTATGGTAGGCAGAATTCTTATATAGTCTTCAATATTCCTAGACCCTAGTGTACATATACTTTCTCCCACTTATTCAATCAAACATGAATCCAGATGTTAATGTAAAGAAATTCTGCAGATATAGTTAAGGTCCCAAATAGGTTCCACTAAAAATAGGGAGACAATTACATAAACTCTTTAAATTTGCGTGTAGAGGTCAGAGACAGAGGAAGTCACAGATTCAAAGCATAAGAAGGATTTGACACACTATTCTGGCTTAAAGGTAGAGGTAGACAGGTGATGAGAAATACCAGTGGCCTCAAGGAGCCGAAAGCAGTCCCGTAGCCTTGTAGTATAGTTTGAAGTCAGGTAGCGTGATGCCTCCCACTTTGTTCTTTTTGCTTAGTATTGTCTTGGCAATGTGGGCTCTTTTTTGGTTCCATATGAACTTTAAAGTAGTTTTTTCCAGTTCTGTAAAGAAAGTCGTTGGTAGCTTGATGGGGATGGCATTGAATCTATAAATTACCTTGGGCAGTATGGCCATTTTCACGATACTGATTCTACTGGTACCAAAACAGAGATAATAGACCAATGAAACAGAACAGAGCCCTCAGAAATAATACCACACATCTACAACCATCTGATCTTTGACAAACTTGATAAAAACAAGAAATGGGGAAAGGATTTCCTATTTAATAAATGGTGCTGGGAAAACTGGCTAGCCATATGTAGAAAGCTGAAACTGGATCCCTTCCTTAGACCTCATACAAAAATTAATTCAAGATGGATTAAAGACTTAAATGCTAGACCTAAAACCATAAAAACCCTAGAAGAAAACCTAGGCAATACCATTCAGGACATAGGCATGGCAAGGACTTCATGACTAAAACACCAAAAGCCATGGCAACAAAAGCCAAAATTGACAAATGGGATCTAATTAAAGAGCTTCTGCACAGCAAAAGAAACTACCATCAGAGTGAACAGACGACCTACAGAATGGGAGAAAATTTTTACAATCTACCCATCTGACAAGGGCTAATATCCAGAATCTACAAATAACTTAAACAAATTTACAAGAATAAATCAAACAACCCCACCAAAAAGTGGGCAAAGGATATGAACAGACACTTCTCAAAAGAAGACATTTATACAGCCAACAGACACATGAAAAAATGCTCATCATCACTGGCCATCAGAGAAATGCAAATCAAAACCGCAATGAGATACCATCTCACACCAGTTAGAATGGAGATCATTAAAAAGTCAGGAAACAACAGGTACTGGAGAGGATGTGAAGAAACAGGAACACTTTTACACCGTTGGTGGGACTGTAAACTAGTTCAACCATTGTGGAAGACAGTGTGGCGATTCCTCAGGGATCTAGAACTAGAAATACCATTTGACCCAGCCATCCCATTACTGGGTATATACCCAAAGGATTATAAATCATGCTGCTGTAAAGACACATGCACAGGTATGTTTATTGAGCACTATTCACAATAGCAAAAACTTGGAAACAACCCAAAATGTCCAACAATTATAGACTGGATTAAGAAAATGTGGCACATATACACTATGGAATACTATGCAGCCATAAAAAATGATGAGTTCATGTCCTTTGTAGGGACATGGATGAAGCTGGAAACCATCATTCTGAGCAAACTATCGCAAGGACAGAAAACCAAACACCACATGTTCTCACTCATAGGTGGGAATTGAACAATGAGAACACTTGGACACAGGGTGGGGAACATCACACACAGGAGCCTGTCGTGGGGTGGGGAGACAGGGGAGGGATAGCATTAGGAGAAATACCTAATGTAAATGACGAGTTAATGGGTGCAGCATACAAACATGGCACATGTATACATGTGTAACAAACCTGCGCATTGTGCACATATACCCCAGAACTTAAAGTATAATAAAAACAAAACAAAACAAAAAAAGCAGTCCCTGGTTGACAACCAGCAATGAAACAGGAACTTTGGCCTCCAACCACAAGGAGCTGAATTCTGCCAACAAGAAGAATGAGACTGGAAACTGATTTTTCCCTCAGAGCTTCCAGATAAGAACTCAGTCCAAATGATGCTTTGGTTTTAGCTTGGTGATGCCCTGAGCAGAGAATCCACTTCACTTCCATGCCAGATGTCTGAGCTACAGAGACATAGGCTAATGATTAGGTGTTATTTTATGTTTCTAAATTTGCGGTAATTTGTTACAAAAGAACAAAAAGCTAATAGAATAATATGCAGCTTTCCAAGCCAATGAAAGTAAGTGTTCCTACTTCTTTTGCATAATATTATATTTTTTGCTATTATTTTGATGTAGCAAAATATATTCAAACATATTCCTCTTTATAGAAATTCATCTGGCTCCTACTTCTTGTTATTGTCAAACAACCCATCAACAAACATCTTCATGCATTTGCCTTACTGTATCTGTGGTATTATTTTCTGGAAGAAAGATTGCTAGAAGAGGGATTATGTTACTAAAGACATACACATTTTTCTTTTTAACAGCTATTATTATCCAGTCAATCTCTAAAAAAACTGAATTGATTTATACTCCTCTAAACAGACTGCTCATTTCCTCACACCTTCACAGCATGTATTATCAGATATTAGAAACTGTGCCCAAAAAAAGATAATTCATTGTTTAAATCTTCATTTCTGCAGCTATCTAAGAAAATGTTTGCATTTTACTGTTCACTTATATTGTCATCTGTGGATACCCTGGCTAATTTGAGATTAGATCGTTTGCCTCCTGTCATTTTTATGAGGTTTTGCATAATAAAAAGATTCACTCTTTGTCTTTTATAAAGGATGCAAATACTTTTGTGGGAGACACACAGAGTACTTTGAAGTATACACAGGGGACAAAGTAGACAGGGCCCAGGTGGTGGAAGACACTGAATACCAGATTAACACACTTGTTCTTTGTCCTATAGGCAGAGTGGAGAAAAAAGCATGGATCTTGATCTAGATTCTAGGTTCAAATCCTGGCTCTGCCACTTAGCACTATGACCTGGTACAAGTTAATTAACCTCCCTATGCCTCAGTTCTCTCCTCCCTCTCTAAAATGGGGATGATAATGGCATCTGCATCAGAGTGTTGTTGTGAGAAATAAATGACTTAGAATGTGCAAAGAGCTTAGAACAGTGCCTAATATATTGTAAGCATCAAAAGCATTCATTTTATTTACTTGCATTATTGTCACTTGCATTTTTACATTTTAAAAATCTTTTACCATCCATTTTTAAAATTCTTATGTTGTCAAATATGTATTTTTCTTAATGACCTGTTTTTCACAACTTGCTTAAGAAAATGTTTCAATATGCCATTCTAATATTTTATTGTATACTTTTCCTTTTTACTCAACATTTTTAATAGTTGATTAAGGTACAATTTACATACAAAAAATTCACCCATTTCAGTTTTATGGTTTGATACAATTCAGTAAATTTATACAGTTATACAATCATCACTATAAACCAGTTTTAGAATACTTGCATCACCCCCAAAATTTCCATCATGCCTGTTTGCAGTTACTTTCTGCTGCCTTTCCAGCCCCCAAGAAACCACCCATCTCCATATATTTGGTGTTTTCTAGAAACTTTGTATAAATGGAATCATACAATATGTCATTTCTTGTGTTTAGCTTCTTTCATTTAGCGTATGTTTTGAGGTTAATCCATGGGGCTGCATGCATCCGTGGTTCTATGCTTTTTGTTGCTGAGCAGTTTCACTGTACGGATAAGCCACATTTTGTCTATCCACTCACCAGCTGACAGTCATTTGGATTATTTCCAGTTTGGGCTACTCTTTGACGATTAATTCATCAGAAATTTATTTTACTTATGAGGTTTGAGGTAGGAATCTATTTTTTTTCTAAATGTGTAACAATCCTTTCATCACTATTTAATGAATAACAGTAACTCCACTGATTTTAATTAGTACTTTTATCACACATTAACTTTCTGTTTATCCTTGGATCTATTTTGGGACTCCCTCTTGAAGTCCACTGATTATTTGTGTTTTCATCATAGTGGTTTTATGCTACATTTTATTTTTATTTTATTTATTTACTTATGAGACAGAGTCTCATTCTGTCACCCAGGCTGGAGTGCAGTGGCATGATCTCAGCTCACTGTAACCTCTGTCTCCTGGGTTCAAGTGATTCTCATGTCTCAGCCTCCCGAGTAGCTGAGACTATAGGCATGCACCACCATGCTCAGCTGATTTTTGCATTTTTAGTAGAGATGGGGTTTCACCACGTTGGCTGGGCTGGTCTCGAACTCCTGGCCTCAAGTGATCTGCCTGCCTTGGCCTCCCAGGTGCTGGGATTACAGGTGTGAGCCACTGCCCAACCTATGCTATATTTTAATATCTGGTACAGTAATTACCATTTAGTTATTCTTCTTTATCAAAATTTTCTCAGCCATTTCCACATATGTATTATCTGATATGAAATTTAAAATAAAATTGTCAGCTTCCCACCTTCCAAAAAGATAACATTATGATTCTTATCAGAATTATATTAAATATTTTGGTCGGTTTTGGAAGGATTTTTATATTTATGATGTTAATCTTCCATCCAAGAACATGGCACGTCCTTTCATATATTACTTTGGGAACATTTAATCCTTCTGTAAAAGTTTAAAGTTTCCTTCATGTAGATATTATATTTCTTAAAATTTATATTTTGGTAATTTGTAGTTTTGTCAATTTTTATTTCATTTTATTTCCTAAATCATTTTTGAGAATGGAAAAGGGAAAATTATTTTTGTGTATTCATCTTTTTTCCAGACAAATTTTCTTATTAGTTATAATAATTTTTCACTTAGACACTTAGATTATCCAGATATAAGATGATATAAGAAGCATACAGTGATAATTTTATTCTCTTTTAATATTTAAATCAGCTTTAAATTATTTATTTATTTGACAAATAATAAGTGGATATATTTATGGTCAAATCATTTATTTTCATGGTCGTATTTAGTTCAAACCTTCAAAATTTTGTCAAATGATGCCGTGATAACAAGTATTCATACCTTATTCAAAACTTGAATGGGAATGTCTTCTTTCGATGTAATGCTTGCTATTGATTTCCGATAAGTTTCTTAATCCTCTCTATGAAATATTCTTCTATTCTTATTTCACTTCATGTTTTTATCAAAAATCGTTGCTGAATATTAGCAAATTCTCTTCTGTTATCTAGTGGCTTAGATATATAATTTTTTCTCTAAATTGTTAATGCAATTATTTGGCTAGACAGATTTCTCAATGCTAAGCTATTGTGTGAAGCTTAAAATAACCCCTTTTAGGCAGAGCAGAGCTTCACTGTGTAGGTAATCTGACTATCCAGATATTTCATTTCCAACCCTGTCTCCAAATACCCAGTAAATCATTTGTAAAAGACCGAACATTACATCCAAGAGGTAAGCATGGTTCTTCTGCTAAGCCCAGAAAGGAAGCCAGGCTGCAGGACAGAGAAGCTGAGGTGGTGGGGAGCTTGGCAAATCAGCATCAAGTCAAAATGATAAAGTAGCTGAGCTCTCTAAAGCAAAGTAAGGCAGCAGCTCCTCAACATGCTGTTGGAGACTGATTTCTAGTGCTCTCGATGAAAAGGGCTACTTTTCATCTACTCAGCCTCATCATGACTGGCCACCCTGTCTCCCAAGCCCAAACAGCCTTTAAGCAGCCTCATTTCATTTCTTTCCTACACTAGCACAACCAGGACTGCCTACAACCTTATTAGAGTACCTTGAACTAAATTTGCAAAAGGGCAAACTGGTTAGAAAAGTTACCCCTCTAAGGAGACTCAGCTCCAATGATACACAGCTTAGAGATTGGGAGTAACACTGTGCAAAATCTTTTAAAAAGAAGGAAGAGAGGAAAGAACAAAGGGAGGGAGGGAGGGAGGAGACAGAGAGCAAGAGAGAGAGACAGGGAGAGGGAAAGAGAGAAAAGAGAGAAGAGAAGAGAAGAAGAGAAGAGAAGAGAAGAGAAGAGAAGAGAAGAGAAGAGAAGAGAAGAGAAGAGAAGAGAAGAGGAGAAGAGAAGAGGGGAGGGGAGGGGAGGGGAGGGGAGGGGAGGGGAGGGGAGGGGAGGGGGGGAAGGGAGGGGAGGGGAAATAAAAGAAAAGGTCACCCTTTCTCTAGGCTTTAATCAGCACCCCCTCCCCTACCCCACTAACCCACCAAAACAGGCACTCTTGTCACTAACTACAAAGCCACATCACGTACACTGTCTACAACAGCATCCTAACTGGTCTCTCCAGTTCCTGGATCGTTCCCCTCTAATCTTTCGTTTGTGCTACTCCAAAGTGAGCTCTCTGCAAAACAAATAAATAAAACCACATATTGCCTCATTCATATCATTCTAGGGCACCCCATCACTTTGCAATCCCACTAGCCCAGATTAGAGAACAAAATTTGGATGAAGAGTTAAGTAACTTGCCCAAAGTCACACAACTAGGAAGGGGAAGAACAAGTGCTGAAACCCATGCTTTGCCAGAGAGAGAACTTATCATTGAGACAACAGCACCAAGATGCCCACAAGGGCAGAGCCCTCTTGACCCAAACACCTCTCATTAGGCCCCATCTCCCAACACCATCACATTGGGAGTCAAATTTCAACATGAGCTTTGGTGAGGACAAACAAACCATATCCAAATCACAGCAACAGGTAAACAAACTGAGGGCCAGAGAGGGAAGCCCACAGGCCCACGGGCATACACAGAGGTCAGAACAAAATGGGGACTCAACCAAATCCCCTGAATCCAAAACCAGTGCTCCCCACCTGCGTTCCTGGAACCAGACAGGCCTAGAAGGTCAGAGGGAACTCTCTAGGTGGAGCTAAGAAATCACCTGGTCTGTGGGAGGCACACAGAGTATTTTGAAGTATACACAGGGGACAAAGTAGACAGGGCCCAGGTGGTGGAAGACACTGAATGCCAAACTAACACACTGGTTCTTTGTCCTATAGGCAGAGTGGAGAAAAAAGCATGGATCTTGATCTAGATTCTAGGTTCAAATCCTGGCTCTGCCACTTAGCGCTATGACCTGGTACAAGTTAATTAACCTCCCTATGCCTCAGTTCTCCCCTCCCTCTCTAAAACGGGGATGATAATGGCATCTGCATCAGAGTGTTGCTGTGAGAAATAAATGACTTAGAATGTGCAAAGAGCTTAGAACAGTGCCTAATATATTGTAAGCAGCAAAAGCATTTGTTTTATTATTTTTTATCAAGAGAGCATCACAAAGAAGGCTGTGTTTTAAGATTGTTACTCTGGCCAGAATTATCCTACAGCCAGGAAGAAATGAGGGAAATGTTAACATGTCCTCCTGTGGGGGATGGGCAGGTAGAGAAGAGAAGGAAAAAGAGGAACAAAGCAGCTGGGTCTCCCATGGGGTTCTGAACCTATCTTCTGTTGATCTGGGACACCTCCCTTGATTTCATGCCTTTTTCTTGGAGCCTCACAGAGATTATCTAAGACAGAAACCATTCCTTCCCTGTGCATCCCAAGTGATTTGACTCCCAATCGCTCCAGGACATGCTTCCTGGAAGGTTCTGCAGACTTTGACGGGGTAGAAATGGGAAAAAGGTAAAAATCCTTCCCAAATCCTACTTTGCATTTCCAAGCTCAGCTTCCCCCTCTTTAACCTGCTCCCATGATTTCAGTGTTTGATACTCACAGGGCCTTAACCATTCCCTGACTGACTTAGTCTACAGCTGGGAGTCAAATGCAGCTATAGAGAGCCCTGGGCGGCAAGCAATGAGCTTGTGCCTACACATCTGTTTATCTGAGGCTTTACTTTCTGAATAAAGCATCTGTCCCAACGCTTTATGTAAAAACAAAAATTGCAATTAGCAGCCCACATAAAGGAGGTAGGTTGTTCTCCATGTGGTTTATAAGCCAGAGAAGTTTATGCCTGAGAACAATGGGTTGCAAAGATATTGCACCCTGGAGGTTTTCCAGGAAGTGCTCGAGGCAGGTGATACTGAGTTCCTCTGGGGATTTTGGTTTTCATTCTGAATTGATAGAAAATGATTTGTCTGAGTTTGTTTTCAACTAGAGATTTCCAGAAAGGGATGAATGCTTGACCCTGTATGTTTAAGCCAGGCCAACGGCCATTAAGGCTGACAGCCTAGAGCTATTAGCACGGGTCTCTCCTGTGCAGCTTCCCATCACTAACCTGCTCCCAGGCTGCTGGACTTTCTCCCATTACCATACCCTTGGCTTCAGCTCCTGATTCCTACCTGCCATTCTGTTTAAGGCTAGAGCTTGATTTTCTGAGCTTTCACTAATCTGATGCTTAAAATGTTTTCAGTTGGCTGAGTCACACCCTTCTGGCACTGGAATTCCCCAAATCTCTTATTAGCCTTTTTGAGGTGCACGTGTTCATCAAGTGGCCCTGCACAAGAGAACCCATCTCTAAGAAGTCCATACAGTCACACTGGGCCTCTTGTCCCACTCTAGGGAAGGAAGGAAAGAAGGCTATCTATACCCTTTCCTTACAATTTGGCAGAGAGAATGCAAGCTTACTGAGGCATTTCTTTTCCTAAATGTCTACTCTTAAGTCCCTGGGTCTTGAAGTCAAGTCCCTATGAGACATTTATCCCCAAGCCCCAGCCTGGAGTGACCTGGAAGCTCCTCTGACATGAACATAAAACACTTTTCCATTCCTTGTTTTCTGCTTGACCTTCTTGCTTCTCTCCAACCAAACCCCTCTGCTGAAATTTATTTCTATATCAGCTCATCAGAATATCAATGTCTGGGCCCATGATTTCTTGGAAAGAGAGAACATGGTGTTGAGAGTTACAGTAAATGTGAGTCTACAGAGTGGCCACGTGGGTTTCAGGGACTCTTAAAATGCATGAGGTTCCACTGAGTCCAGATGACTATCTATCTTAATGGTCTGGAACAATGACCACCCACATAAGATCAAAAACCTGAGATCTGATCCTTCTAGTTTTGTCAAATGGCTCAGATTATTTTAAGCTTCCTCTTTAGATAAAATGCAATTTGACTCACCAGTTTTTTTTCTTTTCATAAAGGCTATTGTGAGGGAGTAGGGCATCCTCCTGCAACAAGCAGCGGAGGGAGAAATCAGTCCCCAGCCCTGACCCTCGGGTCTCTGGTAAAACACTGTCATGAGACATGAGACCTCTGGCCACATGCCCTGATCCATGGGCTGAGGCAGAAAGTCTTCTCCTGCATCTTGGGGTCCAGAAGAGGCCAGGGAGCAAAATCTATACAAGGAATGCTGGTTTCTTGCCCCAGAATCTAGGTAAACATTGAATAAAATTATTTAATCTGCCATTTAAGCAAGAAGTGCTTCTAAAGCCACATGCTGGTGACCAGGCAGAGAAGATGGCTAAGCTGGGAAAGAACTGGTGTGTCAGTACCACGTCCATCTGCAGTTAATACTCACTGGCATAGGATCCTGAGACACAAGTGGTCTGCTCTTGACTCTGAGGAAAAGGATTCCATTCCTTACACCTTCTTCCTCCCCTGCAGGTTACCCCTCCTACCTTAACCACACCCCTCCCTTTCCCCATTTTGCTCCAGGGCTCCTGCCTTCTATTTTCTATGGCTTCTCTCGGATAGTGAAAGGTGGAGCTGGAAGGAGAGTTGTCCATGAGTGGGAAGAATCAGAGTCCCAGGGATGGGGCCAGAAGCAGTACTTTGGGATATTCAGGCGTTTGAGGAAAGGGACTCATCAGTAACAAAAAATCAGTAATAGGCACAGAAAGGCAGAGACCTCACTCCACTTGATTCCCCCCATCCTGCTCACAGGCACCACCCCAAGGACCCATGCTCTTGGGTACTGCAAACCTGGGTGGCTTAAAACAACAGAAATTTCTTCTCTCACATTTCTGGAGCCTAGAAGTCAAAATCAAGATGTCAGCAGGGCCATCTCCCTCCAAAGGAACAACCTTGCCTTGCCTCTTCGTAGCTTTTGCTGGCTGTGGACAGCCCATACCTTGCAGCTTCGTTGCTCCAATCTCCACTTCCGTCATCACGTGGCCATCTTCCCTCTGTGTGTGTCTCTGTATTCAAATTTTCCTTTTCTTATAAGGACACCAGTGATTGGAATAGGGCCTACTCTAATCCACTATGACCTCAAATTAACTTGGTTACGTCTGCAAAAACCCCGTATCTAAATAAGGTCACATTCATCCCACAGCAGGAGGATATGGACAGACACTGAGACCAACACCTGATGCTACACAGCCAAGTGGGGTCCAGGCTTCTGCCCGTCCTGTGTCCCTCCCTGCTCCTTCCACAGTCTGCCCGTCTAATGTTCAATTTCTGTCACTTAATCTTAGTATCTCCTGGACCCCTGACCCTAAGCCTTCCTGGCCAACCATGTTTCTGTGCTACCATGTCTAGTGCCTGGCACTGTATCCAGCACATAGTAGGCCTACAAAAAGATGAATGCATGACACCCAAATAGTCTCTTTCCAGAGATGAGACCAGTGGCCCTAAACTGGTCTATAAAAGAGTATCTTTATATTATTTTATAATATGATTTTATAATATAATTTATAATATAATTTTATAATATAAATTAATATCAAATATTAATATAAAATAATTTATATTATAAATTAATATTTGTAATATAAAATAATATAAAGAGACCCTTACAAAAGAGTCTCTTTATATTATTTTAAAGTCTTTTTCCAGAGATGAGACCAGTGGCCCTATAACTGTCTCTTGGGAGCTAGGATTAGAGAAGCTGTGTCTCCCTTAGTTGCGATGCCCCCCTCAAACTACAGGAGACTAGGGAAACCTCAGACACACCTCAGCATGGCCTGCCTACATTTGCAGAGAGGCTGTGTCTTGACTCTTGGCAGATGTTCTGTTATTGTCCCCTCCCCCTGCCCCTGCCCTGACATAATTCTTTGACCCTTGTCTCCAGCCTATTACCACTTGACACAATAGGAATTGACCCTCAACAGTCAGCTTGACTTGCCCCTCCTGATCAATTTGGATGGACATCCTTTGTGACCCAGATGTGACCTCTAAAATCCACCCAGGCACTGGCCCTTGGCAGGTGCATGACACCAGCTTATCTCAGCATCCTAGCTCAGAGCTGTGGAAAACTGTATATGACAGACACGGTGCTAACAGTTTTCCATGAATCAGCTCATTAAATCCTCAAAGCAATCATAAGAGGTAATAACAATTACTATCCCCATGAGGGATGGGGAAATTGAGCCTTGGGGAAGCTAAATGCCCGCCCCAAGGTCACAGACCTAAAACGTGGTGGCACCTGATTCCATCCTGAGCCTGTGACTGTGCAGCCAGAGCTCCCAAAATGCAATGCTAGTTTCCCAAGGGTGGGACACACAGTCACGCTGGCACCAGAGATGATGTGAGGTGGTCCAATAGTGAATTCTGGTGCTATGGTTCGAATGTATTTGTCCCCCCAAAAGTCATATGTTAGAACTTAACCCCTAAGGTGATAGTATTAAGAGGTGGAGGTGAAGTAATTAAGTCATGAGGGCTCCACTTTGTGAATGGGATTAATGCTCTTCTAAAAGAGGCTTCAGAGAGCTGCCTGATCCCTCCATCTCTTCTGCCATATAAGGACACAGCATTCATCCCCGTAGCCCTTCTGCATGTGAGGGTAGAGTTCACCATTTCCATCACATGAGAACCCAGCACCGTCTTGGAAGGCACCAACTAGGAGGCAGAGATTCCCCCTCCAGACACGAATCTTCTGACACCATGATCATGGACCCCTCAGCCTCCGCAACTGTGAGAAATAGATTTCCATTGTTTGTAAATTGCCCAGTCTCAGGTATTCTGTTATGGCAGTACCAAATGGACTAAGATACATGGTACGAGTCTCCTCTTTTAACTCTTTTATCTTTCTAATCATGGAGAAAGTCTTAGTTGGTGCTGTGGGATGACAGGAAGGTCAGAAAGAAAACACCTTTCCTTTCTGTTTCCTTTCTGACCTTTGCTAATATCTTCCTCACCCCACATTCCCTTTTTTTAAAGGTAACACAAGCCAATCTCACACAATTTGACAAGCAATAGATGATAAAAAGAAGTGATACCAGGCATCATTTAATTTCTTTCCTATGGTTACTTTGAATATATGAAAGCAATACTGTTTTTCCTATTATGGTGATGATTAAAGGCTTTACTTTGTAATGCATCTATTTAAGCACAAGATGTAAATTCACTTCTTAAAAAGTAAGTAAATAATAATACATGTTCCCTCATATGGAAGAAGATCAGGAAAGTGAAGCCCAAGAGACTCAAAGGTGGGAACAGTGCCTTGTGTTACGCCACCTCTCAAGGCTGGGAAATCCCAGCTGCGATATCAGCAAAGCTGGCGGCTCCCACCTACCTCCTCCAAACACCATTAACCATGCGTGTTCATACAGAATAGCTGTGAGTTCTCACAAGTTTTACAAAAATCTATTCACAAGTTCTGGAAAAAACAAAGAGCACTGACTCATTCTCCCGCAAAGAGCCTCAAAGTTTTTTTTTAAAGAGTAAAAACTGGGCAACCCGCTTGGGTCCCCTTCCACACTGTGGAAGCTTTGTTCTTTTGCTCTTTGCAATAAATCTTGCTGCTGCTCACTCTTTGGGGAAAAAAAAAAGACAGAGTAAAAATTAACTCAGATTGACAAAATAAACATTTGTCCTGACATTCATCATGCTGGGATAACAGACATAGATAAAGCTACTTGCAAAGTATACCAGGAAATGATATTTCTCCCAAGGACACACCACACATAATAACCTTCCTTGAGTAACTACTGTTTTCTTGCATCCCGAAAAGCCTTGATATCTAAAATCAGTGACTATCAGAAACTTCACTGCTGGAAATTGTATGAGTAAGAATGAACCATCTCTCTTGCCTGGAAGATCTAAGTCACTTTGACACAGAGAAACAGCTTTGATTTCCAGCCCAGATACAAAGCTTCATATAAGCGGTTTCTGACGAAAACACTCACATTTGCCTTAACTTTGTCATTTCCAAGGAAATGGGAGCCTGGGTTCAATTTACAGTCCAGACCCCTCTATACCCAGCACTGCTTTGCTTTTAAGCTTTATTTTCATTTTACCTAAATTTTAGCCTTCTTGAAAACTGTAGAATAATTCTATCTTTCCCTGTGTTTGGTGAGATACCCAATGACCCTTCAGGCATGCAGCCTCCATCATGAAAATGGATCAATAAATCTGACTTTCTTGGGCTGTAGATTTGTCCTTAGTGGTCTCAGGCTGATTAGGCTAAAGTGGTTTATATTTAACTTTTGTTATTCAGGCTTTTGGAGGTACTGTTTATCTTTTAAAAGAAACAAGCAAATAAATCACAACTTTCTCCCTAGGGATATTATGGCCAAACTATAAAGCTGCAGTTTAACTTTTCTATGGAAACCACCTGGTAATTTGACTCAATTTTTCTGCGTAACCATTAATGACATGATTTTTCTCTTCAGATGGTTGTGCTTTTGTTTTGTTTCAATGAGGAGTTTTGGCCCTGATCAGTTTTGTGAACAGACACACAGGCTTGCTTGTGCACACATGTGCTTAACTGTTAGTCTTCCATCTCAGCACAGGGCAGAGCTCCACGCTCATGGTGAGGCAGCTCCATGGTCGAAGCCTACAGGCTGTCACCTAAATCGTCTTGACTGAGGATCATCTGGATGAAAAGGAACCCACGCCCCCTCCCAGGCTACATGTGTAAGGGGGGTTTCTTTCTTCATAATCATATGAGTCTCCTAGGCAAGGGGAGGAAAGTCTAGCCCAGGAGCAGAGGGGTGGGGGTGCAGAATTCAAAACTCCTTCCCCACGGAGCCATCTGTTCTCTTGTCTCTGCTTCCCCACAAGCATCTGCCTGCTCTCTGCTCACTACAAGCTCCTCTGCAGCCATATCTAAGGCTCAGACATGATTTTGTGGTATGATTTGCCACAGTATGACTATTTCAGTCTCTCAGAGCCTCAGAACTAAATTCCCAGGACAGAAAATATGATGGAATTGGTTTCCTTACAATTTTTGCCCACCCCTCTGCTTATGGAAGCAGACACTGGGGCAGAAACACGGACAGCTGGTCCTCCTCCCAGCAGGAGCTAGGGATCAGGAGCAGGTCCAAAGAAGAAGAGGGGCATTCACAAACCAATCCATGTGTGTATTAATTTTAATAACAGAAGGACAAAAGAGAGCCAAGTTTCATTTGCAACTTATGTTTTTCCAACACAGATATTAGCAGCTATCTGAAAGTTAATAATTCAGGAGGAAATATCAATACCTCAACAATATGGTTCAGCCCAGAGTGAGCTGACTTGACTGACTCAGGAACATGACACCAGACCCTACCAACAGCTGTATACACCTGACCAAAGAGTGATAGAGAGACAGCCAGAAGCCGGGCGTGGTGGCTCACGTCTGTAATCCCAGCACTTTGGGAGGCCGAGGCAGGTGGATCATCTGAGGTCAGGAGTTCGAGACCAGCCTGGCCAACATGGAGAAACACTATCTCTACTAAAAAACAAAACACAAAAAATTGGCTGGGTGTGGTGGTGGGCGCCTGTGATCCCAGCTGCTTGGGAGGCTGAGGCAGGAGAATCACTTGAACCTGGAAGGTGGAGGTTGCAGTGAGCCAAGATCGCACCATTGCACTCCAGCCTGGGTGACAGAGTGAGACTCTGTCAAAAAATAAATAGAGACAGACAGAAAGACAGAGACAGAGAGAGAGGATATCAGAGGATCAGTGCTACATACTCCCATCAGAAGAACTTTCTGCCACTGGCCTGGACGTGAGTCAGCACAAGAAGTGGCATTAATTATACCATTATTAATTTCTATGGCACATTTGAAAGGTCATCTTCTTGGGAGGGAACCAGCAAGTATCATGGAACAGGTACCAGTTTTATTGTCAGGCTTCCCTGGGTTCTACGCTGATGTTTGCAGCTGGATGACTTGGGCAAATCCTTCCCTGAGCCTCAGTTTTCTCACACGAGGACAACAGATATCACCACCTTGGCCAAAGTTGAATTTGAAAGCTACATAAGACAATGGGATCTGCCCTCCCTTTAAGTGCCAAACCATGTGCAAGATGGAGAGACTAAGAGCGCGGCTCCCAGTGGTTCAGGTCGTAAGGTCTACAGTTCAATCACTTCAGATTCTCCTCACAAGATCCTCATTATTTCTTTGGTAGGTTGTCCCCACAGAAAATGTCCTAAGATCACAAGTTTCTCTTCTGAGATAAAGTCCTACAGGTCAAAACATCTGAGACTTAGAATCAATCACCAGCTTTTAATTTTTTAAAAGATCAAGAAGCATTTACTGATCACCCAAGTGCTTTACTATACCCTGTGTGGTGGATCCTGTCAGCTGGGGCCACTGATACCATCAGTGCCCACTAGTATCCACTGATCTTACTACTAAAGAGCAGCCTTCAGACTTCCGATAGCCGGCACCTGCATTGCTTTGCGTGAAGGCATCCTCAGGCGAAAGCCCATCTGCCAGGTCGTCAACAGGACAGAGTAACAGGGATTTCAATCCCCAGCAGCCCTCAACCAATGATTGGTAAAAGTGAGATAGCACCAGTCTATATTTTACACTAGATCTCGAAGTCACTCCACCAGGATTAAGAGCTGGCTGCCCACGGTGGTAGCCAAATTGACAAATGCCCTCTGTCCTGGTCAATGTGATTAGTCCATGGGGTGCCCAGACATTTGGTTAAATATTATTCTGGATGTGTCTGTGATGGTGTTTCTGAATGAGATTAACATTTGAATTAGTGGACTGAGTAAAGCAGAAGGCTCCCTCCCAATGTGGGTAGGATTTATCCAGTTCATTGAAGGCCTGAATACAACAAAGGCTAGATAAGAAAGAAATCTCTCTGCCTGACTGTCTTTGAGCTGGGACATCAGTCTTCTGCCTTCAGATGTGGACTCAGACTGGACCTTACACCATCAGCTCTCCTGGGTCTCCAGCTTGCCAGCTGCAGATCTTGGATTTCTCAGCCTCCAAAATCATGTGAGTCAATTCTTTATGTATATATAATATATGTGTATATTTTATATAAATATTCCCTATTGACTGTGTTTCTTCAGGGAACCCAGGCTATATACGTGGCTTCTCCTTTTCATCTCACTTTCCCATGACTTTACCAGGCTTTACTACACACTCAAACAAACCACTTGCTTTTGAAGCCCTGTTTCAGGATCTGCTTCTGGGGGAACCCAGACTGAGATGGGCTAACCCAACAGCATGCCTCATCGCTTCTCACTTGCTGTCTCCCCACATTGAGGCTGGAAACCCAATGTTGGCTTTTCCTGCTTCCTGTGCTATGTGACCCAATCTTGGTCACTGATACATTTTTAAAAGTCCCAGAGAGGCAGAGGGGCTCTAAAATGCTCTTTCATTTCTTGTTAAAAGGGAACAGGCCAGGCACGGTTGCTTGTGCCTGTAATCCCAGCACTTTGAGAGGCCACGGCAGGCAGATCACGAGGTCAGGAGTTCGAAATCAGCCTGATCAACACGGTGAAACCCCGTCTCTACTAAAAATACAAAAATTAGCCAGGCGTGGTGGCGCACACCTGTAATCCCAGCTACTTGGAAGGCTGAGGCAGGAGAATCGCTTGAACCCGGGAGGTGGAAGTTGCAGCAAGCCAAGATTGCACCATTGCACTCCAGCCTGAGTGACAGAGCAAGACTCCATCTCAAAAAAAAAAAAAATTAAGTGGTGGGGGGGCGGGGTGGGGAACAGACAGAAAACTGTTGTTTCTTCCATCCTTTTTCCTGTCTTAAATGCTGCGATGATACCTGGAGTTTCACCATCTTACAATCATAAGGAATTAATATCCCCTAAAGTCCTGTAACATTTACCATCCCTGGTAAGACCAGTCCCCAATATCTAATTGTTTCCTCCTAGGCACTAGACCTATAATATTTTAAGATATTAACTCTCCCTTCCCGGATTCAGGCAAGTAATGAGTCTTGCATGTTTGATATCCAGCAGAGGTTTAGGCAGAGCAGAAAATAAATTACCTGAAACTGTTTCTGGCTTGTGTGTTCCAAAAGCCTACGGCCTTCGGGAAAGAGAGATTCTAGGGATGGACTGAGTGCCTTAAAGAGCAGAAAAGGGAAGTTGATCTCACTCAGACTAAAAAGAGATTCCCCTGGGCTGGGGAAGAAGCACAGAAGCAGAGGATGGATAGAGGTCTCTGAACGCAGGAAAAAAGCCTGCTGTCCCTCATGCCCTGCTTGTCTGTGGCACTGGCACTGACATGACACGACCCAAGATGGGAGTGGCTGCATGGCATGTCTGGGCAAGCTGGAACACCAGCATCTCTGCAAAGATTTGCATCCACCCCACATCTCAGGGAGCTCCAGAGGACTTCCAGGTCAGAAGGACCATGCAGGAAGGGATTGTGTAATTCTAGGTGGTAGGCTTTGTGGACTGGCAAGCCAACACTCTGCCAACAGGGTTAAGAAATTCTGGTTGATAGGTTCACATTCCTTTAGGGACACAGACATGTGAAGAGTTTAGGGCTAAAAATCAAATAAGACAAATTCTTTTTTTGGTCTTTCAATAAATATGAGTTCCTATTGTTACTAGGCACTGGAGACATAAATAAGACATCATCTCTGCTCTCAAGGATCTTAGTCTAATGGGATAAATGCTTACAGCCAATGTGTAGGCTCGTGAATTGAGTTACATGGCTCAGAAGCTTTGCAAACATTGCATGAGTCACTCTTGATCAAAGGAGGCATTCTGTGCACCATTTATGAATGAGCAAACAAGACACAGAGAGGTTAAGTGACTTACCAAAAATCACACAGTCACTATAGTGTGGTGTTCAGATTCAGACTGTGGTCTGACTAATGTCATTGGACAGGTTCCTTCCACTTTGTTCACTGTTTTCCAATGCCCACAGAACGCCCAGAGGGAGTCTGTGCATGACTTTTCATACTGTAGTCCCTGGTAGAGTTTACCCAGTAGAATTAGTGGTGTCAAAAAAATAAAATATAGCTAACTAGGGAGGTGAAAGATCTCGACAAGGAAAACTATGAATACTACTCAAAGAAATCAGAGATGACACAAACCTAAATGAAAAAACATTTTATCCTCATGGATAGGAAAAATCAATATCATTAAAATGGCCATACTGCCCAAAGCAATTTATAGATTCAATGCTATTCCTATTAAACTACCTTTGACATTCTTCACAAAACTAGAAAAAATTTTTAAATTTATATGGAATAAAAAAAGAGCCCAAATAGCCAAGTCAATCCTAAGCAAAAAGAACAAAGCCACAGGTATCACGCTACCTAACTTCAAACTATACTACAGGGCTACAGTAACCAAAACAGCATGGTACTGGTTCAAAAAGAGAGCCCAGAAATAAGACTGCACACCTACAACTATCTGATCTTTGACAAACTTGACAAAAACAAGCAATGCAGAACGGATTCAATAAATGGTGCTGGGATAACTGGCTAGCCATATGCAGAAGATTGAAACTGGATCCCTTCCTTACACCATATACAAAAATTAACTCAAGGTGTATTAAAGACATAAATGTAAACCCCAAAATTATAAAAAAAAAACCCTGGAAGAAAAAATTATAAAAATTATAAAAAACCCTAGGCAATACCACTCTGGACAAAGGAATGGGCAAAGATTCTATGATGAAGACACCACAAGCAATGGCAAAAAAAGCAAGTTGACAAATGGGACCTATTAAACTAAAGAGCTTCTGCAAAGCAAAGGAAACTATCAGCAGAATGAACAGGCAACCTACAGAATGGGAGAAAATTTTTGCAAACTATGCATCTGACTAAGGTCTAATATCCAGCATCTATAAGGAACTTAAACAAATTTATAAGAAAAAAACAACCTCATTAAAAAGTGGGCAAAGGACATCAACAGAGACTTTCCAAAGAAAGACATAAATGCAGCCAACAATCATATGTAAAAAAGCTCAGCATCATTGATCATTAGAGAAATACAAATCAAAACCACAATGAGATATCATCTCATACCAGTCAGAATGGCTATTACTAAAAAGTCAAAAAATAACAGATACTTCTGAGGTTGTAGAGAAAAAGGAATGCTTATACACTGTTGATGGGAATGTAAATTATTTAAACCATTGTGAAAGACAGTGTGACAATTCCTCAAAGACCTAAAAATAAGAATACCATCAACCCAGCAATCTCATTACTGGGTATATACCCAAAGGAATATAAAGCATTCTATTATAAAAACATATGCACATGTATGTTCATTGCAGCATTATTCACAATAGCAAAGACATGGAATCAACCTAAATGCCCATCAATGGTAGACTGAATAAAGAAAATGTGGTACATGCATACCATGGAATACTATGCAGCCATAAAAAAGAATGAGGTCATATCCTTTTCAGGAACATGGATAGAGCTGGAAACCATTATCCTTAGCAAACTAATGCAGGAATAGAAAACCAAATATTGCATGTTCTCACTTATAAGTGAGAGCAAATTGATGAGAACACATGGACACATGGGTGGTAGGGGAAGCACACACTGGAGTCTATTGGAGGGTGGAGGGTGGGAGGAGGCAGAGGATCAGGAACAATAACTAATGGGTACTAGGCTCAATAACCTGGGTGATGAAATAATCTGTACAACAACCCCCATGATACAAGTTTACCTATATAACAGAACCGCACATGTACCCTTGAACTTAAAATAAAAATTAAATTTAAAAAAAGAATTTGTTGTGTCTTGCTATTCAAAGTGAATTGCTACATCTGCTAAAGCTCTAAGTGACTTCCATAAAAAAAAAAAAAAAAAAAAAAAAAAAACAGTTCTCTTCATCACACCTTAAGGGAAAACAGCAACCTTCTGTATGCACACATTAATTAACACGGCAGAAACAGGTTGGAGTTAATTATAGAGCCCTCCTACTTAAAAATGAGGAATAGGCTGGCTGCCAAAGAAGGCTGAGTGCCATGGAATAAGGTAAGAGAAGTGGAGAAAGCATGGCGTCTCTATCCTGTGTCCTCTTCTGAGAGCTGTCCCGCTGTTGAAATGTAAATGGTTTGGTGGTCAATGCCTCTGAGCTGGCCACAAACTCAGCAAGTCTCTCAGCTTTGTCTATGTGCTCTCTCTCTTTAAGTAAAGGTCTTTCACCACTAGAAAAGATGCACACATCAATTATTAAGAAAGTATTATAGCAGGAGGAAGGAAGAATTGCATGTCATTTTCCTGGCATTCAATATTTTTTCATTATTTATTACTAGTATCCATCTATTTGGGGAAGAATAAGCAAATGCTTTTTTAAAAAAAGTCATGAATGTTTCAACCCAAGAGCTGGAGAGATATTGGACAGCATGTTACCCAAGGCCCAGAAAATACATGTTTGTTACTAAATCCCTTGAGTTTTCTTTTTCTGCTTCAAGCACACCAAGGAGAAGTATATTTGAGCATGCTACATTCCTCAAACCACTCCAGTCCTGTATTTAACCTTCTGTTTTTTGTAAGTACATGTATCAGCTAGGAGTCTCATCTTGATTCCTCTAGCTAGTTCCTGCAGGTGTATAAACATTATCTGGCTTCTTCAAAGTAAAATATGTGTGGCATCACCAACAAGTACTACTAGAGTAAATAACATTTTCCATTACAAAGAGAATGTATAACCCAAATATTTTAAAGGAGCTCAGTATTCTACCTTCTCCAAGAATGAAACAGAATCATGTTTGATGAATTATCACTGCCTACATGAATAGAGCATTGTGTCTTAAAGGCTATAAGACTCTCTCTCCCATAATAGAAGACAGACTCTAAAGAATCCAGTGATGAAGAGAACTTTACCCATTTAGAGAAAAATAGTGCAGCTCACTGCCAGTGCTCATTTAATTTTGTATTAACATGCTCTTTGAGGCTGAAGCAAATCTGACCAATTTTCAATGTGAAAATAAAATATAAAAACTGTCCTTGGAGTTATTTCTAAACAGAACAAACATCAGAATCGTCTGAATCATCAGAATCATCTATTTCAGAAAAATTGGATTCATCAAATGGGTCTTCACCCAACAACTGTTCGAGAATGATGTTAACATCACACATAGGAATGCTGCGTTTTCTGGGATTCGACACTTTCGGCGATCGAGAATTACTATATTTTGTAAATGGAAATAGCACTACTAAAAGCAGAATGCTATTGATAGAATGATGTCTTTTGTTTCCAAAGTCAATACACTAGAGCAATGTGAAAACAACAATAAAAATGAGATATTTTGTGACAAACTTATCTCAGGGTAAACGCTGCCGCCGCAGGCACCACCAGCAAGTATTCTCGGGGCAAATGGGAAGACGGTTAATGGCAACCTGTTTCAATGGTCCCCAGACCTGGGTGTGCATAACAATCAACTGGGGAACATATCTGAAAGGCTTCTGAGCCGTTCTAGACATACTGAATCATCTCTAATGGGACCCAGGCATCTGTATTTTGAACATGCCTTCCCCCAAGCAGTTCTTATGGACAGCCCTATGTGGGTACCTCCCATCCAAATCCGGATTCCCACAGCAACACCCCAACCAAGCTGTCCTCCACTCTTTGCTTAATTAATACCTCTTATGAGAGTGGACCCACCCGGTCTATCCTTAGACAGCACCAACAGTTGGGAAACGGCCTCCCTGGAACTCCCAGCCACTCCCTGTGCTGTCACAAGTGAGTAACAGGAGCCTCATTTACACTGAAGCAGCAACAGATTCTGCTACTTGCACCTAAGAAACCATTGAAAGAAAGATGCATGCAACGATTCAAATTGCAAGCTATAAAAAAGAAGAGTATATGCTAAACTTTATATAAAAAATGATTTTCTTGTTGAATTAAGTTCAAATAAGTGTTGAACACAACACAGTTTAGAATGGACCCTACTGTCCTCTATGGTAGAAGTATAAGTGATTAAGAATACAATGCAAAGAATATAGGTTTTTAAATCACACCTTGGTTGGATCCTGGACCTTCTATTTACTGTCTGAGCGGCCTTGGGCATATTATTTGACCCCTCTGATTTCCATTTCTTGGAGAGTTGGGATAAAACTAATAGAATAGGGCTGTTGTTATGATACAGGCATTCAATAAATGTTGGTTCCCTTCCTTCCCCTTCTTTTTGTTTTTCTTCTATGATCAGTTTGTCATGGGATCTTATCATCTCTTAAATATCTCCTGATCCAGTCTTTCTCTCCATTGCTAACACACTACCTACATGAGCATTCCTGTATTTCCTCAGCATCTCATTACTTAAATATTTAGGTGTGGAGGGAGTTAGGAAATAAATTAATACTTAAGGGCAAGCATTGTAATTTTTTTCAGGAAGTTGTTCTCTTTGTTCAGGAAAATATCTTGAAATGCCACTTGGGGCAGCAGACAGCCAGACAGCATGAGTTAGCAAGTGAAAAGGTAGCAAAAGAGGTAATTAAATTGTTCCTCATTTGAAGTGAACTGGGCGGAGTCAGCACAGAAGAGAGGAGACGGGAGGGAAGAGAGAACAGCAAGGCTGTGGGCATGCAACAGGAACAGGGGTTGAGAATCAGCAGAAGTCAGAGTCAAGGGCGACTTTTGAAGATGCCTGTGAAATGCAAGAAATCTTGGACCTTTCCAGAGTGTAGAGTGGAGTGTGATCCCATCATATCCAGCTCTTAGGATTCAGGGCCTCCAGCTAACATCTAGGCTGAAATGAGTTCCTGCAAAGCCGTGTATCTTACCTCTCTGCCTCCCTGCTCTCTTTGTGCCATGCCTCTGCTCAGGAGCTCTGAGGATCCACTGTGGGACCCTGTGTTCTTTACTGCCAATTCCCATCAGACAGCGTCAGTCTTTTAAACATATACCCTTTCAGATACACCATCTATCTCTCTGAATGTAACTTTCTGTAACATCCATTAGCAGAAAAAGATGTTGCCAAAATGTGACCTCTGTCCAAAAAAAAAACAAAACAAAACAAAACCCAAACTATTTGGCAACTCTATTGGCTTGAACCCTTAGGAAAAAAATAATATGAATGATTTATTAAGCATTTGCTGTGTGCCAGGCAATAGTCTAAGCATTTTACTTATATTCTCTCATTTAATCTTCACAAGAGCCCTCTCAAGTAGATATTACCCTTACCACTCTTTAGACATTCAAAGCAAAGCTCTCAGGAATTTGATAACTTGCTCAAAGTCTCACAGATGGCAAGTGGCAGAGCTGGCTCTCAAAGGGGAACCTCTCTGCACCCTTGACCAGGACACCTCAATGAACTCACTTATCACCTGGATTAGGAGTAGGTTAGAAAGCTAAACTACAAAGATGCTCCTGAAAACTCCAAGTCTTCCTAAAGAAGAGCAGGGCCCCGCTCTGCAAGACACCCTAGATGATGCCAACAAAAATCTAGAACAGCTCTCACTCAGCATCGGCAGTTCCCAACTCAAGCCGTACATCAGAAATCCCCTAAGAACCCTTCCAAAATTGGAGTTTCTCGGGCCTCAGTGCAGACCTACTGAAGAAAATCCTGTGGGAATGGGGTGGAATAAAGGGCTACTTTTTAAAAAATGGTCTCCAAAGAATGTAGCCGTTCCAGAAGTGCGGTTTAAGAAACAGTGCGATCCTATGCCACTCTTAGCTATAAGTCCTGCCACCTGAGTGCTTGTAGCACTTCTGGCTTCCATCATGAAAATAGTTCTATTTTAAGAGAAGTTGGAGGAAGTGTGGAGAATCTTAGTGTTAACATATGTTCATCTGAGGCTAATGTGGTTTCTCTTTGGTGCCTGTGGCCATAAGAAAACAGAGAGTCTTCTATCTCTGTGTGTGTTTATCAACCCTCAGCAAGGCTGTAATCAACCCTCATCCTATTATCCTTAATACAGAGGTGATAAACAGCCACTGAGCCATGCCAGAAACTTCTTCAAGACAAACAGAAGCATGCCTTTGGTAGAAGGTGGTGTTTTAAGCCACAAAAAATGTCTAGTACGTGCCCCACACCCAGTCCTGGTTAGTCCAGGAAGCCTAGCGTGGAAAGAAAAACTGACCGTCATTCATGTTCTCCACTCTGTTGGAGGAGATCAAAGAGGAGAGCAATGGGCTACTCCTCAGGCCCCAGGTTAAATGGAAGCAGACCTAATGAATGAGCTCGTGCTAACTCGGGGCCAGTTTCAGCCAAAAGTGTGTGGGAACTTAATTCGGAGGAACTCCACGAATTGGCACACAGGAGAGATATACACCTAATTAAAGCTTCCTTTGAGAAGGTGATATTTTTGTTCTCCTCCTCTGGGAGAAGCACTAGACTTTTGAGACAGAAAATGCTGAAAGGCATTTTTATTATTTTAAAATCCTTCTTAATAGATAATTGATGAATGACTTTTACTAGACTTTATTTATAGAATTACCCGGTACTGTTAAAATGTTAAGGCTTGAGAAAATGTAACTTTGTTCCTAGCCGCTATTACTTTGAAGAAAAATAATGAGCATTGTGATACTCATGGAATGTTTGTTAATAGCTGGATGGACAACAGCTCAGAAATGTTTGCCTACACCAGTGGTTCTCAAACTTGGTGCATCAGAATCACCTACTGGGCCCATCCCCTGAGTTTCTGATTTATTATGTCTGGGGCAGGACCCAAGAGCCTGCATTTCCAGCAAGCTCCCAGGTGATGCTGATGCTACTGGTCCAAGGATCACACTTTGAGATCACTGACCCAGAGTATGAGCTCAACTTCCAAATGATCTGGGCTGAGATGCCGGCTCTCACTCTCACCAAACTCTAGGAACAAAGTGGCCGGATCTTCCTCCCTTCCTTGGCTACCAGAGGGACCATATAGCTTGGTTTCTCCAGGACAATCTTAGTTTATGTCTTTTACAACCAACTGATGCCTGTTAATTATCTTAGTACCTCCTTGTACCCTCAAAAGTGTCTCAGTTTAGATAATTGTTACAGTCACTCTAATGTTTGCTCCTATTTGCTTAACCCTAATCCATAGGAATCCCACATACCTAAATGGAGGGTGCTCTCTTTCAGACAGAATTTGCTTTTGCCTTCTCTGAGAGCCAGGGACACTGGAGACCTGGGATCACCTTAGCTGGGGTTGCAGCTTAACTTAGTGCCCTTGGCCCAAGGTTTACTCTCCTTACTGCAGCATTGATAGCGGTGTCTGCCCTCACCCTGCTTTTCCGTTCTGGGTGCTACTTGTACACCTCTCCCTGCCCCCACTTCCCAGCTCTGGTTTTAGCTCAAGGGTGGTATTTTTGCTGCTGTTGATATTACGGCTGTTGTTATTTAGGGTTAGAGAGAGGTTCCTTGGAAGTTTCCCTTACTTCTTTTTTTTTTAACATTTTATTGTGGAAATTTTCAAGCACATTCAAAAGTAGAGAAAATAATTTAATGAACTACCATGTACCCACCAGCTAACTTGAACAATTATCAACTCATTCCAATCTCATATCATCTATACCCCTACCCAGTTCTCCAACCTCCTTCCCCTCACACAACCATTGGATGATTTTGAAGCACATCCCAGCATCATATGATTTTAGCCATATGCACATCAGTAATCATTTTTAAAGAATAGGACTCTATTTTTAAATAATCAGTATGCCATTATCACACCTAAAAAGTGATAATTTTGTAACATCATTAAATATACAATCAGTGTTCACATTTCCCTAATCGTCTCATAATTTCACTGGTTTAATTGTTCAAACAGAATCCATATATGTTCTATACCTTGTATTAATAATTGGTTGATATCACTTTCTTTAATAATTTATGTTTCCCAGGCTCTCTTTTTTATTCATTGTGCCTTATTTGTTGATGAAACCAGATAGTTTGTCCTATACAGTCATCTCTCAGTAACCATGAGGGATGGGTTCTAGGACTTCCTGCAGATACCAAAACCCATGGATGCTTAAGTCCCTTATATAAAATGGCATAGTATTTGCATATCATGTATGCAGGTCTTCTTGTATACTTTAAATCATCTTTAGATTACTTATAATACCCAATAAAATGTAAATGCTATATAAATATTTGCTATACTATATTGTTTTGGGAATAATTACAAGAAAAAAGTCTGTACCCATTTAGTACAGATGCAACCATCCATTTTTTTAAAAAATATGTTCAATCTGTTATTGGTTGAATCCATGAATGCAGAGTGCCAACTATAGTTCTCATACAATGTGTTTTGCTCTTTGCATTCCTATGGTGTCATTCAACATGTTCTTCTGTCCCCTATGTCTCCCATAAACTGATAGGTCAATCTAGAACTGTGCTGTCCAATACAGTAACCCATATGTGGCTATTTAAATTTAAATTAGTTATAATTCAATAAAATTTGAAACTTAGTTCCTCAGTCACACTAGTCTTATTTCAAGTGCTCAACACACGCATGTGACTAGTGGCTACTATGCTAGACTGTGCAGATACAGAACATTCCTATCATTGCAGAAAGCTCCATTGCACATGCTCCGCCTCAGATTCAGGTTAGGGATTTTTTGGTTGGTTTTTGTTATTGTCGGGTTTTGTTTTTGTCTTGTTTTGGGGGTCAAGGCTACTTCATAGGTAGTGTTGTGATACTTCTATCAAGATACACATAAAATCTTGTTTTTCTTCATGTGATGTTAATACTCATTGGCAATTATTGCCTAGATCCTGTAATTCAGATTACAGAATTCCAATTCTGTCACTGTTTTTTCATTTGTCCGCTGGAATACTTCTATAAAGAGCAACTTCCCCTCATCTCTCATTTGGTTGTCCTGAAATATAGTTTGTATTGGAAAGGCAAAGTAAACACCTGATTCTCTCTTCTTATTTACCAGTTTTCAAAATAATAAGTTGGTTTCCTAGCATCTTCCAAAAGTGACCAGTGAGGTGTTCTATTCTGAGCACCATTATAAACCTACAAATTTAAACATATTTGATGTGTTTCAATGAATTAATGCTATTGGCTACAATTAATAACCTGTGCAAATGTGTGTGTGTGTGTATATATATATATATTTATATATATATTTATATATATTTATATTTATATATATATTTATATATATTTATATTTATATATATATATATATTTCACATTTTCCTATTTTTGTCCTGTAGTTTTGGAATAAAATCTTATAAGTGAGACTTCTGAGTCTGAAAGTAAATATACATGTAATTTGTCTTCCACCTCATGCCTGACACACAGTTACTCACTAGTGATTTGCTAACTGCTGCATCCATTGTAAATCTAATTATAAGTTAAAAATAAATAATAGCTTTGTGGTAAATGTTCTGAAGCCACCCTCATCTTCCATCTCACATTTAGAATCATACAATTTTTAAAACAATGGAAGTGGCTAGACTCTAATATGAGGGTGGCTTAAACAACTCATTAACTGGGGTGATTAGTAGTTGGAGGCTGGAGAAGTGTTCCACTGGCATATTTAAGTTTTTAATAACACCATTTAAAAAATTTATACAACCATGAAAAAATACATGGGTCTTGGAGGTTATGTGACCTGGCCCTCTCACCTCCCAGCTGAGGAAACTGAGGCTCAGTGACTGCCTGCTTCTTACAAGTCACCCCAATAACTGGTTTACAAGTTGCATCATTCATACTCTTCCCCAAAAATCACATACCAGTGCTTTTGCTTTGCCTGCAGGTTGTCTTCTGCGTGGATCAAATTTTCATTTAGGAGCAGATAGTTTTTCCTTCATCTGCCAAAATCCCAGTCAAGGTAAGTTGCCAAGAGCAACTGCTTATTCCTATAAGCAGGCTACCCAGAGCCCTCTTGCTTCTCCGGCCAAAGCTGCTTGCCCTCTTGTTTCATCACTGCCATCCACCTCTGGATCCCATGTGCCAGCCTCCAGATGCCTCTCGGCACAGCGGGAGAGCTGGTCAACCCCGCTGTCACCACCCGCTCCTCCCTGAGGGAAGGAAGCCGCCATTCCTGCTCCCGAGAGAGATCTGCTGACAACTAAAAAGGCAGTTTGCCTTACAGGAACCTAGAGCTTCCTTGCTCCAGGGTGTGGATGGAATGGTTCGCCCCACCTGGCTGTCAGGTCAGGGCTCAGCAAATTAGGCCAGTGATGAAATGAAGATGTAAAGGGCTTGCGGACAGCTGAGCTGAGAACCCTTACCCCACTGCACAGTTCTCTCCCTGGGACAAAGCACCCGAGGCGCATGGGCCTTCCCACTGGTTCTCCACTAGCTGGATCAGTACATGTAAATAAAGGTTTTCTCTCCAAGGATATACCTAAGGCCCCTAAAGAGTAAGTCACCCACAAACTGACCCCTTACGTTCTAGCTGTCGGATGCATCAACCCTACATTAAACCTTCCAGCAACCTGCCGAGGTCAGCCTCTCTCTCCCGACTGATCTGAGGTTTATACCTATGCTACACTGCATCTGAGTATGCCCACCTGAATGGCATCCTGCTAAGTTCTCTCCAGCAGGTCCCTCTTTGGCATATCAGAGACCGGTGGCATTTAATCTGGGATTCCCAGATCCCTAGGAGTTTGTGAAGGCAGTACTTAAGTACACAAAGTTTTCAAAATGTTATGGTTTATATTCTCTTCATATCTAACTTTATATTATTTTCATATCTACACGTGACAAAAAAAATCAAGTGTGTGTGTTGGGGAAGAGGCAGTGGCAGAAAGCTGCAATCGTGTGGTTCTCTTGCCCTCCTGCAAGGTGAAGGCTAATAGCACTTCCTCCTAGGAGCTGTGTTTTGTAATGAACAGAGAGGAGTTTTAGGAGAGGCAGACCTGGGTTACAATTCAGCCTTCATGAACTGCTAGCCATGTGAAATTTGAAAAAATAATCACTGCAAACCCATCTTTTGTCTCTAAAACTAGGCACATACCCCCAACTCCACAGAGCAAAGATGTGAAATAAGTAAGCAGGTAAAGCACCAGAGTTTCAGAAACAGTAACGGCTCAGTAAATGCCGGTTCCTTCTACTATTACCTTTCCCTGGCCTTTATGAATGAGCAGGCAGTATGGCGTCATGGTTTCGATTTTCATATCAGACAGATGCTGTTTTACATTCAACCCCACAGTTGTGGGTGACTTACCCCTCCAAGCCTGAGTTTTCTCATCCATGAAAGAAAATTTTCTCGCAAGATTGCTGTGACGATCAGAGATAATGTACCATGAAGCTCTTGCTCAACAAAAAGTACCTCTTATTGTTTTTCATGGTTTTTCCCCTCACCACCATGTAGGTAGGTTCCAACTGAGAAGTACGACACCCCCGACATGGGAGAATCTGAGGTGAAGTGGGAAGAGTGAAAGATTCATGCCGAATGCCATGCATTCTCAAAGGGGTGGATATTGCCTCCAACAGGATGAAAATTGGTTTTCCAAAAGGGCGATAATCTGCTCTTTGAGGGGAAGGAAAAACAATCTTAGGTATCGCAATGGCTTGTGGCCTCTCAAGGGCCACAGTACAGAAAAAGATATACAGTGTATCTGTAGTATTAGAATTTCATGATGGCGGAGAGGGGTCCCAGCTACTTGGGAGGCTGAGGTGGGAGGATCAGGTGAGCTGGGGAGGTCTAGGCTGCAGTGAGCAATGATCACAGCAGTGTGCTCCAGCCTGGGTAGCAGAGCGAGACCCTGTCTCAAAAAAAAAAAAAAAAAAAAATGAGAAATACTGTTATACAGAGACCAGAAACATCTGAGCAGAAAAGGAAATGATTGCCTGGGAAAGCAATATTCCACCTCTGCATTAGAACGAATGGTTGGGGGAAGAGGCAGGCAGTGAACATAGGTGGAACTCAATCCCACCTGCTGGAAGGCTAGAAATGATTTTTTGGTACAGGGCAGTTTTTGTTGTTGCTGTTGTTTTTATTGGGGTTGTTTGCTTTTTAAAGGAAAGGAGCTAATAAATATTGAACACTTATGTGTTAGGAATTGTGCCTGGCACTTTATATATGTTACTCCGACAGGACCATGAAAAGCAGATGTCAGTTTAACTGATGAAAAAACTGAGGTTCTTAAATGTTAAGCAAAACACTTCATTCCAGAGCCTGTGTTCTTTCCAGTGGCCATCCTCCCAAGTTGCTCCAGACAGTGCCTGATCATGCCAGGTGTCCTGGAGTCATTTGTAAAAAGCACCCCCTTTTCACTCTCTTGCAGGTTTGGATCCTAAATTAAATAATCATCCTAGTTACAGCTACCTGGTGGCTCTGTCCATCCCTCAAGGTATTTCCACAGGGAAGGCCTAGAATCCCAGCGATCTTGAATGGATTCTGAATTGTAGCAACATCCTTATCAGAAGATGCAAAGAGGTCCCTGGGAAAGAAGAGGATGAGTGATGACAGGAAAGTGGTGGAGAAGGCTGGGCCCGTGGCTCACGCCTGTAATCCCAGCACTTTGGGAGGCGGAGATGGGTGAATCACCTGAGGTCAGGAGTTCGAGACTAGCCTGGCCAACATGGTGAAACCCATCTCTACTAAAAATACAAAAATTAGCCAGGCGTGGTGATGCACACCTGTAATCCCAGCTACTTGGGAGGCTGAGGCAGGAGAATCGCTTGAACCCAGGAGGCAGAGGTTGCAGTGAGCCGAGATCACGCCACTGCACTCCAGCCTGGGAGACAGAGCAAGACTCCATCTCAAAAAAAAAAAAAAAAGAAGAAAGAAAGTGGTGAAGAGGCATGGGACGACCTTATTTTTAAGATATCTCAACATGCCTCACTTTTTAAGCATCCTGCAAAAAGCCCTCATGTGCATGTGGACGTTTCTGAGCTCAGAGTATGCAAAACCCCAAATGTGATCACCATAAGTGCACTGCAGAAGTTCCAGCTTCTCGTGGATTGCATACCTGGAAGGCTCACTGACACCCAGGCGAGGGAGAACAAGAGAAATCAGAAGAAGCCCCAGTCAAGGACTTTGTTGCCATGGCGCCAAGCTGTGTCCAGTGACCCTGCTGCCTAGGGACAAGAAGCGTAGAGAGTTTGGAGTTGGCAGACTCCAGACAGCAGCCAGCGAGCACCTGCCTCCTGGGCAGTGGATGGAAGCCCTGCCGCCTGTCCCCACTCTGGCCCGGGCATTTTCTGCAGACCCTCACAGGGCTCAATAAATTGACATCTGCAGGTTCAAGCAGGAAGTCGAAGCTAGAGATGTGCTATTTGTGCCTACCTCTGAATAATTTAACACTCTCTCCAAAATAGACTATGATTAGAATTTGTCAATTCCCGTGCATTTGAGCAGAGAGCCTCAACCAAAAAAAAAAAAAAAAGGACAAGGAAGAAAAAGTTCCCACACATATTGCCTCAGAGTAGTGAAGCAGGAGGATGGCAGTTCAATTTTGTTTTTTTCGTTTTTTTTTTTGCATCAAAACCCTTTGCTTACTAGCACATCAGCCCCAACAGGAAATGCTGTTTTTTCATGTCTAATTAGCCCCGAGACCCAGTCTGTGCTGTGGGCAGGAGATGCAGGAGAAAATGTTTAATTCCTACAAATGCACTGGTGTCAGTTTCCACCTTCACTGCTTATTCTTTGCTGTGATCATATTGATGTATCGTAATCTCTATGATCCTCAGTTTCTTCGCCTGCAAAATGTGAATAATGATGTGGCCTCCCTCATGCGGGTGTTACAGAATTAAATAAACTAACGGAGGTAACATACATCTCTCAAGGCCTGGCACGCAACAGATGCCCAATAGTCTTTAGTCTTTTAGCCCTTATTATGCACTGGCCTTAAGTGAAATGGCACCAATTCCCATGAGGAACCAGAGACATGCACAATTTTCAGCCCTACGTTAACTCACTTGTTTTTTTTCTTTTTGAGAGACAGGATCTCACTCTGTTGCCCAGGCTGGAGTGCAGTGGTGCGACTATAGCTCACTGCAGCCTCAAACTCCTGGGCTCAACGTATCCTCCCACCTCAGCCTCTCCAGTAGCTGGGACTGCAGGCATGTGCCACTGAGGCAGGAGAAATAGGGTCTGGAGGCAAAAAACCTAAACTGTTTCACACTGACTTCCTAGAACTAAATCAAAAGGAAAACCCTAACTTTCCATGCCTAAGTAACAAAAGGACCAGAGGCTACTGGTCCCTTTGACCTTTTCTGCAGAGCAGATGGAAAATTGGCTGTCTGCCACAAATCAGACTGATTGAGGGTCCAGTCTTCGTTTGCAACTTTGTAACTTCACTCCAGCCTCTGAACGGTTGCTGTCCACAACCAATCAGACTGATTGCAGGCCGAGTCTTCATTTGCATAGAAGTATAACTTTACTTCACCCTAGCCCCTGATTGGTTGTTTTTGCAACCAATGTTCGCACAGGTGTGTGACCTTTGTAACTTCACTTCAGCCTCTGGTTGGCCGCTTTCCGCAACCAATCAGACTGATTGTGGGCTACTACTTCATTTACATGAGGTAAGCATGAAGCAGCCAATGGGAAGCTTCTAGAGGGTATTTGGACCCGAGTCGATTCTGTAGCTGGGCCCTTGAGCCACTGCTGGGGTCTGCGCCCACACTGTGGAGTGTACTTTCATTTTCAATAAATCCCTGCTTTCATTCTTTTGATGCTTCATTCTTTCTTTGCTTTGCTGGGCGTTTTTGTCCAATTCTTTGTTCAAAACAGCAAGAACCTCAATAACTTGCAGTCACAACCCTCTACCCGTGACACCATCACACTTGGCTAAGTTTTGTTTGTTTGTTTGTTTTTTGAGACAGAGTCTCGCTCTGTGGCCCAGGCTAGAGTACAGTGGCACAATCTTGGCTCCCTGCAACCTCTGCCTCCCAGGTTCAAGCAATTCTTGTGTCTCAGCCTCCCGAGTAGCTGGGATTACAGGCACCTACCACCACACCCAGCTAATTTTTTTATTTTTAGTAGAGACGGGGTTTCACCGTACTGGCCAGACTGGTCTCAAACTCCTGATCTCAAGTGATCCGCCTGCCTCGGCCTCCCAAAGTGCTGGCATTACAGGCATGAGCCACCACACTCAGCCACTTTTTTGTTTTTTTTTTTTTTTCAAATTTTTTGTAGCAATAGAGTCTCACTATGTTGCCCAGGCTGATGCCAAATTCCTGGCCTCAAGCAATCCTTCCGCCTTTACCTCCCAAAGTGCTGATATTACAGGCATGAGCCACTGCACCCAATCTGCAAACCCACTTTCTTTTGCCCATTACTTAGGCTGCCAAACACTCACAGTAAAATATATACATATACACATACACACACAAACATATATGTGTATTATATGTATACATATATGTGTGCTTATCTGCTCAATCCCCTCAAGACAGATGTTCAAATCGATTGACCCCCAGTCCTGCTTGTCAATGCCCCTAGTTGTGCCTAGTTTTATTCCCCATGAGGGCCGTTCCAAACCTTTTCCCTGGACTGGGTGCAGTGGCTCACACCTCCCAACAGTTTGGGAGGCCAGGGCAGGAGATTTGCATGAACCCAGGAGTTCAAGACTAGCCTGGGCAACAAAGTGAGACCTTGTCTCTATTTAAAAAAAAAAAAAAAAAAAAAAAAACAAGAAACAAGAAAACATCTTTTCCCTGAATCGCACCCCATCTCCAAAACCCTTCCTGACCTCACTCGCTAGTTCATTGAAAGCCTTCTCTCAGAAAGTCTCCCATCTTCACCCACTCCCTTCTCCTCCTCTCCCTCCACAGCGTAGCTACCCTTTTCTAAGGCTAACCCCTCACTGCTCTCAGCCCCACACCCCCCTATGTGTTCCTGAATTTGGCTCCATCAACCATCTCTTCCTTTTGCATCTTCAAGTTCCTTCTCACACTCTCATTTTTTACCCTGTAAAAATACTAAAATATCACACACCCTAAAGACATTTCCTTCAATCCTCTTTCCTACAAGCTTGGCCAACATTCTCCCCTCGCTTTCACCTCCAAACATCTTGAAGGACTCACTGACCCGGGCACCACCACCCGCTCCCCTCTTCGCCCCCAGGACGACTCTTCTCACCTCCATGCAGGCAGTATGTCTGCAAGACTCACAAGCCACGTCCTGACTTACACGCAGGAGCTTCCTCTTGGTCCCTGTCCTCCGTGAACACCTGCTTGGTCAGACCCCTCCTGCTTTGGAATCTCTGACACCAGCTTTCTCCTGACTCTTCTCCTTCCTCCCCGAATGCAGCTGCTTCTCTCTCTCTCTCTCATTCCCTGTTCCTTACCCTCCACTTCCATTTTCAATGCAAATGTTCTCTATGGTTCTAGCATGGGACTCTTCTCTTCTGCTTCTATTCTGTCTCCCTGGATGATTTCAGCCACTTCTGCCACATGATGCTTCAGCCCTAGCCAAGCACGTAACTCCAACCCTGACCTTGTCCCTGAGTTTGCAATTGGTTCCTGAGCCTGTTCACTGAAGAGAGCCCAATATGGAATTCAGTATTCCTCCAAGACTCCTCCCATCCTCCCTCCAGTTGCCCTAACCTAGGAACCTCAGCTGTGTCACTCCTCTCGCTCTCCTCAGCCCCACTTCCTAGACTTGCCAAGTCCTAGCCATTTCATCTCAGCATTACGAATCATCTCGTCCATCTCTCCTTTCCTTTCTTCTACCACTGTTCATGTTCAGGCCTTGGCACGCTTGACCTGCATGCCGGCCACAGCTGCCCATGTGGCCCCAGGCCTGTTGTCCCTCTCTTCCCAATTCATCCACCCCTGGCATTGACGGCCATCTCCTTGGAATAGTTGTTAATATCAGCTCCCTTTGCTGAGCCTTTGCCAAGGACCAGGCACTGAGCTAAGCATGTTACATGCATTATCTCTCTTAACCCTCCCGAGATCCCCTCATGAGTACTCTTCTTGTCTCTCTTTTACAAATGAGGAAACAGAGGCTGAGGAAAACCACACTCATGGTCACACAGTTAGTAAGTGGCAGGCCTGGGATTTTAACCCAGGCTCTCCAACTCCAGGGCAGAGGCCAGAAGCCACGAAGTCATACTGCCTCCATCCACAGATCGTATCACATCAAACAGATCGCCTCCAAAGAAGCCTCCACTGGCTCCCTTATGCCTACCACTGTCCTCTGCATGGCCCCTAAAGCCATCTGGAGGCAGCCAGATGCAGTCCTAGTCTGTGCCCGGTGTGCTGTGCTGGGCACATGTGACCTTCTGTTTTGGTTCTGTCCACTCTTGCAGCTTCATCCATGCACTAGGGCCATGCTCCGGTTCTGGGCTTTTCCAAAACATACTACATCTTTGCTGATCCCCACCATCGCACTTGACTCAGCCTGGATGCTCCCTCCTCCCCCAGTTCCATCTCCAGACAATTGATTTCTCCCCCTTCATCACAACCCAGCACTTTACCGATACCTTTGCCACAGCCTTCATTTCACTTTATCTTATGAAATGGTAAATTTCATTTATGAAATGCAAATACATGCAAATGCACATGTATTCAACCCACTTGACTCTAACTTTCTTAAGGTTAGATATCTTCGACCTACTCATTTCTGTAATGTGTCACGTACCTACCCCAGGGCATGTTAAATATTTGTTGAAGTGACTTGATCCCAAGGATCTCACACATGCTGTCACTGGGATTATTTCACTCCTGTTTGAAAGGCAGCAGGACACAAGACTTACACGTGGCCATGTAGGGCCCAAGGGCTCCCTGGCCCTCTGAAGTTTCACCAAAAAATCAGCTCACAAAAGCAGATTAATTGGAAGGCAGGCATACAACTTTATTTGATGTGTATTCATGGGAGCCTTCAGAATGAAGACCCAAAGACATAAGAGAAATTGGCCACTGTTATGCGTGGGTTCAACAAAGTATAGACAGCCATGGAGAAATAGGATTGAACAAAAAGGATAGGATCTAGTGCTCATGACTGAGTGAGAAAACCCAGAAGACCTACCTGTCTAGATTCCTCTGGTCGTCTCTGGGCAGCATTCCTTCCTTCTGGGCGTGGGGCAGGGCCCTCTCTGGACTGAGAGTCTTATGACCTATAGTCAAAGAAGGTAGGTCAGATAATTTCTTTATGGCCAGGTTTTACATAGAAAGGCAGAGGGAAGTGAGAGTAGTATTTTTAGGTTTTATGGCTGGCTTTGGGGAAAAAGTATTCTGGTTTCTATGATCTGCCCTGGGAAAGAAGGATTCTGGTTTCTATGGCTAGCCTTGAGAGAGACTGGGACTGACAGACAGACGGGCAAGAGAAAAACACTTTTGCTTCTGAGGCCTTCATTTTTGGATATAGTTTTCTGAGCACCAGTAGCAATGTAGGGATCTCATATTCAGCTAGGTGAGGGCTTGCGGGGTGGAATCAGACCCTGGGTGAGTACCTGGTCCATTCACTTTTTCTGACTCTGCAGAAAAATCTTACTAACAAGCTGCAAAGATAATTGTCAAGGAAAGAACAGAACAGCTTTTACATTCTGACACCTCCTCCTGCTCTCCCATCCCACCTTCTTGGAGAACAGCCTCTGAGGATGACTCACTGGTGGGAGAGGGTGAAAACAGCTCCCAGGAGGGACTGAAAATCTCTGCTACACACAGAGCACAGTTGGTGATGGGATTTGTCCCCAGAGGGTGGAAACGCAGTTTCTGCACAATCCCAGATTTAATTTGAGCCCTTGGGATGAACCTGACAATGATAATAAGAGCCTTCGTAGGTATATTTTTCTCTTTTTCTCCAGTGCAATAGGTTCAAATACCTGAGGGATGTTTTTCTCTGCAGAGCACCAAATGCCATTCTTCATGACCTTATCCCAAGTTTCCTCACCATTCATAAAATGCATGTCACTTTAATGCTTAAAATGAGAAAAAGAAAAGAAAAGCTCAAAGAACTACTCCTGAATCTGCATAGCTTTGCAAAGTTAGCATAGAAATTCTGGTGAACCCCTGGGACTATTACTATGCCCCAATATGCACAAGTTAAAACCTTAACTGCACTATGGAGGTAGCAGGCTAAAGCTCAGCAGAACGCTGAGACCACATGTCTCACTCCTCCTTCCCTCCACCCACCACACTTCCCCCTGCATCTCAGCTCCCTGCACACACAAACACCTTCTGGGCTGTCCCTGGGGCCCCTTCTGCGACTGTCATGCCTCTGGAGTATTTCTTTTCTTTCTCATCCAAAAGGTTATTTGTTCAATAGAAAGAGCTTTTCTTTCCTGAAATCAGGACGGTGTGGACAATCTGCTTTCTAAACCCCTACTGAGCCTTCCTGCTGAGGGACAGAAGAGTGGCTGGACAGTGCCGTCAGTGTGGGGGCTTGGAGAACACCATGCCTTCCTGGCAGTCCCAAGCAGAGGGCGTGGCATAATGAGCTTGTCTGGAACAGCCGCACAAAGGGCACAGTTGATCTGTTTCCAGCCTGGCCTCTGCCCGTTAATTAAAGTGTCTCAAAAATGCTTAAATGTGCCTCCCACTCTCCCCACCTTGTCTTGTCCACACCGTTCTCTTTCTCTAAGATGAAGCTGAGCATCCCAGGGGGAAGAAAGCAAAAAGAATATTTTGTGAATATCCACCCTGTGCCCAGCTCAGAGCTAGAAGCTTGACATTCATTCAGTCCTCAAAAAAAGACCTGCAATGTAGGTATAATTATCATCCCATTGTATACAGGGAGAAACTAAGGCAAGCTTAGAGAGGTTAAGCAATTTGCCCAAAATTACACAGCTAGTGATTGATGGGGCTATCATTTGAGTCCAAGTTCTTTCATTCCAAAGCCCATGCTATGTGTCCTATAATGTTGAAGTGGTGAGAGTGAACACCCTTGTCTTCTTCCTAAACTTGAAGGGAAAGCATTCAGTCTTTCACCATTAACTATGATGTTGTTCACTGTGGGGTTTTTATAAGTGTCCTTTATCAGGTTGAGGAAGTTCCCTTCTATTTCTAGTTCAAGTATTTTTATTATGAAAAGGTGTTGGGTTTTGTCAAATGTGTTTCTGTCTATTAAAATGACTGTGTAAGTTTTTTCTTTTATTCCATTAATGTGGTATATTACATTGATTGACTATTTTTTTTTTTTTTTTTTTTTTGAGATGGAGTCTCACTCTGTCGCCCAGGCTGGAGTGCAGTGGCACAGTCTCGGCTCACTGCAAGCTCTGCCTCCCAGGTTCACGCCATTCTCCTGCCTCAGCCTCCTGAGTAGCTGGGACTGCAGGCGCTGCCACCACACCCGGCTAATTTTTTTGTATTTTTAGTAGAGACAGGGTTTCACTGTGTTAGCCAGGATGGTATCGATCTCCTGACCTCATGATCCGCCTGCCTCGGCCTCCCAAAGTGCTGAGATTACAGGCTTGAGCCACCGTGCCTGGCGACATTGATTGACTTTTGAACATTAAAACAGACTTACATTCTTGGGATAAATGCCATTTGGTCATGGTGTATAATCATTTTCTTACGTTGCTAGATTTTATTTGCTAGTATTTTTCTTGAGGATTTTTGTGTCTATATATCAGAGGTATTGGTCTATAGATTTCTTTTCTGTATTGCAGCAATAGGAAACAAATACAATATCCCCGTCCAGGGTCTGACTCTTACCCTAAATCAAGCCAAAGACCTGGCTCATCAGCCCTACAACCATGAGCCTCTCTCCCACTATTATCTCCAGATGGAGATATCAACCAGAATGTCATTTTACTTATCTGCAAGGAGAGATCCACCTGTAAGACAGAATCCTCATCTTGGCATGTTCAGCACCTCCTATCAGACCAACACAGGAGGTCAACCCCTATTTGGATGGAGGCTCAGGAACACAGAGTTGGAAGAGGCAGAAGCAGATGAGTCACTGCTCTGGGTCTCCACCTTAGAGCCTGCTGCCCTCAGGCGCACAGTAGGCATAGCCTTGCCAAAGGAACCCTCACACCTGAATTTGTTAGCTAGATGCTGTCTTTCTTAGGTGGTATTTGTAACTCAATGCCAACATCACCTTCTGAGAAGCTCCTTTTTCTATGCATACTTAGCTGACCAATCCCTCTTAAGAATGTTAGATGTGTTCTTTCTTTAGAGTTGTGGCTATTAAGTAATTCATTTAAAGCACTTAGAACACACACCCAGCCAAAAGTAGCACTCAACAAACATCGACTATCATCATCATCACCACCACCATTATTGTTACCAATATATTCACTTCAGTTAGGTTCAAGTACAGTAGGTTTGAGGACCCTTTTCTCTCTTTAAGGTGACTTTATTTTCTCACTCTTCTCTTTTTGCCCTAATTTTAAATGCCTGAGTTTTTGTTTTGTTTTGTTCTGCCACTTGAGACAGGGTCTCACTTTGTCACCCAGGCCAGAGGGCGGTGGCATGAACACAGCTCACTGCAGCCTCAAACTTCCAGGCTCAAGCATTCCTCCCACCCCAGCCTCCCAAGTAGCTGGGACTACAGGCGTGCACCACCAGGCCTGGCTAATTTTTTTTGTATTTTGTGTAGTGATAGGGTTTTGCCATGTTGCCAAAGCTGGTCTTGAACTCCTGGGCTCAAATGATCCTCCTGCCTCAGCCTCCCAAAGTGCTGGGATTACAGGCGTGAGCCACTGCGCCTGGCCAAATGTCTAAGTTCTTAAGGGAAGCCTCACTCCTTGCACTGACTGTACAATGATGATCATACAAAGACCAGCTGGGATCACCATTGGATGATTTATAAAGACTTTTTGGTAAATGAGAAAACATGTGACTTCATGAGTGCAGTACCTGGCACAGAATAGAACCTCAACAAGTGTTTATACCCTCATGCACTGCTAGGCACTGAATTCTGTCCCTTCAAAATTTGTGTGCTGAAGTCCTAACCCCCAGAACTTCAGAATGTGACTGTATTTGGATAAAGCCTTTCAAAAGAGTTAGTTATGTTAAAATGAGACCTTTAGGGTAGATCCTAATCCAATCTGACTTGTGTCCCTACAAGAAGAGGAAATCTGAACACACACAGAGACCCCAGGGTGCTGGCACCAAGGGAAGGCTATGTGAACAGGCAGCAAGAAGGAAGCCATCTGCAGGCCAAGGAAAGGGGCCTGAGTAGAAACCAACCCTGACCACACCCTGACCTTGGACCTCCAGCCTTCAAAACCATCAGAAATAAATTTCTGGACTGGGCGCAGTGGCTCATGTCTGTAATCTCAGCACTTCAGGAGGCTGAGGCGGGTGGATCACTTGAAGTCAGGAGTTGGAGACCAGGCTGGCCAACATGGTGAAACTCCGTCTCTACTAAAAATACAAAAATTAGCCAGGTGTGGTGGCTCATGCCTGTAGTCCCAGTTACTTGGGATGCTGAGGCTCAAGAATCGCTTGAACCCAGGAGGTGAAGGTTGCAGTGAGCCAAGATAGTGCCACTGCACTCCAGCCTGGGTGACAGAGTGAGACTCTGTCTCAAAAAAAAAAAAAAAAAAAAAAATTCTTTGAAAGAAAGAAATTTCTGTTGTTTAGATCACCCGCTCCATGGTGTTTTGTTATGGCAGCCCCAGCAAATGAATAGTCTTCTTTTGAGAAGAATTATTTTTGGCATTTGGGGATGGTAGAAAGTTTTAGGATGACTTAAAGGAAGTCCCTGATCCCTCTGCAGGCCTGAAATTCTGTCTTGTGAAGTAAGGAATGCACATTTCCCCCTCCAGGCTCTTTTCCTCACTGGCTCTTGGCTGCTGCACCTCACACTCGGTTGCAGGTGTCTCACTTCCTGAGGAAGGAGGTGCCATTAGCTTCACAATCCTCCCAAGAGTCCTGCCTGGGAAGTCGTGCCTCACAGAAGGAAACACCACTGGCATCGTAGACACAAAAACTAAAATCGCAAATGACAGATTCGTGACTTCCCCGAGGGAATAAATAGTGTGAACAGATGGGCCCTGAAGCTGGAACATTCATTTAAATCCTCATAGAATTTTGATAATTTAATGAATGTGGTGAGAAAAGAATGGCAAACCAGTACCAGCAAGCCAAAACACAGTTTGCCCACCTTGGTGTTTACCCAGGATGATTTTCCCATAATGAGGAGTGCAACAAGGTGACATGGACAAAGTATTTTCTGAGGGATTTCAAGCCTGTCTGTGAACTAGCAGCTTGCAAGCTGAATATTTTCTCTAGGTACCTCTTCAAGGCACCTCTCTGGGCAACAGTGCCAGGTGATTTCTAGGTAAGGGAGTAATTTATAGATATGCCTGGGACACCGACCAAGTGTGCTTAGAGCCCAGGGTCGTCTCCCCTGGAGTTCAATTGTCTGGTTTTTCCAAACTATCAAATCCTGCCTGTTCCCAGTTAGTCTCTCCTTGCCCCTCTCTGGTGACCTTCAGTGAAGACGTGCCCAGAACAGAGAAAGGAGTACTGCATGAGGAGTCCGAAGACCTGCATCACAACTCTACCACTCCTCAAGTCTACTCTTCAGAAAGTGCTAGACAAATAACTGGCCTTCAGCAACTACAAATCCTCATGCACACCTCCCCATTTGTGTGCTGTAAGTCACACAGTATACACAAGGACCACTTTTGGAGTTTTTACTGCATGAATGGAACCAGATCTCGTCTCCCGAGGTTCTCCGTGGGTATACAAGTGCAGGCTCTGTGGTTTTATGGCCCACCTACACCGTATGTTCCTCAAGCTCTTATTTCTTTTCATTAATTGACAAATAAAAATTATGTATATTTGTTATGTACAAAATGTTGTTTTCAAATATGAATACATCGTGGAAAGGCTAAACCAAGCCAAACCTCACAGACTTATCTTTTTGTATGTGTATGTGTGTATAATAAGAACACAAAATCTACTCCCTTCGCAATTTTTTTTTTTTTTTTGAGACAAGGTCTTGCTCTGTTACCAGGCTGCAATGCAGTGATATGAACATGGCTCACTGTAGCTTTAATGAACTCCCAGGCTCAAGTGATCCTCCCACCTCAGCCTCCCAAGTAGCTGAGACTACAGGTGCACACCACCATGCTTAGCTAATTTTTGTACTTTGTTTTGTAGAAACAGGGTTTTGCCATGTTGGCCAGGCTGGTCTCAAACTCCTGAGCTCAAGTGATCCCCCCACCTCAGCCTCCCAAACTGTTGGGATTACAGGCGTGAGTCACCACACCTGGCCAGCAATTTTCAAGAATACAATACATTGTTATTAACTATAGCTACCAGGTTGTAGAATAGACCTCTTGAATTTATTAATCCTGTCAAACTGAAACTTAGTATCCTTTGACCAACAAGGATCTCCCCAACACACTCACTCCAACCCCTGGTAACCACCATTCCACTCTCTACTTCGATGAGCTCAACTTTTTTAGATTCCGTTTATCAGTGAGATCAGGCAGTGTTTGTCTCTCTGTGCCCGGCGTATTTCATTTAATGTAATATCCTCCAGGATCAAGCTCTTATTTCAATAGATGTCTTGGAAAGTACAGGACTAAGAACAGACAAATGGTTGGGGAAGATGAGCCCCAGGTGCAAAGCATCTTAATGGGATGTCCAGTTTTGTAAAAATCACTCAGACAAAGTAGTCACTAGAAGCAGCAAAAAGGATGGAGAGGAAACTAGGATGGGGGAGTCTGCTCTGCAGCATGTATGTTGGCAGAGAAGGAGAAGCAGGGCGTGGTGTCCAAATGGCTTACAAGGCATAGGGATCAGAGAGTCGACCCAGCAGGAGAAAGCTGAGCCATTAAAAATTATTCAGACAGGGAAATCAACCCCAGCCATTCCTGCTTTCTAGACTGTCTCCCCAGGGAGGATGTCTGGAGACTCCATTTGTGTACAGCATGACTTAATTCTTGATGGAGGAGGGAGAGGGTATCGTTGATCAACTCCTTCTCTGAATCTGACTCTGTACTCATTGTACCTGCATCCATGACACCCCTGGCTTTAATGGAACATATATCAGTGAGATAATACATTTCTAGTAGCTGAGATAGTGGGAGTCCAAAGGGGAGATGGTTTAGCACATATTGGGAGTTCAGTCTTTGGGGTCAGACTCCTGAAGTCAACAGGCAAGCATTACTTTTAAAACACCATTGGGCCGGGTGCAGTGGCTCACGCCTGTAATCGCAGCACTTTGGGAGGCTGAGGTGGACGAATCACGAGGTCAGGAGATCGAGACCATCCTGGCTAACACGGTGAAACCCCGTCTCTATTAAAAATACAAAAAATTAGCCAGGGTTGGTGGCGGGCGCCTATAGTCCCAGCTACTCAGGAGGCTGAGGCAGGAGAATGGCGTGAACCCGGGAGGCAGAGCTTGCAGTGAGCCGAGATTGCGCCACTGCACTCCAGCCTGGGCAACAGAGCGAGACTCCATCTCAAAAAAAAAAAAAAAACACTATTAATATATAAATAGATGCTTTCTTGAGGTGAGTGCGAAGGGGAAAGGAGTGGTGTAAAGGAATTAATTCCCTGGGCAAGATAAGCACCCATGTGGTTCAAGAGAGCTGGTGTTCAGATCTTATTTGCTTTCATCTCTAAGCTGACTCTGCTTTCCCTTCCAGCTAATGTGTGCCCTGCTCAGTTTGCCCATATGTCAAGTCTACCTTCAGACAGAAAAGAAAAAAATATAAAAAGGCAAAAAATAATGACATAATAGGCATGAAAGAAAAAGAAGCAAGATTCTACCCAAGAATTATGGGAAAATGGAACAATAGAAACAGTAATAATAACCGAAAGTTTGCTCTGTCACTGGGTCTCGGCTGCACATTAGGATCATTGGGCAGCTTATTTTTAAAAAATTCAATTTATACTCCCATCCCTAGAGATTCTGGCTTAAGTATTCTCAGGAGGGTTAGGGGAAAAAGAATTTAATAAATTTCTCACCTGATTCTAAAGTACAGCCAGGATTGAGAACCATAGCACTAGATAAAAACTTGCCTGACGTGAAGAAAACTTTGACTCGAAATCAGCAGTGCTCACTAAACTTCAAGCAAAGTTAGCCTTACCTTAACACTTTTTTATTTCAAAGAGAAAAAAAATGAAACGAATTACTAACATAAGACCCAAAACTAGTGTGTTAAAAGACTAGTTCTCTGCCACCTTAAACCATGGGAAACAATTTGCAAAAACCTTAAGCGAGGGGATGACCGTATAGACTGTAGAGGTTAACAGTTCAGGCTTCAGAATCAGAAAGTGTTGAGTGGGTGCTGCAGCTCTGCCATCTGCCACCTGAATCGTGTTGAGAAAACTGGAAGGATTAAATGAGATATTGAATTTAAAGAACTTGAAGCCTAGACTGTATTAAGTTCTCTATACGTGAAATGTTTCTTTTACTTTTCCTTTTTTTCTTATTTTTTTTCTTTTTTTTTTTTTTTGGAGACAGGTTCTCACTCTTTCACATAGGCTGGAGTGCAGTTGCACAATCATAGCTCACTGCAACCTCAGTCTCCCAGCCTCAAGCGATCCTCCCACCTCAGCCTCCCAAGTAGCTGTGACTACAGGTGCCTTCCACCACACCTGGCTAATTTTTGTATTTTTTTGCAGAGATGGGGTTTCACCCTGTTGCCCAGGCTGGTTTCCAACTTTCGGGCTCAAGGGATCTGCCTGCCTCAGCCTCCCAAAGTGCTGAGATTACAGGAACATGAACCACCGTGCCGGGCCTCTATCATTATTTAAAATACAAAGCATTTTTAAGAGACGAAGTAATATGGTTTGGCTCCATGTTCCCACCCAAATCTCATGTTGAATTATAATTCCCAAATGTTGGGGGAGAAACCTGGTGGGAGGTGATTAGATTACAGGGGCAGATTTCCCCATGCTGTTTTTCATGATAGTGAGTGAGTTCTCACAAGATCTGATGGTTTAAAAGTGTGTGGCACTTCCTCCCTCACTCCCTCTCTCCTGCCACTATGGGAAGAAGGTGCTTGCTTCCCCTTCCGTCATGACTTTAAGTTTCCTGAGGCCTCCCAGTCATGCTTCCTGTTAAGCTTGTGGAACTGTGAGTCAATTAAACCTCTTTTCTTCATAAATTTCCCAGTCTCAGGTAGTCCTTTACAGCAGTGTGAAAACAGACTAATACACAAAGCCTGGCTCTGGTACCCAGGCTGGAGACCACTCAAGTACAGAATCAAAGGCAAATCGGTTTGGAAAATGTTTGCAACACTTATGAGAATATTTCTTAGAAGTATTTCTTATGAGAGTAACAAGGAGAATAATATCTTCAATATATGCAGAGCTTTTACAAATATGGAAAACACTAATGCTTAATTTAAAATGGACATACAGCATGGAAAAACAATGTTTAGAAGGGGACATACAATCAGTCAATAAATAAAAGTGCTCAATCTCATAAGCAATCAAATAAATGAAAAATAAAATATTGCTCACCTAACAAATTGACAATGTTTGATTTTCCTTTTAAGGATAATACTCATTGCAAACAAAGATGCATTGAGGGGGACATGCATAGCACTAGCTGTCAGGTTAACTAGAACAAGCTTTCTAGAATGCAACTTGGCAGCATGAATGAAGAGCTTTATCATTTATAAATTTTCCTATTTTCCAAATTGTATTCAATGGCAAATACCACCTTTCTAATCAGAAAGAAAAAGTTAATAGGCATAAGGAAACCAGCCACCTGGATGGAAACTTGAATATTTCACTAATTTCAGCAATAGATTTGGGTAATTTCCAAATCCCTGGCAAACGCAAAGCTTGAAACGAGTCGCACTCTGGGTATTGTATCAGTTTACACAATCAGAGCCAGGAGTGGGGTTTGTCACTTGCTAAATTCAGGCAGGTCACCAAATGGCCCAGATCTAAGCATGAGAACAAATGAATTGCTGGCCATAGCTCTGTACTCGCGTCTCAAATGACAAAGTACCTTAGGAAATCTTAACTTCTTTCTTTATCCATTGGAGCTATTTAATATCTCCCTGAGAGCTAAAAGATTGTCAAATTAGAAAAGGATTTATCCTTAAAAAGATAGCTCCTACCATTGGGGAAAGCTTATTGCCTTAGAAATGCCAACCCTTTGCTCCTTGCAAAGATATGCTCCCTGCCAGCATTTTATTTATGTATTTTGGACCCTGCCTTGTTTTAAAAAGTGGATCAACTGGCCGAGCAACCTGCAGAGGATTCCATCTGCTACAGGCCAGACAGAAGCTGAGGATTAGGAGTAAAAGCCGGGAGCCCCAAGCGGATCAGCCAGCATGCCCACCCCCACAGGCCCTGCCTCCAAGCCGAGACAGCTCATTCACCGGTATATAAAGTATTGCAAGTCTCCATACAGAGCTGATGAGAGGAGGCAAGAAGCTATGAAGAGGAACCAGAAATGGAGGAAGAAGGCAGATAAATTTTGTTCATTCAAACAAGAATAAGTAAAACATAATCACAGCAAGAACTATGATGATGATGATGACAGAGAGATGTCCCTCCCTGGCGTGGCTCTGGTTTGGACTGGGCTGTCTGATGTGGTGGCTTCTGTGTATACAGTTTTCTTGAGACAGTGTTCAGCCTCACCTCGGCCCTCTTGGCCACTAAGGAGCCTCTCAGAAAGGGGCAGCTGGGTCCCGCTTCAGACCCTCCAGTTGTCCACGCACCCAGCCTCTTCTCCAGGCAGATTTCCCCCTTTTGTGATTGAGCTTGGACAGCCCTGGGGCTCCTGCTCCTCCCCTACACATCAGGCTTCTTCCTGTGGAGCTTTCTGTACCTTCCCAAGCCCTCAATGAGTGCAAAGGAAAAAATGTTCTTTTCTTCCCTTAGCACGGTACTACCACCCATCTTTCTTGCTGGCATGGGCTACCCCATTAAATCAGCTGCCTGCCAAAATGTCCAGACTAGAAGAGGCACCAGACTCTATGTCTTCTATGCCCCAAACTCCAGGGCACACATCAAACCCTCTAAAGCGCTCTCCTGAATGGTAGACTCCATTCCACCAGAACCGTGGATCAGCAAACACCCAGCTAGGGTGCAAGATACCCTGTCTCCCTTTTTGCAAGCATCTCCACTCCCCATAAGGGAGTCTCTTGGAGGCCCTTTTCTTGGTTTTATGGGGAGCAAAAAGTGTTTCACCTCAAGCTAGTATTTGTTACAGGCCAAGATTTCAAAAATTCTACCCACTTTTTTATCCCTCTACTTACATAGACCCAGGGGCTTAGAGTTGTGGGTCCCAAAGCCAGTTTTGATACCTCTTGAAAGTCATGAGGAATTCCAGTTATTTAACAAATAGAGTGACTAAGGCTTTATTTTTAGATTTGCAATCTGAATGCCCATTCGGGGCAATAAAAAAGTCCCACTCAACATCTTGTTACATAGGGAACTTACTTTGGTAGATCAAATTTTTACTCCCAATTCTTTTCCCCCATGTGATATGATTATAATCCATATTCTTGCCAGGTCTTCTACTGTGAGAAGAGTATACTTTCCCACTTTACTGATATGGGTTTGGGTTTGGCCATGTCATTTGGCCTTGGCCAATGAAATGTTAGCAAACATGATGAGTGCAGAGGCTTTAAATGTACTAGGACAGTTTAGCATTCCTCATGTCCTCCTTCCATTGGGCATGAGAAGAATGAGAAGAATATGTCCCTGGTAGCTGCTGGTAGCATCTGGTGGAGAGATGAGAGATGCATGAAGCAGACCTGAACTTGACCTACAGCATGAAGGAGAGCCAATCCCAGTTGACTGGCCACCTCATAAGTAAGGTAAAGTTTGTTGTATGAGTCACTGCAATAATTAGGGTTATTTGTTAGGCAGCATTATTGCCATACAGTAGCAGCTAATTAATACCCTTGCTATATGTCCAACATTGTGCTGAGCACTGTATTGTCTCCTTTAATTCATTCCTTTTAACAAGTGTGTAAGATAGAATTCTAGTTAATATTATCCTTGTTTTACAGGTTAGGAAACTGAGGTGCAGAGAATTTTAGCACAATTACTAAGTGAAAGAGACAAGCTTCAATCCCAGCAATCTAACTCCAGACCCATACTCTTGCCACCATGGAACAAAAAGCAGGAGACAAAGATGTGGCTCTGTGCTCTGTGCTCTGTCTGCATACTAGTACAGACCTCAGGCTCAAAACCATTGTGACTATTGATATCGTTTGCCTGTGTCCTCACCAAAATCTCATCTTGAATTGTAGTTTTCATAATCCCCACATGTCATGGGAAGGACCTGGTGGGAGGTAACTGAATCATGGGGGCAGATTTTTCCCATGCTCTTCTCATCATAGTGAATAAGTCTCACAAGATGACGGTTTTATAAAGAGCAGTTCCCCTGCACATGGTCTCTTGCCTGCCGCCATGTAAGACATGCCTTTGCTCTTCCTTTGCCTTCCTCCATGATTGTGAGGCTCCCCCAGCCACATGGAACTGTGAATCCATTAAACCTCTTTTTCCTTAGAAGTTACCCAGTCTTGGGTATTTCTTCATAGCAGTATGAGAACAGACTAATACAGCCGTTTATGAGTTCCCTATCAGTACAAGCCTGACCAGATTGCAAGGGCTGAGGCAATTTTTCTAGCTCTGTCAGTGCATGCAAAGAGGATAAGACAGGCTTCCCTTCCAGAATGCATGACCCTTCTCTGAACTTTGAGGAGGGAAAGTCCCACGGGGAATTCTAACCAAGAAACAATCCTGTCATTGTGAAGTGCAGTCATACAACGTTCTGCACGGGATGCAGAGCACACCTCATTCTCTGCCTATTTTTATTCTCTCTAAGCAAATATCTGGGGCTCTCAAAAATTATTACACAATTGCCAGCTGCTGGGATTATACAAATAACATGACAACAGCAAAGCAATATGCTGACCGGTGTTCAAACACCACCACACAACAACAAAGCAACCAGGGGTGCCAGCCCTCATTCACAGCCTGCAAACAGAAGCAGCACAAATGAAGGCCACCCACTCCCTCCTGGTTTTAGGAGAACAGAATAGCAGGCAGTTTGATACCAAGATGGATTTTTTTAACTCTTCAACTTCCAAGATGTTCTATGCACAGGGAGAATGCAAAGTCATGTTCTTTAGCAAAATGTTCTTCATTATTGTGATTCAACAATGTACCCCTTTCTTTAACCAAGTTAGGACTTCTGATGAGCAGCAGTTGGGCTTAAAGGCCTTCAGGTTATAAGCAAGCTAGAAATTCTGAAGTATATAATAATGTATTATATATGTATATTTATGTGTGTATGTATGTGTGTGCATGTACTCTGTTAAGGTGTATGTGAAACAAAGCTTCTTTACAAATTTCTACACTATACACCCTGAGGGCAGAGATCACGTTTTCCTTACCTATCATTAACTCTAATGCCTAACACAATGAGAAGTCAATAAACATTTGCTGAATAAATAAATAAATGTGAAAGGGATTTTAGGGAGAATTACATATTTGAATTTTACATAGTTTAATTCTTAAAATGCAAGACTAGGGCAAGTAAGGAGATGGTTATAAAAATGTGAACCCCTTAGAAACCCCTTAGAAAAAAATAAGGAAGGCCAGGCGCAGTGGCTCACACCTGTAATCCCAGCACTTTGAGAGTCCAAGGCGGATGGATCACTTGATTTCAGGAGTTCAAGACCAGCCTGGGCAACATGGCGAGACCCTGTCTCTACTAAAAATACAAAAAAAAAAAAAAAAAATAGCGAGGCATGATGGGGGGTGCCTGTGGTCCCAGCTACTCGGGAGACTGAGGTGGGAGGATTGCTTGAGCCTGAGAGGCAGAGATTGCAGTGAGCCAAGATCACACCACTGTACTCCAACCTGAGTAACAGAGCAAGACTCTGTTTCAAAAAAAAAAAAAAAGGAAGGGGAGATGGAGAAATTGCCCACTTTCAAAGTCATCGACACTCACCAACAAAGGTAGCACTTTGTAATCTTTATTTCAGCAAGAGAAACCAGCTCAGTGTGTGTAGTGGACGTCTGCGGGCTTTGCCTGCTCAGGACCCGTGTCCCCTTCTTTCAGCAACAACTCTCCAATGTTCCTTTAAGAAACTCCCCTTTCCTCACTACATGCCATCTTGGGAGTCATAGTTATGGTGCCCTCAGGAATGGGCATGTGACCCCAGCTGGGCTAGGCTCTCTCATCCTAGATTGTGAATCATGGACTGAGCACACAAAGCTAGAAAATGGCTGGAGGACCCAGACCCTGGGACATGTTTCCAAATAGCCCACTGATTAGCAAGGGAGCAGGCTGGGCTTTTGACAGACAGAGTGGGAACTTCCCCAGAACACAATATGGAATTTCTATCAATACACGAGCACTCCCAGAGACCCGTTCTTCTGCTCTTTCAGCTAGGGCCCTTTTCCCGAAGCCTTCCCTGGAGCCTAGCACAGAGTACAGAAGAGAACTCTAAGCTGGAAACAGAGGTTCTCATCATAAAGCTGCTGCAAGAAAACAGTTACCTCCCCTCTTAGGCCTCAGTCTCTTCCTCCATAGGATTAAGAGGCTGGGATTAAATAACCACAGAGGAACCTTGTGTGTCGAGCCAATAAAAACAGACCCCTTGGGTCCCTGAGCACCAGCAACGCCAAGCTCACATTGTCAAGGCCAGCGAGGCCTGGAGTTTAAAGCAGTTAATCCCTTGGCTGGATGACTTGGACAAAGAGGATTAACCTCAGATGAGAGAGTTATCATCCAAATATAGAGCAATCCCAAGCACACACATTAGAGATAGGATGTTTCCCCATCTTCTTGTGTAAATTCTTGTTCTCTCGCCCTTGTGGTGAACTCACAGATTAACCCTCCCAGCACCTCAAGGCTAAGGTGTTAGACTGTCCAGACCCTCTCCATGTTCCTCCAACACCTTTCTCAGTTCTCCAATCCAGGGTACATTGTTTCTCCCTTTTAATACACAGGTGTCTTTAAGGCACTTTAAGTTTGGAAAATAACTAACCGTTAAGCACCTACTATGTGCCAGGGACTGTGTTAGACACTGGAGCTACAGTGGTAGACAAGGTGGCACAGTCCTTCTCTCAGGGAATCCACAGTCCAGTGGGAAAGCACCTACTGTGCATAATGTACTCTACTATGCACTGACAAATATGATCTCCTTCAATGCCTCAACAACCCCAGAAAACAGACCTTACTGCAACTATTTTAAAGATCAGGAAATTGGGCCTCTGAGAAGTTAAAGTTGTCTGAGGCTATGTAACCTGTATCAGAAAGAACCTCTTGGTTTAAAAATGATATGGGATTCTACAATATATTCCTATTATGTTGTAGAAGTCAGAAACAATTAGAGAAGAAAAGGGAAAATATTGAACTTCAGCCTTTTCAGATATATATGCTCCTGGTATATTCATCACAGGAAAAAAACTGGATGTTTACCCCAGTCGTTTTCTCTATTAAAGAGCACCCAGGCTACAGGCAACCCAACAGCTCAGCTATAACCTTTTAATCTTCATGTTATCAAGAAACATGCCTCTGGATCCTCCTCAACGTGTTCCCATAAGCTCGTGAGAAATCGCTCATTGAAATTTCAGCTTCTGTGTGGGTGAAAGTCAGCTAAACTACTGCAACAAACAAACTCTAAGATGTCAGTAGTTTAGCATAGGCAGAGTTTATTTCTCGCACTTGAGATAGCCTCATGCAGGGGCAGCCAATAGATGAAAAGGAGCCTGGAAGAGCACACCTTTCTCACCGCATCAACGAAACTGTTACATGGCCACGCCCACTTGTAAGGGAAGCCTGGAGATGTAGTGTATGTGCCCCGGAGGAGGAGGAAATGAAGCCAGCTGGTCTTTGCCAAAGGCTCCTAAACTGCATACTTAATATGATTACATCTGGGCCAGGCATAGTGGCTCACGCTGTAATCCCACTGCTTTAGGAGAGGCCAAGGTGAGAGGACCACTTCAGGCCAGGAATTCAAGACTAGTCTGGGCAAAATAGGGAGACCCCATCTCTCCAAAAAACAAAAAAAAATTAATTTAATAAAAATTAGCCAGGAATGGTGGTGTTTGCCTTTTCATCCCAGCTACTCAGGAGGCCGGGGTGGGAGGATCTCTTGAGCCCAGGAGTTTGAGGCTGCAGTGAGCCATGACAGCACCACTGCAATCCAGCCTGGGTGGCAGAGCAAGACCCTGTCTCTAAAAGAGAAAGAATAGAATTCAAAATGCTACACAAATGGTGGAGATTATAAGTAGGTTTTCCTTTTCTTTGCCCTATTTCCTAGATGGTCTATAATATGTCTTTAATGTATCCAAAATGATGAGGAAAAAGAGAAAGCGGGAAAATCCCCTAATCAGTGAGTCTTTGAGGAGTTATGGGTAGAACTATGTAATCCAGGTAACTACCCAAGAAGTACAGGCAAATCCTGCTTCCCTGATTCCCTTGCTGCTCTCTCATCTTTTTCAAACAGAACTTTCCACTCCATTTGTTTTGGGTAACGACAACCTAAAAGCTTTTTCTTCCTTAAATGCTTTCCATGCTCTCTGGGATCTTTCTGTGCCTCAGAGCATCTCCAAGACATCAATCACAGTTTCCAAGGCTGCTTCTCTATTTGGATGGAGATCTGTGACCAAGATCAAACCAAACTTGTGATCCGCTTAATTCACACCCGGCCACACATCATGGCTGAAGCACAGGACAGCGGCGACCTCACCATTTGCAGGAGTGTTTCAGGAGCCAAGACAACCAGCTCCTCTGGATCACCACGGTTCTCGAGCTTCTTCTTCCTTGGCACATCTGGTGACAACATTTAAACCCACAAGAGATTCTAGTGGGCGTCCTGCTACTTCTCACCAAACTTCTCCCCATCCCCCTTCTCCCTATCCCCACCCAACCCAACCCTCACCCCACTCCCAGCCAATACCACCTCAGACCCCGTGTTTTGGCCACAGCAGATGACATAGTTCCGATGTGTGTCCCCGCCCAAATCTCATGTTGAAATGCAATCCTCAGTGTTGGAGGTGGGGCCTGGTGGAAGGTGATAGGATCACGGGGTTAGATTGCTCATGAATGGTTTGGCACCATCCCCTTGGTGCTGTCCTGGCAATAGTGAGTGAGTTCTCATGAGATCTAATCACTTAAAAGTGTGTGGCACCTCCCCTCTCTCTCTCTTGCTCCTGCTTCTGCTACGTGACATGCCTGCGGTCTCTTTGCCTTCTTCCATAATTGAAAGCTTCCTGAGGCTTCTCCAGATGCCACCATGCTTCCTGTACAGCCTGCAGAACCATGAGCCAATTAAAACTCTTTTCTTATAAATTACCCAATCTCAGGTATTTCTTTATAGCAATGAAAGAATAGACTAATACACCAAACCCCCTATCGTTCCAAAATCAACCATGCATTTGCAGGTCTATATGCTTCTCCTGAAACCATTCCCTATCCTCCCCACAACAGCCCAAACTTCAAGGCTCATCAGACAATATCCCCTCCCCTGTCCAATAGCTTTGCCTGACCCCCGTCTTCTTTCCTCATACAGCAATAGCAACGGCTTCCAGCCTCACACTCCCCAATTATCTCAGCGTGTATCTCCCCACCTTGTATTCTAAGTATTAATTAATGAGCTCCCCTACTGCAGAGCCCTAAGCAGACAGGCTCTGGGGCTCTTTGCCCTGCACCATCTCAAAGAACCACAAGAAGGTAAGAGTTTGCTTAAGAATCCAGGAACTGATTAGAAGGCCAAGCCAGCCAGCAGGGGCCTTGCTTGTCTAGAGGAAATGGGCTGAAAGTAACAAGACATAAACTTGGGAGTGACACAGGTGAAACTGAGAAACCTGATAGGACTAGCCTGGCCTCTGACAGCCCTCTGTAGTGCCCCAAGATGCTGCATGCCGGGCCACTGAAGAAGCAGGCGGCCACCACTCCTGTGATATGAGGGTGGGAGCCCAGCACAGATTTTCTGCCACAGACGTGGGCAGTGCCACCAAAAAAAAAAAAAAAAAAGCCTTATCCATCATGGGAAATAGGAGAAGTTGGCTCAGCACCCCACCCTGTTTTCATATACCCTTCCTCATCTACTTCTCCATTGCCCCATTTGAGTTTCTCTTCTTTGCTTTAAGTTTCAAGCTACTGCCTTTACATTGCTACCCTATAGCTTTCCTTTCCTTAAAGCTTCATGTTTATGCTTTGCTTTAAAAAACAAAAATTAAAGTGGCTGCATTTAATTCACAGACCGTTACACTGGCATGTGTGGGATGTGTTCGTCACTTGTCATGGTGCTAGGGGTGGAACTAAATTCCTTGAGCCCTCCAGGGCCAAGGACAGAGGCTCCTGACATTCCCATGACCTCTCCAGCCCCATCTCCCAGGCCCAGCACTTTGCCTGGGGCAGGCCACCCCACAGTGCCTCTTCCTCTCCCGCAGAGCCTCCCACGTGCCAGCTGGGCTCCGTTCCTCGGCGCCATCTGCCACACCCCAGATCAGGCGAGAGGCCACGGTCAGATTCTGAGTGCGACAGAGCAGGGATGGCAGGCAACACAGGAGCCACCCTCACCCTCACTGGGCCTGGGCTCTGGGAGCTGGGCAGGGAAAATCGCAGAAGATTGAGCAATCAGAGGAAGCTGTTGAGGGGCCTAACCAGGCTGTCACCTGCTTGGGAGAACTAGTTGTGCCATTTCAGAGGGTTTCTAAGCATGACAATGTAGGGGACCCACGCCCCGTTTTCCTGTTCTCTCTTGGCCTCTCATACGAACTTAACATTGCTACAACCCCGACCTGAGCTTTGATCCTCTCTCCATCATTAACTTACTGTATGAATCCGTGAGCCAATTAAACCTCTTTTCTTATAAATTACAATTCTGTTTTCATGGTCATTTCATGAGAGAAACCTGCAAATGAACACTGTTAAGAAGAAGGAACAGGCCAGGCGCGGTGGCTCACGCTTGTAATCCCAGCACTTTGGGAGGCCGAGGCGGGCGGATCACGAGGTCAGGAGATCGAGACCACGGTGAAACCCCGTCTCTACTAAAAAATACAAAAAATTAGCCAGGCGTGGTGGCGGGCGCCTGTAGTCCCAGCTACTCGGAGAGGCTGAGGCAGGAGAATGGCGTGAACCCGGGAGGCGGAGCTTGCAGTGAGCCGAGATTGCGCCACTGCATTCCAGCCTGGGCGACAGAGCGAGACTCCGTCCCAAAAAAAAAAAAAAGAAGGAACAGAACACGTTAATGGATAAATGAGCTATCCATCATTACTCCTGAGTGAGCATGATTTGTAATGTGAGTAATGACAGACAGCTCTTTTTTCCATCCAAATAAGCTATTTCTGAGGTGGATGCAGTGGTTCATGCCTGTAATCCCAGCACTTTGGGAGGCCAAGCCTGGAGGATTGCTTGGGAAATCCAGCCTGGGCAGTATAGTGAGAACTCATCTCTACAAAAAATTAAAAAATAGCCAGATATGGTGGGACACGCCTACAGTTCCAGCTACTTGAGAGGCTGAGGTGAGAGGATTGCTTGGGCCCAGGAGGCAGAGGTTGCAGTGAGCCAAGATTGTGCCACTACACTCCCGCCTGGGCAACAGAGCAAGAACATGTATCAAAAAGAAATTTTTTTAATTATTTCCTTCCTTGAATAAAAGTTTGGATTCCCTGCTTTCTAGGTTCCCTTCAAGCTCTGAAACTGTAAGAACCTACAGTTCAATTAAGGTCTTCATTGCCTTGAGTGTATTCTGGACCTGAAAAGGAACATGCCCGTGAAATATTCATTAAAACGAATCATGCTCACTCAGGAGTAATGATGGACAGCTCATTTATCCATTAACAGAACCATTAAGTGTTCTGTTCCATCTCCTTAGCAGTGTTCATTTGCAGGTTTCTCTCATGAAATGATCATGAAAACAGGATTGTAAATCACATCTATCAAACCTAGATGAGTTTTGGGAGCCTAGAGCGCCTGCCCACACACATATCACCTGGGGTTGACATAAGAAGTACTTAATAGCACCAAGCTCCCAGTTTGAACAGTCAACTTCCAAATCCAGACACCTGTGATTCAACAATCAACTTCTGGGTGCAGACATCCGTGATTCAAGAAGGCCCCAGTGGTCTGGAAAAATTACCTTCTCTTGCATCTATGCAGAGCTGGCAGGAAACAAATGAGATTGTGCATCCACTTTTCCAAGGGTACTTTTGTCTGTAATTTATTTTCCCTGAGCCTCAGATATCTCATCTGTAAAATGGGCACAGGAGGAAGGATGTGGCCTATCTGCCTCCTGAAGAAGTTCAGTTCTGAGGAGCTAGACAGTCATCCGTTAGGGGAGAATTTTCAATTGCCTTTTGTGAAAAGAAAATTAATGCTACTCTCTCCCCTGCCAAACCATACAGAATCAAGCTCTAACAACTGAAGGGAACAGGAGGTGGGTGGAGCAGAAGTGTGTATAGAAAACAGGAAGACTTAATGGGACCACAGGCTTCTGTGTGGGAGCTGAAGCAGGGAACCCATGGTGTGAGTCTTTGTTGCTAAGTCAGGAGACACTGTTGCGTTACCTGTAATCAAAGGTCAGGACAGCAAGGGAGCTTTGGCTTTGCTGAGGATGTAACTGGGGGCTTAAAGGGAAAGCTGAGTATATGATTCTTGATCTAGAGGATGTCAGAACGGTAGCCAAGGCATGAGGGTGGTGGAGAGAGGGTAACATTAGCTGCTGAGTACCTGCCAAAGACTTAGCTCATCACTGTCACTTACCTGCTGATCTCCTGCCCAGGCTGGGAGGAGCAACCAGCCAACAGAGAAACCACAGCAGCATTTATTCACCATGTATCTAATAAATACGTATTGTATGCCTGCTATGTGCCTGGAACAGGAAGAACCACAGACTTTTCCAGAAGAACACCATGCAGTGCATTCTGTGGGAGCCACAAAGGCATCAGATAGGAAACCTTCTGCATCTATATACTACACATGACTCCACAATTTTCATCATGGAATTCCAACAAACTACGCGACATTGCAGAACTGAACTAAGGAGACTGGCTTATTGCAGAGAAGGGAGGTTAGTTTTCCTCTGAGGCACCTTGAAATGTCTAGCCCATAAGGCTAGACATTTTATTATTGTCCCTTTGTCTAATTTTGAACATTATGGGCCCCGTGCAAATAATCTTCTAAATGGCACTGTGAACATCAAATTCTCAACTCTCCCTTCACATAAAATCTTTAAGTCCCTTGCTGGTATGGTAATCCTTTAATCAATATTTACACCAACATAGTTCCAAGTCCAGGAGCATGAAGGGGACTGCAGAACACTTGGGTATTATTACTATCATCGTCATCACCACCACCACCACCACCACACTACACCACCATCATCACCTTACAACTGAGGAAACCAAGGCTCAGGGAAATTAAATAATGTGCTCAAGTTTACACAGCTAGAAAGTAAGGAAGCTTGGGCTGGGCATGGTGACTCACGCCCATAATCCCACCACTTTGGGGGCTAAGGTGGAAGAATCACTTGAGCCCAGGAGTTCAAGACCAGCCTGGGCAGCATAGCAAGATCCCGTCTCTACAAAAAAAATTTAAAAATTAGCCGGGCATGGTGGTGCATGCCTGTATTCCCAGCTACTTTGGAGGCTGAGATGGAAAGATTGCTTGAGCCCAGGAGGTCAAGGCTGCAATGAGCTGAGTTCACGCCACTGCACTCCAGCCTGGTTGACAGAGTGAGACCCTGCCTCAAAAAAAAATAGAAAGCTAGCGGGCACGGTGGCTCACGCCTGTAATCCCAGCACTTTGGGAGGCCGAGGTGGGAAGATCACAAGGTCAAGAGATCGAGACCATCCTGGCCAACATGGTAAAACCCCATCTCTACTAAAAATACAAAAATTAGCAGGGCATGGTGGCACGCGCCTGTAGTCCCAGCTACTCAGGAGGCTGAGGCAGGAGAATCGCTTGAACCCGGGAGGCAGAGGTTGCAGTGAGTTGAGATTGTGCCACTACACTCCAGCCTGGTGATAGAATGATACTCCATCTCAAATAAATAAATAAATAAATAAATAAATAAACAAACAAACAAACAAAGTAATAAAGTCTGAGTGCAAACCCAGTTCTGTCTGATGCTAAAGCCCACGGCTGCATCCTATGCCCCATGTGGTCAGGCCTAGTACCTACATGTAAAAATGAAGGGCAGCTTGGGTCTCTTTCTCACATTTCCTTCTGGGATTTGGTTCTTTTTCTCTGCCACTGGCACATTCTCCATCTCTGTCTCTCTCTCTCTCTTTCTCTCTCTCTCTCTCTCTCACACACACACACACACACACACACACACACACAACCACTTTCAATAGCAGTACCTGCTTTTTCTTGTTTCACTCCCTTCACCAACATCATTGCAAACAAAACTTATATAGAATCAGCCACACCACGAGGAGAAAATGGACAGCACCCACAGCCTGAGGCTGAAGTCATTCCAGCCCTTCCCTTTTCCTATGAAGGCTATTCCCTATTTCTTCCTTTTATAAACAGGAACACATTATGCAAGCTACTGTAGATGTGGGGTTTCTCAAGCAAGCTGGTGACACTTGGCATAAATTGATTTAAATAAAATTCTCCCCTTTCAAGATTCTTCCTTGCTTCTGCCTCATCTTAAATTAAGAGCAGTACAATAATAACCCAAGAACATCACACCCCTGAATTTCAGCCACCTCCCTCTAAAGGATCTTTTCTCATTTTTTGAAAATATGAGCTATTTTTTGGTTTCTACTTGTTCCTCTTTCTTGTCACCACACGTTGCTTTCTGTATGATATAAGCAATTGGAGCCTTCACATTTAAAGCCTCTTTTTAGTGCATGAGATCCACAATAAGGCTCCCATGAGACCTTGTAAAGAAAGGCAATAACTTCAAGGAGTTACACTTCAAGATCCACCAAAGCAAAGATTTGCAGTCAACTCTAGTAATTAAGTGGTTCCATTCACTCATTCAGTACATATCCACTGAGTATATACAATGTGCCAGACAATACTCTGGGCACTAGTGATATAGCAGTGACCTGGCTCATGGAAAAATAAATAACATGCTAATGATACTCAAACCTATGTCTCCTTCCTGAAACTCTTCCCTGAACTCTAGACTCTCATATGAAATGAATTACTTAACATCTCCCATTGGATATCCAATTAAACCCCATCACTGTTTCCTCTCCACCTCACTAAAGTGCTACTCCATCCAGCTGCTTAGGTCAAAATTCATTAAGTCATCTTTTTCTCATACCCTAAGTATCTAACTCATCCACACATCCTGCCTACTTTATGAATTTATCAACTTCTCACCATCTTTTTTTGTTTTTATTTATTTTTGACATGATCTCAATCCACTGTCCAGGCTGGAGTACAATGGCATTATCATGACTCACTGCAGCCTCGACCTCCCCAGGCTCAGGTGATCCTCCCACCTCAGACTCCCGAGTAGCTAGGACTACAGGCATGTGCCACCACACCTGGCTAATTTTTTTATTTTTTGTAGAGTTGGGGTTTTGCCATGTTGCCCAGGCTGGTCTCAAATGCCTGAGCTCAAGTGATGCACCCACTTTGGCCTCCCAAAGTGCTGGGATTACAACTTCTCACCATTTTAAGTACTATCCAGCCTGGTCCAAACCACCACCCTCTCTCACCTGGGTCATGGCAGTACCATCCTGACTAATCTCCCTGTTTCCACCCTTGTCCTCTGAGAGTCTATACTAAGCTCTAAAGCTCAAGGGATCCTTGGAAAACATAAATCAGCTAATAGTACCCTGTGCTCAAAATTCTCCAGTGGTGTCCCATCTTTCTCACAGTAAAAGCTAAAGTCTACACAAGGCCCTACAGGACCTTGTATTAGCTGGCTCCCTGCTACTTCTCTGATCTCTTCTCCCACGCTCACCCTGTCTCATTCAGTTCCTTCTACATAAGCCACCTTGCTGTTCCTGGAACATGCCAGTTATCTGTTTCCTCGGGGCCTTTGCACTTGTTCTCCCTACCTGGAAATGTCTTTCCCCAGATAACTGTCTGGCTCACTCCTTCAATTCCTTCATGTCACCCTACCACCTTATATAAAATACCCACTCTTCACTTTACCCTACCCTCCCACTCCAACGCAACAAGGCACCCCCCCATCTTCCTTTCCCTGCTCAACATTCCTTAATCACCTGATATAAAACATATATTATTTACTTACATATTATTTGTCTCCCTCAACTAGAATGAATGCTTCATGAGATGGGTCTGCTTCCTATAGCATGCCTGGCACATAGAGACCACTCAATAAATATTTATTTAGTGAATGAATGATTTATCTAAAGATACATACATCTCTAGATGGTCAACCACAGAAACACAGAAAAAGAGACAGTCACAAGAGCAAGTACAGGCTCTGCCCATTCAAGCAGAGTCCAGAAGAAAATGAAACCTAGCCAAGAGCACTTTAAATGTTCAGGTCCCAGTCAGGTGTGGTGGCTCACACCTGTAATCCCAGCACTTTGGGAGGCCGAGGTGGGCAGATCACCTGAGGTCAGGAATTTGAGACCAGCCTGACCAACATGGAGAAACCCCATCTCTACTAAAAATACAAAATTAGCCAGGCATGGTGGTGCACGCCTGTAGTCCCAGCTACTCAGGAGGCTGAGGCAGAAGAATCACTTGAACCTGGGAGGCTGAGGTTGCAGCGAGCTGAGATCGCACCACTGCACTCCAGCCTGGGCAACAAGAGTGAAACTCCATCTCAAAAATAAATAAATAAACATTCAGGTCCCTATGGTAGACTGATTGATTGATTGCAAAAATGTCTCAATTCTTTCCCTCCCTGTATCTATACATTTTGCAATGTGACTATGTGGCTCCTCCTATCAAGAAGTGGAGTCTATTTTCCTAACTTTCCACTCTGGGCTATCTTGTGTCTTAATTTTGTCATTAGACAAAGATAAAGTGATGGAGTGCCAGTTATAAGCTTAGGCCTCAAGAGGCCATACAAGCTTTCACTTTCTCTTGGCCTCCTGCCACTACCATGTGAACATACCGAGCTAGCCTGCTGGAGGATGAGTGACCACATGGAGCAGAGCCAAGTCATCCAGCTGAGGCCATCCTAAAGCAGCCAGCCCTCAGACTCCCCATCAGCAGACCAAAAAATCACATGAGCAAGCACAGCTGAAATCAAGCAAGCACAACTCTGATCTGCAGAACTACCCAGTCAACCAAGAGACATGTGAGAAAATAACAAATGACTGTTGTTTTAAGCCACTAAGTTTAGGGGTGGTTTGGTCTGTAGTCCCTTTGGCAAGATTGGCCCTAAAGCATGTAATCAGTCCCTAGGGTAGGCATCTAAGCTGCTTTGCTCTGAATAATGTGCTTCAGGACACCTTCTCCTTGTGATTTGGCTGTTATGACAGGGGTCCGCAGGAAGAAGACCCACTAGCCAAGCCACACAGTGTCTCAACCATTGCAAATCAATAAGCTGGCATGCAGGTGAACAAGCTCACTGTGACGTGGCCCGGAAAGACAGATCAGGTTTCTGAGGCAGCAATACTAAAAGCCGGATATTGGATGGGGGAAATTCACAGAAGTAAATGTTGCCTTCTGAGGTGGACTTGGGGACACCCACCCAGACTCTCTGACCTTGACCCAGCCTCACCTCATTCTATTTCACAGAAACTTTGGCTAGGTTCTCAGGCATCCAGCCCCATTTCTGGCCATGGAACACACTGCAGTAGCCCTTCTGCACCAAGGACAGCTGAGTGATGAGGCTCTCAAATCCCCAAACCATGTTTTCTCTAGAGGAATAAAGTTTCCAAAGGGCAGAGCAGCAAACTGATCTTTATGTTAAGACTATAAGATAGAGGCTTTAAATAAATTTGCCATATCGTATTATGTAAATGCATTCCATGGTACACTGAAGGTCAGCATATTTCCAGATGATCCCGACACTTTTCCATGATCATAGAAACTCTTCTCATTCTCAAAGAAAAAAGAATATCTAGCAAGGACTGCTGGCCTGTTTGCTAAAGATGACCTTTTCTTTTAGTGTGGGGGAAAGGAAACAAAAAATCATAATACTAAGATTCAAAAGAAGCACAAACACAGTCCTCCATCCAGATGGGAGAAATCTGAATGTTACGTTCCACAGTTTCCTTAATTCCTGTGCTTCCCGTTGCCTTGCAAAGACCTGTGCTTTCTGCTTGCTGCATTCGTGTACGCTCTGAATGACCACAGGTACTTATGTCTACCAACCAACCTTCTTCTAAACACACAGTTTAGGATTTCATCCAGTTCCTTAAACAATAACTCGGCATATACATCATAGTGACAAATAGGAATCCTAAGAGGCAATATCTCAAAGACCTGCAGTGTTGCCCCTATGACCTCAGGTCCTACTGCTGTCCTGGTGTCTGACTCAACAGCAGCTTCCGTGGCCTCCTTTCTGGGTCTCTTGGGAACACATCTCTCTCCTATCTCAGGGTTTTGCAGGTGCTGCCTGCAACCCCTGGCTTCCTCCCTCACTTCCCCAGATGTCTGGTAAAATGTCATTTACCAGAATCCCTTGCTTCCTCCCTCACTTTCCCAGATGTCTGGTCAAATGTCGTTTACCAAAAAGCCTTCCCTGGCCAAGCTGTATAAAAATAAATAACAAGCCCCACCCTGCCCTCTGGCAGCACTCCCCAGTACTCTCAGCCAGCTTTATTTTTCTCCATTACAGTGTCTCATCAGCTGATACACTCTATACTTATTCGTCCATCATCTTACACACACACACATACACACACTCTCTCATTAATTTAAGCTCCTTGAGAGAGGGCTTTTTTGGTTGTTTTGGCTGTATTCTCCACACATAGAGCAATGGCTGACACATAGTAGGAACTTAATGAATGAACTGCCATTTCTTGAGCACCTACTTTGTGCCAGGCAAGTTACATATGATGATCGGGTAACAATGGGTAAATATTTTAAAGCACCTTTTCTTTAATTATTATAAGAATCCTATTACTGTCTCCATTTTACAGATCAGGAAACTAATGCTCAAAGAGGGGCTAAGTAACTTGCCCAAGACACTCACCTAGGTCTGTCTGAGCATCCACGCTCATGCTTCTTGTAGCACACGCTGCTTTTCAAATACCTTAATGATGATGTAGGCGCATGTAACACACATCTCTGGCAAATACATAACACAAGAGCTTTCCATTCTATCATTTTTCTTCACCCATCACAGCTTTGGTCCAGGAAGAAACATCCTTGAGATTGGATTTTCATCTCCCAGAAAAGACTGGTAGTAACAGCTTTAGTTTTCCCTTATTCCACCCATTTAGGGAAAATGAAGGGAGTTTTCCTTTCGAACTGGGCTGGGACAAGAACAGATAGGTCGGGGACCCAGGGAGAACCAGACAGAAGTTCATCTGCTCTGAAACTCCCTCAGAATTTTCTAGAGCCCCGGCCTTTGTGAAGTGCTGCTTCAAAACCTTCATAGTCCTGGAATTCAGGAAAACCATTCATTAAAAAAGGAAAAAATTAAAAGTCTGACTTGTATTGCGTGTGCTCCTCTCTGGGTGTCACCCTGTGCCTACTGGGGTCTAGTCACGTACTGCAAACACCAGCCCAGCCGAGACTTGTAAAGCTCTGCCCACCCAGTGGCAGTGATGGCAATGGTGTGGGAGAGTCATGTGGGTCACTCCCAGACCGAAGAACCAAGACAGCGACCCAGTCCCTGCTGAAATCCATGTCATGCCTAATCCATGAGGGCTTCATTTTTATACTAATCACTGCCACTATCAATTTCCTCCTCCTCTCTGCTCTCACTGCTCTTTTCCAACACCATCATGAACTTACCCACCTCCTGATTACGAGTGCTTCTCCCCCTACCAGGTGTGAACCTCAGGGAGCCAGGACATTGTTATCATCATCTCTGCATCCCCAAGGACTAATCCCATCTCTGACAAATACTAAGTGCTCAGTAAGTATTTGCTGACTCAAGAAAGAAGCAGAACGAGCCTGTACCTACTGCACCAACTGGAACAAGCAGAACAAGTCACCTCTTCTGGAAAGGGCAGGAAGCGGAAACACAGAGGAGACCAGCATAGACCAGAACCACCGCTGAGCCCACTACAGTGCCCAGTCCTCCCTCATGCACCCTCCTCACCCCTCACCTGCCACTCTCTGAGCCCCAAAGCCACCCACATTCACCTCCCCAAGGGCTAGAAAGCCAGCAAGCATCCCCCAGCGTCCCACCCCACCCCACTGGGGCTGCTCTTATCAGAGCCCAAGACACCAACGTTAAGTTACCCTTAAACGGAGTAATTTGCATCTGTAATTTCCAGATAAAGGATTGTATTTCATCAGCCCTGCTGAACCCTGGACAGCAGAGATTTCTACCGCCCGTCTGCCGAAGACACAGCGGTGCCTTGCTCCTCCCTGGCTAAACGCATTGGCTAGCCCATCCCTGCAAAACAAGTCATTTTCCTTCCCTTGCGCTAAAACCCGTCCATAAACAAATCCTTCTGTGTCCCTAAGAAACGGCTCCCACGCCTACGGAGGGCGCCCTGCACATACAGAAATACACACTCACAAACCCCAAGAGTCACCAGGTGTAAGCACGTTTGAATTCTGTTCTTTAAGAACAAACCAACAACAATAACAAAATCCATCTACTAGAATGTAACTGAAACTAAAAGCAGCTGCTAGGAAGCTTATGGAAACGGAGCTATAAATGCCAGCAGCCTGACATTTATAAGTTGCAAAACTACTTATGGCGCTAATAGTTCAAACAGGGTTTTAAAACAGCCCTTGGGGAGACCGCTTTCAAAGAAGCGCACAGCTCCAGGCAGCGGGCAAGTCCTTGCTTTTCTGCGCCGGCTTCCCAAGACTCTCCGGTCTTTTGTGCCATTTACTATGAACAGCACTCAGCTGTGCGAGCGTGTATATTTCAGCCCAGGCAGGCGAGTCTGGGAGCCCTGGCGCACGCGGGGTCCGCGCCCCGGCTGGGTCGGTTGCACCGCAGCGAGCAACGCCGTCCCCTACCTGGGTGGGAAATCCGCTGGCGGCCGCCTCCGGATGCAGGCAGAGCAGCGTCCGCCCCGGCAGCCCCGCGTGCAGCTCTGGCTAACGCGGAGCTGGGCGATCCGGGCGGAGGCAGGCGCCGGCGGGTGTCACACCTGCATCACCGCGCCCACGCCGCCGCCGCCGCCGCCAGCCGCCCAGGCGCAGCGCGCAGCGCGCCCCCGCACTACAGAGCACCCGGGGCGGGAGGCTCCTGGCTCCTCTATTCAGCGGGATCAGATCCTAACCCGCTTTCTTCCCGGCCCGGGCATTAAAAGTATTCGCTGCGGGCAGCTCTGCTTCTAAATCTCCTTCTAATCGAAGGCTGGGTGTAGAGATAGCTCAGAGGGAAGGAGGACCAGTGAGGCCGCAAGGTCTCCGGATTTGCAGACCAATAGATATTAAACTTATTCCTCGAGTTTTGTAACCAGCTGATCATGGGCGTCGTCTCGCTGTCTCCACCCCGCCTAGGGCGAGGGGGCGCTGTGGACTCCACATGCCCTTCCACCCACTCTGAACTAGGATGCGTCAGAGGACTAGACGCAAGTTCCCGGGAAGGGGATTCCTCTGATCACGCCGCCCCCAAAGTATCGTCGATCATGGGTGCTGTTCGACTGCTTTGTTCTCGTTTGCCTCATCAGGAACTGAAAAGAACCTACCTGGCCAGCGCGGGGAGGAGGAAAGCCGCCCTCCACCTCTGTCTCCCTCCTTCCAAACCACCACCCACTAACTCCACTGTCGAGAGTTCAGCAAACTAAACTGCCAAGGCTCAGCACCAAAAGACTCTTTAGGAGCATAGGGCTCCTTCTAGGAGGAAGTAAGGAGCAAGGAAAGGACACTGGAAATTCGGATGCGGACTCAAACAGCACAACACTGCAGGTGCCTGGCCCCCTCTAGGATCCGAAGCTACGTTCCTTTCCTAACAGGGCTAAAATGAAGGCGAGTTCTGGAAGAGGCTTCCCTTTTCTCCATCGGGCACATCCTCCATCATGAGGTCTTCAGCTGGACTCCTCACTCTCTCGCTGCCGTCAATGCCCTGCGCCCCAGCTCCCTGCCTCTTCCCTGGCTGGGGCCTCCGCCGACTCGCACCTGGACCACCCGCAAGGACATCAACTTCTCAGGCTCCTTGAGTCGTTTCTCAACATGTAAATCTGATCTTGACTCTTTCCTACCTAAAACCATGTGATGGCTTCCCAGTGTCCTTGAAAAATCCGAAACCTTTTTTTTTTTTTTTTTTTTTTTTTTTTGAGACAGGGTCTGGCTCTGTCGCCCAAGCTGTGGTGCAGTGGCTGGATCATAGCCTCAGCCTCCCCAGCTCAAGCAATCCTCCTGCCTCAGCCTCTCAAGTAGCTGGGACTACAGGCATGTGCCACCACTCCTGGCCAATTGTTAAACGTTTTGTAGAGTAGAAGTCTCACTCTGTTGTCCAGGCTGGTCTGGAACTCCTAGTGATCCGCCTGCCTCAGCCTCCCAAGCTGGGATGCAGGCTCGCGTTACAGCGCCAGCCTAACACATCACATTTAGTGCTGGAAAGCAAACCTTTGCTGACCCCCACAGCCTCACCCCTCCACCCTCATCTTTTCCCCTGTACTCTGGCCATATGGAACTTTTAATTCCATGGACGTGCCTCACTCTCTCACCTCTAGGTCTTTGCACATACTATTCCCTCTGCTTGGAATGTTCTCTTCCTCCCATTCCTCTTACCTCTGCCTAAAGCCTTATCATTCTCAGCTGAGCCATCTCTTCCTCAAAGAAGTCTTCGCTCTTCCCTGAAATACCTGAGTTCTCCCTGCTCCATATGCCCAGAGCTACCATTAGTTCCTCTACTACAGCACCCAACGCCTTACTAAAGTTGTCATCCGGCTTCCTTAAGAGAATGTAAGCTGCAGGAACGCACGCCTCTGTTGTCTGCCTCATACGGACAGGGACCCAGAATATCGTGTCTGCTTAATATCTATTGCTGTAGCCACCATCCAGATTAAGGTAGCAAACAGTCCTGGCATCAAGGGGTCTCTTTAAGCTCTTTCCCAGGCAATACCACTCACCCTCTACCCAGGTGTAACCATCACTCTGACCCTTTTCAGCACCAATTAGTATCAGCTGCTCTTGAACTACACATGAATGGAGTCATACAGTATATATATAGTATGTACTCTTTTGGGTGTGGCTTCTTTTACTCAAAATCATGTCTGTGAGATTCTTCCATATCATTACATGTATCAGTAGGTCACTTTTTTCTTATTGCTGTATGGTATTCTATTGCCTGAATAGAACACAATTTATCCCTTCTGTGAGTGGACATTTGAGTTGCTTCCAGATTTTAGCTGTGATGAATAAAGCTGCTATGAACTTGTTTTTTTTTTTTTTTTTTTTTGAGACAAAGTCTCGCTCTGTCGCCCAGGCTGGAGTGTAGTGGCATGATCACAGCTCACTGCAACCTCCACCTCCCAGGTTCAAACAATTCTCCTGCCTCAGCCTCCCAAGTAGCTGGGATTACAGGCACGCGCCACCAAGTCCGGATAATTTTTGTATTTTTAGTAGAGACGGGGTTCTGAAATGTTGGCCAGGCTGGTGTCAAACTCCTGACCTCAGATGATCCACCCACCTCAGCTTTCCAAAATGCTGGGATTACAGGTGTTAGCCTTGGCACACAGCCTGTTATGAACATTTGATAGACATATGTACTCTTTTCTTTTGAATATGTAACTAGTAATAGAGTTGCTGGGTCACAGGGTAAATGCCTGTTTTTGCCTTAGTAAATAGATACAGTACTTTGCCTTAGTAGATACAGTACTTTGCCTTAGTAGATACAGTACTTTGCCTTAGTAGATACAGTACTACCAAACACTTTTCCAAAGTGGTTGTGCCAATTTACAGTCCTAGTCCCATCTGCAATATTTGAGAATTCCAGATGTTCTATTTCTTTGCCATGTCTTGGCATTATCAGTGCTTTTAATTTTAGCCATTCTTGTGTGTAGTGTAAATTACATTGAAGTTAAAACTTTGATTTAGTTTTAATGTGTATTTCTTGATGATTACTAACGTGGAGCAATTTCTTATGCTTATTGGCCATTTGGATATTCTTTTGTAAAGCTTCAAGTCTTTTGACCAATTTATTGGGTTTTTTGTCTTTTTCTGATTGATTTGTAGGCACTCTCTCTGTTTTAGGTATAAATCCTTGGTTGGATATAGTAATTTTAATATCTTCTCCGCGTTTGGGGCTTATATTTTTATTCTCTTAATTTTAATGACACACAACATTAATTTTTTCTTTTGTGATTAAAAAACAAATGCTTTTGTGTGTTTTGTTTAACAAACCTTTCTTTGTCTCAGGGTTGGGCATCTATTGTCTGACGTTTCTTTCCTTCTACAAGCCTTTGTTTTACCCTTTACATTTTAGTTTATTTTCTATTTGTGCATGGGATAAGGTAGGCTGAAATTTTACTTTTATTTCAAGATAGCAGTTGCTCCAAAACCACTGTGGAAAAGACCATTCTTTATGAATTAGCTTGCAATAGCGTCTTTGTTATAAGTCAAGTGACCATCTATATGTCCATCTATTTCTAGACTCTTCATTCTGTTGCACTGGTCTGTGTGCCTATCCTTACACCAACACTACACTGTGTTAGTTACCTTTATTATAAGTCTAGAAATCTCATCATGTTTGCCCACGTTTTTTCTTCTTCCAAATTGTCTTGGTTCTTTCAGGTCCTTAAGTTTTCCACAAGAATTTTAGAATCAACTTGTCAAATTATGCACACAATCCCTGGTGGGATTTTGATTGGCATTGCTTTATATCTACAGATAAATTTGGTGAGAATGAACACCTTAACAATACTGTCCTCCAATAATTTTACATTTTATATATCTCTACTTATTTTGTCTTCTTTAATGTCACTCAGAAATACTTTATAGATTTCAGTGAATAGATCTTGCCTATGTTTTGTTGTATCATGCTTAAATCTTTGATGTTTTCATTCTATTATAAATAGTACTATAACTTCATTTTTAATCTTATTGCTAGTATAGAAAAATATAATTAATTTTAGATTACCTTATATCAGTATCAAAATAAAACTTATTTCAATATATTGTTCTTATATTTTATATCCTTTTAATTGCTAAATTCACTTATTAATTTTTATAGCTTGTATAGGCCAGGCGTGGTGGCTCACGCCTGTAATCCCAGCACTTTGGGGAGGCCGAGGCGGGCAGACCACGAGGTCAAGAGATTGAGACCATCCTGGCCAACATGGTGAAACCCCATCTCTACTAAAAATACAAAAATTAGCTGAGTGTGGAGGCACATGCCTGTAGTCCCAGCTACTCAGGAGGCTGAGGCAGGAGAATCACTTGAACCCAGGAGGTGGAGGTTGCAGCGAGCTGAGATCACACCATGACACTCCAGCCTGGCAACAGAGGAAGACACCATCTCAAAAAAACAAAAACAAAACAAAACAAAAAAAGCTTGTATATTCTTTGATATTTTTAAGGTACAGAATATATGAGATTAAAGACAATTTTGCTTTTTCTTTTCCAATGTTTACATCTTCTACATAAACTTTTTCATGCCTTATTGCTCTAGCTAGGACCTTTCATAAAAGTGATGACACTGGACATCATTGTCTTACTCTCAAATTTGGGGGATGGGGCATCTTCATACTGTTATGCATGATGTTAATTGTAAACGTAGTAATAATGAACAGCATGTCTTAGTCATAACTTCAGAGGGAAAGCACTCTTACTAATAAGCATGATGCTAACCATGAGTGTATAGGGGAGGAAAAATAAGTTCCCTTCTACCCTTCTAAAATGTTTGGCTGGGATTTCTGAAACAAAATACAGATTAACAAGAGAAAACCAAACAAGTTTATTAACATGTATATCTTACGTATGACCTGGAGGATACCCAGAAAATAAGTAATTCTCACAGAGATAGCTTCAAACTCCACCTTATACAACATCTTCAACAAAGAATAATAAATTTTTAGAGAAGTGACAAGACAAAAGAAAAGGACTTTGAGTCTCCTACCATTTAGGAAATTGTAGGAAGGCAAATATACAGGAAACTAATGGTAGATAAATGCTAGTTAAGTGTGTTATGTAGATGTTCTGCTGCTGTCTCCAGGCTGATAAGGGTCTAAAGTCATTTCTATCTGGTGATTTACTTTTGGCATTCTTGGTTGAGAGGGGAGGACTTTCATGTATATGTATGCCCTGCTTTTAGGAAAATAGGGAAAGTACAGAGAGTTTTCTTGTATCTGCTTTTCCCCAATTGTCTTTAGCTCAAAATAAGCCTTATGCTGAAGTGGTATATTTTGGGGAGATATTTCTAATCTTTAAAAGCTTCCCTCTTCTGTTAGATTGCTAAGAAATATATAATAAATGGGTGTTAAATTTTGTCATTTTTTTGCATCTACTCAGATGACCATATGTTTTTTTTCTTTCGTTTGATTAATATAGTGAATTACCTTGATTGACTTCTGAATGTTAAACCAACCTTACATTTCTCAAATAAACCCCATTTGGTCATGGTGTAATATTTTGATTATCATTGCATTTGATGTGATAATATTTTGTTTAATATTTTTGTGTCTGTGCTCTTGAGAGAGTAGCACATAATATTTCTTTCTTCTAGTGTCCCTATCACGTTTTGTATCAGGGTTTACTGGCCTCATAAAATGGGCTGAGAAGTATTCTCTCACTTATCTTTTTTTGTGTAGATTAGTATTCTTTCTTTCTTAAAGATTTAAAACTTAAATAAGTATATCTCCTCTATTTACTTTTTACCTTTCCCTTTTCCTATTTTAATAATATTTGGATACTCTAGAGATTTTACAGCGCAACTCTAACAACTTTAAGTTAACCCTATTACTCTTATTACTTCCCAAACAATGCAAAAACCTTTCAAAAATTTAACTGCATTTGTCTCTTCCTGACTTCTGTGCTACTATTTTCATATATTTTACTTAGTTTATAACACTATAAACCCCTTAAAAGTCAATATCCTTCTATATTGAATTGCATATGTCCCATTTCTTGTGGTCTTCATTCCTTCCTGAAGTTCTGTGCTTCTAAGATCCTTTTACTTCAGCTAGTACAACTCCTTTTAGTATTTCTTGTAGTGCAGGTCTACTAGGGACTAATATTCTCAGCTTTTGTTTGACTTAAAATGTCTTTATTTTACCATTATTTTTGAAGGATATTTTTCACTGTGTATTAATTCATAGATAGAAGTCTCGGCCGGGCGCCATGGCTCATGCTTGTGATCCCAGCACTTTGGGAGGCCAAGGCGGGTGGATCACGAGGTCAGGAGATCAAGACCATCCTGGCTAACACCGTGAAACCCCATCTCTACTAAAAAATACAAAAAATTAGCCAGGCGTGGTGACGGGCACCTGTAGTCCCAGCTACTCAGGAGGCCGAGGCAGGAGAATGGCGTGAACCCAGGAGGTGGAGCTTGCAGTGAGCCAAGATCGCGCCACTGCACTCCAGCCTGGGCAACAGAGCGAGACTCTGTCTCAAAAAAATAAAAATTAAAATAAAAATAGATAAGCTTAGAGTGGTCAAGTGATTTTAAGGCCAGACAACCAGTAAGTGATGGGGACAAGAGTCCAAATCATGGTACAATTCTGAAGCCTGACCTCTTCCCACAACATTATCCTTCTCCTATTCACATAGACTTGGTTCCTCCTCAGTTTGGTTCCAACTTAACTGTCCTGTCTTATCCCTCCTCATTTCCATTCCCACTCCTTCCATTCTAGCCACATTGCTCTATTCTCTCAAATGCTCTGTGCTTATTTTCTGTTCTGTGTCTTCACACACACTTCCTCATACTAGTACTGTTTTTGATCCTCAACCCTGGAAAAGGCCAATTTATCCTTCAAGTTTCTACTCAGATTCCACGTCCTCCAATAAACATGCTCAGACCATCCTCCTCTGTCCCCCAGTTCCTCATAGCAATCTCTCCCTTCCAGATATTTATGTATTCTCTGTACTATTCGTTCATTCATTTAAGAGATCTTTGTTCACTTCAGGCACTGGAAACAAAAATTTCTAGAAGTGAAATCCTATAACAGACACATTGAGCATTTACTATGCACCAGGCACTGTTCTGAACCACTTATACATTCTACATATTTAATCCTCACCCAGCAACACTCTAAAGTAAGTACCTTTTTCCCAATCTAAAAACAAAGAAGAAAAAATAAAGAAAATAAAGTCAATACCTTTTTTACTTATGAAACTACTGATGTACAATGAGGTTAAACAAGCTTCCCAATGTCACACAACTAGGAAGTTGGGCAAATGGGCTCCAGTGCCCATACTTTCAAAACCACCACCTCACATAGGTTCAGATGAAGCACAGAGAAGATAAGCATGCCTCACAGACGTCTTCACAGAACAGGTGATATTTTAAGGGTGTCTTGAAGAAAGATGAGCGGTTCATCAAGAAATCAGGAATAGAAGAGGGCAATGGACATTGTGGTTGATTCACCAGTATGCAATCCAGTCTCTCTCAGCAACTGTGAACTTTAAAAAAGTTTAGAAAAGATATGAACCTCATGAATGGTTCGTGACTGACGTAACGTTAACCATCTCAGTAACTGCAGTAATTCCAGTAAGTAATTTCAGTGCCCCTTGGCTACAATTCAAGATGAGATTTGGGTGGAGACACAGGCAAACCATATTATGGGGCTATTTGCTTCCTCTTTCACATCCAGGAGAAGAGGAAGAGTGCCTTCAAGAATAGTTCTTCCGGCCGGGCGCGGTGGCTCACGCTTGTAATCCCAGCACTTTGGGAGGCCGAGGCGGGCGGATCACGAGGTCAGGAGATCGAGACCACGGTGAAACCCCGTCTCTACTAAAAAAAATACAAAAAATTAGCCGGGCGCGGTGGCGGGCGCCTGTAGTCCCAGCTACTCGGAGGCTGAGGCAGGAGAATGGCGTGAACCCGGGAGGCGGAGCTTGCAGTGAGCCGAGATTGCGCCACTGCACTCCAGCCCGGGCGACAGAGCGAGACTCTGTCTCAAAAAAAAAAAAAAAAAAAAAAAAAAGAATAGTTCTTCCTTCAGCATGATCTCATGGACTTTTTTGGACCAATTTTTGTAGGTTTGCTTGTGCACAAGGGTCCAGCTGGTCCCCCACTTGGTTCCTAGAAGACACATCTGCTAGCAGAAGAGCCCTGGAGCAGACAGTGAAAACATTGCTGTGCAGCTGAGGCAAGGTGCTGATGCACCTGGCCAGAGCTGATATCTGCACCAATTGCTAGATTAAAGGTAGACTGAGGGGCTATGAGGCAGGGCACAGAAGGGCCCTGCAGTACTGGATGTCAAAGAAAGAAAAAGCACCTGCAAGCTCAAGGCCATCATTCAGTTGCTAGAATCAGGCTACCTCTGTACTTCCAGTAATGTGAGCAGCAATTCCTCATTGTTTAAGCAACCTCTTTCTTTTTAATTCCCCCTTTAACAAAAGGAGACTGCAAGACCAAAAAAACGTATGAATTGTAGCATGGCAAGTAACAGCAGAAAGGCAGTCAGAGATATAGAGTTTGTTGTCCTCATTGGTTTTGAAGCCTTAATGGTAACACATCATTCATGTTCAGAAATGGCTTTTTATTTTTGTAAAATAAAGCATGCTGTCTTTTTTGTAACCTGAAGCCAAAATCATGTCAATTCTTATAGTAGTTATTTCATACAGAAGAAATAACCTGTAAAATCAAGTAAGAAATTCATTAATCAACTCAGCTTTCCATTCAACAAATTTGATGTTACCTTTCATGTACCAGTCAGTGTTGTTTTCACCGGAGATACAGCAGGGAACCAGACAAAACTGCCCACCATCAAGGAGCTTACAGTCTAGTGGGGAGAAACAGACAGTAAGTAAATAAATATCCAGGGGTGGGAAAAAGCTAACGCTGACTTTGTATTTTAATGGATCGTTTTGGCTTCTGTATCAGGAATAGACTCTAAGGGGCAGGGGTGGAAGCGAGGAAAGCAACTGAGAGACTCACATAGTGATTCAGGCTAGAAATGATGGTGGCCTGGACCAGGTGGAAAGAGTGAAGGTGGGCCAGGCATGGTGGCTCACGCCTGTAATCCCAACACTTTGGGAGGCCAAGGCAGGCAGATTACTTGAGGTCAGGAGTTCAAGACCAGCCTAGCCAACATGGTGAAACCCTGTCTCTACTAAAAATACAAAAATTAGCCGGGCACGGTGGTGGGTGCCTGTAATCCCAGCTACTCAGGAGGTTGAAGTACAGGAATCGCTTGAACCCAGGAAGCAGAGGTTGCAGTGAGCCGAGGCACGCCACTGCACTCCAGCCTGGGTGACAGAGCGAGACTTAGTCTCAAAAAACAAAAAAAAAAAAGAGAGAAGGTGGTAAGAAGTATTCATCCCCATTCCCTTTATTATGCATACGAGTAAAATTTTGAGGAGGGAAATGTCTGAGAAAAGGGGGATCCAGAAGGAGATGGGGAAGAGAATGAAATAGAAAAGGTCATTGGATAGGTGTTGGTGGGGGGCATTTGATTGGGGAACAGTTGCAAAGTGTGAAAGAGGTAGAAATTGAAAGAAATATAAGTTATGAATTGAATCAACTTTAATGTTAATCAATAGTCAAGTAAAGATTGGAATTACTTTTAATGACCTTCAATTGTGTTTCTGAGGCATGTTTCTTGAAATACACCACCATGCAAAGATGGGACCATGTAGGACTCAGTATACATAAGTTACACAGTTTTACATTGCATGAAATTTATAATGTTTAACACATTTGAAAGTGATTTTAAAATATTTTTGCTCATTGATTTTTTTTCAGTATTTTGCTCTGACATATACTAAGTACCAACTCCTGCAAAGAAAATTAAATAGATGGCAGTTTAGGTATGAATTGAATAAGCATCGTGATCAGAGTCTCAGCAGATAGAATGTAGTTTAGAAATTAATTTAGCTAAGTTTGGACTTCTCACATTCGTCATTTCATAATTCATATTTTTTAATTTGTACAGTTCATTGCACAAGCCCATCTTCTTCTCCTGAAAGAAGAGGTTTGGTTCTTAAGGAGCCCTGTGGTTTAATAAGGAAAAGTGTGTGAAGTAAAGTATAAACAACATGTGATTCTGAAGGCAGGTTTTTGTGACTGGGTTTGCCTCCTTTCCAGACTCACTGGAATGATGAAGTAGAAGCAAAACTGGATGACCACTTGGGCAGGGAGCACTGAATGACCTCCTTGTTCAAAAATATTGGGGACAACAAATGCTGCCTTTCAAACGCAGGTGTACTCAGAGTGTGAACTCCATCACACCTCGGTGTGAACACAGTGGTGCCTCAGTTATCAAAGACAGTGGGCAATGGAGCACTAACAAATAATAGTAGGGGAAGTCCTAAAGACCTAGAATCAGGGAACCTGGGTTCTGACCACATCTCTGCTACTATCTATGTGGCTCTAAGAAAGTCACATTACTTCAATAAATGGTATTGAGAAAACTGACTGTCTGCATGCAAAAGAATAAAGTTCAACCCTTACCTTACTATATACAAAAAGAAACTCAAAATAGATCAAAGATCTAAACATAAGAGCTAAAACTATAAAACTCTTAGAGAAAACCATGGAAAAATCTTCATGATATTAAATTTCACAATGATTCCTCGTATATAACACCAAAAGCACAGGCAATAAAATAAATTGCTCTACATCAAAATTTAAAGCTTCCATGCATCAAAATACACAATCAACAGAGTGAACAGGCATCTCACTAAGTGAGAGAAAATATTTTCGAACTATAAATCTCATGAAGGGTCAATATAAGAACTACATAAAGAACTTCTACAACAACAAAAAATCAAAAACAGGCAAAGGATTTAAATAGACATTTTTCCAAAGAAGATATACAAATGCCAATAAGCACATGAAAAGATGCTTCACATCACTAATGATTAGAGAAATGAAAATCAAAACCAAAGTGAGATAGCGCCTCACATCTATTAGGATAGCTGCTTATTTAAAAAAAAGCACAAATGTGCACAGAAAATAACAAGTGCTGACAAGGATTTAGAGAAATTGGAGCTTGTATGCACACTTGGTAAGAAACTTTGTATACTGTTGTTTGGTAAATGGTGCAGCCACTGCGGAAAACAATGTGGTGGATCCTCAAAAAATTACAATTAGAATTATCATATGATCCATTATCTATATGATATGCTTATAGGTATGTAAAAAAATTGGAAGAAGGGACTTGAGATATTTTTAGATTCATATTTATAGCAGCATTATTCTCAATAACAAACAGGTAGAAGTATCCAAGTTTTCATCAACAGAGAAAGGGATAAACAAAATGTGGTATATACATACGGTATATATATACACGTACATATATATATACATATGGGGGGAAATTACTCAGCTTTAGAAAGAAAGAAAATTCTCACAGAGGCTACAACATGGAAGAACATTGAAGACATTAAGCAAAGTGAAATGTCAGTCGCAAAAGGGCAAATACTATATGATTCCACCTATATAAGGTACCTAGTGTAGTTGAATTCATAGAGACAGAAAGAAGAATGGTGGTAGCCAGGGGCTAATGGGAGGGAGAAAGAGGTTATTGCTTAATGGGTACAGAGTTTCAGTTTTGCAAAATCGAAAGAACTCTGGAAATAGATGATGGTGGTCGTACAACAATGTAAGTGTGTTAATGCCACCGAACTGTGTACCTGAGAACAATTAGTGTAGTAAATTTTATGTCATATGTAGTTTACAATTAATTTTTTTTTTTGAGACAGAGTCTTGCTCTGTCTCCCAGGCTGGAGTGCAATGGTGCAATCTCAGCTCACTGCAACCTCCGCCTCCCGGGTTCAAGCCATTCTCCTGCCTCAGCCTCCCAAGTAGCTGGGATTCCAGGTGCCTGCCACCATGCCCAGCTGATTTTTGTATTTTTTAGTAGAGACGGGGTTTCACCATGTTGGCCAGGCTGGTCTCAAACTCCTGACATCTGGTGATCCACCTGCCTCAGCCTCCCAAAGTGCTGGGATTACAGGTGTGAGCCACCATGCCCAGCCTACAATTAATTTTTTTTTTTTTTTTTTGAGATGAAGTCTCACTCTTGCCCCCCAGGCTGGAGTGCAATGGTGCCATCTCAGCTCATTGCAACCTCTGCCTCCCGGGTTCAAGTGATTCTCCTGCCCCAGCCTCCCGAGTAGCTGGGATTACAGATGCCTGCCACCACGCCCAGCTAATTTTTGTATTTTAAGTAGAGACAGCGTTTCACCATGTTGGCCAGGCTGGTCTCAAACTCCTGACCTCAGGTGATCCGCCCACCTCGGCCTCCCAAAGTGCTGGGATTACAGGCATGAGCCATCACACTGGGCCAATTAAAAATTTTTAAGATAATAAATAGAAAATGCATTCACAGTGTAGGATACACAAAAAGTGTTTCAAAAGTAATAAACTTTATATTTGTTATTATTTTACTATGTTTTCATGAATGGAGGACCAAGATGTTCCTCTTATGTTGAGTTCCTCTCTAGGCAAAAACATGTCATGGGATAAAATCATCAGAATTTTTAGAAATGCCTGACAAATTATTCAGTCCCACTACCCTGGGAAAGTCACAATCCCTTGCCAACTCTTTGAGGGCCATGTCTAAAATCCAAGGTTTGGATGTTTCAATTAAATCTGTCAGTCCTTTCACCCCTCATAGTCCTCCAATCTACTTCAATAGTTTGTAAATTATATTCTGCAATTCTAGGTTCTTCAGGCAAAGGGGCATGCTGAGTGGTTTGAGCTCTGGATGCTTCCGTACACACACACACACACACACACACACACACACACACACCTTCCTTCAAGCAGAGATGCTACACTTATTTTTGTTTTATATACTTGATTGTGTTCAATATTTACTTTTAAAATCCTTCTAATAGAAAAATCGAAAGCTATATTTCTTTTTTATAAAACCAAGTAAGTGAATTTTTCAAGTAAATAATGTTTACCCCTTTTTCTTTTTTTGAGACGGAGTCTCGCTCTGTCACCCAGGCTGGAGTGCAGTGGCGCAATCTCGGCTCACCGCAAGCTCCGCCTCCCGGGTTCACGCCATTCTCCTGCCTCAGCCTCTCCGAGTAGCTGGGACTACAGGTGCCCGCCACCACGCCTGGCTAATTTTTTGTATTTTTTAGTAGAGACGGGGTTTCACCGTGGTCTCGATCTCCTGACCTCGTGATCCGCCCGCCTCGGCCTCCCAAAGTGCTGGGATTACAAGTGTGAGCCACCGCGCCCGGCCTGTTTACCCCTTTTAAGTCACAAAACTTATTTTAAATTCTCACTGTGTTTGATACAAATACTACACAAGCTGACTCTTGTCTGATTTTTTCTAAAATAGGATTTCTTGAACATAGTGTAATTGGTAAGGCTTGGCTTTGCCGGAGATTGGCATGTGGTGGACTCTACACCACATGTATAAGTTTCTGTTTGCTATTCAAGAAAAATACAATACTTTGAGACCAAAATGAAACTAATAACTAAGAAGTAACTTGGTCCCAACTATCAAATAGTTTTTGGGTTTTCCTATGTCAGTGCACCTGAATCTTCATTTGCCACCCAGTATCAATTCAGGTTCCACACCTCCAGCTCCACACAGGTTGTTACCTCTATTTAGGACACCTGCTCTTCCTTTCCTACACCAAGTCTTCACCTGGCCGAATTCTTGTCATTGCTAAAAACTCAGCCCAGCTGTTGCCACCTAAAAAGCCACCAAAGGTGGGTAAAATGTTTCTCCTCTCATCTCCCAAACACTCTGTCCATGTGTATACCATGTATATGCATGTACCCCATAGCACTCCCCAACTCTTGGTATCATCGTCTATTTGTTAGTCTTTTTCTCATGTAGGTATATGCCCCTCAAGCCAAAGTCTACATTCTATTTATCTCTGTAACCACAATGCAGGTGACAGGGCTGGAGTACTTAATATGTATTATTTAACTGAATTAAAATAATTTTATGTCAACTTAAATGTTCACAGATGATCAACACTTTTTTAATTGCCAACTTCTCTTGACTTCACAGGTAGTTTTCTGCTATACTTCATCTCTTAGTTATATCAGATAATTTGAATGTCAACTACTGTTAACAAGATTATTTAATGACACAGAAAAAATACAATTGGAAATAAAGAAAAAATCTAAATACACAGCTGTACAAACCATCAAAATTTTACGAAAGTAACCACATATATTGTATTAATATGTGTATGTAGAAAATATTTGCATACACAGTATACAATACATATACGTATATTATTATGTATGCAAATAATTCCTGCATACATATAAAGAACTATAATATGTGGCTGCTTTCATATATATATGCACATAGAAATGCATTGAAATAGTTAATAGCCTCTAAATCTTTTAGGGATGTCTACAGGCATTTTTTTAAAATATCTTTTAAAAATTCCAGTCTGACATATAAGATGTTTGGAAGTTGCCACTCCATCCTAACAATAAGAAAAAACCTGAACAAACTGAAAAATCAACACCTCTTTTTAGATGAATCAAAGAAGTGAGGTCACAGAGCAAACCATTGACTCCAAAATTGGAGAGATGAACAGGCAGATATGGAGAATCATAACATACTGGAGCAGAAAACCCCATGGGATCCAGTACTGGGGTAGAAAAACCTGATTGGCCGGGCACAGTGGCTCACACCTATAATCCCAGCACTTTGGGAGGCCGAGGTGAGAGGATCACTTGAGGTCAGGAGTTCAAGACCAGCCTGGCCAACATGGTGAAACCCATCTCTACTAAAAATATAAAAATTAGCCAGGCATGGTGGTGCGCACCTGTAGTCCCAGCTAGTCGAGAGGCTGAGGCAGGAGAATTGCTTGAACCCAGGAGCTGGAGGTTGCCAAGATCGCACCACTGCACTCCAGCTTGGGCAACAGAGTGAAACCCTGTCAAGGTAGAAAGAAAGAAAGAGAGAAAGAGAGGGAGGGAGGGAGGGAGAAGGAAGGAAGGAAGGAAGGAAGGAAGGAAGGAAGGAAGGAAGGAAGGAAGGAAGAGAAAGGGACCTAACCTGTAACTGACAAATTGCTGGAGGCTCAGTATGAACAAGTCTGTCATACCAAAACTCCAGGAGGACCTAGTTATTGAGGGGCCCCCATACTTTCGTTAATTTGAAGTCCAGGAGCTCAACCAGGTTCCCACAATGAAGACTGAAGAAAAATCTTCTTATGTTTCCAGCAGGGGAAAGAGAAGAGAGGAAAAGTGGTTGCTTTGAAGAACACCAAAGCATTCTTTTCTTCTGAATGAGGTCTGCCTTCAAAAGAAAGTATTAATATTTTAGGGTCACACCCATAATCCCACACTTTGGGAGGCTGAGACAGGAGGACTCCTTGAGCCCAAGAGTTCAAGACCAGCCTGGGCAAGAAAGCAAGACCCTCATTTCTATTTTTAAAAAAATTTAAAAATTCATCAGGTTTGGCTGCGCACAGTGGCTCATGCCTGTAATCCAAACACTTTGAGAGGCCAAGGTGGGAAGTTTGCTTGAAACCAGGAGTTCAAGACCAACCTGGCCAATATAGTGAGACTCTGTCTCTTAAAGTGAGAGACAGCAAGCGAGAGAGAGAGCAATACTATTTTACCAGAGCATAATTTACTGGGGTTTTGTCAGAGCCTAACCAACCTAGGGGAAGTGATATATCCAACTCCAGTCTCTTCCACCCATCCTGTCCTACCTAAAGCAGAGTGTGGGGGGGAACTTAAGGGCACTTGTGAAGTGCATAGTCAAGGGACACAGGCTCACTAAAACCCCTAATCATAGGACTATAGAATGTTTCCCCTCCCCCACACCTTATCACCACATCACTAAAGGTCTATTTACCAGAGTTCCTTTCTACCAGTACATAATGTCCAGCTTTTAAAAAAAAAATAAAAGGCATACTGAAAGAAAAATAACAATTTGAAGAAATAGACTCAGAGCTGAGATGCTGGAATTATCAGATCATGAATTTAAAACAACTATAATTAATACAGTAAGGACTCTAATGGAAAAAAGTAAACATGCAAGAACAGATGGGCAATGTAAGTAGAGAGATGAAAATTCTAAAGTCAAAAAGAAATGCAATATATCAAAAAACACTGTAAGAGAAATGAAGAATGCCTTTGGATGGGCTCATTAGTAGATTAGACATGGCTGGGGAAGTTATCTCCAAGCTTGAGGATATGTCAGTAGAAACATCTAAAACTAAAAAGCAAAGAGAAAAAATACTGAAAAATAGAATAGAATATCCAAGAACTGTGGGACAAATACAGAAGGTGTAACATAAATATTGTGAATATCAGGAAAAGAAGAAATAGAGAAAAAAACAGATGAAATATTTAAAGCAATAATAACAGAATTTCCCAAAAAATAAATGTGAGACACCAAATCGCAGATCCACGAGGTTTAGAGAACACCAGGAAGAATAAATACAAAAAAATTACACTGAAGCATACTATTTTCAAACTACAGAAAATCAAAAATAAAGAAAAAATTCTGGAAAAACATAGAGGACAAAAATACCTTACCTGTAGAGGAGCAAAGATAAGAATTACATCTGAATTCTCAGCAACATTGTAGGCAAGAGGAGAATAGAGTGAAATATTTAAAGTGTTTAGAGAAAAAAAGCCTGAACTAGAATTCTTTATCCTGTGAAAGTATATTTCAAAAGTGGAGAAATAATTTCTCAGACAAACAAACATTGAGGGAATTTATTGCCAGTAGACCTTCCTTTCAAGGAATATTTTTAAAAACTTCTTCAGAGAGAAGAAAATTGATAAAGTCCAGAAACTCAAATCTACATAAAGAAAGGAAGAATATTTGAAAAAGAATAAGTAAAAGTAAATAAAAACTTTTATGTTTCTTATTCCTGATTGGTATAACAGAGAATGGTTTGTTCAAAATAACTATGGCAATAATATATTTGATTATGTATGTTCATGTGTATGTAAATATATACAGACTGTCCATGATGCCTGATGGTTCAACTTATGACATTTTTGACTTTACAATGGTATGAAAGGAATGCACATTCAGTAGAAACTGTACCTCTAGTACCCATCCAATCATTGTTTTTCACTTTCAGTACAGTTTTTAACAAATTATATGAGATATTCAACACTTTACTATAAAACAGACTTTCTGTTAGATGATTTTGCCTATATGTAGGCTAATGTAAGTGTTCTGAGCACATAGGCTAGGCTAAGCTATGATGTCTGGTAGGCTAGGTATATTAAATCCATCTTTCCCTTGTGATATTTTCCATTTATTAGGCTGTAACCCCAATGTAAGTTGAAGAGCATCTGTATACACTTACGTGTGCTTATGTTTATGTGAAATGAATAATAGCAATGATATAAGGGGTGAGAAGAAGGAATTAGGCTTATTGGTTTTTATAAGGTATTTGCACTACTTGTGAAGTGGTATGGTATTAGTTGAAGGTGGAATGAATTAGTTGTAACTGTATATTGCAAATTCTATCTACAACAACCACTAAAAAGTTTTAAAAGCATAACTGATATGCTAAGAAAGAAGATAAAATTGAGAAAATTTATATAATGGTCAATTAAAACCACAAATGGCCTAAAAAGAGTGGAAGGCAAAAATGAAATAAAGAAAAAGGCAACAATAGAAAACAGTAATAGGTATGATAGATATCAACACAACTAAATTAATAATCACTTTAGACATTAATGGCCTAAATCTACCAATCTACCACTTAAAAGACAAATTGTCAGAGTGGACCAAAAAACAAGACCCAACCATATATTTCCCACAAGAAACTCACTTTAAACATAAACATATATATTAAAAGTAAAGGGATGAAGCCGGGTGCAGTGGCTAACGCCTGTAATCCCAGCATTTTGGGAGGCCAAGATGGGCAGATCACCTGAGGTCAGGAGTTCGAGACCAGCCTGGCCAACGTGGTGAAACCCCGTCTCTACTAAAAATACAAAAAGTTGCCGGGCATGGTGGCAGTCACCTGTAATCCCAGCCATTCAGGAAGCTGAGGCAGGAGAATCGCTTGAACCCAGGAGGCGGAGGTTGCAGTGAGCTGAGATTGTGCCATTGCACTCCAGGCTGGGTGACAAGAGTGAGACTCCATCTCAAAAAAAAAGTAAAAGGATGAATAGGCAAAGCACAGAGTTTTTAGGGTAACAAAACTATTCTGTATGGTATTATAGTGGTAGACACATGTCATTATACATTTTCAAAACCCGTAGAAAGTGCAACACCAAAAGTGAACTCTAATACCATTTATTTTTGTTTTTTTTGTTTTGTTTTGTTTTGAGACGGAGTCTTGCTCTGTCACCAGGGCTGGAGTGCAATGGCGCAACCTCCGGCTCACTGCAATTCCTCTACCTCCTGGGTTCAAGCGATTCTCCTGCCCCAGCCTCCCAAGCAGCTGGGACTACAGGCATGCACCACCACACTCAGCTAATTTTTGTATTTTTAGTACAGACGGGATTTCACCACGATAGCCAGGCTTGTCTCAAACTCTCTACCTCAGGCAATCCACCCACCTCAGCCTCCCAAAGTGTTGGGATTACAGGCATGAGCCACCGTGCCCAACCGTGTTAAATAAAATTTCTAAGAGGCCATTGACGGAGATCCTGCACAGGCCCCAGCAGAAAAACCTGAAAGGGAGTCACTCATGCTAAGTTTTCATATTACCAAACTAAAACATAAGCTGTTTACTTTTAAGATCTGACCTTCTGAGAAATCAGGAGAGAGGTGATAGCCAAATCCCCAAACAGGCAAGTTTTAGCCAGCGTAAGTAAGCTACCTCTGCATTAACTCATACAAGGAAAGTAGCCTGAAGTAACCTGATGTTAACCAATCTGCTTTTTGCACTGTGCTACTTCCTTGTTCCTGCTCAACCTACCTTGCAAAAACCATGCCATGTCTAGCCTAGTGCCTATTTCATAAATGAGATGCTGCACAATTCATGAATCACAAATAAAAGCCAATTCAATCATTAAACTCAATTTGTTGAAATTTTGTTTTTTGACAGTAACTTCATTGATTGTAACAAATGTACCATCCTTATATGAAATATTGATAGTGGAGGAGGCTGTACATGTGTAGGGGGAGGGGCACGTGGGAACTTTTCGCTCAATTTTTCTATGAACCTAAAACTATGCTTTAAAATAATGTCTATTCAGGCCAGGCACAGTGGCTCACACCTGTAATCTCAGGTGCTTCGGAAGCCTGAGGCAGGAAGATTGCCAATAGTTGAAGACCAGCCTGGACTACATAGCAAGACCCCATCTCTGTGAAAGACAAAAATTAGCTGGGCATGATGACACACACCTAAAGTCCCAGCTACTCAAGAAGCTAAGGTGGGAGGATCAGTTGAGCCCAGGAGTTCAAGGCTGCAGTGAGCCAAGATTATAATACTGCACTCCAGCCTGGGTAACAGAGCAAGACCCTGTCTCAAAAAATAAATATAAAAACAGAAATAAAATAAAAATAATATTAAAATTAAATGGGAAATTTTAAATTTAATCTTTCTACATTCTCCAAATTTTTTAGAATAAATATGTATTCCTTCTAAGTAAGCAGAGACAAAATGTGTTAAAATTTTACCATTTCCCTCTCCCTACTGCCAAAGAGGGAGACAAATCAAAGTAATCTATTGGGCCACTTCAAGCATTATACTTCCAAATCTGGAGTTGTTGGATGAATAATACACTCTCTTTCTCTGGAACCAATTGAATTTGTTCTACAGTAAATATATAGAGAAGGGATTGTGACCATCTCTGATTAGCATCTTCCTCAAGTATCTGCTCCTAGTCCTCCCACCACTGTAACCCAAAGGATAGTAAGTGTGACTTTGTGGCACTGCTATGCATAATTTAGAGCATATTGATTAGCAAGGGACTGATGCTTTCTAAATGTTTGCAGCAGAGTCACTAACAAGGCATTACTATTTCATGGTTTTTCTGTTCATGTGTGAGGACACCTCAGACTGGACCTCCTGTCTGAGGCAGAAGAGGAAGGACAAAGGCTCCTGGGAACTGCAGTCTCCTCTGAAATGCTGAGCTCAAAGCAGGACCTCTTTTCATATATGCAAGTCATCATAGACTCTGAGATATGGGTTAGATACCAAGATGTGTATTTAGCCAGGAAGCATGTTTCCATGGCAATTTTATATTCCTATGTTTGCCTTTCTTTCTCCAACCAGGGTGTTAATTCGATTCAGAGCCTCTGCAGGCCTTGCCCATCTGCAAAGCACGTGGGGCCTCAGCTGCTTCAACAGCTGCCAATAATCCTAGAAAATTAAGCCAAAACCCAGATAATCATGTTCACAGTAGTTATCTTGTGATCGCCTGTTATATTTTAAGAATTTTTTTTAATTCAGAGACATTCACAAAGATTTAGGACAATGAAGGTCATCGTTGCATTATTAGTAGCAGCAAAATACTAGAAATCATTTTAAAGTCCAACAAGAGGGGATTTTTAAAGCAAATCATGGTACATTTCATGTGATGGGATATTCTGAAACCATTAAAATCACTCTGGGAGACTATTTCATCATGAAGGTAAAGTACATGATAGAACATAAAGTGGAAAAACAGGGTCTGCAAATAGGCCATACAGTATGATCCCAATTTGGAATGTCTAAAAGGTGAGGTGTGTGCTCCAGAGAGCTGATTTCACACAGTTCCACCAAAGTACCAAAGCTGGCTCTTTCCTTGTGACCTCACCGCTGCCCATCCAGGTAGTGTATAGGCTCACAAGTGTACTTGACCTTTCAAGAGAGTCACTGGCCACACAAAGTAATTTGCAGCAGCATCTCAGGGAACAGATGGCCAACACTTGTGTCAGTTGGTCCATGGGCCAGAGACCCACTGGCTGGTCTCCATGGGCACTCCTAGCACAGTGGCAGGGAGGGAACTGCAGACTTATTTCCCCAGCACTGGTAATACAAATGCTTACCTACACTGGGCAAGCGGGCAATGGGGGCCTGTGGCAACTCCCCTGGGGCTCTCATTGCCAGCAACAGATGGTGCTCACTCAGTCAGAGGCAACTCAGTACTGGTCCCCTCAGGTGGGTCTACGTAGTGCCCTTAAACCCACCAATTTCTTTCTCTAGCCAAGTGTTCTGTGCCTTCCATTCCCCCTCACATGCCTTTCCCCATAAGGAGATTCTTCATCTCCCCTAGGAGATGGGGACCTGGCTCCACTTTCCTTCTTGTTTTGTTTTGGTTTTGTTTGGTTTCTTGTCTTTGTTTTGTTGTTGTTGTTGTCATTGTTGTTGTTTTTGAGACAGAGTCTTGCTCTTGTTGCCCAGGCTGTAGCACAGTGGCGTGATCTCAGCTCTCTGTAATCTCCACCTCCAAGGTTCAAGCGATTCTCGCACCTCAGCCTCATGAGTAGCTGAGACTACAGGCACGCACCACCACACTCGGCTAAGTTTTTTTGTATTTTTAGTAGAGACAGAGTTTCACCATGTTGGCCAGGCTGGTCTCAAACTCCTGACCTCAAGGGATCCACCCGCCTCGGCCTCCCAAAGTGCTGGGATTACAGGCATGAACCACCGCGCCTGGCCTTCCCTTCTTGTTTATCTCATTCAATTGTATGCACTTAATTATTCAGGACATGGACTTTCAGAATATTCACATCCCAGAGCTTGACTTTCAACGCTTTTAATTCTGATATAAGCATCAAAAGGCAATGTTGAACCTTTAAGAAGTGATGGGGTGGGCATAGGGGTGGGGCTGTTAGAAATGCCACAGGATAGAGCACAAGGGAATGAGGTAGGAGCAAGGACCTAGGATAGGATCTCAAAGTTGTATCCTACCACATAAATATTTGCATAGAATTAAGTATTGAAGAGATATACACCCTTAAGAATCGTTACAATTATCTCCACATAGAGGGATGAGGGATAACTTTTATCTTCTGCTGTATTTTTTCAAATTTTCTGCTATGAGCAAATATTATAATAGAAATGCATTTTATGCCAGGATTCATTTCCAATGACAGTTTGTAATGTAAAAAATTATGTATAGTCAATGTCGAATTCATTTAATTGTCTACCACATATGGTACTCAGACACATATTTAATCAACCCAACCAGTAATTCCTGTTGCACTGGAACAGATAGCTGTTTCTTTAGCTAAGCACTAGATGAGGTAGTCAGCCTGCATTTAAAGTTCATGCTGTACGAAAAATAAGCATCTTTAAACACTAGAATCACATACATTTAGCTGAATTTGCTTACACTGAGTACATTTATAATGCAATTGCACTGTGCCCATAAAATCAGAAAAAGAAGCTATATTAAAAATGTATTACTCAAAAAAACTATTGAAGGAAATAACTTAAATACCCAACAACAAAAAAGACCCTGGGTCTTCCAGAGTGGCTCATGCCTATAATCCTGCACTTTGGGAGGCCAAGGCAGGAGGATCACTTGAGTCCAGGAGTTCGAGGCTGCAGTAAGCCCTGATCATGATCATGACACTACTCTCCACCTTGGATGACAGAGCAAAACCTGTCAAAAAAACAACAACAACAACAAAAAAAAAAAACCCTGATTACTCAAGAAGCTGTGTAATCCTTTTTAATTCCCAAAAAATAATGCCCTGCTATTTGCCAACTATGACACTTACTAGATATAAATCAAATAAATCATTCTCCTGATCTGCATGGCATAACTGGACAGAGTAAATACTCAATGAATACTATTCACAGTTAGTCTGGATGTACAGGGACTTACTGTAATTGGCCAGCCTGGCTAGGATGCAACTGGTCAGATAACCATGCAGAGCATATGTAAATATTATCAGATCACAGAATTTCAGCGATGGAGAAGACAGAACAGAGAGGATCTGAGCCAAGCCCTTGTTTAACAGATGCAGACTCAGAGGGTTAGAGAAGCAATGCATTTGGGCTAACAAGTTCACAGAGCTGCCTAGGAAAGTGGAAACCAGAACTCGGGTCTCCTGATTGCCCATCCTGAGTGCATCCTGAAGCTCCCTTTTTTTCAGAAAGGAGAAAACAGAAACAGAGAAAGCGCGTGATTTGAAAATATTTGGTGGGGAAACATCCTTAGACACAGAGCATACAAGCAAACTGGTATACAGTGGAACTCACCGAACATTGATTGAATAACATTCAGGATATGCTAATGACCTTTTTTAAATTTGAATTTTTAAATGAAACATGATACATGCACATAATATAAATAAATAAATAAATGCTAAATTTTACAAAGAAAAAAATTAAAACCCTACCCCCTCATTCCCCCCCGTCTGAGGTAACCACCATTAAACATTATTGACAATTTGAAGACTGACTTTCCAAATTTTTTTATACAGATATAAATAATTATCATACAAAAGTTGATTCATAATACATGCTATTCTGCACCTTCTTTTACTTCACATGAGAGACACTTTTCTATGTCAGTACACGTGGATTGCCTTATGTGTTATAACGTCTGAATATTATTCATCCAGTACTCTCATAATAACATCTCCCTTGAAGAACAGAGTGCGAAAAATGTTTAAAGCACTGTGGGGAAAAAAATGGGCATTTTATAAATGGTGTTGGGAATTTGGATAGTCATCTAGGAAAATGCAAAATTGGATCTATTCTTCATGCCATACATTAGAATAAATTTCAAATGTAAATATGAAATCATACAGAAGAAAACATGAGGGAAGTTATGCAACCTGGGAATGGGGAACTCTTACTTCTAACCATTACACCAAATCCAGAAGCAGTAAAGCAAAAATGGATAAGCTTGACTACATAAATGTTTTTCCCATTGATCAGACCAGAGAAAGAAAAAGAGAGGGTAAGAGAACCTAGATTTAAGAGACACTTAAGAGATAAATCAATCAAATTCAGTGAATGAAACTTGTTTGCATCCTTACTCCAACAAGCCAAGTATAAATACACACACACTCAGACACGTGTATAAGACAGTTGGGGAAATTTGAATACTGACCAAATATTTGAGATTAGAAAGTAGTAATTTCTTAAGTAGTTTAATGATATTGTAGGTTATATTTTTTTAAAAAGTACATATCTTTTAGAGATCCATACTGATAATATTTATGGATGGAATAGTAAGTTTTGGATTTGCTTTAAAATAATCCAGGGAGTAGGGCGGGAAGAAGTAGTTGTCACATAGATGAAATAAGAATGGCCACAGATTTAATAATTGATGATACTGTGTAAAAGTAAATGGTAGCTCATCATACTATTTTCTTCTTTTTTGTATATGCTTAAAATTTTCCACATTAAACACTAAAATTGTAAAATATCACTGATACAGTGCCACAGTCAAGGAAACCTGCCCTGACTTTAGTTCTGCCACTTAATTTGTTGAGCAATCACAGGCAAATACAAATTTCTTTGTATAATTACAATTTATACACTGCCTTATCATTCTGCTAATCTAGGTATATGTTCATCTCCCAGTTAAACTCCAAACCTTAACATCAGGAATAACATGTTTTGTTCATCTTTTTTCCCCAGTGCCTATCTTGATGTAGGATTAGATGGGGTTATGTTTCTCAAATTTTTCCATGTGTGGAGAGCTAAGTGCTTGCTCAACACAAATGTGGTCTGCTGGCTTTAAATAAATTAGATAAAAATTAGTATTACTTTTTAAGTATGTTGATTAAAAATATCATTAACGTTAAGAGTAATCACATTTTATCGATGACAGTAAAAACTGACAGAATAAGTGGTTATCAGAAGTGGGAGGCAGTGGGGGTGGGTGTGGAAGACATAGGTCAAAGGGTACAAGGTTGCAGTTAGGTGGGATGAATAAATCTGGACATCTAAAGTACAGCATGAGGACAAAACTATTTTTGTTTTGTTTTTTGAAGACAGGGTCTCACTCTGTCCCCCAGGCTGGAGTACAGTGGCACGATCTCAGCTCACTGCAACCTCTGTCTCCCTGGCTCAAGCCATCTTCCCACCTCAGCCACCAGAGTAGCTGGGACTACAGGCATGCACCAGCATGCCCAGCTAATTTTTGCATTTTTTATGAAGACGGGGTTTTGCCATGTTACCCAGGCTGACCTTGAACTCCTGAACTCAGCCTCCCAAAGTGCTGGGATTACAGGCATGAGCCACCATGCCTGGCTGAAGACTGTAGTTAATAATATTGTATTTTATACTGGAGATTCGCTAAAAGTGTAGATTTTGGGTGCTGTTACCACACACAAAAAAGGTAACTATGTGAGATGTGAAATAATGGATACCTTAAGTTGCTTAACTGTAGAAATCATTTACTATGTATATCAAAACATCATGTTGTAGCCCTTAAGTTTATAAAATGCAATCATAAATGAAAATAAATTTTTAAAAGGATTGGTAGACAAAAGTGATAAAATATTTAAAATTGTATTTTTAAATTATAAAAATAAAATAATATTAATATTAATAGACATTTTATCAGCTATAGAAATATCCTTTGTAATCTTTCACCAATGTCACTGTATCTGGCTTAGCGTTCTATAGCTTGAGCTATAGGTTAGGTTCTATATCCTTCCTCCTGTTAAAGTTTATTTTCCTCCTCTGTATTTTTACTAAATTAGAAAATTTCATCTCAGAGTTCAGGTCATCGGGAATGTCAGTGAATGTCTGGTGTCTCTTTTACACAAATTTGGGAAATCAAATGGAAAATAAAAGTGTTTCTTACTGAATACAACTTTTTCCACCCTGTCGGATGCTACGTTGACAGAAATCATATCTGAAAGACAAGGGGCAAATGTTTCTGTTCTGGGACGACTGTGAAGACAGACTTTTTCACTCTTTCATTGACTGTGGCTCTAGAAAGTATTGTTTCATGTTCTATTGCAGTACTTGGATGCAGATGTGGATTTTTAAATATGCAGCACTGTTACAGAAGGTAGCGAGCCAGACATGAGCAGGGCAGGAGAGCCCCCTGACCTCCCTGCACAGGGCGACCACCAGGTGATAGTCAGGCAGTTGTTAAGCTGTCTCTCCAAAACAATAATTGGATGCAGCCGGGACCAGGGAAAGGCAGTCTCCCAATAGGCAGAAACACCTAGAACTAAGATCTCAGGAGTTGGGCGAGTGGGTTCACGCATGCGCATTAAGAGGCAAACCAGCGGAGTTTCACAGGTATATGACCTTCTGGGAACATTCTACTGGTAAGGGAAGAATGCTTCAAGGGAGCACGTGTACAACTCCAGGAAACACAGGTGCATGCGTACAGCCCACCCCAAAGGAAGAATGAGGGGGCGGGGGAGGGACACAACAGCCTGGAAGGTTGCCAGTGTACGAAACCCCAAGTCAAAGGTCAAACAGCACACTTGATCCCTCAAGGCACCCGCTTGACCCTCTTCCAAGTGCACTTCCTTTCACTCCTGCTCTAAAGAAGATTTTTAATAAACTTTCACTCCTGCTCTAAAACTTGCCTCAGCCTCTCCTTCTGCCTTATGTCCCTCAGTCAAATTCTTTCTTCTGAGGAGGCAAGAATTGAGTTTTCTGCAGATCCGTATGAATTTGCCACGGCTAACAGCATTACATCTTGGTTTTCTTAATTTTCTTCTCTAGCAAATGAAGAAAAAAAAAACACATTAACTATTGACTATTGGTAATCTATCAAATTCCCAGAAATAAAATTCTTTGCACCATCATTTAGCCTACTGAAGAAATTCTGATATCGTCTCCTGAGATATGAGGTATTTTGTCCCTAATGTGAGAGCTTAGACCCCTAGATTACACCATTCAAGATACTAAGATTTATGAATTAAGATTAAAAGCAGCATTATGAAAAACATTTATTTTAATTTCATTCCTTATTTAAAGACAAGAGTGTACCATTCCCACCCATAACAATACCCTCCCCTGGGGAAAAGCAGGGTGTTGCTCTAACTGCCTGTTTCTCCAGTCGGCATGCCCAAAAAAGGTGCACATAGAGGCCACAGTTTGTTCTTACAATTTGCAGTATTTCTGTCAATGCTAAATCAAGATTAGGAGGCGTATAGTTAGGTGCCAATTATTCTTTGTGAGAAAGCATTTTGTGATTTGACACTCAAGAGCCAGGGAGTTTGAGAGCAGCCTGGGCAACATAGGGAGACCCCACCTCTACAAAAAAAAAAAAATTTAAATTAGCCAGGTATGGTGGCACACACCTGTTGTCCCAACTACTAGGGAGGCTGAGGCCACAGGCTCATTTGAGTCCAGGAGGTCAAGGCTGCAGTGAGCTGTGATCACACCAGTGCACTCCAGGCCTGGGTGATAAAGCAAGACCTTATCTCAGAAAAAAAAAAAGAAGAGGCAAACTTTTTCATCTACACATGCACTATCAGACATGAACAACAATGTTCAAGCAGCACGATCTGTGAAAGTAAACCAACTGGAAACAAGCCAATTAGAATGACCACTGACAACATATGAGTTAATTGTAGTCTAGTCATAAGTTCATTCTATTGTATGAATATGTTCAGCAGTGAAAATAAATGAATCAGAGCTAAGTACAGCAACATGGATGAATCTCAAAAACATATTGAAGAAAAGAAGCAAGTCACAGGAAAGCATATGTGATTTCATTTATAGCAAGTAAAAAAAAGGGAAAAGTAAACAATAAGTTATTTAGTGATACATACGCAGGTGGTAAAGCTAGAATGAAAAGAAAGGGAATTAAAGATAGAAAAGTTAGGAACACCGTAAGGGAGGGAGACAAGGAAGAGAGAGGCGCGCCACTGGGGAAGGTGGATGTGGGGGCCTGTAAAATACTGGCAATGTTCTAGTTCTCCCAGGTGTTTGTTATACAACTACTCATTTTACTTTTGTTTTTTTGGGGACAGAGTCTCGCTCTGTCTCCCAGGCTGGAGTGCAGTGGCACAACCTCAGCTCACGGCAACCTCCACCTCCCAGGTTCAAGCAATTCTCATGTCTCAGGCTCCCAAGTAGCTGGGATTACAGGAATGTACCACCACACCTGGCTAATTTTTATATTTTCAGGAGAGATGGTGTTTCGCCATGTTGACCAGGCTGGTCTCAAACTCCTGGCTCAAGTAATCTAAGCGCCTAGGCCTCCCAAAGTGCTGAGATTACAGGCATGAGCCACAGTTCCTGGCCATTTTACTGTTTTTCTTAAATGTGTAAATATAAGTTTATACCTTATATCAAGATATAATACCACTTCTCTGAATATATTATATCACACAGCCACACACAAAACTCTCTGAGCCATTGACGCATTCATGTGACTTATGTCAACAAAATAATACAGTAACTATAGATTAACAAAAACATATGCAAATGATATAGAAATATTCATTAAAACAATATTAGTTACAACTCGGCCAGGCACAGTAGTTCATGCCTGTAAACCAAGCACTTTGGGAGGCCGAGATGGGCAGATCACTTGATGTCAGAAGTTCAAGACTAGCCTGGTCAACATGGTGAAACCCTGTCTCTCAAAACATACAAAAATTAGCCAGGCGTGGTGGCATGCACCTGTAGCCCCAGCTACTCAGGAGGCTGAGGCATGAGAATTGAACCCAGGAGGTGGAGGTTGCAGTGAGCCAGGATCGTGCCACTGCACCCCAACCTGGGCAACAGAGTTAGACCCTGTCTCAATTAAATAAAATAATAAAATAAAACAACATTAGTTATAACTGAATGTTAGCTGAGACTGACCAACACAGTCCTTTGATTGCAGAAAGTAGCTTCCAGCTGTGCCTCCACACCTTCAGCAGGATGAATCACTTTCCTCTGACCTGCTCTCTTTCATCATTTCCCTTGTCTTCATAAGTCTTTCTTAATACAATGAACCAAGAGTTGATTGGATTTATGCCTTGGGAGGAGGCTGACGTAGTCAGTGAGTCAGGGCACAAGCTCTGGGGAGAGATCTGGTGCATTGACATCTCACCATTGAAAGCTATGTGACTTTGCTTCTGTGCTTTACTTTCCTATTCTGTAAAACAGGCATAAGAATAGTACCTCAGCCGGGCGCGGTGGCTCACGCTTGTAATCCCAGCACTTTGGGAGGCCGAGGCGGGCGGATCACGAGGTCAGGAGATCGAGACCACGGTGAAACCCCGTCTCTACTAAAAATACAAAAAAAATTAGCCGGGCGTGGTGGCGGGCGCCTGCAGTCCCAGCTACTCGGAGAGGCTGAGGCAGGAGAATGGCGTGAACCCGGGAGGCGGAGCTTGCAGTGAGCCGAGATTGCGCCACTGCACTCCAGCCTGGGTGACAGAGCAAGACTCCGTCTCAAAAAAAAAAAAAAAAAAAAGAATAGTATCTCACAGTGTTCTTGAGTTAATACACATACACGAGCATTTACTCCAGTGCCTACTGTATGGTAAATCCTCCTACAAATGTTGACAGTTCTTTTTCAAAACGGCAGTCACATTCAGTGGTCCCACCCCCTTGAAACTGTACCCTAGTAACCCTAGTAATGAAGACGGTGTTATTGCTAACAACCTTTTACTCAGTACCTGTGATGCACCAGCATTGTCCAGGGTGCTTTGGATATAATACCTCACTTACTTGTTTCAGTAAATTCTCTGCTGTCCACTCGATTGGAGTTTGGGGTGTCCTCTAACTCTTCGCTCAAATATTTACACACAAATAATCTTACGATTTATTCCAAGATAGCTAATCCCATCTAGCATGTACTTTCCTATTCAGTTTTCTGACTACAACCTCATTGCCTTTATTTCCTAATTTACAGGTTGGGCAGCTACCTTAGCGCAAGCCCCCTTGAAACTGCTTAGGGAATGGAAAAGAAAACAAGCAAGAGAAAGAGAGTGTGTGCATCAGAATGAACTTTCAGAAACAAATTAATTTTCTTGAAAAAGGTCCATTCTCCTAGAAGAGAGTGAAACTGGCTGTGCTTCGAGCCCCCAAGTTGTAAGCAAGCTAAGAATTTCGAAGATTAAAACTAGAAATCCTTGGCAAAACCCTCATCAATCAAGCAGTGAAGCCCCTCTGGCAAGTGCCATGACACTGAGAATCAGATTGAAATTTGTCCATTGAAGATGCCTTTGTCAGCTCCCCAGATTTAAGATCCAGACTCACAACTTCCCTCTGCACATTGTAGTTAAATGATCAGGGAAGAAAAGTAGCCTAAAGGCCCCTTCGTGCGTTTTCTGTTTACGTGTCACAGATGCTGACCCGTTCTCTAGATTTCCAGAGTTACCCACCCATAGGAGAGCTTGACTTTCACAGAATCTGCACCAGCTCAGAGCCCTACTTACAGATCAAGACACCTGGGAAAATGCTACTGAGTGAAAGAGCCACAGAGGGGGGTGCAGATAATAGACACTGCAGTGTCCTGTGGCAAGTCCTCATGGGCTAAATTGGAAGGCCTGGTCCCTGCTTTGAAGAGATATTGGGGAACCCAATAAAATTAAAATAAAACGTAATGAACATAGCCTTTAAAAGCACTTCCCAGTACAGTCTTCATCTGTCCTTCCCCAGGACTCTTGGAAGCGGATACTATTTTTCCTGTTTTACAAAAGAGGTCTCCGAGGCTCTGTCCAGGGTGACAGGGCAGTTACTATAGCAGCTGGGGTCTGAGTCCGACTGAATGTCTCTGAAACCTCCCCTGTTACTGCCCTGTGCTCCAGTGCATTCTGTACACAGAGTGCATTCCAGCTATATGCCAGGTATTGTGCTAGGTGCTGGGAGAAAGTAGAGACAGGACAGAGTCCCCGAGAGCACAGTCCTCTGATAGATAGTGACAAATACACAAGCACATCAAGTCCTGGGCAGTGACTGCCACATCTTGGCACAGAAGAGAGGCACCTCCACCATTGGGCCGGAGAGATAACCAGGAATTGGTCAGACAAAGGAGAATGTTCCATGAAGCCTTGAGCAATCTTCAATTTGTCAGCCAAAATCACAGTGCTATTATTTTAGGGCTCATGGAATTCACGTACTTCACATTTTTATACTGTCAAGTAAATATTTTTAAAAGAATCATCTACTCTAGAAAAAAATGGATATACAATACACACATGTTTTGTATATGTATTTATGTATCCATGTACGTATGTATGTATTACATTGGCACAAAAGTAATTGCAGTTCTTGCCATTAAAAGTAATGGCAAAAAACACAATTACTTTTGCATCAGTCTAATAGGTATATTTTATATATATTATATATATATATACACACACACATACACACACAAACACACACAGAGATAGATTTAGATAATTACATACAGGACAAAAATTCATTAAATTCATTGAGTATCATTTTTCCTTGTATAATGTTACCTAATCAGCCAGTTGTTTCAGTTATTCATTTAATCAATTATTTGTTTAAGAGACACTTTAAAAGTACTTACTGGGTCTAGATGTGCCTCACACAGTGTTAGGCACTGACACAAGGCCCCTACCCTCATGACACTCACATTCTACTGGGGGAGGCAGACACAAGTAAACTTAAATAAACGAGATATTTGCAGACTGAAATAAGTCTTACAAAGTAAATACAGTAATGAAAAAGAGGGAGACAGGAGGGGTCACTTTAGATAGGAACATCAGAGCAGTCTGTTTTGAGGAAGGGATATCTGAGCTGAGGCCTGGCAATTTCAAGAGCTGGGAATAGCATTCCAAGTGAGCGGACGTGAAAAACAAAGGCCTAGAGGCAATAAGAGCTTGCGGTATCTGACCTGGTTCTCAACCTTGGCTGTCCATTACATTAACCTGCCACCCTCCTGGCATATCAATATGTATCACCAGCCAGAGAAGTTCACCTGAGCCCTGGTGTCCAGAGTTTTTACTGGAGTTTCATTGTGTAGGCATGATTGATTGAATCATTTACCACAAAATTGAACTCAGCTTCCAGTTCCCTTCCCCTCTCCATCATTCAGTTTGATATCACCCAGCTCAAAGCCCCAATCCTCTAATCACATAGTTGGTCGTTCTGTCATGGTAGGCCTCTATCCTGAGTCATCTCGTTAGCAGAAACTCAGATGTAATCTGAGGGGCCCACCATGAATGATAAAGACACTCCTACCACTTGGGAAATCCCAACGGTGTAGTGATTCCCTCCCAAGAACTAGAGACAAAGACAATTCTTCGAGGCTAGTTGCTGAGCTGGAGGAGGGGAGGCTTGATGAAGGCTGAGGCTATAAACAGCAGTGTGGGTTTGGATGTGTGAAGTTTGGATCCCCTCTTAGACAGCCAAGTGGCGATGTCAGGTAGACAGTTTGCTGACCTGACGGCCTCCCGGGGGAGGTCTGGGCTGCTGATACAAATCTGAGAACCATCAGCAAGTTAATGGCATTCAAAACCAGTGGACAGGATGAGATCCCTTAGCAAGCTGACAGTAAAAGAGAAAATAAATGATCTAGGCCTAAGCCCCAAAGCAAACCATCATTTGGAATTATTATGACCTACAACTCTGATTTTCCTGCTCTTTCATCTTTATCTGCTCAGGCAGCAAAAAATGAAAGGTTGTCCCAGTTGAGGTAAGTCCCATCTTTTAATATGTATAAACCTCCTCAAAAATCATGTTTTCGAACATGAAGCAAAGCCAGGAGCTTCCCACAGTGATAACAGATTCAAGCTGGGGAGGACACATACTGTTTATTATCTTCTAACACAGACAGTAATATAGAACAAGAAAGAGGCAGAAAGCCAGAACATTTGAAATAACACTCGGATTATACAAAGACATATTCTTTGCACCAACGTAAAACTATAAAAGGATAAAAATGATGTATTTTTCATTTCAACAGCAGTTTCCCCTTATTTATAATGTTCAGTTTCCCTACAGTAAATGTAACACAAATGATATTGTTTGAATTTTTTAAAAAAAGAAAAGAAAAGCCTCAGACATGGTAGCCCCGGCTACTCAGGGGGCTGAGATGGGAAGATCACTTGAGGCCAGGAATTCAAGTCCATCCTCGGCAACATAGGGAGACCTCATCTCTAAAAATAAAAAAGAACTTGTTCATTCCTTATTGCAAACAAAATTTACTTATTCAGCTTCTTTTTTTTTTCTTTTTTTTTTTTTTCTTCTGAGATGGAGTCTTGCTCTGTCGCCCAGGCTGGAGTGTAGTGGCACCATCTTGGCTCACTGCAACCTCCACCTCCGGGGCTCAAGCGATTCTCCTGCCTCCGCCTTCTGACTAGCTGGTATTATAGGCACGCACCACCATGCCCAGCTACTTTTTGTATTTTTCGTAGAGACGGGGTTTCGCCATGTTGGCCAGACTGATCTCAAACTCCTGACCTCAAGTGATCCACCCACCTCAGCCTCCCAAAGTGCTGGAATTACAGGCGTGAGCCACCGTGCCCAGCCTACTTGTTCAGATTCTAAGAGTTAATGCAAAACTACTGTAAGTCCAATACAGGAACTATCCTTCAGAGCACTGCCACTTCAGACCAAGATTATTAGGGAGATACTCAATAAGATCTTCATCTACAGCCATCCCAAGGGTAATGATAATATTTAATAATAAAAAGAGCATTTAACATTCATGGAGCTCTTAGGATATGCTAGCCCTCAGCTAAGTGCTTCAGAGACATTATTGTTACACAGTAATATATTTAATATTTATTTAACAGATGCATTTAATTTTTATTTAATAATATGCTTGATATGTATTAAGCAATAACACTGAAAAACAGATATTATTTCTATCCCTAATATACAGGTGAGAAAACTAGGGCTTACAGAGATCAAGTAACTTGCTTCTCGACAAGCCACAAGACATTTAACCTAGATAACAGGACCACCCAGTTAGGAAGCAACAAAGCCACGATACTAACCCAGTTCTGTCTGAAGCTGAAGCAGTAAGAGGCCCAGGAGTTAAAGGAGAGATCGTCACTTAAAATATGTCTGGGATGCATGAGTGCTTCACTGACGGAGTTTTTTCCTGCTAGAAGTAATTTAGTTCAATGTGCAGGTCCTGTGAGGTTCCTGTGCTTTCTCGGCCAGCAGCAGTGAGAAGAGGCAAGGCGGTCTTTCCGCAGCACTGAAGTGGCTGCTGGGTGAAGGGAGTTCAACAATGGAGTCAGGCATTCCGTTGTTCAGCTTCAGGTTAATTGACTTTCAGGCTTTTCTTATTTCTCCCCTTTCAATCATTGAGGCTGTCTGGATTAGAGGCACTCTCCCTCCTCTACTCTAGGCCAGAAACTCACCGCACCTGTCTGTGAATGGGCGAGGGAACTTGCCACCCCAGGTCAGGCCACTGGGATTGTGCCAATTACCTTTTATCTGCCAAGTGGCAAGGTATCAGAATGTCTAGACCTCAGGACACCAGATTATCGATAACAACTATTATTTATTAATCATTTGCTCATTATTACATATATTATAAATATAATATAGTTCATATTTTTATTATGAATATGAAGTTTATATTTTATTATAAATATAAAGTTAAGTTTATATTTTTATCATTATATAAAGTTTATATTTTTATCATTATATAAAGTTTATATTTTTATCATTATATAATATAAAGTGGTTTTTATTATTAAAGTTGTTTCCATTATTATGTTTATAAATTATTTATCACTTACTATAGTAATAAGAGCCATTAATTATTAAGTGCCTTCTATGCATCAGGCATTTAACAAATATTTTTATTTTGTCTTCATAGCACTCAGCATGGAGGATAATATAGTCCCCTATAGAGACTCAGAAGATTTCAAACTTGCCCAAAGTCACACAGTGGCAGAGCCGCGACTGGACCCAGCTGTCTAGGACTCCTAAATGCATGTACTTTGCCATATAAATTCTGCCTCTAATACACTGGATTGCAGTCCCTTAGCTCCAGGCAGAAGTCAGAGGTATCTGTTTATCACGGATGTCAGTGTCTGCTAGACTCAGCCCTATGGAGCTGCAGGTAATAAAAATCTCCCATCTATTTTATGAAACTGAATATATTAACATTATCTGGACAGCCATTACTACTCAGTGCCCTGATACAGCAATAGCCTCAGGAGTTATTGACACGCATGGAGTTCTTTCCCTCCATGCCAACGGTGCCACACTGATGTGCTTTTGTAAATTTAATTTTTTTTTTTTTTTTTTTTGAGAAGGAGTCTTGCTCTGTCGCCCAGGCTGGAGTGCAGTGGTGTGATCTCGGCTCACAGCAAGCTCCACCTCCTGGGTTCACGCCATTCTCCTGCCTCAGCCTCCCAAGCAGCTGGGACTACAGGCGCCCACCACCACACCTGGCTAATTTTTTTTTATTTTTAGTAGAGATAGGGTTTCACCGTGTTAGCCAGGATGGTCTTGAGCTCCTGACCTCGTGATCTGCCCGCCTCGGCCTCCCAAAGTGCTGGGATTACAGGCGTAAATTTAATTTTTTAATTCATATGTTTGTTATTATAATTTTTTCTCCCTCCTACCTCACTATTAGGTTGTAAGCTACCACAAATGTTTCACTCATGTCCTTGTGCCTGCTAGGGTGTCTTACTAGGGTGGCACACTGTTGACCTTTGGGCTGGATAGTTCTTTTTGGGTCGGGGGCATCCTGTGCATTATAGAACATTTATCAGCAGCCCTGGCCTCTACCTTCTAGATGTGAGTTGTGACTCTCCTTTCCTCCCCTCCTCCCCAGGCATGCCTATCAAAGATGTCTCTGGACATTGCCAAATGTCCCCTATTGGGGAGGGGCAAAATCACCCCCATTTAAGAACAATTCTTCTAGGTGAGTACACACCCACACAAATGCACACAGACACATTTCTTTTTTTATATATATACTTTAAGTTTTAGGGTACATGTGCACAACGTGAAGGTTTGTTACATATGTATACATGTACCATGTTGGTGTGCTGCACCCATTAACTCGTCATTTACATTAGGTATATCTCCTAATGCTATCCCTCCCCCTACCCCTCGCCCCGCAACAGGCCCCGGTGTGTGATGTTCCCCACCCTGTGTCCAAGTGTTCTCATTGCTCAGTTCCCACCTGTGAGTGAGAACATGCAGTGTTTGGTTTTCTGTCCTTGCAATAGTTTGCTGAGAATGATGGTTTCCAGCTTCATCCATGTCCCTACAAAGGACATGAACTCATCTTTTTTATGGCTGCATAGTATTCCATGGTATATATGTGCCACATTTTCTTAATCCAGTCTATCATTGATGGACATTTGGCTTGGTTCCAAGTCTTTGCTATTGTGAATAGTGACCCAATAAACATACATGTTCTTGTGTCTTTATAGCAGCATGATTTATAATCCTTTGGGTATATACCCAGTGATGGGATGGCTGGGTCAAATGGTATTTCTAGTTCTAGATCTCTGAGGAATCGCCACACTGTCTTCCACAATGGTTGAACTAGTTCACAGTCCCGCCAACAGAGTAAGAGTGTTCCTATTTCTCCACATCCTCTCCAGCACCTGTTGTTTCCTGACTTTTTAATGATCGCCATTCTAACTGGTGTGAGATGGTATCTCATTGTGGTTTTGATTTGCATTTCTCTGATGGCCAGTGATGATGAGCATTTTTTCATGCACACAGACACATTTCTAATATGCTACATCTTATAGTGCTGCTCAATGGAGGAAAGAGCTAGCCAGGCTTATCAGACAAAAACATAAGAAAAGAAATAGAAAATAAGCTTGGCATGATACTTTGAGGAAATCTCACAGAAGCCTTCATAAGTTTCAGCTCAGAATGTCTGTGAAGTATTCCTGTTGCTCAGAAGCCTATTTTGTTTTCTATACGTCTGTACTTCTGAAGAGGGAAAGTCCTCAGATAAGTGACAATATAAAACAAAATTTACTACATCTGCCACGATGGTGACCTCCTGTGTTCCTATCATGTCACTCAAATAGCCAGTCTGTGAAGCAAAATATTACCTACAAATCTCCACTTTTCCTACAACAGATACATTCTACAACATTTCCATTCTACTTGAATCAATACTTCTGTTGATAAAAATATATAGGTACTGGTTAAAATATTACTGTAAAGTTGATTCCTTCTCATGTTTTTCATCCCATGAGAGTACGTGAGATAATACTGCACTGATTCTTCTTTGCACAGATACCTTTACCTGTTCAAATTGTGACGCTTGAATAGACTTGCCCGGAGAATATCTGTGAGGCAAACAGTGTGATGGTCTCCATCATTTAGAACTTGCTGCCAATGTGCGTGTTCAGCTACTGAGAGCAGCGTGTTGGAAGAATTTATTCCTGTCTCATAAGAACTTGGTCGATTTTTTTCTTGCTCTTAAGATATCATCTTGTCAAAAAAATGAAACCACTCAGAGTCATTCATACACGCAGTTGTTTGCTTTATTTGGTCATCCAAGGTTGCTGATTGGGAAAAAAAAAATCCTTATCAATGGTACAGATGGAATTGCTGGGTCATAGGATGCCTGCATTTTCAACTCTAAGATATGATGCCAATGTGTTCTCTCAATGGCTAAACCAATTAAAAATTCCACCAGCGGCATATTAAAAGTATACCTACTTCTCACACAAATGGGTGTCCAATTACACTAACAATATTTGGAAACATATATTACATTTGCATTACTACAATCCATTGAGGAATTTTACCTTTTTAAAGAATTTGTTGACAGATAGATATGCTTCTGCCTGCTCTCTGACCAACCTGCTGAGGAGATACTGAGTCTGGAGATAGTTTGCTTGTGCAAATACAAACAGGAAGCTCCAGAACACCTGATATGAATCTCAACCTTCTCTCTGAGTGGACTCCAAATGACCTCTCTTTCTTGCCATTTTCACTGCTGAAGTTGGAAAGTGACTTTGAGGACATTAAAAATTACATTTTTCCAGATTTGTTGATTTGAGTCATGAGTATTCCCGTGTAGAAACGATTGGCTGACCATCAAAGATAAGGGATCCCTTCCACTGTGCACAGTCGTTGTGGGAAGGGGCTGCCCAGCCCCATTTCTAGGCAGGACTAGCTCTCACCAAGGAAATGATTCTGGGCTGTCGTCTCCCGCAGGTCAAAATGACTAAGAAACATACGTGTCTTCCACACAATCGCTCTCCCTGACTCATCTGCTGAATGAAAATAACTCTGGGGACTGAGCAGAGGGCAGAGCCACAGGATGGAAGGCTCCTGGGCTCTGAGTAGCCATACTGAACACTTCCCAACCAGTATAGACCAGGAAACTAAGAGAGAAATATGTTTGTTCGTGTTAATCCACTGAGAAGCGGTGTTAATCTGCTACAGCAGCTAACATCACCCAATTAATACAGAAAACATATGCAGCTAAAATAGACTTGAATATATATTTGGAAAAATTTGAATTCTCCCCTTCCATAAAGAAGTATACATATTTGCAGTTCCGAAGTTCATAGATGCAGGATCCAAGGGTCAAGTGTCTTCAAAACCCAGCAGCTTTGAATTTGCTCTTAACCCCTCTTGGACATAGGCTTCTGAGCCATAAAGGCAGTAAAGTCACTGGCCCAGTGCTCAGTACCAGTTGGTATTCATTAAATGTCAATTTCCCTCATCTCCTCAGATTTTAATCTCTAACTGAATAGAGAGATGCTGCTCAGACACTCTACATTGTGGAGGCATAATCAAATATAAACCACTTGATCAAAAGTAAAAACAGAAAAAGGAAGCCTACAAGAAAAGAAAGCACAGAAATCTTTCTTGGCCACAAGTACAGAGAAACACCATCTGCTCTTGCCTGATTCTGCTGCTGTCCTTAGTGTATGGTTACTGTTAGACCTTGATACTGGTGTTTTGTTTTGTTTTGTTTTGTTTTGTTTTGTTTTGTTTTGTTTGAGACAGGGTCTTGCCTGTCACTCAGGCTAGAGTGCAGTGGCACAATCTCGGCTCACTGCAGCCTCGACATCCCAGGCTTCAAGCAATCCTCCTGCCTCAGCCTCCTGAGTAGCTGAGATTACAGGCACACACTACCATGCCCAGCTAGTTTTTTTTATTTTTTGTAGAGATGGAGTCCCACTGTGTTGCCCAGGCTGGTCTCAAACTTCTGGGCTCAAGCAATCCTCCCACCTCAGCCTCCCAATGTGCTGGGATTACAGGCGTGAGCCACTATGCCTGTTCCTTGAAATTGTTTTGATCTCTTCAGAAATCATTTTAAGGAAGCAAAGGCCAGCTCACAGTATGCTTTTATATTATCTTATCAACTTTGTTTTGTGCTCATTTAAAAGATAATTTTGTCCCAGCTACTATGGAGGCTGAGGTAGGAGAATTGCTTGAACCTAAGAGGAGGAGTTTGCAGTGAGCCGAGATCATGCCACTGCACTTCATCCAGCCTGGGTAACAGAGTAAGACTGCAGAAAGAAGGAAAAGAAAGGAAAGGGAAGGGAAGGGAAGGACAGGGAAGGGAAGGGAAGGACAGGGGAAGGGAAGGGACAGATAGGGAAGAGAAGTGGAGGCGAGGGGAGGAGAGGAGAGGGGAAGAAAGAGGAGAAGAGAAAGAAAGGAAAGAAAGAAAGATAGAAAGAAAGAAAGAAAGAAAGAAAGAAAGAAAGAAAGAAAGAAAGAAAGAAAAAAGAAAGAGAGAGAGAAGGAAGGGAGGGAGGGAGGGAGAGAGAAAGAGAAGGAAGGAAGGAAGGAAGGAAGGAAGGAAGGAAGGAAGGAAGGAAGGAAGGAAGGAAAGAAAAAGAAAGAAAGAAAGAAGAAAAGAAAGAAAGAAAGAAAAAAGAAAGAAAGAAAGAAGAAAGAAAGAAAGAAAGAGAAAGAAAGAAAGAAGAAAGAAAGAAAGAAAGAAAGAAAGAAGAAAGAAAGAAAGAAAGAAAGAAAGAAAGAAAGAAAGAAAGAAAGAAGAAAGAAAGAAAGAAAGAAGAAAGAAAGAAAGAATTTTTAAAAATTTGATTCTGGATCATGTATCACTAGAAAAAATAATTTTGATGATTTTTCAATTTTTCCAGAAGCAATACTGATAAAGACGGCACATTATCCCCCTACTTTTTCTTTCAGTTGAAGCCTCTATTTCCAACCAACTTGCTGGCAGAATAGGGTGGTTTTTTAAATCTTTATCATGTTTTCCTATATGTAAAATTAATTCATACGTTTTGTAAAAGTACATTAAATTCAGACAATAGAGAAGTGCAAAAGAAAAAACAGGGAAATGGGATCATGTTATACATCTAGTTTGCCAATTTGTTTTCCCGATTAAACCATTTATCTTGGGTATCTCTTCATGCCCCTCCTTCCCATGGCAAACACCCTCAATGCATTTAAAGTCCTGAGATTTGGTTAAGAGGTGAAAGTGGACGAGTGATGTTCACACCAACATTCCTTCAGCACTGACAGCTAATTCCAGCCCAGATCTCATGAGTGTGGGCAGAAACACGCAGGTCCAAGGAACTCATCTAGGCAGAGATGTGCCCAGGAAGGTGTGAGTTTTCCAAGCTTTATTCAGAGCCGGTTCCCCACAAGGGCGTCTTTGTGGCAGGAACCTGCAAGTGAATACTGCCAGAGAGAAGGATGCTAATTACTTGAGTATGACGGTAGCTGTCTGCATGGAGAGAAATCACTTATCATGGAGCTTCTGGATGTGTCAACTCAAAGCTCAGAGCAATTAAACAAGGAAGCGGGACTGAGTCTCAGACACGGGCGGGTACACCAGAGTGAGGATCCCTCCTGCACACACAATAGGCTTGCAGGTCTGTTTCCATCACAAGCCGTACTTAAATAAAAGTGATCTCTCCACAAGGCTGAGATGGGCTATAGCAGCTGCTGCTGGATCTCTATATTCCACGGAGGTGCCTGCCTGGTTCCCTAAGATCCCTGGGCATTGTACCGGGAGGATGGCACCCAATGGCAAGATTGCCTGTTTCAACAGTGCCATCGTGTGTTAGGAGAAGCAACAACAGCCAAAACTCCGGGACACCCTTGTCTTCTGGTTTTCTCTGCTGAAGGAGACAGCATCCAAGAATCAAGGAATATCCCTGAGAGAGGAGAGATGTTGGAGTTATCACAGAAAAAAGATAGCAGGGGAAAAAATACATTCTCACTACAAATGGCATGGGATAATAAAGTGAGCTAAGTTAAATATTAAGATAAATATGCGTCTCAAGGTGATGAATAATAAGAATAAAAGGAGCCATCTTTTGTTATGTGCTCTCTATGACTCAGGCATATGAGATGCCTTGCTCGTTGACTCTTCGCAGCAGAACCGATTAGGCATTTATTTATTTTCCTTATTTGAGGAAACTGAAGATCAGAAACATTAAGGAACTTGCCCAAGTTCCACTTGCCAAGCCATGGTAAAGTGGCTGCTCAAATGTAAAACCGTCTACTCCCAAATCCATGTTCTTTTCATGATTCCAGAGAATATGGGGGAAATAAAGGAACCAATGTCTGCAGAAGGGGAGGGTCCCTTGTTACCCTCTCTGACCCATGCAGGTGTGGAGGGGTCAGGAAAGATCTGAGCTTCCTCAAACCCAAGGATAGCATTCCTACCAATTGAGAATTCCAGGTTCCAACATCACCATCTCCAGCCTAAACCTTACAAAATATATACTCATTTTTATCTCCAATTTTTTATTCTATGTGGTAAAAAAAATTATGGCAAAGTGTGTCCATCGAGAATATCCTTCTTGTTAAATGTCACACTGATTTCCTGGGCATAATGCCCATCTTGGTTTAATTGATCTTTACTAATGAAGACGGAGCTTTGTAAAGTACAGTTGTTACATTAAATTGATGTGACCTATCCATCTGCTACTAGCACAAATGTTTGTGACAGTAGAAAGAGTTGTCAGAGAGGAAACATCCCAGGGTTTTATCACCGCCGCTAACAACCCAACATAACTCAATGCGAATAAGTCTCATCCTGCCATTCTGTCTTACTGCTGCTGATATTTTGGTCCCCAGGAGCTTTGATGGGACTAAGGGTATACTAATCTGGGATGATTTGGTTGCAAGGAAGAAAAACACACTAAACTAGTTAATGGGAAATTGTGGGTTTGCTCTGAAAGAATCTTTTGTCAATTTTCCTGCACGGAAACCTTATGGACTTAGAAAGCACCAGGTGTCCAAACATTCTGTTACAAAACAAAATGTTAATTAAATCAGACATCTCTGTGTAAAAGCTAAGATGTAGCTGACAAAAATCAGCTGTTGGAATTTCCTGATGGAAATCAGATGTTGGAATTTCCTGATGAAATCAGGAAAGTGGTGAGTGGAAGTGGAAGGAAGACGAGTAAAAATAAACTTATGATACAAAATGGAGAGAAAAGAGATACCATCAAGAATTAATGGAGTGAGAAAGGTCAAACTGGTAACAACTGAGGAACAAAAATGATGATATAACTGGAGAAGGAAGAGGGGGACTGGGAAGGTAGATTGTATTATGTATTGGTTAGCTACTGCTGCATAACAAACTACCCAAAAACTCAGTGGCTTGATACAACAATCATTTATGATTGTTCACCCATCTGCAGACATACTATAATTCAACTGATCTACGCTGGGTCTGGCCAGATTGCTTTGCTTCTGTATACGAGTCCATAAGTCACTGGGATGGTGTTGCCCTACATTTACTATCCTTCTCCCAAGACCAGCAGGCTAGCCAGATGATGACAGAGGTACAACACAACAGACCCTACTGCACAAGCACTTTTCTTTTTTTTTTTTTTTTTTTTTTTTTGAGACAGGGTCTCGCTCTGTCACACAGTTGCCCAGGCTGGAGTACAGTGGCACAATCATGGCTCACTGCAACCTCTGCCTTTCGGATCCAGGTGATTCTCCTGCCTCAGCCTCCCAAATGGCTGGGATTACAGGCATGTGCCACCACACCCGGCTAATTTTTACATGTTTAGTAGAGAGGGGGTTTCACCATGTTGGCCAGGCTGGTCTTGAATTCCTTGTCTCAAGTGATCCACCTGCCTTGGCCTTCCAAAGTGCTAGGATTACAGGCATGAGCCACTGCACCTGGCCCACAAGCACTTTTCTAACCCCTACTTACATCATACCTGAGAACATCCCATTATCCAAAGCATATCACATGGCTAAGCCCAAAGTCAAAATCTGGGCATATGCAAGTGGGCAGGGCTGCAAAGTCACATGGCAGTGGGCCTGGGGATAGGGAGGGGTGAAGGCTTGGAACCAATTGGAGCAGGAAAGGTGGGTGGTGGTACAGGTGAACTAAATTCTCATCAACCACAGCATAAACCAGTAGATAAAGCCCTACAGGGTTGGTGGTGTAGTGGTACAACTTTACTACTTAGAGAAGCTGATTAACACTCAGAGTCAGAGGACTAAAAATTGAAACAGAGGTGTTTCCTTCTGAAGAGCAGTACTAAGACTAGGAGGGGGAAGTTAAGGTTTATAAACCTTTTATTTGTTTGATTTTTTAACTGTATATAATTATTAAAATTTGGTGATTTTTTTTGTTTTTGTTTCTGTTTTTGTTTTTGTTTTTAGACAGAGTTTCACTCTGTTGCCCAGGCTGGAGTGCGGTGGCACGGTCTTGGCTCACTGCAACCTCCACCTCCTGGGTTCAAGCGATTCTCCTTACCTCAGCATCCCGATTAGCTGGGATTACAGGCACGCACCATCATACCTGGCTAATTTTTGTATTTTTAGTAGAGACAGGGTTTCACCATGTTGGCCAGTCTGGTCTTGAAGTCCTGGCCTCAAGTGATCTGCCTGCCTCAGCCTCCCAAAGTGCTGGGATTATAGGGGTGAACAACCGCGCCTGGCCATTAAAGATGTTGTTTAAATTAATTTAAAATTTTAAAACAGATACTGTTCACTATTTACAGTGCAGCAGATCAAAGACAAAGCACAATCTTCTTCCTCAAGCGGTTCACTGTCTCATTTGGAAGATGGACTCTAAACCAAAGCAGCAACAGTGCGCCGGAAGAGAAGACAGTGGACCCGCAGTGAAAAGGAGACAGGCACTCAGTCACTAGGGATTGGTCAGGGAAGACAACAGAGGCAGGGACATTTGAACTGAGTCTTACAGTCCAGGAGTCTGAGAACAAACTCTTTATCCTGCCCAAAATCTTTAGAAACGGAGAACCATTTGTTTAAGCCTATAGCCATCCCAGAAAGGAAAAAGGAGTGCCCTTGGTGGGTGAGTGTATTAGTCGGTTCTCACACTGTGACAAAGAAATAACTGAGTCTGGGTAATTTATAAAGAAAAGAGGTTTAATTGGTTCATGGTTCTGCAGGCTGTACAGGAAGCATACTGGCTTCTGTTTCTGGGAAGGCTTCAGGAAGCTTCCAATCATGGCGGAAGGTGAAGGGAGACAGAGGCACTTCAAACAGCCAGAGTAGGAAGAACAGAGATGGGGTGGGAGGCGGGGGTGCTACATACTTTTAAACCACCAGATCTCGTGAGAACTCTATCACGAATACAGCACCAAAAGGTGGTGCTAAACCATTTATGGTACAAAATGGGGAGAGAAGTGATAGCATCAATAATTAATGGAATGAGAAAGGTTAAACTGGTAACAACTGAGGAACAAAAATGGTGATATAACTGGAGAAGAAGTGATATAACTGGATATAACCCACCCGCGTGATCCAATCACCTCCCACCAGGCCCCGCCTCAAACACTGGGGATTACAATTTGGCATGAGATTTGTGCAGGAACATTAAGTCCAAACCACATCAGTAGGTAACTATGGTAAGTAGCCAAAATGCAAGGGGTATTCAAATGAGGAAGACACCCACAGCCTGAAATGTACTCAGAAAGCTGCTGCAGCACTTATGGGCATGTACCCCAAAGAATGGAAAGCAGGAATTCAGAGAGATACTTGTACACCTATGTTCATAGCAGCCTTACAATAGCCCACAGGAGAGAAGAAAACTAAATGTCCACCAACAGAAGAATGGATAAACCAAACGTGGTACATGCATACAATGGAATATTATTCAACTTAAAAAAGAAGGAAATCCTGGCACAGGCTACAACATGGATGAGCCTTCAAGACATGATGCTGAGTGAAATAAGCCAGTAACAAAAGGACAAATGCTGTGTGATTTCACTTACATGAAGCACCTAGAGTAGTCGAATTCATAAGACAGAAAGTAGAAGGTGGTTTCCAGAGGCCTGGAGAGGGGAACGGGGAGTTATCGTTTAATGGGAATGGAGTTTCAGTTGAGGAAGATGAAAACGTTCCAGAGATGAACGACAGTAATGGTAGCACAACAATGTCAATGTACTTAATACTACTGAACTGGGCCGGGCGCGGTGGCTCACGCTTGTAATCCCAGCACTTTGGGAGGCCGAGGCGGGCGGATCACGAGGTCAGGAGATCGAGACCACGGTGAAACCCCGTCTCTACTAAAAATACAAAAAAAATTAGCCGGGCGTGGTGGCGGGCGCCTGTAGTCCCAGCTACTCGGAGAGGCTGAGGCGGGAGAATGGCGTGAACCCAGGAGGCGGAGCTTGCAGTGAGCCAAGACTGCGCCACTGCACTCCAGCCTGGACGACAGAGCGAGACTCCGTCTCAAAAAAAAAAAAAAAAATACTACTGAACTGTATACTTTAAAATGGTTAAAATGGCAAATTTTATGTTATATTTATCCTGCCACAATATTAAAAAAAAAAAGGTGGGGGGTAGAAGCAAGCTATGAGGAAGCTGGGCGAGAGCTGTGGGGAGCTGGCAGCTGGGGGGCATGGCATGGGAGCAGGAGGACACCGAGGACATCTGTTCTCAGGGGATAACGTGGAGCTTCCCAGGAGTGGCCCTGGACAAGTCAAAGTGCACCTCCCACTGAGTCAGGGCAGAGTGGGCCGCTCAGTGGGAGAGGCAGGACAGTACAGCAAGATCCCATTCATATAAGGGAGATAAAACACTAAACAAGACTCGATGCTCCCACAGGAACACTCATATTTCCTAGAAGATCTGGAAGCACACTCCTGACTGTGGTTGTCATTGAGAAAAGGCTTGGAACTTGTAGTAAAGTTTAGCATTACCTGAATGTTTGATTTTTTAACACCAAGACTATATTTGGGTATTCATATCAAAATAACTTAAGGTGAAATGAGACAAGTTGGCTAGGTGCGGTGGCTCACACCTGTAATCCCAGTGCTTTGGGAGGCCAAGGCAGGAGGATTCCGTGGGCAACATAGCGAGACCTCGTCTCTACAAAAGTAAAAAATAATCAGCCAGAGCTGTGATCTCACCACTGCACTCCAGCCTGGGTGACAGAGTGAGACCCTGTCTCCAAAAAAAAAAAAAAAAAAAAAAAGAGAGAGAGAGAGAGGTAGAAAGAGAAAAGGATGGTGCAATAGTTTCTTAGTCTTAACCAGACTCATTAACAAAAATAGTAGGGTCTATTTTGTTTGACAACATCCACCAAAGGTTCAAGTTCTATTAGTTTTCATATACTTAGAAAAATTCCTGCAGAAACATCCCCTTGACACATCTTTGGGGAACATGGAATGTGGAGAATTGTTTCTGTTGCTCTCCCCTGCCCCACCCCACCCCACCCTACCCCACCGCATGCCAACATTCTACATCTCTGCACATCAGGGAGCCACCGGCCTTGTCAGCCTTCACACTAGGCCCACCCTGTCCCTGCTGCAGATCAGCAGCCGGTCTCCGCCTGTTGGAACTATCTCTTGCTGTGTTTGAGATGTTAAGATGTTGTGAGAAAAGTGTGGAACTAGGAGTCAAGGAAGCTTCAGTCCTGGCTCAGCCACTTACTTATTGTTGAAAGTTGGCTTTTTATTTAAATCTCTGTGTTTCTGTTTTCTTGCTTAGAAATTGTTACAATCTGTGGCTATCATAAAGTTGATAGGAGAATACAGATATTTAAGATAGTCTGCATAGGCCAGGCATAGTGGCTCACGCCTGTAATCTCAGCACTTTGGGGAGCTGAGATGGGAGGATCTCTTGAGCCCAGGAGACCAAGGCTACACTGAGCCGTGTGTTTGCCACTACACTCCAGCCTGGAGCCTGGATAACAGAGCCAGACCTTATCTCAAAAAAAAAGAAAAGAGACATTTTGTCTTTGGGAAATAAATACTGAAGATTAGCTTCAAATGGACAGTGGTATGGATGTGACACTTGCTTCCCCGACTAACTTGTAAACTTATCCAAGGCATTGTCCACTGTGGCTCCCACAAGTTTTTAGGCTCGTCTTCCTTGGTGATCTTGCTTTGACGTGCTATGAAAGGCTGTCCCAGCAGACGGCAGAAGAGAACTGAGTCGGGAAAAACCAGCCTGGGTATTTCAGCATGCACTGTGAACTGGGTAAAGTTTCTGCACCTTAATGTCCCTGCTGTAGTAGCTCTACACATTGACTTCACAATCGCTACTGAACTTCCTTAATAAAGGTGGGTCGGCAAAGGCGTGAGGGTTACCACACGATCCAAACACCATGTCACTGAGACTCACTTAGGAAGAACATTCATTTCCTGAGTACTTCCGTAGTGCTAGAAACAGGGATGAATACAAAATAGTCCCTGTCCCCCCAGAGTTCACAGTCCAGCTGAGATCAAATGAGGACAGAACAATTTGCATTTTGCCAGGCCATCCTATAACGACAATAATTTCCTGAGTGTTTTCAGGTTGCCCGCTTCAGCCATATGTTCTACACTGCCCGCTTCTCTCCAGCCCCAGTCTCAAGCTTAACTCATCATCTCTGGCCTGGGCCACAGCAACAACCTCCTAAGGGAGCTGCCTCTGCTCTTATCCACCTCCAGTTTATTCTCACTGTATAGACAAGGTAATCTTTTAAAAATGCAAATGCAATTACACTGTGCACCACCTACTCAAAAGATCTAATGGCTTTGTATTGACCTCATAGTAATACCCCTACCCTTAATCTTACTTACAAGGCTTTTTGTGATCCGATCCCTGTTTTTCTTCTTCTAACTTTTCTGACCCTCTCCTCTTGCAATCAACTCAACAGACTGACTTTCAGTTTCCCAAATGATTTTTATCCCCTACTGGATTTACCCAAATTGCTTTTCTCTCTACTTAGAATGCCTTAAAACTAAAACTTACTCCCTCCCATCTACCCATCCTCCTTAACTTGGCTAACTAGTATTTATTCTTCAGCTCTCAGGTTAGATGTCCTTTCTTTTGGGAAACTATCCCTGACAGTACAAGCCTGGGCGTCATAACTCTCCTGGGTACTCCAGAGCACCCTCTGCTTCCATTCCCCTCGCATTTACCGTATTTCTTCGTAATGGGTTTGCATGTCTTCCCTTGTCTACTGTAAGCTCCTGGCACATGAGGACTTCCTCTTGCACAACAATGTATCCCCATTTCTTGACATAGATCTTGGTACAGAGCGGCACTCGATCAAAAATTATTGAGTAAATGAATAAATAAATCATAAAACGCAATTGATACCATCCAAGAAGTCATAAAATTCTTGAGAGTAGATCATTCTGTGTGTATCAGCCATATCCCTTTTTTTTTTTTTTTTTGAGACGGAGTCTCACTTTGTCACCCAGCCTGGAGTGCAGTGGCACAATCTCAGCTCACTGCAACCTCCGCCTCCTGGGTTTAAGCGATTCTCCTGACTCAACCTCCCGAGTAACTGGGACTACAGGTGCCCACCACCAAGCCTGGCTAATTTTTATATTTTTAGTAGAGATGGGGTTTCACCATGTTGGCCAGGCTGGTCTTGAACTCCTGACCTCAGGTGATCCACTGGCCTCAGCCTCCCAAAGTGCTGGGATTACAGGTGTGAGCCACCATGGCTGGCCAGCCATATCCCTTTTCATGAAGATGTTGTCAACCATGTGTTCTTGAGTCAAGTTGTGACCAGGCGCAGTGGCTCACACCTGTAACCTCAGCACTTTGGAAGACCAAGGCAGGAGGATTGCTTGATATCAGGAGTTCAAGACCAGCCTGGGCAACACAGGGAGATCCCATCTCTACAAAAATAATTTGAAAATACTGGCTGGGCATGGTGGCGCACACCTGTGGGTTCCCAGCTACTCAGGAAGCTGAGGCGGGAGAATCATCTGAGCCCAGAAGGTCGAGGCTGCGGTGAGCCATGATTGCGCCACTGCACTCCAGCCTGGGTAACAAGAGCAAAACTCCGTCAAAAAAAAACAAAAAAGGGAAAAGGGATACCAAAAAGATAAGAGAATGAAGTATGGAAAACATTTGTATAATGTCAATGTGAGGGAAGTCATCCTAAGTTTAACATGGAAATCAGAAACCATAAAGGAAAGATTGGAAACGCAATCACAAAAAGATTTGTTTACGACGCAAAAATCTCAGAAACAAAATTCATAAGCAAATGATAAATCGGGAGCATTCAATGTGTGTCAGACAGAGGGTTAATATCAGTACAAATCAATAGGAAAAAGACATCTTCCTAATAGGAATGGGCATAGGGCATGGATATGTAACTTAAAAATAAGTAGAAATGACCAGTAAATATATGAAACCATTCATAACCATGATAGTAATAAAAGAATGTGGCCAGCTGCAGTGGCTCATGCCTGTAATCTTAGCACTTTGGGAGGCTGAGGTGGGAGGATCACTTGAAGCCAGGAGTCTAATGCCAGCTTGCGCAGCAAAGCAAAACCCCATATCCACAAACAAAAAAAAAATTTTTTTGAAACAGTCTCACTCTGTTGCCCAGGCTGGAGTGCAGTGGCACAATCATGGCTCACTGCAACCTTTGCCTCCCAGGCTCAAGTGATCCTCCTGCCTCAGCCTCCCAAGTATCTGGGACTGCAGATGCATGCCATCATGCCAAGCTAATTTTTGTATTTTTAGTAGAAATGGGGTTTTGCCATATTGCCCATGCTGGTCTTGAACTCCTGGAATCAAGCAAGCCACCCACCCCCTCCTCCCTTGGCCTCCCAAAGTGTTGGGATTACAGGTGTAAGCCACTGTGCCCAGCCCTCCAAAAAAAAAAAATTAATTAGCTGGGCGTGGTGTTGCACACCTGTAGTCCCAGCTACTCCTGAGGCTGAGGAAGGAGGATGGCTTGAGTCCAGGCTGCAGTGAGCCGAGATCGCACCACTGTACTCCAGCCTGGGTGACAGAGTGAGACCCTGTCTTAAAAAGAAAGAGAAGAAGAGGAAGAAAAGGGAAAAGAGGAGAAGAAGGAGGAGGAGGAGGAGGAGAAGCAGAAAGAGGAGGAGAAGGAGGAAGAGCAGGAGGAGGAGAAGGAGGAAGAGGAGGAGGAGGAAAAAGGAGGAGGAGGAAGAGGAGGAGATGCAACTAAAATCATAAGAGGAAGAGGAGGAGGAAGAGGAGGATGAAGGGAGGAGAAGTGGGAGGAGGAGGGGAGGGAGGAAGGAGGAGGAGAGGAGAAAATGCAACATGAGGAAATGCAACTAAAACCACAGGAGGAAGGAGGAGGAGGAGGAGGGAGGAAGGCGGAGAAGGAAATCCAACTAAAACCACAGGAGGAGGAGGAGGGAGGAAGGCGGAGAAGGAAATCCAACTAAAACCACAGGAGGAGGAAGAAGGAGGAGGAGGATGAAGAAATGCAACTAAAACCACAGGAGGAGGAAGGAGGAGGAAGAGGAAGGAGGAGGAGGGAGGAGGAGAAGAATAAGAAATGCAACTAAAACCACAGGAGAAGGAAGAAGGAGGAGGAGGATGAAGAAATGCAACTAAAACCACAGGAGGAGGAAGGAGGAGGAGGAGGGAGGAGGAGGGAGGAGGAGGGAGGAGGAGAAGAATAAGAAATGCAACTAAAACCACAAGATACCTCTTTTTGCCTGCTGAATTGGCAGAGAGCAGAAAGATATGGTAATAATGAGAGCTGGACAGGGGAGAGTTTAAACAGGCACTCATCCACTGCTGGGGCTATAAATTGGAACAACTGTTCTGTAGGGCCACAGCCCTAAAAATGTCCCATCTGTTTGCACCAGAAATTTTATTTCTAGAAATGGATCCTGAAGAAATAATCCGATGTGCAAGATGAATGCGTCAATATGCATTGCAGTGGCACTCATACATGGAATATGGAAATTGCCTAAATGTTCACCCATGAATCCAAACAACTTTTCTTTTGCTCACCCATCAGTCACCTAAGTCCTTCAGGCAAGTGTTAAAAAACAAAGCACCTGGGATTTAGCCTAAGGAGCCCACCCCAGCCTTTCCCGGGCTTAAGCCTCGCTTTGCCCCGTTGTGCTGCATAGCCAGGGCCAGATTGAGCTCTTTGCAGTAGAGCAGGGTGTCCCATCCAGGGCCGGAGAAGTGGGCAGCTGCTGAGGATGTAACTTGTGATTTGTTTCTTGGTATCCAGGAGGAATAGAAAGCATTTTCTGTCTCCCTAGGGGCCTGTTTTTTTCTCTAAAATCTGGCTTCTCACCACTCTTGGGCCCTCAGAGCCTGATATGGTTGGCTCCACCCCTCACCTCCTCACCACCTAGGAAGCCTCTTCTAAGTTCCAGCCACCCAGGCCTTCTTTCAACTCTTCAAACTCATCATGCCTCCTCTGGCCACGCAGTCTTTGCAAATGCTATTCCCTTTGCCCAAAACACTCCTCCCTTCCTCTCCTGCCTGGTTACTTCTGAGCTTGAATGTTTCTGTCTCAGGAAGCTCTTCCTTAGCCTAAGTTTTTATAGACTCCCTTGTGCTCTGCATTCCATTTGCAATTTTACATTAATTTATGCAACTGTTTGGTTTCCATCTCTCTCTCCCAAGATTCTTAGCACCATGTGGCAGGAACATGTGTCAGTTGTAGCCCCAGTGTCCTCATGGTGTGTGATGCATGGCCCCAGCCTGGGATGACACAGCTGAAAGGCGCGGAGTGGTGCTGGCCTGAGTTCCTCCGCCACCTTCCTCGGTCCTCCTGCTCTCCAAACCCAGGGGCAGGTCTACCTTTGTCTCTGTCCACTCTGAACTCTGGGATCCCAGGAGTTGAGTTCTGTATTCACCTGTGATCAACATGTTCCTCTCTGACCCTCATCTCCTCAACTGTAGTTTGGAGAGAATAGTAACCACCTCACATGGCCGTGGTGACAATTAAATGAGTTAATATGTTAAGGGCTTATCATGGTGCCCGGCACGTAGTAAGCACTCAATTAATGTTATCTGTTAGTATTGCTGTTGCTGTTATGGTTACCACGAAGCAGGAACAAACAACAGAGTATGGCTGGCAATGTGGGGACATGGGGTAATGCAGTGGTATATGTTATGAGCTGAACAGTGGCCCCCAAAAAGATATGTCCATTTCCAAACCCCGATACCCTGTGACTCTGGTGTTATTGTAGATGTAATCAAGGATGTCAAGATGAGATCATCTGAGCGGGGCCTGAATCCAGTAAGTATCTTTCTAGGAGACAGAAAAAAAGACCTCCTGAAGACAGAGGCAGAGGCGGGAGTGATGCAGCTGTGAGCCAAGGAATGTCTGAGGCCTGCAGGAACTGGAAGAGGCAAGGAGGGACTCTGCCATAGAGCATTTCGAGGAAATGTGGCCCTACCAGCGCCTTGATGTCAGACTTCTGGCCTCTAGAACTGTGAGCAAATTTCTGGCATTTTAAGCGAACCAGTTGTTTCAATTTGTTACTGCAGCCACAGGAAAGCCACCTTCAGAGCAAAATGTTGCTGGCTAAAAATATCCCTGGACCGGGACAGTTGACCCATTAGCAGCACCTTAGGGAAGGGAGGAGGGCAGCGGGTAGTGGCCCAGCACTGCCTTGGGTTGGTGCTACAGGGGAGCTCAGGCCTGAGGACCTTCTGGGGGTCAGGCGCTGGAGGTGCCCTCTTCACTGTGGAGGCCTCAGCAAGTTCCTTCCCCTCTGTAGGCCTCACCCCCCGCCCCCCACTTGGTGTTTTGCATGTCTCTGTGAGTCTCAGGGATAAAACACTCCCATGTGAGCAAATCCTCTGAGGTCAGGTCTGGCAAAGCCAGGAGCAGCCTCTGGGGTGAAGAAGATGCTCACCCGCTGCTCCCTGAGCTGCCCAGGACTTCAGGGCCCAGACCTCCGGAGCTAACGGCTAACAGCTAATGCAGCCAGAAAATAAGCCCTCACTCTGCGTTCCCCTCTCCCCAGATGGACTTGAGGAGAATGGATCTAGTGGCATCCTTTCTGTGGGGTATTTCCAAAGCTTCCCTGCGGTCAGCTGAGGGGCACCAGAAGGAAGTATGTGTCTGGGCAATAGGCCCTATCTGTTGCCAGGCAAGCCTAAGGGGGTCCATGGAGGGCTTTGTGTCCAGGGCCTCTGGGTGGCAACACCAGCAGGGCCAGCAGTTTCTGAAGGGGCTGCCCTCCCACACCTCCTCATTCCCACTCTAACCACATGTGTTAGAGACCAGGGTTCTAGCTCATTCTGTCCAAAGTTATGTGCTGTCTTATGGATGAGGGTCCCTGACTCATTTTAGGCGTTAACATCCCCATCCTGAGGCATGGGAGGTGGACTCAGCTAATCAATTCCAGGGCCCTCTATGGCTCTGACCCTCTAATGCCATAGCAGCAGTCCCCTGACCTGGGCATGTGTGTGGCTGGGGCTGGGGAGGCAGGAGCAGCTGCTTGAGTGACACCAAGAACAACTTTGTGAACATGGACACGCCAGCTGAAAGGAAACCCAGTCTCATTAAGTCCAGTGCTCTCATTATACAGCCAGAAAACCGAGGCCTGGAGAGAGGAGGGACTAAGGTTATACTTTGATCACCCGATAAGCTGAGCCGGGAACCCAGGCTCCCTGTCCGCCCCTGGGAAGTGTGTGTTTACAATGCGCATGCTTGGGATAAGGCTGCCCTATGTGTGGGTTGAAGGGTTGCCATGAGCCTATCCATGCAATAGTCCGTGCCTGACAGTGCTGGGTGTCCATTTGGGTTCACCCTGTGGGGACTATGTTTAACCTGATGGTTAAACCTTGAGAGCTGAGGAGGAGGAGGAGGAAGAGGAACAGGAGGGATGGGCGAGGAGGGAGTTCGCAGGTGAGCAGGATCAGGAAAGGACCCCGGAGGACTGTTCCTCAGTAGATGGGCAAGCTCTGTTCTCTTGTGGGGACTTTTAGTTCTCCCCTTGGGAAATTATTCTAGGCTCCTAACATGCCTCAGACCACAGATCTAACACATACCTACAAGAGCACTCCAAGGAGAGTAGCGCCAACTCCCTCCCACCCCGGTGAGCACCGCCAGGTCAGCACTGTGGGGTGAGTGCTCAGAGCCCTAGACCAGATGAAGGACCAGCATCTGCCGGACGATGGACTCAAGTGTGCAGAACACGGTGCTAGGCCCTACAAGGAGTTCAGTAAAGGGAGTAAGGAAAAATTTCTTTTTAATTTTTTTCTTTTCTTTTTTTTTTTTTTTTTTTGAGATGAAGCCTTGCTCTGTCACCCAGGCTGCAGTGCAGTGGCGTGATCTCGGCTCACTGCAACCTCTGCCTCCTGAGTTCAAGCGATTCTCCTGCCTCAGCCTCCTGAGTAGCTGGGATTACAGGTGCGCACCATGCCTGGCTAATTTTTGTATTTTTCATAGAGATGCAGTTTCACCATGTTGGCCAGGCTGGTCTCGAACTCCTGACCTCGGCCTCCCAAAGTACTGGGATTACAGGCGTGAACCACTGCACCCAGCATAATTTACCATTTCAATGCGTTGAGACTCCAACCCTGTGGGAAACTGCCTGATATGAAAGCCTTTTCAGAAAGCTGGTAAATGTATACAGATCTTCATGGCCTAAGTAATTTTCTGATAAGGAGTGAAAACACAGCGAGTGGTTTGGGTGAGGAAGGAGGCAGGTTTGAAGCAGGACCTTCAGGAAGGGGAGGGAGAATGCCTGACGTTAAAGAGAGGGAGGGTTGTGCCTGGGAAGTACCATGATGAGTGCCAGGGGCCCAGGCCCTGGAGCCCCCAGCCTGCACCACAGTCTGTGATCTCCCTTGGAGCTGTGAAAGCCTTTACTGGTCTCCACAGTAAGCCAGTTTTTAAAAAGGGACACATTGTCATTGTACATATTTATGGGTACAATTTGATGTTTCAATACAGATATGCTTCGTAATGATCAAATCAGGGAGGTAGCACATCCATCCCCTCATGCAGGGATCATTTCTTATATGCAATGAAGTACTATTCAGCCATAAAAAGAACAAAATCCTGTCATTTGGAACCACATGGATGAAGCTGGAGGACACCATGTTAAGTGAAATAAGCCAGGCACACATAGACAAACAGACCATGATCTCACTCATATGTGGAGTCTTTTAAAAAAGTGAACTCAGGGCTGGGCAAGGTGGCTCACACCTGTAATCCCAGCACTTTGGGAGGCCGAGACAGGAGGATCACTTGAGGTCAGGAGTTCAAGACCAGCCTGATCAACATGGTGAAACCCGATCTCTACTAAAAATACAAAATTAGCTGGGCATGGTGGCACATGACTGTAATCCCAGCTACTTAGGAGGCTGAGGCAGGAGAATCACTTGAACCCAGAGGCAGAAATTGCAGTGAGCTGAGATCGCGCCACTGCACTCCAGCCTGGTCAACAGACCCCATCTCAAAAATAAATAAATAAATAAAAATAATTTTTAAAAAGTGAAGTCAGGGCACGGTGGCTCAAGCCTGTGATCCCAGCACTTCGGGAGGCCGAGGCGGGCGGATCACGAGGTCAGGAGATCGAGACCATCCTGGCTAACACGGTGAAACCCCATCTCTACTAAAAAAATACAAAAAAAATTAGCCGGGTGTGGTGGCAGGCGCTCGTAGTCCCAGCCGCTCGGGAGGCTGAGGCAGGAGAATGGCGTGAATCCGGGAGGCAGAGCTTGCAGTGAGCCGAGATCGTGCCACTGCATTCCAGCCTGGGCAACACAGCAAGACTCTGTCTCAAAAAAAAAAAAAAAAAATTAAAAAAGAAAAAAGTGAAGTCAGGAACCACCAGAGCATTCAGTGGTACCCCGTGGAGTAAAGCAGCTGTCACAGACCCTCCCCTGTGGCTTGACCTGTGCTGCCTCCCCTATTCCAGGATGTTTCTCCAGGAACAAATCCTTTTGTCATTTGGTTCTGTCTCGTTTCTCGGGATGCTGTCCTGGAGTGGATTCTCAGTCACTGTGTGTAACCCCTTCTTCATATGCGTAAAAAACCACCACTGATGATGCATGATACAATTCAGTGCTTTTGCAGAGGGACTGGTGCCTTTTTTAAATAATAATGATGCTTTCATTTGAGTCAGGGAGATTTCTTTTTTAATTGTGGTGAAATACATGAAACATAAAACTTACCACTTCAACTATTTTCAAGTGTATGACTCAGCAGCATTAAGTACACTCACAGTGCTGTGTAACCGTCACCACTAATCACTGCAGAACCTTTTCATCACTCCAAAAGAAACCCCGTTCCCATGAAGCAGTCACTTCCAATTCCGCACCTTCCCCAGGCACCGGTTGCCACTCATCTGCTTTCTGTCTCTGCGGATTTGCCTGTGTGTCAAGATGTTTTGATCTTTATGTTCCACTTAAAATGCAAATAACCATAGGAGAACCCACGATCTACACTTTCAATCCCATTAATTTCAACAATACCCACCCTCCACCCACCTCCATAGTTTAGAAATTACTATTATTATCGTTTTAGAGACAGGGTCTTGCTCTGTCACCCACGCTGGAGTGCAGTGGCTCAATCACAGCTCACTGCAGCCTCAAAGTCCTGGGCTCAAACAATCCCCCTGCCCCAGCCTCCCAAGTAGCTGAGACTACAGATGTGCACCACCATGCCTGGCTAATTTTTTGATGTTTTATAGAGACAGGGTCTCAAATTGCTGCCCAGGCTTGTCTCAAGCTCCTGGTCTCAAACAATTCCTCCCACCTCAGCCTCTAAAAGTGTTTGGATTACAGGCGTGAGCCAATGAGTCCAGCTAGGAATGATGGAATTCCCTGTGTGTTGTGGGGAAAACACTGGCATGGGAGTTCGGAGACCAGGGTTCTAGCTCATTCTGTCCAAAGTTACGTGCTGTCTTATGGATGAGGGTCCCTGACTCACTTTAGGCCTTAATATCCCCATCCTGAGGCATGGGAGGTGGACTCAGCTAATCAATTCCAGGGCCCTCTGTGGCTCTGACCCTCTAATGCCATAGCAGCAGTCCCCTGACCTGGCAGAGCACAGAGTGGGTGGGACCTGCAGGACTGAGTGCCAGAGGAAGCCAGGCCTGGGGATGGGGGCAGCACTGAGGAGGGCTCAGACTTGACCTGCCTCGCCCACCACTAGGCCTGGGGCCAGCCCTGTCCATGTGAGCTTCCTGGCTGGTTCAAAGCCCCAGGCAGACTCTGCAGGTGGGATGTGGCTGTCCCCATCACAGTGCCTGCTCTGGGGTGAGCCTCCTGGGGGCCTCAAGCAGAGGCCTTCCTGGGCAGGCTGAGGCAGGACAGGGCAGGGCAGGCCTGGGGGCACAGGAAGGAAGGCACAGAGGTTGGGACAGGGCAGCTGCAGAGTGGGATACAAGGTCCTCAACCCAGAGGCTCCCTAGGCCTCACTTGCCCCAGCTCTTGAGAGCCTGGTTCTGAGGTCTGCCAGGACTGGGGCTCAGTGCTGCCCATGGAAACAGGCGTGGCAGGGAAGAAAATCATAACCAAATATTTGTAGTCACCTCTCTCCTCCCTTCTGGAAAGGGAGGGTCCCTGGTTTGTGGGCTCTTGGCCTCCTGGACATTATTGTGTAGTGAAGGGAGAAAGGTTGAGATGCAGAGTTGGAGAAACTAAGAGAGGCCAAACTGGTCCATTTGAGGAAAGATGGGGGATACCAGGAGGGGAGGAGGGGACACCCTGGGGAACCAGGGGGCTTCCCAGGTGGTCCAAGTAGGGGAGGGCAGGATACAGAAAGTCAGAACATGGTTTTGAGTTTTGGAGACAACAAGAGAAAAGAGGGAGGGATCTGGACAAATATGGAAAGGACCGGGCTGGGGAGAGAAATGTTTAGAGATTTGGAAGATAGTGTGTCGTGCAATGTATTGTGAAAACCCCTTCTTCATATCCATAAAAAACCACCACTGATGATGCATAATACAATTCAGTGCTTTTGCAGAGGGACTGGTGCCTTTTTTAAATAATAATGATGCGTTGGCTTGGCTCCATCTGAATTAGTAGTGACAGACATCTTGAACAGGTTTTATCAGAGTTCCATTAGCTAAATATTGAGTTTCCTATTTTGTGGCTTGGCTTAAACCACTTTGTAGGCCCTTCTGCACTGGAAGCCACCTCAGAAATCACCTCTTTGGCCTGCAGCTCCATGTCCCCAAACTCTTGGCTTTCCTAAATGAGTGGCCTCATTCAGAAGATAATACAGCATCCCTCATCCGAAAATCAAAATCCAAAACTGTTTGAGTGCCGACATGATGTTTGAAGGCCAGGTTCAAAGGAAATGCTCATTGGAGCATTTTGGATTTCAGATTTTCGAATTCCAAAATCTGAAAAAATCCGAAATCCAAAATACTTCTGTAATTGTAACCTGTAATAGCCATTGGGTTCTGACCTTCCAGCTGAGACAGCAAGCAGTCAACACAGGCTCGCCATGCACCCGTCCTGCCCCTCACCCTCCCACGGGCTTGTGCCTCACCCCCCCAGCCTCTCTTGCACCTGCTGGGAAGGGGACACGATGCTCCTGCCCTGCCTTCTTGGATCTTGGGCCACTGTGACAATTGCAGGATTCCAGCCAGGGAAAGTGCTACAGGTAGAGGTACTAATTCTCCATAGAGAAGATTCCAGCAATGGCACAGCAGCCCTGGAAGGGTCTGTGATGGTCTCCACTCCTCCAGCTCTGGTCCTTGCCTCTTAGGGAGCTTCTCAGCACTGCCCTCAGAGTGGGGGAGGGGAGGTCCCAACCTCAGACTGAGGTACCTGCTTCTCCTTCTCCTCCATGACCTCCCTGTGGCCTCTGACCCCTCTGTGAAATGAGGGTGGTAATGTCTCCTTCAGTGGGCTGTTAGGAGGTCAGAGAGAATGGATACAAAGTGCTGCACACAAAACCCCAGCACTGGGAGGTGCCCCATCCATGACACCTTGAATTCCAGTCCACAATGCAGTGCATGAGAAATTTCATCCTAAAGTCCTTGATTTTAAATGCAACACTTGAGTTTCTGAACTCAAGGTCTCTTTCCTGGGCAGTCAGGTGTGCCTCAGTGCTCTGGTTCTATGTGAAGTCGGGGGATTGGGGTGCAGAGAGACACCTCGTCCTCAGTCATCCTTCCACCTCGGTCACCACTGAGATATCCATCTTTTCTAGCCATTGTTTCTGTTCTGTGGCAGGCCTGGGATCACCCAGACACACCACACTGTTGCTGCGGGTGGCAGGAAATGTCAGGGGAGAGGGTCAGGGTCCCCCTGGTGCCCCCCATCTCCTCCCTCTCTCCTTCCCCTCTACTACATCTTCCCCAGCAGCAGTGAAGTTTGGAGCTGCTGCTGGCTACAATGAGGGGGAAGGGCAGGGAGGAGAAAAAAAGGGATAGCATTAGGAGATATACCTAATGTTAAATGACGAGTTAATGGGTGCAGCACACCAACGTGCACATGTATACATATGTAACTAACCTGCACGTTGTGCACATGTACCCTAAAACTTAAAGTATAATAAAAAATATATATATATCTCAGCTGGATGTGGTGGCTCATGCCTGTAATACCAGCACTTTGGGAGGCCTAGGCGGATGGATCACCTGAGCTCAGGAGTTCATGACCAGCCTGGCCAACATGGTGAAACCCCATCACTACTAAAAATAAAAAAAATTAGCCAGGCATGGTGGCGGGCACCTGTCATCCCAGCTATTAGGGAGGCTGAGGCAGGAGAATCGCTTGAACCTGGGAGGTGGAGGTTGCAGTGAGCCGAGATCATGCCACTGCACTCCAGCATGGGCAACAGAGCGAGACTCCGTCTCAAAACAAAAAATAAATAAAATAAAAATGAAAAATAAGAGGAAGATGGGGCAGCTTTGTGTACTGCACGTCCCGAAAATGGGCTGACTGACCTCAAGAGGCAGAGATCCAAGCTCTCTAGCGTACATGGAAAACATACAGGAGAAAAAAGAAGAAAAAGAAAAAATATATAAATATAAATAAATGAAAATAACACTTCTCCCTGATTATAATGGAAATCACATTCTTTTTGTAATAATTTGCATGACAAAATATAAAGAAAAATTTTTAATTTTGCCACTCAAAAAATTCTGGTTTGTTTTTTACACTTTTGTATGCATATAAACATTTTAAAAAGTAGAATCATAATATATAGTCTTTTGTCACTTACTGTATTTTGGGCATGTTTCTATGGCAGAAATATATTCTGGCATCATCATTTTTAATAGCTGGCTGTATATTAAGTGAATCGTTGCCACCCCAGAGGTGAAATTCCTTCTATATACATTTTTAATAGACTTGAGCAAGCGTTGTTGGACTGAATTCACAGAAGAAGAATTTCTGGAGGAAAATAACATAAAACAGTTTTAGGGTTTTTAATAGAAATGTTCAAATTATCCTGTAGGAAAATTGGTTCAGTTTATACTCCCACCAACAGGGAAGGGACAGAGCTCCAGGTTCCCCCTTCCATTTGTCATCTTTGCTGGTCTTTAAGCAGCAAATCTCATTGTTTTCATGACTTTTTTTTTATTTCTAGTGCTTTTTAATCTTTTTCATGTGCTCATTGGCCATTTTTATTCTTGTGGGAAGTTCCCGTGTCTCCATTGCCCATTTTCTGTTAGAAATCATTCCTTTTTTCTGAGTAATTTTTTTTTTTTGAGGCAGTTTTGCCCTTGTTGCCCAGGCTGGAGTGCAATGGCACCATCTCAGCTCACCACAACCTCCGCTTCCCGGGTTCAAGGTGGAAAAAACCCAAAACTTAAATTTCCCGTTGAATGCAATTTGAAAATATAGCCAATGATTCCACTTTTCTTCTCTAGTAAGTTTGGACATTCTGATCTACTTGGTGTTTTATTATAGAACTCTTAGTGTGCCTGAGTCTTACATTGTGAAGATCCCTTTCTAAAACTTTACATGTAAGAGGATATACATGATATTGGATGAGATCAGGCTGGATGAGAACTGATACCTGTAGATATACTTTTTAGATGAAATCTCTGATTGCCACTCGTTTTCTTATTGAACTCATAAAAATAAAACACATTGGATGGAGGGTGGGAGTAGGAAGGAGATTTATGTGTTTTAATTGCATGTCATTGTTTCATAACAATATAGAACATATGGTATCCCTGGCTTTGGACCTACAGAAGGAAACACATTTTTCTACCTGCCATATGCCAGAGGTTCTTGAACACCTGGAGGGATTACTGCAGCCCTGGGGTGGTGAGAGCCCCATCCAGCTGGGGCCATGGTCTAGGGATCACGCCGGATATGGGGAGGCTCCAGCCAAGAGCTGAAAAATTTGAGTCCTTGTTCTTCTCCTGCCATAGAATCCTCTAGAAACTGCTAAAAATCTACAGATTGAGGCCCTGCCATAGACATGGGGAATCAGAATCTCAGGGTTAGGGCTTAAAATTTTTTTTCTTAAAGCATCATAGGTGAAAACCATTATTTTATAGATTACATTTATATGGCTAGCTCATGAGTCTGTTTATTTCCTTCTGAGGTTCAAGCCAACACTTTCACTATTTCCTGGTGATAGAGTTGTGCTTTCTCTTTTTTTTTTTTTTTTTTTTTTTTTTTTTTTTTTTTTGAGATGAGGTCTCACTCTGTGACCCAGGCTGGAGTGCGGTGGTGCTATCTCGGCTCACTGCAATGTCCACCTCCCAGGCTCAAGCTATTCTCCTGCCTCAGCCTCTCAAGTAGCCGGGACTATAGGTGCGTGCCACTGCACCTGGCTAATTTTTGTATTTGTAGAGATGGGGCTTCGTCATGTTGCCCAGGCTGGTCTGGAACTCCTGAGCTCAAGGAATCCACCCACCTCAGCCTCCCAAAATTTTGGGATTACAGGCATCAGCCACCATGCCTGGCCTGAGATCTCTTTAAAATTATTTAATTTTTTGTTTCTAAATCAAAGGAACTTGACAGAGACTTTATTGACTGAGTTGTACATTGAGCCTAGCCCTAGCCCTTTTAAAGGCACTGTGTGGAACAGTCTGGGCTCCCCAGATCGAAACTTCTCCCATTTCACCATCCAGTTGTCTAGCTGCTGTGAAGCCCTGGATGCTAACCAGCAGTTACAGCAGGCCATGGAGGAGCGGGCACAGCTGGAAGCATATCTGAGGCCCATGAGGCTTTGCAGAGGGAGGGATGTGGAAGGAAGATGACCCCAGGTGGCCAGGAGTAGGTGAGGACCAGTGACAGCCCTTTCTAACTTCTGCGTCGATTCTCGCAGGTGATGGAGTGGCTACAGTATCTACAAATGGAGAGACGAGTACGCTGAGTATCTCCATGGAGAGCATGCCGTGTGTGGCAGAGGATGCAGGAGATTTTGGAGCAGGTGAGACCTGACGCTTCAGTCCCCGCCTTAGAGAGGTCGCTTGATCGTTCTGACCACCTGTGCAATGGGAGGAGCACAGCCAGAGGTGGTCATGGGTCTGGGCTTTGTGGAGGTAGGGAGCAGAGAGGGAGTTGGTAGCCTGTCCAGCCACCAGCCCCTCTCTCCAGGGCCCTTTCCCCCTGTACTTTGGGCAAGTTCGCACATTGAAGGAGGAGAAGAAGCATGACATGCATCAGGTAGAGGAGCTGGAGACAAGCTCGGCTCCACTGCTCACCATTGAACGAAGAACCAGATGGGTGAGCTGGGGCTGAGGTGACCTCGAAGCAGGACTGTCATCAGAGGGCTGTGGGGGTGGCTTAGAATGCCCCAGGGAGGTGGGTGAATGGAAGGGCTTTGAGGCAGAGGGAAAATGGTCTGTGCCAGAAGACGGCAAGTCTTGTCATCTCCATGAGCCTCAGTGTCCCCATCAGCAAAGAGGGAGGAGTGCTGATTGTCAGCCACCCACAGTGCTATCTAAAAGTGGCTTGGAAGATTGGCTACCATCCAGGTGCAAGGAATCATTAGCAGGGAGGCCAAGTTTGGGGGGAGCCTGAGAGGAGCTGTGCACCAAGAGGAGGGTTTTTTGAGAATCCAGAGGCCTTTATTGTCTGCTTCCTTTCTCAGCTGAACCCTCCACCTGGAGCCCCCAGCAGGACCCTCGGAGGTGGAGCAGCAGCTACAAGCCAAGGTCAAGCCCCTGCAAAAGGAGCTGGAGAGTCTGGCAGGACAGCTCCAAGCCCAGGTGGAAGCCAATGAGGGCTCGAGTCAGCTGAACTGGGAGCAGGAGGAGAGGCTGCGGGAGCGGAAAGCAGAGCTCTGGGAGAAGCAGGGAGAGGCGGGCAGGTCCTCCGTGCAGAAGGACCGCACCACCATCAGCCACGCGCTCTCCCAGAATCACCAGCTGGAGGAGCAGCTGGCCAAGGTGAAGCAGATGGTAAATCCCGCCCCATCCAATAAGGGCTAGGAGGCAGGCACCAGTCTCTGGGGAAGGGAGGTACGAGGCCAGAGGCAGCTCTAGCCTGGGGGACAGGTGACCCCAGCACCCTCCAGGGCAGTGCTGTGACTGTTTCTTGCTTCCTGTCCTCCGAATTTTAGAGGTGGGTAGCCCCGGGTTCCTCCCAGGTCTGGACATCATCATCCCAGCTAGAGGCATGGAGCCCCCCAGTCACAGGGAAAGAGACAGCATTATAAGAGCCTCCTTAGATTCAAACTGAATTCCGGCCTCAGCTCCACTGCCCACCATTGAACTACCTTGCATCTCTAAGACTCGGTTTCTTTCACTTAAAAAGGAAGTGAGCCTTTTCCTCACTTCAACACAGAGGTGTTGAGGATTAAATGAGACAATACGTGGAAACATTAGGCACGTAGCACACTTAACAGATGGTGGTTGGTGCCCTCTGCTTTTCCTCCAGTCTGTGGCCTGCAGTTTAAATGGTGAGAAAAGGGTGTGAGATTTGAGGCTGGGGAAGGAGGCATGGGGTTCTAGGCACATAGGGGCAGTCACTTAGGCCTGGAGCAAGGGGCCAGGGACCTGGGCAGGTGACAGAGCCCCACAGTGCCCTCTCTACCCTATTAATGGGCCCAGAATCTGGAAGCCAGCCACCAGCTGCCCTCATGCCCAAGGACTTCCTGCAGGTGGAGCTGGAGAGCCAAGAGGCTCAGAGTCTGCAGCGGCAGCGAGACCAGTACCTGGGTCACCTGCAGCAGCACGTGGCTGCCTATCAGCAGGTGACCTCTGAGAAGGAGGCGCTGCACAGGCAGTTACTGCTGCAGACCCAGCTCATGGATCAGCTGCAGCAGCAGGAAGCTCAGGGCAAAGCAGTGGCCGAGATGGCCCGCCAAGAGCTGCAGGAGACTCAGGCAAGGGAGTTGCTGAGGGCGGGGCCCCGAGGGGATGACCTGGCAACTTCTGTGCCTTCTCATTCTCTTTCCTGGCCCCTTAGGAGCGCCTGGAATCTACCAGCCAGCAGAACCAGCAGCTACAGTCCCAGATGAGCCTCATGGCTCTCCCTGGGGAAGGTACGGGACACCACTCAGAGGAAGAGGAGAGAGCCCCAGGAGGAAAGGGGGACTGTTAGCAGCATAGAATTGAGGAGTTGGAAGAGATCTTTAAGACAGCTGGTCATTATGCTGACCGAGTGTCTGCACTAAGTTCGGCATCAATATGGTGACCTCCTGGGAGAGGGGGACCACCAGGTTGCCTAAGGATGGGATAACTGGCCCAGGTCAGAAAGGGAGCAGGTCAGAACTCCCGCACCGTTGGCTAGTGGGACTGCACCTGGGCAACATAGCGAGAGCTTGGCTCTTAGAAAAAAAAAAAAGTGAAAATAGAGAACAGCTGCTCATTACTCTCTGGGAAGGGGCTGGCCCAGGGTTACACATTGAGGGTGGGCACAGAGGTGGCCTACCGTACCTCCCTTATTGGGTTGTCTGAGGACCCCTCTGGCCACCCCCCACAGGAGACGGACTGGGCAGTAAGGAGGAGGAGGAGGGGCCTCAGCCCATGCCGAGCATCTTGGAGGACCTGGAGAGCCGGGAGGCCATGGTGAGCCTGACTCCCGCTGCCCCACCTTTGCTGCCTCCCTCTGTGGTCCCTCCCAGACACCCTTTTGCTCTTTGTTTCCTGCCCTCTGGTTTCTCTAGACCCTCGTGCCTTCCCTGGGAGCCAGTGTTCAGACATCATTTCACCTGTGACCCCCAGGTGCACCCTCTGAGGCCCCAAAGGGAAAGCTCCTGTCCCCCTCCCTGCCGCATTTGTCCTGTGTATCGCCCTAAAAGAATGCATATATCTTGCCTGCAGGTGGCCTTTTTAAACTCGGCTTTAGTCAGTGCCAAGGAGGAATAGCAGGCACAGCTACATGGGCAGCTGAAAGAGCAAAGGGTGTGCTGCCAGCGCCTGGCTCACCCAGTGGCCTTGGCCCAGAAGGAGCCAGAGGCAGCTGCCCCAACCCCAGGGACTGGGGGCGATTCTGCGTGTGGGGAGATCCACCGGGTTTTCACCATGTTGGCCAGGCTGGTCTTGAACTCCTGACCTCAAGTGATCCGCCCTCTTCGGCCTCCCGAAGTGCTGGGATTACAGGCCTAAATCACCACACCCAGTCCAATGAAGACCTTTTTAAAATTTGCAGTTCAGGTTGTGGAAAATTTGAGCTACAAATTAGCAAGAGTTTACTCTTCACATGAATGTTGTCAGATTCATCTTTTAATAATTGGTGTTTATATTTTCATTTAATGTCATCCACTTTTCTACAGGGTATGGACAGTGGATTTGCAGGTGGAGAAGACAAAATTTATGTTTACAATCAAGCCTGGAGAGGTGGTAAATAAAGATATGGTCCAGAGTATTTATAGGTCCAGTAAAAATCTGGACAAAGACATGTATGATGATTACTTAGAAGCCAGAATAAAGACCAACAGGTATCAAGCCATACAACTCTGTTTCAGTGTTTACACCAGTGAAAATAAAGTAGTTCATAGTCTTTTCTCTTGTTCCCTAGATTTGTTCCCAACAAGAAGTTTTTCAGGCCATAGACAGAGAGGCCGAGAGGCTGAGAAGGACCAGTTCAGTTTGAGGAAGATTCTTTTGATTTGGACAAATTTTTGGAAGAAGCCAGACAGCATGGTGGCTCTCAAAGACCCTCAGAGAACATGAGCATGAAGGCACGAAGAGGAGGAAGGAGTAGACACACATCTCTTCAAAGCAAATCAACTGTGATTGTCCATAACCCTAATGATGCAAGTCCCATGGCGCAACACTTTGTGAATGGTCAGGATACAAACCAAATCTGGATACTACTTTTTATTATTGGAGAAGGCGGGGGCGGGGAGGGGCGGGGATAGAAAATTTTACTTTGAATTATTTAGTTTTTTTAAAGAGTGGGTTGTGTTTGTGCTTCTCCCACCTTTCAGCATTTATAGAACATGCTGGCCCACATACACAGTCAAGACCACTTCCTTTTGTGTGACACTAGTAGTTCGGGTTAATATTTTGTGTAGGAACAGCTGCTTATGAGTCAAGTCCCCCCAACGGCAGTGAGGAGGAGGATGTTCACATATTAGAACTGTCCTGCCAAATAAATGTGGCCCCTGTTGTGCTGTGTTTAATTTGGAGTGGGGAAAAGAAACTCTTGCTTCGTTTCAACTAAAAACCTTTAGACAAAATTCTCGGTTATGTTTCCTTTATGTAATAGGCTGGGACAGTCTCAAAAATCTTCCTCTTCGTATTTTCATACGTTGCTGCTAGGGGTCTAGTTATTATAGTCTTTTTGGAGTCAGTTTTTCAGTATGCCTCAGAAACCCCTTAAAATGTGCTTACCTTTTTACTGCGTAATTCCCCTTTTAGAATTTGAACTTAATGAAATAATCATGATCGTATTATAATATTCAAATATAACTATATTTAATACAATGCATTTTGTATAGCGAGGAATTGGTATAAATTAAAAATCCAGCAAACAAATGTGTTCACAAACTAAATTATTGTATATTCATATAATGTGATATTCATTCATTAAATTAATGTAAATTTATATTTATTCATTAAAATATATTCATTATTTCTTAACTGGAAAAAAAAATCTTCCTCTTCATCAGATGTTTGCAAAACTTTAGGCCTTTGAGCTTGAACCTGGAGCTGAAAAAAATAAGCACTGTAAGGAAGGAAAGGCAATGTCTGCAAGAACATTCGATCTGAAAATCACCTTTTTATGAGGGAGTCAGTAAAAAGAACTCAGGCAGTTTTTATTTGTACCTTGTTCTTTTATTTGTTTTCTCCTCAAACTCCCTTTACCATCTTTGTTGTTCTTATGACTCCCTCACCCTCCATTAAAAATTGTAAACTGGGCAAGTCACAGTGGCTCAGTCCTATAACCCCAGCACTGTGAGAGGCTGAGGCAAGAGCACAGCTTGAGGCTAGGAGTTCAAGACTAACCTGCAGCATAGAAAGGCCCAGGCTCAATGAAAACAAATAAAAAATAAAAGAGTGAATCAGTCTGGCCCAAGATCACATAATAAGTGGGAAAGGCAAAATTTCAGCCCCAGCTTACCTGACTTGAGAAATGCGCTGCTATGTCCACTGTGTTCTATATATCTTGCTAACCATTACAGGTCTTCTTGTACTTCTCCTTTAAAACTGGGAACTCTTCCACCCCACCATTCTAACAAGCATGAAGGCAGCTTCAGTTACAAATCTCTCAACGTCCCCATCATTCCACATTTATGATCTATTTAATTGATACATAATCAGTAGCTACATGTATATCATAGATGTATCTGATATACAAACAGATTGACTCGACTCCATCTAGAACATGATTTTCCTGTTGTAGTGCATCGTGAAGTTCTTCTGAAGAAGACTGAACCCAACCCGAACCTCTGTGAAAGCCAGTCTCCTTGTCCTAGAAATTCAAAATATGGGAAAAGATTAATTGAAAGTTTCCACGAGCTCCAAATCAAACTGCCAACTTTTTCATCAGCCACAATCGGATTGATCGATTGATTTTTTGAGACAGGGTCTCGCTCTGCAACCCAGGCTGTGATGTGAAAATGACTCACTGAAGCTTCAACTTCCTGGGTTCAAGCGATCCTCCTCCCTCAGCCTCTTCAGTGGCTGGGATCATAGGTGCACACCACCATGTCTGGCTAATGTTTTCTATTTTTTGCAGAGATGGTCTCTTGCCATGTTGCCCAGGCTGGTTTCAAACTGCTGGGCTCGAGCCATCCTCCCACCTGGGCCTCCCAAAGTGCTGGAATTACAGGTGTGAGCCACCGCGCCCAGCCTCAAATTGGATTCCAGACATTTAGAAATGTCAGCAACCTTGCTTCATACCCTTCCGTGTTACCCAAGGCTAAATCCCTGTGTTCATGAACTTACTCTGTTTTCCTCACTGCCATAGAGAAGATATGGATAATGAGCTTTCTGTGTCATTCTAGATGCAAACCATATTAACAGTAATAGCCAAGGGAGATTTTGATCAGAACTCTTGTTTCTAACCTCATTTCTAGAAACTAGAAAATTAGGCCTCAAAACCTAAGTGCACTACGATCATTTCTGAGCCCAGTCACCCTCATCACCAGCACTACCATCATCATGTGTTTCTAATGAAAAACAAGAAAAGACAACATTTAGCCCCTACTTAACCTCGTTACAGACTTCTGGTTAATTTAAACAATTTTGTTACTTTCCCTTTGTGCAGATGGAAAACTTCTTTGCTTTTCTGAGATGGAGTCTTGCTCTGTCGCCAGGCTGGAGTGCAGTGGCGCAATCTTGGCTCACTGCAACCTCCAACTCCCTGATTCAAGCTATTCTCCTGCCTCAGCCTCCTGAGTAGCTGGGCTTACAGGCACACGCCACCATGCCCAGTTAATTTTTGTATTTTTAGTAGAGACGGGGGTTTCACAATGTTGGCCAGGCTGGTCACAAACTCTTGGCCTCAAGTGATCTACCTGCCTTGGCCTCCCAGAGTGCTAGGATTACAGGTGTGAGCCACCGCTCCCAGCCTACATTACCACAGCCCTTACAGTGCAACAAGGAAAAACACGGTTTCAGTGAGGTGCGTGTAAACTCTGTGTACTCAAATCACACCCTAGAAAGCCCACAGAAAAATACAGCCCAGGATAAATGTATAGACTGACTTCTAAACCCTCACAAGAAAGCGAAGGAAATGTAATTAATATAAAAATAATGTTTTATTAGTTATAAATCTAAAAAAGGTACTCAATGAAGATAAAACTGAAAATATTCTCTGTCAATTATTAGACATCTATTAGAAATCATTAGCATACTATAGTAGGCAGAATTCTAAAATGGGTCCCGTGATCTCACACATTCCCCATGTTACACCCTACACAATCCCCTCATTTTGAGTGTAGGCAAGACCTGACTTGTCTCTTGTTGTTGTTGTTGTTGTTGTTATTGAGAGGGAATCTCACTTTATCACCCAGGCTGGAGGGCAGTGGTGCGATCTCAGTTCACTGCAGCCTCCACCTCCCGGGTTCAAGTGATTATCCTGCCTCAGCCTCCCTAGTAGCTGGGATTACAGTTGGTGGGATTAGCCACCATGCCTGGCTAATTTTTTTTGTATATGTTTAGTAGAGATGGGGTTTCACCACGTTGGCCAGGCTAGTCTCAAACTCTTGACCTCAAGTGATCTGCCCGCCTCGGCCTCCCAAAGTGCTGGGATGGGAAACCTGACTTGTTTCTAACCAAAAGAATATAGCAAAAGTGATGGGATGTCACTCCTGTGTTATGTTCTATATAAGGTACCATCTTAGCAGACTGAAGAAGCCCTTGCTGGCTTTAAAGAAGCAAGCTGCCATGTTGTAAGACAGTCTACAGATAAGCCAGGAAACAAGGAGCTTCAGGCAGTCCCTAGGTGACAGCAGCTCCCAATTCAGAGCCAAAGGTCATCAAGGAAACAGACCTCAGTCCTACAGTTAAAGATGAATTCTGCCAGCCACGCTGAGGGAGCTTGGAAGTCAGTCTTCTTCCCCAGTTGGCCCTTTGATGAGACACACTACAGCCCTAGCTGACACCTGGATTATAGCGATGTGAAACCCTATGGAGAGGACCCAGCTAAACTGTGCCCAGCTGTGACATATGTGTTATTTTCAGCCATTATACTTGTGGTATTTTGTTATACAACATTAAAAAAGCTAACACAAATACCTATAAAACTTTTTTATTTTTTAATAAGTATCACTCAAAATGTTATCAATGAAGACTTTAGACCAGACACAGTAGCTCATGCCTGTAATCCCAGCATGTTGGGAGGCCAAAGCAGGAAGATTGCTTGAAGCCAGCAGTTCAAGACCAGCCTGGGCAACTTGGCAAGACCCCCATCTCTATAAAAATAGGCCAGGCGCAGTGGCTCACAGTTGCAATGCCAGCAGTTTGGGAGGCCAAGGTGGGTGGATCACTTGAGTCCAGGAGTCTGAGACCAGCCTGGGCAACACGGTGAGACCCTATCTCTATAAAAATAGGCCAGTCATGGGCCAGGTGCGGTGGCTCGTGCCTGTAATCCCAGCACTTTGGGAGGCCGAGGTGGGCAGATCACAAGGTCAGGAGATCGAGACCATCCTGGCTAACATGTTGAAATTCTGTCTCTACTAAAAATACAAAAAATTAGCCGGGCGTGGTGGCGGGCGCCTGTAGTCCCAGCTACGCGGGAGGCTGAGGCAGGAGAATGGCATGAACCCGGGAGGTGGAGCTTGCAGTGAGCCGAGATCGTGCCACTGCACTCCAGCCTGGGCGACAGAGCAAGACTCCGTCTCAAAAAAAAAAAAAAAAAAAAAAAAAGATTGCAATATATGATAATCATTTTTAAAGTATTTGATTAAACCCGATAGGTTTCCCAGAAATGAAAAAAAAAACAATTTTAAAACCAAAGCTGATTTTTAGAAAATTTCAAAATGTAAATCAGCCCTATCCAGAATATAATTTCTTTGAAACTTTAAGGAGTCATTTTATAATAGTATAACTATTAAAAAATGTAACTGTTATTTTAATGTTTTGAAATAAAACATTTTAAAATATGAATACTGTAGCTTGAAAGAAATAAACTGGGGAAGGAAAAGTAGAGAAAGAAATGCCCATTCCAGTCCAAAGCTTTATTTATCAAGTTTTCTTAGAATGACTTTTACCTATTTACGAATTCTTGTAAATAGAATCTATAATGGAAATACTGACAGACTTTTGTCTAAAGTGTCATTATTGAATACTGCTGTGATGTTACTGTAATGTAATAAATTATTGTTGCGAAGTGCTGTTTTTGACTTAAAATTTTATTTTGTATGTCTTGAAAACCATAGTATTAAAGGTATCGAGATTGTGCAAATGCTGTGCACACTTGGCATGAGATAATGTTTTTATTTTTACAAAATTGTAATATAACTATGCAAGTGTTTATTAAAAGAACACAAACTGAAAAAGTTATGGGATTAAAAAAAGTAATGGGATTAAAAAAGTTATAAGATGTTCTGCACGATGGCTCACGCCTGTAATCCCAGCACTTTGGGAGGCTGAGGCAGGCAGATCACGAGGTCAGGAGATCAACACCATCCTGGCTAACACGGTGAAACCCCGTCTCTGCTAAAAATACAAAAAATTAGCCGGGCATAGTGGCACACCCCTGTAGTCCCAGCTACTTGGGAAGCTCAGGCAGAAGAATTGCTTGAACCCCGAAGGTGGAGGTTGCAGTGAGCCGAGTTCGTGCCACTGCACTCCAGCCTGGGCAACAGAGTGAGACTCCATCTCAAAAAAAAAAAAAAAAAAAATTATGAGATTAAAAAGTTATGGGATTAAAAAAAGTTACATTATGGGATAAAAAATGTTATGAAAAAAGGCTGTAGAAAAAAATTGTGGGAAAAAAGTTTTTTTGTGGAAAAAGTTATAAAAAATAAATTATTCCAAAAAAAGTTTTATGAAAAGCTATGGGATTAAAAAAAAAAGTCATGTGATAAAAATTAAATAAATAAAAGCAGGCCACTGTCAGCAAAGCCTGGAGAAGTGTCTAATGGGGAAGGCAGGTGCAGACGAGATGAAGATCACTGTCATCCCAAAGCAGGGAACTAGGCCCGGCGTGGTGGCTCACTCCTGTAAGCCCAGTATTTTGGGAGGCCGACGTGAGAGGATCACCTGAGGTCAGGAGTTCAAGACCAGCCTGGCCAACATGGCGAAACCTTGTCTCTACTAAAAATACAAAAAATTAGCTGGGCATGGTGGTGCATGCCTGTAGTCCCAGCTACTCAGGAGGCTGAGGCAGGAGAATTGCTTGAACCCGGGAGGTGGAGGTTGTAGTGAGCCGAGATCGCACCATTGGACTCCAGCCTGGGTGACAGAGCAAGACTCCATCTCAAAAAAAAAAAAAAAAAAAAAAAAAAAAAAAAAAAAAAAAAAAAGTTATGGAAAAACCTTACGAAGAAAAAGTTATGGGATAAAAAAAAGTCATGGGATAAAAATAAAAACAAGGCTGGGCACGGTGGCTCACACCTGTAAGCCCAGCACTTTGGGAGGCTGAGGCAGGTGGATCACCTGAGGTCAGGATTCGAGACCAGCCTGGCCAACATGGAGAAACCTCATCTCTACCAAAACTACAAAAATTAGCTGGGAGTGCTGGCGCGTGCCTATAACCCCAGCTGCTCCAGAGACTAAGGCAGGAGAATCGCATGAACCTGGGAGGCGGAGGTTGCAGTTAGCCAAGATCGCACCACTGCCCTTCAGCCTGGGCAACAGAGTGGGACTCTGGGGGGAAAAAAAAGGAGTGTAATGTAATGCTTCACTCATCTTCTTTAAGCGGCAGTGGGAGTAAATCCCACCACTTTAGGGCAACCTCCATCTCCCACTGCAGCCAAGATTCAATCTAAGGGGGTTAGTGGGAAGAAAGGCTCAGCATAAAATACCATATGAGCTCTCAAAGTCCCGTGTGAGCACAGCGTGTTTTTTGTTTTTTGCTTAACCTTGTATTATATAGCTTTTCAAACATAGAAACGTAGGGAGAAGTTCAGCAAAGTGGCATGTGCCTGTATTCCAGCTATCTGGGGGACTGAGGTGGGAGGATCACTTGAGCCCAGGAGCTCAAAGCTGCTGTGGGCTATGACTATGCCACTGCACTCCAACCTGGGCAACAGAGCAACACTCCATCTCTAAATAAAGAAGTAGAATACTAAAATGCAATAAACCCGCATGTACCCATCAGCTTTAACAATTAACAAATGGCCAATGATTTTTTAATCTTTTTATAGACATGGGGGTCTTGCTATGTTGCCTAGGCTGATCTTGAACTCCTGGGCTCAAGCAATTCACCTGCCTCGGTCTGGGATTACAGGCGTGAGCTACCGTGCCTGGCCCAATCTTTTTCCTGAGTGTTCCTACATCCCCACCTGGGTTATTTTAAAGCAAATCCCAAACATATTTTACTATTTTTTTACTTTTATTTTTTGAGAGACAGATTGGGCCAGGCACAGTGGCTCATGCCTACAATCCCAGCACTCTGGGAGACTGAGGCGGGCAGATCACCTGAGGTCGGGAGTTCGAGACCAGCCTGACCAACACGGAGAAACTGTCTCTACTAAAAATACAAAATTAGCCGGGTGCATGGCACATGCCTGTAATCCCAGCTACTCAGGAGGCTGCAGCAGGAGAATCGCCTGAACCTGGGAGGTGGAGGTTGCAGTGAGCTGAGATTGTGCCATTGCACTCCAGCCTGGGCAACAAGAGCGAAACTCCATCTCAAAAAAAAAGAGACAGATCGTGTCACTGCAGTCCAGCCTGGGTGATAGATAAAGCCAGACCTTGTCTCAAAAAAAAAAAAAAGAAAAGAAAAGAAACGGTGTCTCACTCTGTTGCCCAGGCTGGGGTGCTGTAGCATGATCATAGCTCACTGCAGCCTCAAACTCCTGGGCTCAAGTGATCCTCCTGCCTCAGCTTCCCAAGTATTGAGATTAAAGGTGCCCAGCACCACACCTGGCTATATTTTATGTGTTGTAGTTGACCAATCTTATCTCAAACTCCTGGCCTCAAGCAACGCCCCCCCCACCCTGACCTGGACCTCCCAAAGTGGTGGGAATTACAGACATGAACCATTACTCCTGGCCAAATTATTTCATCTGTGAAAACCTCCGTATGTATCTCAAAGAGATAAGGACTTGTTTTTAACAGAAATACAAGCCTGTATAACATAGAAATACAAAAAATAATAATAACATAGAAATACAACACCTGGCCCCAACGCTGTGGCTCACGCCTGTAATCCCAGCACTTTGGGAGGCCAAGGCAGGCGGATCACTTGAGGTCAGGAGTTCGAGATCAGCCTGGCCAACACAGTGAAACCCCGTCTCTACCAAAAATACAAAAATTAGCTGGGCATGGTGGCACGCGCCTGTAATCCCAGTCTACTGGAGAGACTGAGGCAGGAGAATCGCTTGAACCTGGGGCGGCGCGGGGGTTGTGGCACGGAGCTTGCAGTGAGCCGAGCTCCTCCACTAGGCAAAAGGGCGAGACTCTGTCAGGAAAAAAAAGAAAAGAAAAGAAATACAATACCTGAAAAGTTTTAGTAATTCCTTAAATCAGTTATCTTTGAATTCTTATCCAAAAAATATCCACACATTGAAACATTTTGTTGATACATCTCTTAAATCTCTTTTATTCTGAAGTGTTTCCCCCCCCCACATTTCCCCCTTTGCCATTTTTTTGAAGAAGACTGATCATTTGTCCCATATAATTTCCTACATTTTGGATACTGTTGATTTCATACCTACGATGTCTTGATATATTCCTGCTAATCTCTATATAGTCTATAAACTGGTAGTTAGATCTTGAGGCTTGATTAGGTTCAATTTTTGGCAATAGGTGATGCTCTGTATTTCCTATGCATCTCACCAGGAAATGACATGATGGTATGATTGATCACAGTTCAGGCATTTTTAGCTTGATGCATCCATTATGTCTTTTGTTGTTGTTGTTGTTGTTGTTGCGTGAGGCAAGGTATAGCTTTGTTGCCCTGGCTGGGGTGCAGCAGCGCGATCGCAGTTTACTGAAACCTCCGCCTCCCTGACTCGAGCGATTCTCCCATCTCAGCCTCTTGAGTGCTGGGACCCCAGGCGCCGCCACCTAATTAACAGACGCGTCGCCTCCGTGTTTGAAATGTCCCTTTCAGGATGCCGTCCCCTTCCTGGTACGCGAAGCGCTGGGAGCGAAAGGGACTTCCGGGAGATCTAGGAAGTCGCTTTTCTTTCTGGCAGGAGGCGGGGTTCTCCCCGTACGCTGCGGAGTCTCTGCGGGGTGTAGACCGGAATCCTGCTGACGGGCAGAGTGGATCAGGGAGGGAGGGTCGGGACACGGTGGCTGCAGGTCTGAGACAAGGCTGCTCCGAGGTAGTAGCTCTCTTGCCTGGAAGTGGCCATTCATTCCTGGAGTGCTGCTGAGGAGCGAGGGCCCCTCTGGGGTCTCTGGAAGTCGGTGCCCAGGCCTGAAGGATAGCCCCCTTGCGCTTCCCCTGGGCTGCGGCCGGCCTTGTCAGAGCGAAGGGCGTCCTTCCACCCCGCGGCGCAGGTGACCGCTGCCATGGCTTTTCCCCATCGGCCAGACGCCCCTGAGCTGCCTGACTTCTCCATGCTCAAGAGGCTGGCTCGAGACCAGCTCATCTATCTGCTGGAGCAGGTCAGTGCTCGCCTAGCGCCTTTATCGTATCTACAGTGTGGCACTCACTGGATGCACATTTCTTCCTTGCCGTGCCCCTTTGATCTTGTTCTTGGCCCCTGGTATTGTCCTTGGAGCTTCCCCAGCAGGTCCAGAATGAATCCAGGGAGTAGTAAGAGCTGTTTGGAACCTGGCCAGAGAGTTAATGGAAATCACCCCCCAACCCCCTATACAGGCAAGGGAGACACCATTAGTGCCAGGCATCCCCAGGGACGGAAAGATGGTTAAGACATCTTTGCCATTAGGGATCTTATCACTCCAGTAGGAGCTGTATGAAGCACAAATTATCACGCACAGGTGGTAAATGAGTGATAGAGCTAGTGTACCCTAAGAGTTCAGAGTAAGTGATCATTTCTAGCTGGGGTGATGATCTAGGAGCTTCAAGGAGGTGAGTGTGAATAATAAGCATATTTTCTTTGGAGACTAAGCATGCTTCAGGCAGATAGATTGGTAGGAGCAAAGTTGACAAACCAGGGAAAGACAAGGCATGTACAGCGAAGACACCCATCAGCAGTTACACAGTAGCCACTGAAAAGAATTTTTTTTTCCATTTGTGGCATGAGACAATACTTGATGATTCTAATAGTGATGTGTGTGGTGGGGTAAATGGGCAACAAGAAGGCCAGTTAGGAGACCGTAGATCAGACAAGAAATAAAGGCCCACACAAAATTGGTAGCAGTGGGAATGAAGGGAAGTGATGCATTTTTAAGGTATGGTGAAAGAAAACTCAAAGACTTACTGATTGGTTATAAATGTTGAAGGAGAAGCAAAAATGAGTGAGATTTTTAACCTGGGTTACTAGGAAAATAATACTGCTACTGTGATTTTAATGGATTACTTGTGTAATCATTTAGTTATTCATTTTATGTCTGTACTCCTCAGTAGATTGGAAGGCGGGCAGGGATCATGTTTGTTTTGTTCAACACTACCCAGTGAGTACCTAGCTTAGAGTCAAGCACACACCATGTGCTTAATAAATATTTGTTGTATGAACATTGAATAGAAATGAGAAAAATAATTAGAAAAAGGAACAGGTTTGTTGGGGGAGGTTGATTTGTTTGGGTTTGGATGGGGGAAGGTAAGACGCCCATAAGAAATACAGCTTGTAACATCCAGCAGATAGAAATGTAGAACTGCAGCTCCATTGTGAGGACTGGAAGGAAGATGGATCAAGATGAGAACTGCAGGGCATCTTGGACCAGATTTTATTTCTATTTTATTTTATTTATTTTTTTGAGACAGAGTCTCACTCCGTTGCCCAGGCTGGAGTGCAGTGGCGTGATCTTGGCTCACTGCAACCTCCACCTCCCGGGTTCAGGCGATTCTTCTGCCTCAGCCTCCCAAGTAGTTGGGATTACAGGCGCACGCTAGCCCACTTGGCTAATTTTTGTATTTTTTAGTAGAGACAGGGTTTCACCATGTTGGCCAGGCTGGTCTCAAACTCCTGACCTCAGGTGATCTGCCCATCCCTGCCTCCCAAAGTGCTGGGATTATAGGCTTGAGCTACCATGCCCGGCCTATTTCTCTTTAATACTTAGTGCTTGCACAGTGACATGCGCATAAAAGACTTGCAACAAATGTCTGAAGAATTGAAAAGAGGTGCTAGTTAAAGCCACTAGTTCAGGTGAGATCAAGTAGAGGAGACCAAAGAGAGAAACTTGAGCCCACTGGGTGATTCAGCGTGGCCAAAGTGGATTTCCAGGCAATAACGTCCTCTCCTAACTTCTGACTTAATTTTTGTTAATGTGCACTGCTATTCAGGCTTGAAATATCAGAATCATCTTTGCCTCTCCTTCACCCTGATACTTAACTGAACCAGTTGCTGAGTTCCATGGATGCTTCTTTACACATAACTTTTTTATGGTGATTGTAAAATAACACTTGCACATTATAGAAAATGTAAGAAGATCAAGGAAAGTAAAAAGAAAAAAAAATTACTTATAGCCCTACCATAAGTTATAAACACTGTTAACACTGTTAATTTCTTTCAAGTATTAAAAAAAATATTAGGCTGGGTGCAGTGGCTCATGCCTGTAATCCCAGCACTTTGGGAGGCCAAGGCAGGCGGATCACCTGAGGTTGGGAGTTCGAGACCAGCCTGACCAACATGGAGAAACCCCATCTCTACTAAAAATACAAAATTAGCTGGGCATAGTGGCCCATGCTTGTAATCCCAGCTACTCAAGAGGCTGAGGCAGAATTGCTTGAACTCAGGAGGTGGAGGTTGCGGTGAGCCGAGATCGCGCCATTGCACTCCAGCCTGGGCAACAAGAGTGAAACTCCATCTCAAAAAAAAAAGAAAATTATATTACACATTCCATGTATCTCTTAATCTATTTTTTTTTTTTTTTTTTTTTGAGACACCACCACCAGCCTAAATCAGGCCTCTTTCATTGCCACATGCTTGGGCTCCCTGGATGCTTTCATTAACTCCCTAAGTGGACTCCCTGCCTCCTGTTTCTCTGGTCTTCAGATTCCTCTAACATTTCCAGCTGACTGGAATGCTTCAATGCACAAAAGCTTTATTTTTCCCTGTTAATTAGAGGATCAAGGCCACACTCCCCTAAGCTGGCATTTGGAGCCCTTCCTACTCAATTCTAGCCAACTATTTCAGTCTATTTTTCACCATTCACCTTCCTCAAGATTTCCTACCCTCTATTGACCATTTTGGGTTTGGGAAACTAAAAAATAAATAAACATTTAAAAAGGCCAAACGTGGTGGCTCACACCTGTAATCCCAACACTTTGGGAGGCTGAGGCAGGTGGATCACCTGAGGAGGTCTGGGGTTCGAGAACACCCTGGCCAACATGGCAAAATTCCATGTCTACTAAAAATACAAAAATTAGCCAGATGTGGTGGCATGTGCTTGTAATCCCAGCTACTCGGGAGGCTGAGGCAGGAGAATTGCTTGACCCTGGGAGGCAGAGGTTGCAGTGAACTGAGGTCGTGCCACTGCACTCCAGCCTGGGTGACAGAGTAAGACTCTGTCTTAAAAAAAAAAAAAAAAAAAAAAAAAACAAAAAACAAAAAAAAAACCAGACCGGGAGCAGTGGCTCATGCCTGTAATCCCAGCACTTTGGGAGGCTGAGGCAGGTGGATCACGAGGTCAGGAGTTGAAGACCAGCCTAGCCAAGATGGTGAAACGCCATCTCTACTAAAAATACAAAAATTAGCTGGGTGTGGTGGCGGGCACCTGTAATCTCAGCTACTCAGGAGGCTGAGGCAGAGAATTGCTTGAATCCGGGAGGTGGAGGTTGCAGTGAGCCGAGATCACCACTGCACTCTAGCCTGGGTGTCAGAGGGAGATTCCATCTCAAAAAACAAACAAAACAAAACAATAAATAAGGTTAAAAAAAAAAAAAGATTTCCTGCCCTCTATCCCGTTGACCTTTTGGGCTGGATCATTCTTTGTGGTGGGGGCTGGCCTGTGCATTGTTGGATGTCTAGCAGCATCCCTGGCCTCTACCCACAAGATGCCAGTAAAACCCCTACCCTGAGTCAGATAACCAAAAATGTGTCTGGACATTGCCAAATGTGCCTCGGAGGGCAAAATCATCCCCTTACCACACAGCCTATGCTCTCTTTCTGATCTTTGCTGGACTGTCCTCTTCATCTATCCATGTCAACACCCTACTCATTTGTGAAGGCCTGGTTGAGAGGAAACTCCCAGTGACTTTCCCCTCCCTGTCACTAACTGTAACCTCTCTTTCCTCTGAGCGGACATTGAGATCTGTGTCAGGAGTGGTGGTGCAGGAATCATATGACAGGGATTGTGGGGTGGGGGAGTGGAAGGGGGATGGGGTGAGGACTGTCCTGGGTTTGCTAAGTTTTCTGCAGTGAACGTGTGCTATTTTATTTTGTACTTAGGAGAAAAATGCAAGGTGGGGTTCTGTTGTGTTTGGCTTTGTTCAGCAGGAGACCAGGGGTGGTTGGGAGCCAGAGTGGAGGAGGCAGCACAGAAGGGGAGTGAGGTGCAGACCAAGGTCACAGGTGAGCAGAAGGGTTAAGTGACAAGGAGTTAACCTGAGAAAGAAGGTGGGATGTCTTCTTCCCACTGGTACAGAAAACGAGAAGGCAAAATAGGTAAATATACAGAGAAGTGTCAACTGTGGATACAGATAATAAATAAGGTGCCAGGCTAGACGATACTTAGTGCCCTTCCACCTCAGAGACTATGTTTCTGTTAGATGGGTGGCTGGGCTACTTCTCAGCTGAGGAAGCTCGTGTGACCTGTGAGTGACCCAACATATTGTGTCTCCTTCAGCTTCCTGGAAAAAAGGATTTATTCATTGAGGCAGATCTCATGAGCCCTTTGGATCGAATTGCCAATGTCTCCATTCTGAAGGTACTGTCCCTTTCCCCTGGGGGTCATGCCCCTCTTTGAGCAGTTTTTCTTTTGATGAACAATACAAACTACTGAAGAGTGACTACTCTTGTAGGGCAAATATAGGGTAGCCTAATTGGGTAGAAAAGGGAGATTGATGCTGTTGTTCGTATTTTTTTGTGTGTGTTTTTTTGTAGGGGGAGACAGAGTCTCTCTCTGTCACCCAGGCTGGAATACAGTGCAATGGCACAATCACAGCTCACTGCAGCCTTGACCTCCTGGACTCAGGCGATCCTCCTGCCTCAGCTTCCCAAGTAGCTGGGACCACAGGCATGTGCCACTACACCTGGTTAATTTTTAAATTTAAATTTATTATTTATTTTTCTGAGTCTGTTTGCTACAGAACATATATATATATATATATATATCTTTTTTTTTTTTTAAATTTTGTAGAGGTGGAGTCTTCTTTTGTTACCCAGGCTGATCTCAAACTCCTGGGTTCAAGTGATCCTCCTACCTTGGCCTCCCAACGTGCTGGGATTACAGGCATGAGCCACCGCACTTGGCCCATACTGTTTTTATATTGTTTTATTTTAGGTTTTCCTATTGACAATTTGAGGAAAGTTCAGCGGGATGGTTGTCAGGGGAGCAGTTTGATTCCTAGAATTAGCATAATTAGGAAGCCCTCAAGAAGTCCCCTATCTTCGTATCATGCTTTGTGCTTTTCAGGCAGTCTTATATCCATTGTCTTATTGGATTCTCTCTGTAGCAACACGAAGTAGACAAGCTATACAAGGTGGAGAACAAGCCAGCCCTCAGCTCCAATGAACAGTGAGTGTCTGGGAGAGTCTGTCCCTACTCCAAGCTGGAAGAGGTCCCTAGGGGCACATTTGCCTTTCATCTGTCCTTGGCTGAGATATATGGTTCACCTCCCTGAACTTTACAATTTCATGGCTAGGTTACTCTTCTGTTGTTTTGTTTTCTTTTGTTTTGTTTTCTGTAGTTTCCTTTCTGTGGTTTCTTGTCCTCTTCCCTCTCTAATTTACATCACAGTCTATAACCAGATTGACTAATCTTTCAAAATTATTTTCATCGCGCTCTTCTCAAGAACCTGCAAGGCAGCTGGGTGCGGCGGCTCACACCTGTAATCCCAGCACTTTGGGAGGCCGAGGCGGGCGGATCTTCTGAGGTCAGGAGATACAGACCAGCCTGGCCAACATGGTGAAACCCCATCTCTACTAAAAATACAAAAATTAGCCGGGTGTGGTGGCGTGTGCCTGTAATTCCAGCTACTCAGGAGGCTGAGCCAGGCGAATCGCTTGAACCCGGGAGGCGATGAGTTGCAATGAGCCAAGATCGCGCCACTGCACTCCAGCCTGGGCAACAGAGCAAGACTCCATCTCAAAAAAAAAAAAAAAAAAAAAAAAAAGAATCTGCAAGGCCTCTTATTACTTGCTGAAGATTGTCCACATTATTTGTCATAGACTTCAAGGCTGTCTGCAGCATGGCCTCCCACGTTACCTTTCCAGCCTTGTCTCTCGTGTGTCCCCTTCAAGCCTCTGTTGACATGTGCTTCCACCCGCCTCTCAGCTCTGTGCCTTCACCCTTTTCATCACTCCATTCACTCTGCCTGAAATTCTCTCCTGTCCTCACTGCTCCTATAAAGAGTGTCCATCCTTCAGAGCCCAGCCACCTCCTCCATGAAGCTCTCTGTTGCCCTTCCAGTCCAGGGTGATTTTCTCCTCTGGATTTCCATGGCATTTTGTATTTGTCCTGTTCGCTCGGCATGGAGTCATGTACAGCTGTTGTCTTGATTTTAAAGTATTTCTGAAACTTAATTAATGTACATGCTTTCTTAGAAGAAAAAATTCTCCTGGATACATGGAGAATATATCCATGTACCCCAGTTTGAAAAACGTTATTTTCTATTACTTTCTTATATTTAAAATTTTTAAATTAAATTTATTTATTTTCAGAGACAGGGTGTCACTCTGTTGCACAGGCCGGAGTGCAATGGTGCAATCATAGCTCACTGCAGCCTTGAGCTCCTGGGCTCAAGGGATCCTCCTACCTCAGTCTCCTGAGTAACTGGGATTACAAGTGTGCAGCACTGCATCTGCCTACAGTTTTATTTTATTTTATTTTTTTTGAGTAAGAGTCTAACTCTGTCACCCAGGTTGGAGTGCAGTGGCGAGATCTCAGCTCACTGCAACCTCCGCCTCCCAGGTTCAAGCAATTCTCCTTCCTCAGCCTCCCAAGTAGCTGTGATTACAGGCGCCTGCCACCATGCCCAGCTAATTTTTCTATTTTTAGTAGAGATGGGGTTTCTCTATGTTGGCCAGGCTGGTCTTGAACTCTTGACCTCAGGTGATCTGCCCTCCTTGGCCTCCCAAAATGCTGGGATTATAGGCATGCACCACCTCGCCAGGCCTTATAGTTCTTTCATTTTACTATTTTTTTTTTTTTTTTTTGAGACGGAGTTTAGCTCTTGTCTTCCAGGCTGGAGAGCAATGGTGCGATCTGGGCTCACTGCAACCTCCACCTCCCGGGTTCAAGCGATTCTGCTGCCTCAGCCCCCTGAGTAGCTGGGATTACAGGCATGCGCCACCATGCCCAGCCAATTTTTGTATTTTTAGCAGAGACGGGGTTTCACCACCTTGGCCGGGCTGGTCTCAAACTCCTGACCTCAGGTAATCCACCCGCCTCTGCCTCCCAAAGTGCTGGGATTACAGGTGTGAGCCACCGCTCCCAGCCTACTATTATTATTTTTAATAGAGATGAGGTCTCACTGTGTTGCCAAGGCTAGTTTCAAACTCCTGAGCTCAAGCAATCTTCCCACCCTGGCCTCCCAGAGTGTTAAGATTATAGGTGTGAGCCACCACGCCTAGCCTTTATTTTTAACTGACGAATAATAATTGTATATTTTTATGGGGTATTTGTGTATTGTTTTTCAGCACTGATTGTTAATATACTCCATATAGGCATCTTTTTTTACCCACTGGATTGTAAATTATTTGAGAACAGGAACTTTTGGGTCCACCATAGGCCCAGTAATGTACCCAGCTCATCACGTTTTACCCATTATGTTGAGAGGTATCTTCTGTGGTTGGTATATGGTGGACCAAGAGAATGCCATAGCTTTGGCTAGGATGAGACCTGTAGGGCAAATGGCAAAAGAGTTGGTATTGTTTCAGTTTCTTCTAAGTTGCTATCCAACTTGATAATTTTTCTTCACTGTTTTTTTTTTCTCTCTCTCTCATAGATTGTGCTTCTTGGTCAGACCCCGCATCAAGAATATGCGATACATTGCCAGTGAGTGTGCCATGGTACTATGCGTAACTGTGGGAAAGGGTGGGTAAAATCTAAGGGCTTTGGCCATAAGGACCCTCTAATAAGAAAATAATTGTTTGAGTTGGCTGTAGCACTTGTGGAGCTTCCCTGCTTCTTTTTTTTTTTTTTTGAGACGGAGTTTCACTCTTGTTGCCCAGTCTGGAGTGCAATGGTGTGATCTCGGCTCACTGCAACCTCCGCCTTCTGGGTTCAAGCGATTCTCCTGCCTTAGCCTCCCAAGTAGCTGGGGTTACAGGTGCCCACCACCAGACCGGACTAATTTTTTGTATTTTTAGTAGAGACTGAGTTTCACCATGTTGGCCAGGCTGGTCGCAAACTCCTGATCCACCCGCCTCGGCCTCCCAAGTGCTGGGATTACAGGCATGAACCAGTGTGCCCGGCAGCTTCCCTGTTTCTAGTGTAACAGATGGCCCATGACTTGCTGGGCTGCATTCCTTCTCTCTGTAGGTCTTGTCAATGCTGACAAATTGGCTGGCCGAACTCGCAAATACAAAGTGATCTTCAGCCCTCAAAAGGTGAGTTTGGATCCTGGAGGAAGTGGGATAAGGTAGAACAGGATTGAGGACCGGGCAGGGGTAAGGGGCCAACAGCACTACCTCCCTGTCTCAGTTCATTTTCTGTTGCTGTAACAGAATACCTGAGACTAGGTAATTTATAATGAACAGAAATTTATTTAGCTCATGGTCTGAGGAGGTAGTGAAATCCAAGAGTGTGGGGCTGGCATCCGGCGAGGGTCATCCCATGGCGGAAGGGTGGAAGGTGGAAGCCAGCACATGAGACCAACAAGCACCCAGGGGCTGGACTTGCCTTATAGCAACCCACTCCTGCCAGAAGGACATTAATCCATTCATGAGGACTCATCCCTCATGACCTAATCACCTGTTATTAGGCTGCACCTCCCAACACTGTTGCACTGGGGATTCAGTTTCCAACAGATGAACTTTTGGGAGACACATTCAAACCGTAGCACTCCCTCAAAGCAAATTATGTGTGATTGAACCAAATACCTGTCACTAACGTATCCTCAATTCATTAACATATCCTCAGTTGTTTAGCAGAGGGTCTGTCATCATACTGTCCCAAATAAAGTATTGTAGAATTGTGTGAAGAGGCCTCTACGTAGATTTTTTTTAATGAAATGCTTCACACTTGCGAGGTAGAACCTGCTCTGTATCCCTAACACGAACTCTAGTATAGTAATGGTGCACGGCTTTCCAATGACTTTCTCCCTGTATCCCTTTAATAATAAATACAATAAATCATCACCCTCCCTCCTCCCATCCCCTATGCTTATAAGGATGTGGCTGGGCTGCCCCTGGGTTACTAGAACCATGCCACCATATATTGGAAAAGCCTTTTCTTGCACAGGAAAGGAACCTTAGAGACTGTTTTACTCCACCCCAACTTTGAGCAGCTGAGGGAACTGAAGCCCATGCTCACACAGTGAGTTAGCATAGCCAGACTAGAGCTCTTCCATCTTTAACTCAATAATTGCAGTACGTATTTGGAGGTCCATCATAGTCTGTCCATTTCTTGATTCCATTGAGCTCCCCTCTCACCTCCACATCAGCTACGTGCATCCTCAATCCCAGTGATTGGGAGGAATGATGTTCCAGGCCTTTACCTTGCCAACCATAGGCCTATAAAGCTACAGCAAGTAGTGCATGCATACTTAGAGAAGGTAGAAGCTAGACTAGGAAGGACAGAGATTTATTCCTTTTCAATCTTTCTAAGAAAATTCTAGAGAAAATAGAGGCAGTAACTAAGGACTGAAGCCTCTGAAACCAGGCTCTCTGGATAAAATCCACCCTTGAGGCCTTATTACCTGTGTGGTCTTGGGTTAGGTACTGAGCTGCTCCGTGTCTCGGTTTTGTCATCTGGAAGATAGAGTTGATAATAGTACTTTTCTCTTAATTTAAGTGAGATGACTGAGTCTCTGTTGAAATAAGAAATCAAGCGGGACCCTAGGCTTATATTGTTTTATCCTTCTCTAAAATGAGTAAGAGGAAAGAGCCAGTGACCTTCCTTTGAATGTCACCTGAAGATTGATAGCACAATCTTACAAATATTTATCTTAGGATAATATGCTTAAGAATACAAACATGTGAAGTATTATTACCAGAGCAAGAAATTATTGAGTAGGACAACCACTCAGAATTATAGGTACTTTTGAATGTTATTAAAGGAGTCATGGCAATAATTTCTAATTCTTGGACTCTTACAAAACCTTTTTTTTTTTTTTCAAATTACGCTTCCAAGGACAGCTTTGGTGTTTTGTTTTGTTTTGTTTTGTTTTGTTTTGTTTTGTTTTGTTTTGTTTTGTTTTTGGAGACAGTGCATTGCTCTGTCACCCAGACTGGAGTGCAGTGCTGCGATCTCAGCTCACTGCAACCTCCGCCTCCCAGGTTCAAGCAATTCTCCTGCCTCAGCCTCCCTAGTAGCTGGAACTACAGATGTGCACCACCATGCCTGGCTAATTTTTTGTATTTTTAATAGAGGTGGGGTTTTGCCATATTGCCCAAGCTGGTCTCGAACTCCTGAGCTCAGGCAATCCGCCCACCTCTGCCTCCCAAAGTGCTAGGATTACAGGCATGAGCCACTGCGCCTGGCCAAGGACAGATTTGTATTAACAGGGAATAATCCTACAAGTTAAAATAATCCTACAAGCCTCTATATTACACAGAAAAACAAAACTGGTATTTTTATGAGTGTTCTCCACTTAGCACCTTACCTAATGGAATTCTTTGACCTAATTTTATATTAGGAGGCATCTCTCTCTCTTCTTTGAGACTCCTTTGTTAATTATGAAGATTGGCAGTTTTCAGACCTGGCTCTGGAATTCCATTACTTAGCGTTAAAAGTTAAAAGCAGGCCTGAAGATTTCAGTTTTCCTGGCAGAAATGAGTGAGGGAGGAATAGGATTCTTCTGTGTAATAGTAAAATAAGGAGCACGTAGCATTGATCTACATCTCACAGAGCTAGTATGAAGATGAAGACAAGTGATTCTTGTAGAACACTAAGAACAATGCCTAATCCATTTTAAGGGCTTACAACATTAGCTGTTAATAATGTCATCTCATTATCAGATGTGAGTGCCCTCAGCATTCTTTCTCATTATTTTCAAATATTCACCCTTTCCCCACTTACCTCAAAGGAGTAAGAGATCGTGGCCTTTTCCCTTCTAAAATGAGCTGTTCCATGCCAGTTCTTGGCCCCATTCTGCTTTCCTTCTCCATTATCTTGCTTTACCAGGTAGACTTTGTCTTCTGCCTTCACCCTTCTAGACAGTGTCCCCTATTTCATCTCTTCTCCCTATCAGGGCTCCCCCTTCTTTCATGGCCAGGTTTCTGTGAAGAATTTTCTACTGTCACTGCTTCTGCTTCCTCATCTCCACCTTCCTTGTTTCATCTAGTCTCCCTCAGGTCTCTGTTGTCAAATCCACTGGTGTCTATTTAATGTTAATCCTACTTAACTTCCCTGGCATTTGACACTGTTGCCCACCCTTCCTTGCAACTCTCACCTTTCCTGCCTTGACTGTTGCTGTTTTCTCCTGCCCCTGCCTCTCTGAGTATTCTTTCTCAGTCTTCTCTGCCAGGTCCTGTACTCTGGCCCCCTTTCATCTTGTGTTCCCTAGAGTCCTGTCCTTAGCTCTCCTCTGCGTGTTCTTTTCTCTTGGACAGACCATCTACTTTATTTATTTATTTGAGACAGGGCCTCACTCTGTTGCCCAGGGTGGAGTGCAGTGGCACAATCTCGGCTCACTGCAGCCTTGACCTCCTGGGCTCAAGTGATCCTCCCACCTCAGCCTCCTGAGTAGCTGGGACTACAGGCACACACCACCATGCCCAGCTAATTTTTGCATTGTTTTGTAGAGATGGGGTGTCACTATGTTGCCCAGACTGGTCTAGAACTTCTGGGCTCAAGCGATTCACCTGCCTCGGCCTTCCAAAGTTCTGGGATTATAGGAGTGAGCCACTGCACCCAGCCACATCATCCACTTTAAATACAGCGTATATGCTACTTAATTCCAAGTCCTTGTCTGTGTCTGCCGAGGTCCCGTGGGCATGTCCTAAACAGAACTCACTCTCCCTTGTACAGATCTTTTCCTCCCATCTGCTCCTCCACAATTTCCAGAGCACCTCATGCTGTTGCTCTCATCTCTGTCTGTACAACTTACCTTTTGAAGACAGCTGAACTCCTTCTCCTTTGTAAAGCTCTTCCCTTCTCTCAGGGAGATAAGAAGCAATTTACTCAAACATAAATTAAATGGATGAGAAAGAACTGGAGTGCTGGGCTGAATGATTCTAATGGTCCTTTCTAGATCTTAAGAATCTGGGTTCTCTTGTCTTTCACTGGGTTCAGTAATTATTGTCCTCATCAGTGACCACAGAGGAACTCCAGAGAAATGGAGAGAACAGAGAAGAAGGTGGTTACTAATCAATTTCCTTTTCTCTTTCAGTTTTATGCGTGTGAGATGGTGCTTGAGGAAGAGGGAATCTATGGAGGTGAGAGGAGATGAATGTGAGTGGAAAGGGAGAGAGAACATACAGAAGAAAAAACCGTTGTTGTTCTCCACCCCCCAGCTCCTTCTTTTCCTGGTCTTATTCCTGTTAGTGTAGCAGGAGGAGAGGTTCCTGAGAATGGGAATGGAATAGGACCACGAATTAGAACACTTCTGGGGGCTGGGCTTGGTGGCTCATACCTGTAATCCCAGCACTTTGGGAGGCCGAGGGGGTGGATCACCTGAGGTCAGGAGTCTGAGTCCAGCCTGGGCAACATGGTGAAACCCCATCTCTACTAAAAATACAATAATTAGCTGGGTGTGATGGCGCACGCCTGTAATCCCAGCTACTTGGGAGGCTGAGGCAGGAGAATTGCTTGAACCCGGGAGGCAAAGGTGGCAGTGAGCCGAGATCACACCATTGCACTCCAGCCTGGGCAACAAGAGTGGGACTCAGAGAAAGGAAGAAAGGAAGAAAGAAAGAAAGAAAGAAAGAAAGAGGAGAGAGAGAAGAGAGAGAGAGAGAAAGAAAATAAAAGAAGAAAAGAAAGAGAGAGAGAGAGAGGGAGGGAGGGAAAAGAAAGGATAAGAAAAGAACTCTACTGGGGTAGTGTGAAAGGAAGAGCAGGGCTTAGAGTTGGAAATGACCAGCCACTCTTCTCACCTTCCAAGGCTCCCACCGGAAAAACTGGGCCTCCCCTCTGTGTATTCCTCATGCTATTCTCCACACAACCCAAACCTGATCACAGCCCTCCCTGCTGGAAATAGCAGCAGCTCAATATAAAGCCCAGAATCCCCAACATGCCTCCTATCCCTTGCACAGTCTGGCCCCTCCTGTCCCGTTAGCCTCATCGTGTGCTGCTTCCTTCTCCTGACTCGCCACCCTCCAGCCAGAGGCACTTTACCCATGCTTTTCCAGGTACCCAGAATGTTCTCCACCCCACAGCTTTTTGCCTTCCCAAGTCTTACCCAAATTCTAAGCTTAATTTTCTCTTCTTGAGGGAAGTCTTTCCTACACCCCCAGTTGTGGTTACATCCCTTTAACATATGTGCTCACAGCTTGCTGTTTGACCTCTTTGGAGCACAACCGTGAGTTAATAGTTTGTGTCATAATTTGTCTGGTGTTTCTCCCTCACTAGACTGTAAGCTCCAGAAGGTTGGGAGCACGTCCATTTTGCTCACTGCTGTATCTCTGGTGTTCATACAGTCCTACATGTAGGCAGCTTTCAGTAAATATTTGCTGAATAATGAATGAGTGAGCCAGGCGTGGTGGCTCACACCTATAATCCCAGCACTTTGGGAGGCCAAGGCGGGCGGATCACCAGAGGTCAGAAGTTTGAGACAAGCCTGGCCAACATGGCAAAACCCCGTCTCTGCCAAAAATACAAAAATTAGCTGGGCATGGTGGCGTGCACCTGTAATCCCAGCTACTTGGGAGGCTGAGGCAGGTGAATTGCTTGAACCCAGGAGGCGGAGGTTGCAGTGAGCCAAGATCGCACCATTGCACTCTAGCCTGGATGACGAGAGCTAAACTGCGTCTCTAAATAAATAAATAAATAAATAACGAATGAATGAATGAATGGTTTTCTCAGCACTTTTGGTCAGCCCTCTAGTAAAAACCCACCACTTAACACATTGTATTACAGGCTGCTGTGGACACATCTCCTTTCCTTATCAGGCTGTGAGCTCCTTAAGGGCAGGGACTGTGTCTTATTCCTCTTTGAGCCTCCATTGCTTAATGCAGTACTGGCGTGTGGCAGGCACTCAAATATTTGTGGCGGACCTTCCCTCTTAACGTGGAGCTGAGTACCTTCTGCAGGGAGGCTGATGCTCTCTGTCCCCACAGATGTGAGCTGTGATGAATGGGCCTTCTCTTTGCTGCCTCTTGATGTGGATCTGCTGAGCATGGAACTACCAGAATTTTTCAGGGATTACTTTCTGGTAAATGCAGAGGCCCTTGTGTTTCGGCATCAGGGGATGGGGACAAATGCGGGATGCAGAGGGCTAGAAATACCAATATAACCTTTGTCCAACTCAACTAATTTATCACAGGTGATAGTGATGTAGTGATTGAGTGCTACAGATTGGTCTTTGTAGGACTTCCTGTGGAGCCAATGAAAATGAACCTTTCAAGCATCCCCCAGACCCTGCCACCCTGCTCCAGGGCTTCTAGGGCTAGCCACTTTCCAGGTGTCCTATTGGGTTGGTTCATATCTTTGTGGCTTGTGTGGTCCCTGCAGGAAGGAGATCAGCGTTGGATCAACACTGTAGCTCAGGCCTTACACCTTCTCAGCACTCTCTATGGACCCTTTCCAAACTGCTATGGAATTGGCAGATGTGCCAAGGTAAGAGCACTAGCAGTACTGTTGTCCTGGCAGACCCTGTTTCCCCTGTTCTGTACCCACCTGGGGTTATCCAAGGGCATCTGTGATATGAGGTGTATTCTTTACTTTGCTTTCATTGTTCTGGAATAGATCCTCAGAGAGGAGAACTTGTGTGGCTAACAGAGAAGCAAAAGCCAGGATCTCCTGGGTAGCATTCCTAAATCTCTTTTTATTTTGGGGACAGAGTAACACATCTTCTCATCAGTCTGAAGAGTGTTGGGGAAGGATAGACACAGATGGGAGTAGATAGGGCCATATTGTGAATAATTAGCTCCTGTCTCGGGGACAAGAGGAAGTATCACGTGGAAAGGGTTGGCTTCTGTAGGTATGGGGCTGCAGTAGGGACCCGGACACAAGACTGAGAATGTCTTGGGCCCTGGCAGATGGCATATGAATTGTGGAGGAACCTGGAGGAGGAGGAGGATGGCGAAACCAAGGGCCGAAGGCCAGAGATTGGACATATCTTTCTCTTGGACAGAGGTAAATTATGCCCAGCGCTCCTGTCATCTTTCAGCCCTAGAAGACATGGGAATACGGAAAGCGTGGTGGCAAAGTTAAAATCCTAAAGTTAGGGCTGTGAATCCCAGCTTTGAGGAGCGTGAGCCCTTGGCCCTATGGAAAGTATCAAAGCTGCCCTTCGGCATGCTGTGTCGAAGGCTGGGTCAGGGAGAACCTTCATGCTCAGGGATCTCTGTTTCAGATGTGGACTTTGTGACAGCACTTTGCTCCCAAGTGGTTTACGAGGGCCTAGTAGATGACACCTTCCGCATCAAGTGTGGTAAGTGCTATGGGCCTCTGCAGCTTGGCAAGATGGATGGGTCATCAGCCTTGGCACCTTCCACATGGGGCAGGGGTTGTGGGAGAGACCCAGACCCTGAATGAACTGCTGACGTCCAAATAGTTTGAGGACCTTTATGGCAGTTCAGGGAATGGTAGAAGTCCTCATTGGAGATCCTAATAGCTGTCCCTCTGCTCTCAAAGGGAGTGTCGACTTTGGCCCAGAAGTCACATCCTCTGACAAGAGCCTGAAGGTGCTACTCAATGCCGAGGACAAGGTGAGGGTGTGGGTGCTAGCAATGGGCCCACCTAGGGCCACTGCTTATACCAGGCTGTGGGCCCCAGCTCTGAGAGGCGAGGCTGAGTCGATGCGAGAGAGGGTTTGCCCACCAGTTCAGAGCATATCCTAGAGCACAGAGGAGGCATTTGATATGGACTTAGGGATCCCAGCTCAGCTTTCTTTGTATTTCTGCCAGAACACCTGAGCACCCTTCCTGTACTGTCATTCTACTGCTAAGTTATGGTTCTGGCAGAGTAAATTGTTCTTGTCTTACTCTCCTCACAGGTGTTTAATGAGATTCGGAACGAGCACTTCTCCAATGTCTTTGGCTTCTTGAGCCAGAAGGCCCGGAACCTGCAGGCCCAGTATGATGTGAGGCTCCAAGCCCTGGTCCTCTGTTTTGTTCCCTCAGTGGCTTCCCAAGGCTGCTGCCCTTGGGCCCCCCTTCTAATACTATGACAGGTTCCCTGTCCTTTCTCATGGATGGATGGCAACTGAGGGAGGGTGGTGGTTTCTCGTGTCTGAGGTTGGGGGGTTCACCTTTGGGAATTTTCCCACAGCGCCGGAGAGGCATGGACATTAAGCAGATGAAGAATTTCGTGTCCCAGGAGCTCAAGGGCCTGAAGCAGGAGCACCGCCTGCTGAGTCTCCGTAGGTTTCAGCTTGAGGGGCGTGAGGGGAAGTGACTGTGTCCCTCTGGGGAAAGCACCAGGGGACCATTACCCCCGAGGAGGAGATCCTTGTTCATCGGACGCGTATGGTCTTATTTGGTGTCAAGTGGGAAGAAGTGCTTTTGGATTTTGCCTTAGGAGATTTTTATTCTTCTGGACAATAAAGGGACATCTTTCTAGAACCAGGAATATGTCAGCTCCCTTTGTCCAACCTGCAGATATTGGGGCCTGTGAATCCATCATGAAGAAGAAAACCAAGCAGGATTTCCAGGAGCTCATCAAGACTGAGCATGGTAACTGCCGCAGCCTTGCGTGCTACTGCCCACGCTTCTACTTCCCCAGCTCCCAGCCCCGTTCCACCCTTAAAAGATGTTCTCTGGCTCTTCCCAGCTGACACTGGCTATGTGGAATGCTGGTTCCTGCTAGAAGTCCTGGGGGTCCCTTAACCCACCCCAAGGATGGAGAAAGAGACGGGGAGACAGACACCTGTTAGCATAGATGGCAACAGCTGAGCTGGCCCCCAGTAACAGGCTCCCCTCTGATTACTCACAGCACTGCTAGAGGGGTTCAACATCCGGGAGAGCACCAGCTACATTGAGGAACACATAGACCGGCAGGTGCGCAGGTGGAGGGCTGGGGGTGCCGAGAATGGCGTTTAGAGGTGGGGTCGGCCTTAGGCAGAAGGAAAAGAACACCTGTTGTGAAGCTTCAGTTCTCCTCGAGTCTTTCTTCCTATGCAGGTGTCGCCTATAGAAAGCCTGCGCCTCATGTGCCTTTTGTCCATCACTGAGAATGGTGAGCCCAAAAGACTGAAGATGAGAATGTCAGATTGAGAAACTATGCTTTAGGGACAGAAGAAGTGATTTTGAAAGGCTAAGGCAAATGTCTTAGCAAACAGAATGTTTCCCTGTAATTTAATGGATTCTTTTTTGTTTGGGGTGAATTATCACCAGGACACAGGGTAATTTATTGTTTTAGCCCTAAGTGGGACCACATCCAGGCCACCCTAGAGCCCTGTCATATCTTAGGACTGCAGGGGTATAGAGCTGAGTGGCATTTCTCTCATCAGTCCATCTGTCCTTATTTTCAATAAGATAAAGATACATTCCAGGAAAAAGGGACAGCAAGTTCATTTCATGAACATTTATTTATTTTTTTGAGACAAGAGTCTCGCTCCATCACCCAGGCTGGAGTATAGTGGTGTGATCTCGGCTCACCACAACCCCCACCTCCTGGGTTCAAGTGATTCTCCTGCCTCAGCCTCCTGAGTAGCTGGGACTACAGGTGTGCACCACCACGCCCAGCTAGTTTTCATGAACATTTCTAAAATTCCAGATTGTGCAACCTTCATGGCAACTTGTTTTTACTGTTGAAGTCTTCCAGTTCATGAATAAATATTCTTGAAGGTTGCCTTCTTTTTCTTTTCCTTTTTTTTTTTTTTTTTCAAGACAGAGTCTTGCTCTGTTGCCTAGGCTGGAGTGCAATGGCACGATCTCGGCTCACTGCAACCTCCACCTCCCAGGTTCAAGCGATATCTCACCTCAGCCTCTTGAGTAGCTGTGACTACAGATGCACGCTATCGTACCCAGCTAATTTTTGTATTTTTAATAGAGACGGGGTTTTGTTATGTTGGCCAGGCTGGTCTGGAACTCCCGACCTCAGGTGATCCACCTGCCTCGGCTTCCCTAAGTTCTGGGATTACAGGACTGAGCTACTGTGCCCGGCTAAAGGTTGCTTTCTACCCAGAGAAGTATTTTGCTTATTCTAAATCTCATTTACTATAGTTAGAATCCCAGTTATTGTTACCTCTATGGAGAAAAACATATAAGACTGTGCTTTTGGAACTCATTTGAACACTTTTTCTATTTCTCAATAGTTATGAAGCAGTTCCTAGTAGAACTGCCCCTTAGCCAGAAAGAAATGCATGAGTCTGCCAGGTGTGGTGGCTCACGCCTGTAATCCCAGCACTTTGGGAGGCCAAGGCAGGCGGATCTCAAGATCAGGAGTTGGAGACCAGTTTGACCAACATGGTGAAACCCTGTCTCTACTAAAAATACAAAAATTAGCCAGGTGTGGTGGCGCATGCCTGTAATCCCAGCTACTCAGGAGGCTGAGGCAGGAGAATGGCTTGAACCCGGAAGGCGGAGGTTGCAGTAAGCCAAGATTGTGCCACTGCACTCCAGCCTGGGTGACAGAGCAAGACTCCATCTCTAAATAAATAAATAAATAAATAAATAAATGCCTGAGTCATCACTTCTTCTCCCTCCTGCTGCATCCTCCCCACATCCCACTACGATCACCGTTAGTTCCAGTGTCCCCTCCTCAGCACCCTTATGTTTCACAGCTCTTCTTGGGAGCTCCCAGACTGAGGCTTTATCTTTCAATAAGCAAGCTTAAATTTAGAACCAACTGTATACTCTGCAGGGTTAACATTTACTGAATCCTTCCTCCTGAAGAAGGCATTTGTTGCTGGTTGATCTGTACATTTTAGGGTGCCTCTGCCAGCCTCTTTCTCATGCACCTGTCTTATTTTCTTCACTCTTAGGTTTGATCCCCAAGGATTACCGATCTCTGAAAACACAGTATCTGCAGGTAAGGCCTGGAGAATGTATTCTCGAGGGAACTTGATGGAGGGCAGTTACTGGGCATTTTTGAAAGAGGCAAGAGAAGTGGCCCCTTTCCTGCCTCCATTACCTTCCTGTTTCCATTCAGGCCTCCCTCTTAGAGCTACTAGGGACAGTCAGCTTTCAGCACGCCTCTCTGCCCTCTAGCCTTGTTTCACCCCACACACTGACGGCGCATGGCCAGTGCTGAGAATTTAAACATTTCAGTGCTGGCCCCAGTGGTGAGTTCTTACTCCTGGGAGTCTCCCTCATTTTAGCACCGTGTGAGGCATTGATTCAGCTTTCCTTCCTGGTACTTCTCAAGTCTTACTTCATCCAGGAAGCCTTTCCCATACATCCATGGGTCTCTAAAGTCTCATGCTGCTTTTTATTCTTCTTTGTTTGGTGTTTAATTATTTCTTTTCTTTTTTTTTTTTTTTTTTTATTTCGAGATGATGTCTCGCTCTGTTGCCCAAGCTGGAGTGCAGTGGTGCGATCTCGGCTCACTGCAACCTCTGCCTCCCAGGTTCAAGCATTTATCTGCCTCAGCCTCCTGAGGAGCTGAGACTACAAGCGCGAGCCACCATGCCCAGCTAATTTTTGTATTTTTAGTAGAGACGGGGTTTCACCATGTTGGCCAAGCTGGTCTCAAACTCCTGACCTCAAGTGATCTGCCTGCCTTGGCCTCCCAAACCCAAAGTGCTGGGATTACAGGCATGAGCCACCGCTCCCAGCCCTGTTTGGTTATTTCTGATGTGAAAATTTATCTCAACAAAGTGTGAGCTCCTTCACACTGCAGCAGAGGCTTCATAGTCCTTCTGCTCAACTCTGTAGTACCTGACAGTGCTAGATGCTCTTTGGACACTCAGTAAATAGTCTAATTGCATCTTCTTCAGAGCTATGGCCCTGAGCACCTGCTAACCTTCTCCAATCTGCGAAGAGCTGGGCTCTTAACGGAGCAGGCCCCCGGGGACACCCTCACAGCCATGGAGAGTAAAGTGAGCAAGCTGGTGACCGACAAGGCTGCAGGTAAGCAGGGAGCACAAGTGACCCCTGCTCCAGCTGTTGTCCTGACTTCTCTCAACAGGCAGCACGCTGGGAGGGACAGAATGAATTGGAAGGTGGACTGATTCCTTCCTATTAATGTCATTACTATTATTACTACTACTACTGCTAGTAAGAGCAGTTTCCACATAGTGAACACTTACCATGTACTGAACCCTTTAGTTTCTCATTTAATCTCACAAAGACTCTATGAGGTAAATTTTCTCATCCTCATTTTATGATGAAACTGAGGCTTACAGAATTAAGTGATTTGTCCAAGGTCCCTTAGTAAGTTAGGTCAGTTTAACTCCAAAGCACATACCAATAAACTCGGGTTACCCTGTGGATTGCATTTAGTAGAGAGCTGGTACCCTGTAGGAGGGGGAAGACTGTGGGTGGGGAGTATCTTGATTAGTTCCAGGGAATTGTAGTTGAACAGCTTCCGAGAGTTTTTGGATGTGATTGGTGCTGTTGTGTCCTGAATGGTGTTATCTGTGGCAGTGTCATGAATCCATAGACCTTAGGTGAAACCTGACACAGATTTCTTCCCCAGGAAAGATTACTGATGCCTTCAGTTCTCTGGCCAAGAGGAGCAATTTTCGTGCCCTCAGCAAAAAGCTGAATTTGGTATGTGGAACAGGGATGGTTAGGGAAGACGGTGGGTTCATTCCATTGTGGAGTCTTTTTTTTTTTTTTTTGAGATGGAGTCTTGCTCTGCTGCCCAGGCTGGAGTGCAGTGGCACAATCTCAGCTCACTGCAACCTCTGCCTCCCAGGTTCAAGTGATTCTCCTGCCTCAGCCTCCCAAGGGATTACAGGCATGTGCCGCCACACCCAGCTAGTTTTTGTATGTTTAGTAGAGACAAGGTTTCCCCATGTTGGCCCGGCTTGTCTTGAACTTCTGACCTCAGGTGATCCGCCCACCTCGGCCTCCCAAAGCGCTGGGATTACAGGCATGAGCCACTGCGCCCAGCCCATTGTGGAGTACTTTGAATCCACAAAAACCTTTTTGTCATTTCATGTGTATAAAGATTCTTTTGTTTGGTAGTCTTACAGCATGGTAGATTCATTCATTTAATCAACATGTAACAAGCACCTGCCAATGCCAGAGAATATTCTAAGTGCTGCTTCAGTGACAACCATATCCTATGTCACTTAAGGGCAGGGAAAGGAGAACCCATCCCTCCAGCCCCTTCACATTATTCAATAATGACGCATGGGAACTCATTCCAGAGAACTGGCAGTTACTCAGCAGAAACTGCCATCTTCCGTTATGGATTCTCTTTTCGGGGCTATTGCTGGTTCTCCCTTTAGTTGAAATAAGAATTGTTCTTTGGGCTATGCCACTTTATCTGACCCTTTAAAGGGTTAGGGAGCTGAGCTGTCACTTGCCTAATGAAGTCCCTTTGTCTTATAGATCCCACGTGTGGACGGCGAGTATGATCTGAAAGTGCCCCGAGACATGGCCTACGTGTTCAGTGGTGCTTATGTGCCCCTGAGCTGCCGAATCATTGAGCAGGTGAGAGCATGTTACTCTTGCTCCCATTGATATTTCACTCTCTCTGCTTTCTCTTGGTCCCTGGCCTGTCTCAACTTTTTTTTTTCTTTGAGAGATGGAGTCTTGCTCTGTCACCCAGGCTGGAGTGCAGTGGCGCGATCTTGGCTCACTGCAACCTCCGCCTCCCGGATTCAAGTGATTCTGCTGCCTCAGCTTCCCAAGTAGCTGGGACTACAGGCATGTGCCACTGCACCCAGCTAATTTTTGTATTTTTAGTAGAGATGGGGTTTCATATAGACGGGGCCAACTATATGTTGGCCAGGCTGGTCTCGAACTCCTGACCTCAGGTGATCCCCCTGCCTCAAACTCCTGAAGTGTTGGAATTACAGGCGTGAGCCACCACACCTGGCCCTGTCTCAACTTTTTGCTACTTGAGTAATAAGCAAGAAATGTGACAGTCTGGATGCTGTGCCCTTCCTTTCCTAAGTCTGATACTGTCGGTAGCCTTAAACACAGTGCTTATACCTTCCCAGGTGCTAGAGCGGCGAAGCTGGCAGGGCCTTGATGAGGTGGTACGGCTGCTCAACTGCAGTGACTTTGCATTCACAGGTATGTGGCATTAACAGTGGGGTAGGCTGGCAGTGAGAGGTGGGCTGGATGCACCACTCAGGACTAGCATGTCAGGGAAGAGCTGAATCTGGTCTGATCCTCACAGATATGACTAAGGAAGACAAGGCTTCCAGTGAGTCCCTGCGCCTCATCTTGGTGGTGTTCTTGGGTGGTTGTACATTCTCTGAGATCTCAGCCCTCCGGTTCCTGGGCAGAGAGAAAGGTAAGAGAGAGCAGAAAGGTGAGAATTGGCCTGCATTGTATCTGGGTAACAAAGTGTCAGCTGGGCGCGGTGGTTCATGCCTGTAATCTCAGCACTTTGGGAGGTGGAGGCGGGCAGATCACCTGAGGTCAGGAGTTCGAGACTAGCCTGACCAACATGGTGAAACCCCATCTCTACGAAAAATACAAAAATTAGCCAGGCATGGTGGCGGGTGCCTATAATGCTAACTACTTGGGAGGCTGAGGCAGGAGAATTGCTTGAACCCGGGGGGTGGAGGTTGCAGTGAGCTGAGATTGCGCCATTGCACTCCAGCCTGGGAAACAATAGCAAAACTCCATCTCAAGAAAAAAAACAAAAAAAAGACACGCAAAGGGTCCTGCACAGGAATATTTTTCTCCTGGCCTCGGAGTACAACTTGCCATAGCCTTACTGTGGGCTGCCACAGCAGGGAGCCCAGTTATACCAGTGGTAGAAAGCAGTGATGCCCAAGAGCATGGCGCTCACGTCACTGTCTATAAACGGGTGCTGTGATCCCATGGGGACTGTGGAACTGGAGGGGCTCTGTGGTTACCGTTGGGGCCTAAGATCTGTGCTGTCTCTTCTGCTGCTGCATTTGACTCCTTAGGCTACAGGTTCATTTTCCTGACAACAGCAGTCACAAACAGTGCTCGCCTTATGGAGGCCATGAGTGAGGTGAAAGCCTGATGTTTTTCTCGGCCAGTGTTGACACCTTCCCTGAACACATTCCTCAGTGAGATGCAGGCATCTGGCACCCAGCTGCTATAACCAAGTGTCCACCAACTACCTGCTAAGAGCCGGAAGCATGGAACATGTTGGGATTTAGAGAACATCTGAGAAAAGAGTTCACTTCCTGCTCCCAGGATATTTCTCTTTTCTGTTTATGAAGTCCAACCCATGCTGCTAAGATACGTGCAGGAAGAGGTATCCTTTGCTAAATTATATTTGAATATCATTGTAAATAAAGCCCCTGCTCTCAGATGTAATACATTTGTCGTCTGGACACGCATTTCCATCTTTATTAGTGAAAGCCCATTGGAGCTTTCTACAGGGGCTTCCTATGCTTCTTGGCCTGGACTTTGTGGTGGCTCCAGGCCTGGTCTGGTTCTTCCCTGTAAAAATCACTCAACCACTCTGTACCTGAGTTTCCTCAACCATAAAATGAGGGGGATGGCTGAGGTGACCAGCAAGCACGTTTCCAGTTCTAAAATGTTGTGATTCGTTACATTTTTGAGAAAATGACTTTGTTGTTTTAACTTAAGGAGGCACTTCAATTTTAAGCATTTTGTTTCTTACTGCAGAATGAAAAATTGTGTGCCATTAGAGCCATTTCAGGCATCAGCAAACAGTGCTCCTATAAATGTGCCAGCACCCTCCTCATTGCTGATGCTAGTAGCCTTTCTCTCTCTCTCTTTACCTTTTAAAAATGATGAAATATAGGCCAGGTGCTGTGGCTCACGCCTGTAATCACTGCACTTTTGGAAGCCGAGGCAAGGGGAACATTTGAACCCCGGAGTTTGAGACCAGCCTGGATAACATGGCAAGACCCCATCTCTACGAATAATAAAAAAATTAGCCGAGGGTGGTGGCACACACCTGTATTCCTAGCTACTGAGGAGGCTGAGGTGGGAGGATCCTTTGAGCCCAGGAGGTCGAGGCTGCAGTAAGCTGTGACCCTGTCTCAAAAAAAAAAAAAAAAAAAGGAATTACAACCATCTACATTAGTGGCCTCTTTTCAGGCCTCTTCCAACTTGATCTCACTGATGACTATGCTTTCCTTGAAATTGTCTTATTCAGCTTCCATAATACCCTTTCTTTGTCCTCCCATAGTCTCTTAGGTTGTTCTTTGATTACTCCTCTCTGCTCATCCCATTTGCTGACACCTCCCCTCTTTCTGTCCTTTGTTGTCATCCACTTCCAGAACTCAAGCTTTCATCTCACTCCTTAGTGCCACACAAGTATTTCCTACCTGGTCATTCCACAGGCACTTCAAACTCAGCATGTACAAAATAAACTCATGAGTGGAAGCTCCTGTCCCTACTTGAATCCTTCAATCTGCTCTTCTTCCTGTATTCCCAAACTTTGTTCAAATGAGCAAAAAATTGTATTCTTGACCTCAGATTTTTTCTTTCTATGCCCCACCTTCAGCTGGTTCCCTTGTGCTATTGGTTCTTATTTCTAAATGTCTCTAGTTCATCTTCTCACCATCCCTATGACAGAGGTCTTTATTGTCTCTTGCCTGGGTTTTTGCAAGAGTGTCCCTCCCAGCTGCTCATTCTTCCATCTGTTCCCCATTCCACAGTGCTGCCACTTACTAAAAGGAAGAAAGAAAATCAAAACCTGAGTTACTGGATCATCAAAAGTATTCTTCCTATAGAATAATGATCATTCTGGGCCCGGCACGGTGGCTCACACCTGTAATCCTAGCACTTTGGGAGGCCGAGGCAGGCAGATCACCCGAGGTCAAGAGTTCAAGACCAGCCTGGCCAACATGGCGAAACCCCGTCTCTATTAAAAATACAAAAAAAAAGTATCCAGGCATGGTGGTGCGTGCCTGTAGTGGCAGCTACTCGGGAAGCTGAGGCACAAGAATTGCTTGAACCCAGGTAGCGGAGGTTGCAGTGAGCTGAGATTGGGCCACTGCACTTCAGCCTGGGTGACAGAGGGAGACTCCTTCTCAATTAAAAAAAAAAAAGAACATTGAAAGCACCAATGAAGTTTTTCTGAAAATAAGAAAAATATGGTTCTGAAGGTGAAGCAAACAAGCATCCTTTACCTTTAGGGAAAAGGCATATGAAGAGGATTCACCTAAGTTACAGTTGGCCAATAAACACGAAAAATGTGCAATTTCAGTTATAATCAAGTGCCAAACAAGGAAATGCCAGTATTATTATTTTACCTACAAAATGAGCAAAGATTTTTAAAAGTACAATAGAATTCAGCCCTGCTGAGGGTAACAAAAGGAGGGTACTTTTCCGGTGAGGCTTTGTGCAGAAGGCAAATTAATAAAGGGAGCATTCAGTAATTACACCTCTATGAATCAGCCGTACGAAAACGCAGGATGCATTTATAAATACATACATACATAAAGATTTCTGTATGAAGATATTCAGCCCAGCCTTATCTTTTAAATTATTATCTAAATATCAATAGCAGAATAGGCGAGATATCTACACACCAGGATATTATGCCACCATCAATCACTGGGAAAAAAATGTGATATATAAGCATTTAGGGATGTAACATGTTCATCGAAGAAAGGAGGCTACAAAAGTACTTTAATGTCTATTTTGAGTTTTAAATTTTTCATGTAACGATTTAGAAACTCATCTAATTTGATCAGGTGACTTAGGCAAATCATTCAAATCTTTTTGCGTTTCCTCTGCAATGGCGACAATACTTGCCATACAGGATTGTGGAAGTTAAATGGGATAACTGGCGTTGAAACGTTCCAGGCTCATAAGCAGGACTCAATGTTCCTTCCCTTCCCCTTTAGTGTATGGCTTCTTACATCTGGGGAGGAGTCCGACCAAAGATCGATTCCAAGCTTCGCTTCTTGGATGAGCGAGGGAAACTAGGCGCTAACTTTCCTATTCATCCCCGCGCCCGTTCCGGGCGGCCGGGACTCAGGGAAGCCAGGCAGCCGCGGTGCTCTCAACTCCTTCCCCGCCGGCGCGCTTCGAATCCAAACTGCGCAGGGCGAGGAGGGGCGGCGTGTTCCGATGACGTAGCCGGCTCTGGAGAGGAGTCCCTTGAGGCTGCGGCCAAGCGAGGGAAGCGGGAGGTGCAGGCCACGCCCGGCCACTCACAGACAGTGACGTCATCCCCCGCCGCCACTCCAGCGCTTCTCAGGCCCTGCTCGCGAGTCCCCCCACCCCGATTACGCACCCGCGACTTCAGCCCGAGGGGCGGGGATTTTCTTGGAGCGACGGGAAGCGACGCCAATCGCGACGAGGCTTCGCCCCGTGGCGCGGTTTGAAATTTTGCGGGGCTCAACGGCTCGCTGAGCGGCTACCCGGAGTGACATCGCCGGTGTTTGCAGGTGGTTGTTGCTCTCGGGGCCGTGTGGAGTAGGTCTGGACCTGGACTCACGGCTGCTTAGAGCGTCCGCCATGAGGAGAAGGTGCGGGTTGCGGGGAAATCGAGGGGACGCGGGAGGGAGCGACGCCCGTCTTGGGTGCGGGGCCTGTTCAGGGGTGCGGGACCCGTGGAGGGTCCCGGGCCTAGATCGTCACGGCAGTCGGCGTCGAGTGAGGCCGGGGGCGCTGAGGGGCAGGGTCTGGAGGCGGCGAGCCAGTGCGAGGGCCGCGGCTGTGAGACCTGACGCGCTGTCCCCCGGCGGCCGCGGGTGCCCGTAGGCTCAGACGCCCGGGTGGGGGCTGAGCGCCGGTGCCCGGACGCGGCAGGGCGGTCGAGGCCGGTGGCCCGGGGCGGCCTCCACCCAGGCGGTCAGCGCTGGCGCTTGGACCCCACCCTCCCCGCCCGCGGCGTCTCAGGTGCCGCTTCTTGGCGCAGATGACTCGTTGTAAACCTTCTGCGGTCGTGGCTTCTCTTTAAAGTTGTTAAGTTTATTTATCGTTGTTTTTCTTTGTTTTATTTTTTTTTATTTTTGTGGAAACGCGGTCTCCCTATGTTGGCCAGGCTGGTCTCGAACTCCTGGCTTCAAGTGATCCTGCCACCTCCGCCTCCCAAAGTGTTGGGATTACAGGCGCGAGCCACCGTGCCCCGCCCGTTATTTTTCTTTATATCTGGCCAGCGGTGTTAACGTTTTGTTCGAATTGGAAAGATAGTTTGTTTCTTTGCAAGTTAAGAAACAGATTATGGAATTCTTTTCCGGTCGTTTTAATAACTTCCTAGGCATTGTTGGGGAGGGACTGTACGACTTGAAATTGGGACCAGACGGTGACACTGCCACTTACCAACCTTGTGACTTCCAAATATTAACTTTATTTTCTGAAAGTTGTGGATGAAGTTTTGTGATGAAACAGCGTTAAATAATTTGTAGTTTTTGGTGGAACTGATTGTTCTAAGGCTTTGTAAGATTCTTCATTTCATGATCACTAATTCTGATCAGTCGTTTTCAAATGCTTGCCCTCAGAATAATGAGAATTGAGTGCCAACATGGTGAAACCCCGTCTTAACTAAAAATACAGAAATTAGTCGGGCCTGGTGGCGCGCCTGTACCCCCAGCTTCTCAGGAGGCTGAGGCAGGAGAATCGCTTCAGCCTAGGAGGCAGAGGTTGCATGAGCCGACATCTCAACACTGCACTCCAGCCTGGGCGACAGAGTGAGACTACGTCTCTTAAAAAAAAAAAAAAAGTCCATTAACAGTTTATGAATTATGTAGGCATCTCCTCTATCAAGGGATTGAATGAAGCAGGAGAAAAAGTTACCCTTTAATGTTGGTTCCAGGCTAATGCATATAATTAACTTTTTTTCTTTTTTTTTTTTTTTGAGACGGGGTCTCACTCTGTCACCCAGGCTGGAGTGCGGTGGCGAGATTGCTCACTGCAGCTTTGACCTCTGAGGCTCAAACGAAACTCCGGCCAGAATTAATTATGGTTATCGATCCCCGAAACAGGTTGTACAGGAGATCAACAAAGCTCCTTCTCTGGAGTGCTAAGAAAAAATAGGGCAGTGGATCAGTGAAGGCTGCCTGAAGGTAGGAAACAATTTAGAGGACCACTGTGAGATATCTTCCAGTCCAGTGATTTATGTTCAGGACTGGAAAAACTGACTCATTTTACAACCTTTGTGTCCTTGAGTGGTAGTCTTTGTATGCACTCTGATTTTTTCAGTGAGTCTAAAAAAAAACTCAGACTTGCTCCTTTTAGGGGATTACCTGAAACAGTTTAGCCAGGGAGTATTTAAGTGTATCATGATAATTGTTCATAATGATTGCTCTGAAGCATCTTAAGATCATACAACTTTTTTGAAATGTCACATTATTCATTCAAAAAGACTTCTTGGGCCCGGCACAGTGGCTCACACCTGTAATCCCAGCACTTTGGGAGGCCAAGGTGGGAGGATGACTTGAGCCCAGGAGTTCAAGACCAGCCTGGGCAACATAGCAAGACCCTGTCTCTATTTAAAAAATAATAATTTATACTAAAAAAGAAAAGAAAAGTACTTCTTGAATGTTTGTTATATACAAGGAACCATTCCAAGTGTTGGGGATGTAGCAGTGAGCAAAAGTGGCATCCCTGCTCTCACAGAGTTTATATTCTAATAGTAAAAGAGGAGTGTAATAAATAAGTTAGTCTTAAATGGTGATAAGTGCTATGTAGAGAAATCAAGGGGATAAGAAGTACTGAAGGTGTAGGAAGGGGGGTTGTGGTTTTAAAGAGATGGGTCAGCAAAGGCCTCCCTGAGAAGGTGATCTCTGAGCAAAGACCTAAGAAGGAAAACGGCGAAGCCATGCAGCATGGGGGAAAAGAGATCTAGGTAGAGGAATCAGCAAATCAAAGTGCCCTAAGCAGGGATGGCGCCTGTTATGTTCCAGAAAGAGCAAGGAGGTCACTGTGACACGAATAGAATGAGCACTGAGATCAAAAGAAATGGCTTTCAGATGGAATGGAGCTCCACAGGTCTTTGGAAAGTCAAAGGCTTTTCCTTAGAGTGAGATGGCAAGTCATTGGAGGGTTCTGAGTAGAAGATTAGGACTTGGGGCTCCTGTGTTGACAATAGACTTAAGGAGGCCAGCATCGAAGCAGGGAGACCAGTTAAGAGGCCCCTACCATACAGCAAAAAGTTGGTGGTGGTGACCTGGACCAGGGTGGGGGTGGTAGTGGTAGCAGCAGAGGTCAGGAGGAGTGAGATTCTGCCTGTCTTGTGTAGATAATGCTAATGGCAGGCATATAAGAAAGAAGTGTCAAGGATGATACAAGATTTAAGTTAAAAAAAAAAATTAAGTTCAGTACAATTTGAATGTTAGGAAGAGTGAGAAATGTTTTTAATTCTTTGAAAATGATCCTCTTACAGGAACTGTCTCTAACTAGAATAATAATAACGGGTGTTTGGTAATTCCAAACACCCATTTCCAACAGGCCAAATTAAATGCGTTATATATTAGTAAAATTTTTTTTTTTTTTTTTTTTTTTTTGGAGACAGTCTTGCTCTGTTGCCCAGGCTGGAGTGCAATGGCACAGTCTCAGCGCACTGCAACCTCCGCCTCCTGGGTTCACTGGGTTCAAGTGGTTCTCCTGCCTCAGCCTCCTGAGTATCTGGAATTACAGGCACTCACTACCACACCCAGCTAATTTTTGTATTTTTAGTAGAGGTGGGGTTTCACCATGTTGGCCAGGCTTGTCTTGAGCTCCTGATCTCAGGTGATCCGCCTGCCTTGGCCTCCCAAAGTGCTGGGATTACACACATGAGCCACCGTGCCCGGCCATAGTAAAAATCTGTAAGTTTTTCAATGAAGTCACAAATCAAAAACATTTCAGATTATGGGCCGGGCACAGTGGCTCACGCCTGTAATCCCAGCACTTTGGGAGGCCGAGGCGGTTGGATCACGAGGTCAGGAGTTTGAGACCAGCCTGACCAACATGGTGAAACCCCGTCTCTACTAAAAATACAAAAATTAGCCAGGCGTGGTGGCGTGTGCCTGTAATCCCAGCTATTCAGGAGGCTGAGGCAGGAGAATCGCTTGATCCCAGGAGGCAGAGGTTGCAGTGAGCTGAGATCACGCCATTGCACTCCGGCCTGGGTGCCAGACTGAGACTCTGTCTCAAAAAAAAAAAAAAAAAGAAAAACCAAAAAAGTTTTAGATTATGTGCCAAGATATTTTTAATAACAGCTCTGAGGTATAATCCACATACCATACAATGTACTTAAATTGTGTAATTTTAGTGATTTTCAGAATATTCAGAGTTGTGCAATCATCACTGCAATCAATTTTAGAACATTTTTATCACCCCTTTAAAATCCCATTAGCAGTCAATCCCCTTTCACCCCATGGTCCAAATTCTCCCCAGCCCCAACTACAAATCTACTTTTCATCTAGGCAAGGTGGCGCACACCTATAATTCCAGCACTTTGGGAGCCCAAGGTAGGAGGACTACTTGAGCCCAGGAGTTCAAGAACAGCTTGGGCAACATAGGGAGACTCTACCTCTACCAAAAAAAAAAAAAAAAAAGGTATTTATTTTTATTTATTTATTTATTTTATTTTATTTTATTTTTTTGAGATGGAGTCTCACTCTGTCACCCAGGCTGGAGTGCAGTGACGCGATCTCAGCTCACTGCAACCTCCACCTCCCGGATTCAAGCACTTCTCCTGCCTCAGCCTCCCGAGTAGCTGGGATTACAGGTGCCCACCACCACACCCAGCTAATTTTTGTATTTTTAGTAGAGACAGGGTTTCACCATATTGGCCAGGCTCGTCTCAAACTCCTGACCTCGTGATCCGCCGGTCTTGGCCTCCCAAAGTGCTGGGATTACAGGAGTGAGCCACCGCGCCCGGCCTAAAAAAGAAGTTTTTTTGTTTAAGTTAGCTGGGTATGGTGGCTGACATCTGTAGTCCCAGCTACTCCAGAGGCTCAGGTGGGAGGATCACCTGAGCCTAGGAAGTTGGGGCTGCAGTGAGCCATGATCGTGTTACTGCACTCCAGCCTAGGTGAAAGAGGGAGACCCTGTCTCAAAAAACCATACAAACCCCAAATCTACTTTTTACCTATTCTGGATATTTCATATAAACGGAACCATAGCTCTGGTCTTTTGTGACTTGCTTCTTTGACTTAGCATAATGTTTTCAAGGTTTATTGCCAAATAATATTCCATTGTATGGCTATATACTACATTTTATTTACCCATTAATAAGTTGATGGCCATTTGTATTTTTTTTTTCACTTTTTGGCTATTATAAGTAATGCTACTATAAACATTTGTGTAGTTTTCGTATAAATGTGTTTTCATTTCTTTTGGGCAAATACCCAGTAATAAAATTGCTGGGTTATATGAACTCTGTTAAACTGAGGGGCTGGGTGCAGTGGCTCATGTCTGTAATCCCAACACTTTGGGAGGCCGAGGTGGGAGGATTGCTTGGGCCCAGGAGTTCAAGACCAGCCTGAGCAACATGGCAAACCTTAAAAAAAAAAAAAAATTAGCCAAGCATGATGGCATGTCTGTGGTCCCAGCTACTTGGGAGACTAAGGTGGGAGAATTGCTTGAGCCCGGGGCGTTGAGGCTGCATTGAGCTATGATCACACCACTGCACTCCAGCCCAGGTGACAGTGAGGCCCTGTCTCAAAATACAAAAAAACAACTGAAGAACGACCAGACTATTTTCCAAAGAGGCTGTACCATCTTGCATGCCCACAAGCAGTGTCTGAGGGTTCTAGTTCCTCTGGATTCTCACCAATACTTTTTGCTATTTTTTTTTATTATACCATCCTGTTGGCTATGAAGTGGTTTTGATTTGCATTTCCCTAATGACTAATATTGAGCATCTTTTCATGCGCTTATTGGCCATTTTTATATCTTCTTTGGAGAAATGTCTATTCAGATTCTTTGCCCATTGTGCTAGATTTTTTTTATTCAGAAAAACGATCACTTTACCTTCTAGATGTGTTACAGAGATAGGCAGCCCTGCTTGTAAACCTTCGTCAGGATCCAGAGTGCATAATACCTCTATTAGGTTAGGTAGGTTAGGAGCATAGGACCCTTTGGCAGGAATTCAGGGCCATTAATTTTACATCTATTGAACAACTACTGTGAGTTAGGGTGTGGTAAAATGAAGATGAATAAGATGTGGTGGTCCTTGCCCTTGAGTTTATGGTCTACTAGGGGGCTGGGGGGGAAATGGTAAGTGAGTGACAAGTCCACAGCTCTCCATAGGAGGTGGTGGCATATAGACAGAACCAAATGTACAAAGCACGGTGGCATCAGAAAATGAGAGCTGCATGTGGTTTATTGAGGGGCGCTGTTCAGGAAATGCCCAGGAAGTTTAGTTGGCCAGAGACCTGGGGAGTGTCAAGTGGGAGAGATTAGCAGACAGACTCGGAGAGAGGTTTTAGAAGGCCTTTCCACAGAAGGTGATTGAAATATTTCCTGAGGGCAGTGGGGCCTTTGAAGGGGAGTAGTTAAGCAGGGATCTGATGGGATTTATTATTATGAACAACTAGCTGTTATATGGAGATTGGCTGGGCAGGGGTAGGTCTGTCAGACTGAGGAGACTGGGATACTTAAGTAATGACCTTCAGAGCAGTGCCCCCGGCTGGCCTGTCTGGAAGCCAGGGTTTTGCATCCAGATCGAATATTGGCCACAGATTGGATCTTAAAAGTTATTTTTAATAAAATGGTAATATTAGGATTTTAACTTGTGCATTCTTGTGTCTTCAAAATGAAGTGCAAAAGGAGTGTTTGCCTGGGGAAGCTCTTTAGTTGGACTTTAGTTGGGATTATGTTAAACAAATGCCTTACTTACTGTTAACATTTCTCTTTTTTTCCTTTAAGTTCTGTTGGACTTGAACTGTTAACATTTCTAGGCCGGGCGCGGTGGCTCACGCTTGTAATCCCAGCACTTTGGGAGGCCGAGGCGGGCGGATCATGAGGTCAGGAGATCGAGACCATGGTGAAACCCCGTCTCTACTAAAAATACAAAAAAATTAGCCGGGCGTGGTGGCGGGCGCCTGTAGTCCCAGCTACTCGGAGAGGCTGAGGCAGGAGAATGGCGTGAACCCGGGAGGCGGAGCTTGCAGTGAGCCGAGATTGCGCCACTGCACTCCAGCCTGGGCGACAGAGCGAGACTCCGTCTCAAAAAAAAAAAAAAAAAAATTTCTAAAGTGAAGGGAGTACAGTAAATTCTTTTAAACATTTGTCAGTATTTGGGTATTGGTATGGCCATCTGGTATAGGTAACAGGTATTTGTGTAGAAATGTTTCTTCAACAAGGACGGGCAACCTCTAAACTGGGATTTCGTGGCTGGAGATATTTTGGATGTGAATGTATTAACAGCTTTGGAGAGACACATCGTAAGAGATCCAGGCTGGTGACTTGTAGAACCACCGAAAGCTCTGAGACAGAAAGGGGCTAATGAAAGTCTCTAGTTCCAATTGGGTGTGGATGGCACACAAAGAGCTTAAGTGTTTAAGTGATTTGCTGCAGGCTTCTCGGCCGAGTAGAAGCAGAGCACATCTAGATTGTAGTTTCTCTGGTGCCAGGGCAGTCTTAGTTGTCCTGTTATACCTAAGAAAAGGGAGAAAAATTTCTATTCTTTAAATGTTCTGTAAAGCAGACTAATGGTTATAATTTTTAAAGTAAGCTTTTCTTAAAAGATACAGAAGCCAGTTAAATTCGTATTTTAGATAAATAATTTTTTGTTAAAATAAGCTTTTGGTAATTGAAGAATAACATACATTCAGAAACGTACAGAAATCAAGTGTAAACTCAGTGAATTTTTCACAGTTGATGCACCTGTGTAAGCAGCAACCCAGAAGCCCTCTACCAGTCACTGCCTCCCCTGAGCCAAAAGAACCACTATCCTGACTTCTGAAAGCATAGATTAGTTTGGCCTGGTTTTGTTTTTGCTTTTTTGTTTTCGTTTTTGAGATAGGGTGTTGCTTTGGTGTGCAGTGATCACAGCTCACTGCAGCCTCATCCTCTCAGGCTCAAGCAATCCTCCCACCTCAGCCTCCTGAGTGGCTGGGACTATAGGCATACATCACCGTGCCCAGCTAATTTTTTTTTATTTTATTTTTTTTTTTGTAGACACAGAGTCTCACTATGTTGCCCAGGATGATCTGAAACTCCTGGGCTCAACCAGTCCTCCTGCCTCGGCCTTGCAAGGTACTAGGAATACAGGCTTGAACTACTGTGCCTGGCCAGTTTTTGCCTGTTTTTGAACTCTCTGTCAATGGAATCACATAGTGATACACACTTGCATATCTGGTGACTTTTGCTCAGCCTAAAGTGTGGGGTTTTTTTTCCTTTCTCTTCCTTCCCCTTACAACTTTTTTTTAGTTGTTTCTTTTACTTCATTAAAAAAACGAAAAGATTTGAGGTATAATTCATACACAGTAAAACAGACTTGCTTTACAGGTAGTTTCTTTTTTTTTTTTTTTTGAGACGGAATCTTGCTCTGTCGCCCAGGCTGGAGTGCAGTGGCGCAGTCTCGGCTCACTGCAAGCTCCGCCTCCCGGGTTCACGCCATTCTCCTGCCTCAGCCTCTCCGAGTAGCTGGGACTACAGGTGGCCGCCACCACGCCCAGCTAATTTTTTTTTGTATTTTTAGTAGAGACGAGGTTTCACCGTGGTCTCAATCTCCTGACCTCGTGATCCGCCCGCCTCGGCCTCCCAAAGTGCTGGGATTACAAACGTGAGCCACCGCGCCCGGCCACAGGTAGTTTCAATTGTATACTGTTATATAATCGCCATCAAGATCTAGAACTATTTCATCACCCCAAAAAAGTAAAATAAATAAATAAATAAATAAAATAGAAAAATAATAATTTGAGCTTTATCCATATCATGTGTAGTGTGTTCATTTTCTTTTTTGAGACAGTTTCGCTCTGTCGCCCAAGCTGGAGTACGGTGGTACGAACTTGGCTCGCTGCAACCTCGGCTCACTGCAAACCCCGCCTCCCAGGTTCAAGCGATTCTCCTGCCTCAGCCTCCCCAGTAGCTGGGATTACAGGCGCACCACCATACCCAGCTAATTTTTTGTGTTTTTAGTAGAGATGGGGTTTCCCCATGTTGGCCAGGCTGGTCTCCTGACCTCAAGTGATCTGCTCCCCTCGGCCTCCCAGAGTCCTGGAATTACAGGTGTGAGCCACTGCATCCAGCCGGTTTGTTCATTTTCATTGCCATATTAGTGCCTTGTAGGAATGTACTATTCATTCTGTTGATAGACATCTAGGCTGTTTCTGTTTCCATGCTATTATGAGTAGTGCTTCTCTAACCATTCCCATATATGTCTTTGGTGAACGTATGTGTTCATTTCTGCTAGGTATGTATGTAGAGGTAGAACTGCTGGGTTCAGCTTTAGTAGATAGACTGCCAACAGTTTTTAAAATAGTTGTACCAATTTACACCATGCCAGCAGCATATGAAAGTTCTCACTTTTCTATATACTCACCAACACTTAATGCTGTCTTTTTAACTTTAGCCATTCTTTGAGCTGCTAGTTGTAATTTAAGAAGAATAGGCCAGGCGTGGTAGCTCATGCCTGTAATCCCAGCACTTTGGGAGGCTGAGGCAGGTGGATCACTTGAGGTCAGGAGTTCGAGACCAGCATGGCCAACATGGTGAAACCCCATCTCAGTGGCTTTTTAACTTTAGCGATTCTTTGAGCTGCCAGTTGTAATTTAAAAATACTAGTCCGGGCACAGTGGCTCATGCCTGTAATCCCAGCACTTTGGGAGGCCGAGGTGGGTGGATTTTTGTGTTTTTGTAAAAATACAAAAATTAGCTGGGCGTGGTGGCACACGCCTGTAATCGGAGCTACTTGGGAGGCTGAAGCAGGAGAATCACTTGAACCTGGGAGGCAGAGGTTGCAGCGAGCTGAGATCTCACCACTGCACTCCAGCCAGGGCAACGGAGCGAGACTCTGTCTCAAAAAAAAAAGAAAGAAAAGAAAAATAAATAAAATGGCCAGGCACGGTGGCTCCACATATGTAATTCTAGCACTTTGGAAGGCTGAGGAGGGCGGATCACTTGAGGCCGGGAACTCGAGACCCACCTCGCTAACATGGCGAAACCCCATCTCTACTAAAAATACAAAAATTAGCTGGGCGTGGTAGCACGTGCCTGTAGTCCCACCTACTCGGGAAGCTGAGTCAGGAGAATCATTTGAACACAAAAGGTAGAGGTTGCAGTGAGCCAAAATCGCACCACTGCACTCCAGCCTGGGCGACAGAGCAAGATGCTGTCTCAAAAAAAAAAAACAAAAAACAAAAAAAAAACACCGAAAAATAGTAATAAATTACCAGATATTTTGTAGGAGTTTCTCACCAGCAAGTTCTTGTGTTAGTTTATTTTACCAACATTTTTGTCTGGTTTTTCTTTAGTAAAAGTATTTATAATTCTGTATTATACTTCCATAGGTAGATCATTGTTGAAAGTCCAGAAGGTTGAACTTCCATGATATAATATGATATGAAATCTTGCATTGCTAGTGGCATTTGGTAGGAAAAGGGATGGGGAGTGGTTAAAGGTGAATTAAGCTGAATGCTTGTTTTCAATTTTTTTTTTTCTCGAGGCCACTGAGGAGCTAGTCTTTTTAGTTCTTGAAAATAGTGCTTTTAGTCCAGAGGCTGTGACTGATGTAACTAACAGGCCTTAGTTTTTGGTTTTCAGTGAGGTGCTGGCGGAGGAGTCCATAGTATGTCTGCAGAAAGCCCTAAATCACCTTCGGGAAATATGGGAGCTAATTGGGATTCCAGAGGACCAGCGGTTACAAAGAACTGAGGTGGTAAAGAAGCATATCAAGGTGGGTTGAATAGTACTGGTCTCTGCATTGGACCAGGGTAAGGATGTTGGTTCTCACCCGAGATAGCATACAGAAGGGACATGTGATCATCAGCATTAGGATAGCACAGGCTCTTCCTGTTTGGTTTGGTTTGGTTTTGAAGTCCTTTCTTGAAATTTGAGGAGGCTGAGTGCGGTGGCTCATGCCTGTAATCCCAGCACTTTGGGGGCCGAGGCGCATGGATTGCTTGAGGTCAGGAGTTCAAGACCAGCCTGATCAACATGGTGAAACTCCGTCTCTACTAAAAATAAAAAAATTAGCTGGGCATGGTGGTGAGCACCTGTAATCCCAGCTACTCAGGAGGCTGAGACAGGAGAATCTATTGAACCCGGAAGATAGAGGTTGCAGTGAGCCAAGAGCACACCATTGCACTCCAGCCTGGGCAACAGAGCGAGACTTCATCTCAAAGAAAAAAAGAAATTTGAGGAGTTTGGTATTTGTGTTGGGAGTTTTTTTCCTCCATTGCCCCAAACTTATGGACTGTTTTCCCTCTTGTAGGAACTCCTGGATATGATGATTGCTGAAGAGGAAAGCCTGAAGGAAAGACTCATCAAAAGCATATCCGTCTGTCAGAAAGAGCTGAACACTCTGTGCAGCGAGTTACGTGTTGAGCCATTTCAGGTCCGTGGCAGCCCACAGGGTCTCTGGGGATCTGTCTGGGGCCTGAGACGTAGAAAGTAATGTTGACTTGGGCCTGCAGATGGAAGGCTTCCTTGTAGGGATGGAGCTAGACGTAAGAAGTGGGGAAAACATGTTGTGTAGTTAATTAGGCCTAGCAGAGTAATTCTCACCTCTGTGGAGAGTCGCCCTGGTAAGAGGTGAAGCAACTAATAGATGATCAAAAAGAAGCTGCTTACCATAGTTTTGCTTTCTAGGAAATGTGATTTTTTTTTTTTTTATAAACTCTGAGAAAAAGGTAGGCTAGATGGTGCTGCACTGTTCTTTCTCTGAAAGAAAATGAAAACAGGAACAAAAGTAACTAATGATTAAAAGGAATACTATGAAAAAACCAACCTTTGTGGGTTTTATCATACCCAGAAGCTGCATACCACTGAACCAGCCAAAATGGCTTCTTCAGAAGAAATGTCTCAAAAGCTGGAATACTGGAGTGCATAGTCCATTTCAGAGCATGCCATGATATCCATTTTGGTATGGAGCTGAGAAGTGGCTATATTGTGGTCCACTGCAAGTCAGGGACTTGAGTGAGGACACCAGCGAGGATGAAATGAATAACTGATGGGGTCCTGAAAATCTCTGCTTAAACCCCTAAAAATAGTGCCAGGATCATAAAAATTAGGACAGATGTGGAGCTTGGAAAGATAATGAGTACACCCATAAGGTTCTCAGATCCCTCTTCCTGTTACAGGAAGACCTGCCTGGATATCTATTTGGAGTTAGCTTAGGGGGGAGACCACCTTTAAAGGGCAAAGGATAATTCATACCTGGTAGCCAAGAGCAATCAGGCAGAAGAGAACATGAAGCGGAGTTTCCTGGAGTCAACATAAATGTCATAAATATAATTGATTTTGGACATAGTTTCTTTTTTCACATTCGATGTGAAATTGGGCGAGAAGTGAGGTGTACAATGATACATCTCCTTTAAGTTACCTGATGTTCCTAGTTCACAATGTTAAATGAAATTGTGTAAATGTATAGGACATTTAAGAAAAATTTATATGTCTATAAAAAATGCCACTTTTTTTTTCCTTGTTAACCAGTTAGGAGTAGAACAGGGACTATCAGATGGGATTTTGTTGGTAAGGTGAGACGATGTTCATAGGATTAGCAGGATGAGTATTTAGATATGAGCTAGGCATGCCACCCTATAGCTAACCCAAAGCAAGCTTTCCAGCCAATTTACTATTTTATTTATTTATTTATTTATTTATTTATTTATTTAGAGACAGAGTCTCACTGTGTCGTCCAGGCTGGAATGCAATGGTGTGGTCTCGGCTCACTGCAACCTCCGCCTCCCGGGTTCAAGCGATTTTCCTGCCTTAGCCTCCCGAGTAACTGGTATTACAGGTGTCTGCCACCATGCCTGGCTAATTTTTCTATTTTTAGTAAAGATGGGGTTTCACCATGTTGGCCAGGCTGGTCTCGAACTGCTGACCTCGTGGTCCGCCCATCTTGGCCTCCCGAAGTGCTAGGATTATAGACGTGAGCCACCGTGCCTGGCTGCCAATTTACACGTTTTATAAAAGTGCCTGGTGCCTGGAGTAGTCTAATCATAGAGACAAAAGGTAGAATGGTGGTTGCCAGGCTTGGAGAAGGGAAAAAATGGGGACTTATTGAGTATGAAATTTCTTTTTTGCAAGAGGAAATGAGTTTTGGAGGTGATGGTCATGATTGCACAACAATATAACTGTACTTAATACCACTGAACTATATACTTAATGGTTAGATGGTAAATTTTATGTTATATTTATTCTACCACAAGTTTTAAAATTGGGGGGGAAAGTACCCTGGTACTTATTCATCTTTCCTCACTGGAACCTTCCTTAGGAGACCCTCTTTGTGCCATATTCTGTTGACCATGAGTTGACTTACTTGTAAGTTTAACTGAAAGTCTGTCGTCCACGCCTTATGTTGTCCTTCTCTTCCTTTGAAGGAATTCACTTGGAATCTTTTAACAGTGGTACATTGTCTTATTCAGGAAGAAGGAGAGACAACCATCTTGCAACTAGAAAAGGATTTGCGCACCCAAGTGGAGTTGATGCGAAAACAGAAAAAGGAGAGAAAACAGGAACTGAAGCTACTTCAAGAGCAAGATCAAGAACTGTGTGAAATTCTTTGTATGCCCCACTATGATATTGACAGTGCCTCAGTGCCCAGCTTAGAAGAGCTGAACCAGTTCAGGCAACATGTGACAACTTTGAGGGAAACAAAGGTACACTGCCTACATTTGTACTTCCTAAAAGTCACTTTGGTTTTCCTCTAGGTATCTTGTAATTGCTTTGTTTTAAAGGCTTCTAGGCGTGAGGAGTTTGTCAGTATAAAGAGACAGATCATACTGTGTATGGAAGAATTAGACCACACCCCAGACACAAGCTTTGAAAGAGATGTGGTGTGTGAAGACGAAGATGCCTTTTGTTTGTCTTTGGAGAATATTGCAACACTACAAAAGTTGCTACGGCAGGTACTGTCTTCTCAAATTATGTCCTAGGATCTCCGTAGTATATAGCAGTTTGAACAAAACTGACAGCTGTTTCTTCAGTCTTAAATAAGGAGACAACATAAGGTAAGAGAATGAGGGAAGCTAAGGATAGTAATATATGATATACAACCTTGATTTTTGTTTAACAGTTAAAAAACCTTTAGCTCCAAGAAAATGAAATTATAGATGAAATAATATTAATCATTTGAATTAGACTAGTGTTTAATTAAAATTTTTTTCAGTTCTAAATTTGAATGCTAATTCTCGGGGTCTGAGATCCTGACAGCCTTACAGCTTGTGTTTAGGAGGCATGAAAACATGCTACTTTGAACTCTCATGAAAGTGTCTCCTCTACCCATGGGTCCAGACATTTCTTTGCGGGAGGCTGGAGGGCTAGCCCCTGTGCTGCTGCTTTGCTGTGAGTGACACTGGCTTTCTATGCTGTAGCTGGAAATGCAGAAATCACAAAATGAAGCAGTGTGTGAGGGGCTTCGTGTTCAAATCCGAGAGCTCTGGGACAGGTTGCAAATACCTGAAGAAGAAAGAGAAGCTGTGGCCACCATTATGTCTGGGTCAAAGGCCAAGGTCCGGAAAGCGGTAAGAAACCCAGTGGGTACTGGGACAGTAGTCTTCTCTTAGCACTTCTGTGTTAGTCATAAAGACTGTTGATTTGGCCAGGCTCAGTGGTTCGTGCCTCTAATCCCAGCACTTTGGGAGGCCAAGGCGGGTGAATCATTTGCGGTCAGGAGTTCCAGACCAGCCTGGACAACATGGCGAAACCCTGTATCTACTAGCCAGTGGTAGTGGCAAGCGCCTGTGATCCCAGCTACTTGGGAGGCTGAGACAGGAGAATCACTTGAGCCTGGGAGGCGGAGGGTTGCAGTGAGCCAAAATCACACCACTGCACTCCAGTCTGGGTGAGAGAGTGAGACCCTGTCTCAAAAAAAAAAAAAAAAAAAAGTAGTGTTGATTTATAATACCTTTGTGGCTTTGCATTATAATTTTACTTAAAAGGGTGGGAACTTTTGCAAACCTTAGTGAATATAAAAGTATGACAGCCACCTTTAACAAGTTTCTTTCTTTCAGCTGCAATTAGAAGTGGATCGGTTGGAAGAACTGAAAATGCAAAACATGAAGAAAGTGATTGAGGCAATTCGAGTGGAGCTGGTTCAGTACTGGGACCAGTGTTTTTATAGCCAGGAGCAGAGACAAGCTTTTACCCCTTTCTGTGCTGGTTAGTACAGGAGTGAGGTCTTTGGTTTGTTTGTTTGGAGACAGGTCTTACTCTGTTGCCCAGCCTAGTCTCAAGTTCCTAGGCTCAAACAGTCCTCCCAACTTGGCCTCCCAAAGTCTTGGGCCACCACACCCAGCCAAAAGTGGGGTTTTCATGTGGCCTGTTCACTAGTTTTTAAGACATCCAGACATTCAACAGGAAGTATTTCCTCTTCTGAACAGATAAAGCCACCTTTTCAAGACATTTAGCATAACTGCCATTCCTGTATGAAAAAGCATTTGCAAATGTTATTGGGAAATATTGGTCTCTTGCTTTCTGAAGCAATATGTCATGGTAGCCTCTAGCTGTGAAGCTTAAGTTTTTATCAGGTGCTTACTTTTTGCCAGGTGCAGTGTCAAACCCTTAATATGATTTCACAGAATCCTCAAGAGGTAAGGATACTAAAGCACATAAATGCTGAGTAATTTAACCCAGAGACATAGAGTGGTAAATGCCAGAGCCTACGTTTGAGCCAAAAGGAGCTTGACTCCTGGAGCCCAGTGAATTCTAGTCTGAACTGAACTGAATATAAAGATGAAGCTATCCCAACTAAATTCAACAGATGTTTCTGCACATTTTCTGTGATCCACCCCTCTACTGGTTGGGCAAGACAGAAAAGCAGAATATGAAAGAAACCGAAGACAAGGCAAGAGATGATGCAGATTTTTGACATTATTTTAGTCTCTATCCTAGTCTCTTAGGCCCTAGTCCCCCAAGCTGATTGTGACAAAGCTGGTTTTTATTAACCACTATATATCTATTACACACACACACACGCCTCTTCCTGTATCAGTTTACTATAAGGAAAGAATCTATTTCCATTTTAGGGAATGGGGGATTCGTAAAATTGGATACTAAATACTAGAGGAATTGTTTTAAACTACTGGGCCTGTATTTTGCAGAGGACTACACAGAAAGTCTGCTCCAGCTCCACGATGCTGAGATTGTGCGGTTAAAAAACTACTATGAAGTTCACAAGGAACTCTTTGAAGGTGTCCAGAAGTGGGAAGAAACCTGGAGGCTTTTCTTAGAGTTTGAGGTATTGCCTTAGTTTTTGTGTTTTTAACTGTTAAGAAAGCATGCCAGGTACGGAATCAGTCCAGTTAGCTTTGTTCTTTGCCAGGCTTTTGATACCTCATCTTTATCATTCTCTCTGAATTTCTGCTGACTGCCTCTATTTGGTATGCTTATCTACAGGGTCTTTTAAGAGAAAAGCCCAAAATTAATGGCTTAAATAAAGTAGGCATTTCTTGCATGAATGAGGTTCAGAGGTGGGCAGTGTGGGGCAGGCATGGCAGATCTGCACAGTGAGCAGGACCCCAGGCTTCTCTGGCCCAGGGCGCTCCCCCACCACTAAGGGTGGACCTCATCTTCAGGGCCAGGATGGCTGCTAGAGCTCCCACCCTAATGGCACTTTTTTTTTTTTTTTTTTTTGAGGTGGAGTTTCGCTCTTGTTGCCCAGGCTGGAGTGCAATGGCACGATCTTGTCTCCACCTCACAGGTTGAAGCGATTCTCCTACCTCAGCCTCCCGAGTAGCTGGGATTACAGGCATGCACCACCATGCCCAGCTAATTTTTTGTATTTTTAGTAGGGATGGGGTTTCACCATGTTGGCCAGGCTGGTCTCAAACTCCTGACTTCAGATGATCTGCCCACCTCGGCCTCCCACAGTGCTGGGATCACAGGCGTGAGCCACCATGCCTGGCCCAATGGCACATGTCATACAGTGTGGTGGAGGAAGGAACAAAGAAGGCATTGCCCCTCACTCCTTCAAGAGCTCTTCCCGGCTCTCTTCACAGCACCGTGGCTCACATGCTTTGTCACCTGCTGGTGAGGCTGGGTGAATTGCTGCCCCAGGTAAATTCTGGTTCTGTTAAACTAAGGAAGGAGAGAAGAATGGATGTTGGGGCAGGCAACTAACATTCTCTACCATTCCAGCTTTTGCTATGCTTAGAATATTGCATGGGTATTGATTCCTTTTCTTCTGATAGGCAGCATGGATGGGTTCCTTCAGAGCATTTTAGAGCTCAGGGACTGTGGTAAAGCAAGTGAGGCGTGTAGGGCACAGATTGAGGGAGACCTTGTTCTCGGGTTCATGGTGGCCCTGTTAGAGCTCAGAGGGCCTTCAGAGAATCTGAATTCAACTCCTTCAAGTTTACAGGCAGCAAACTAGGACCCAGAAGTAGAGAGAACTATGGGATATCTTACAGCTGCTTAAGAACAGATGTCTCTGTCCTCAGTTATTCTTTACTTCTGGTTACAACAAGAAGAGTAAACATAAATAAGGAGGCCAGGCATGGTGGCTCACGCCTGTAATCCCAGCACTTTGGAAGGCCGGGGCGGGCGGATCAGGAGGTCAAGAGATCGAGACCATCTTGGCTAACACAGTGAAACCCCGTCTCTACTAAAAAAATACAAAAAAATTAGCTGGGCATGGTGGCGGGTGCCTGTAGTCCCAGCTACTCGGGAGGCTGAGGCAGGAGAATGGCATGAACCCGGGAGGTGGAGCTTGCAATGAGCCGAGATCATCGCACCACTGCACTCCAGCCTCCAGCCTGGGCAACAGAGTGAGACTCCGTCTCAAAAAAAAAAAAAAAAAAAAACATAAATAAGGAGCAAAGGCAGCAACCTTTGTTGACAAGCAAATATTTAAGAAGAAAACAAGAAATGAATTACCATCCTCTTTAGTAACTATTGGCTGTCACCAATCAAGCAGTATGGAAGGGAAACAATTTAATTTTCAAGAATATCTTCTAAATTTTTCTGCCTATGTGCCCCTATTTTTGAGTATACACACCTAATTTATAATTACAAGCTATATACTTGGATTACTATTCTGATATACCGTATATGTTCTAAAAGAAAATACATGCTGCTCCGAGTGTAGTGGTGTTTATAACTCAATGATCACAGCCAGTTACAGATTTGTTCCTCTCCCACTCCCACTGCATTACTTGACTAGAAAGAAGACAGTCAAAAACAGAAAAGTTAACAAAAAGAAAAGTTAAAAAGAATGAGAAGCTTTAACAATTTACTTTTTTTTTTTTTTTTTGAGTCTCGCTCGTTGCTCAGGGTGGAGTGCGGTGGCACAATCTCGGCTCACTGCACGCCACCCAGGTTCAAGTGATTCTCCTGCTTCAGCCTCCTGAGTAGCTGGGACTGCAGGTGCACACCATCACGCTCACTAATTTTTTTATTTTTAGTAGAGATGGGGTTTCGCCATGTTGGCCAGGTTGGTCTCGAACTGTCGACCTCAGGTGATCCGCCCACCTCGGCCTCCCAAAGTGCTGGGATTACAGGCGTGAGCCACCGTGCCTGACGAGAACAAAGAATCTTAGCAGAAGTTATTGGTCTCATGGTGCCATGTTTTCCACTAATTAAAATGTACTTTTCACAGAGAAAAGCTTCAGATCCAAATCGATTTACAAACCGAGGAGGAAATCTTCTAAAAGAAGAAAAACAACGAGCCAAGCTCCAGAAAATGCTGCCCAAGGTAATAATGTTGCTAAGGGTTTTTGGTGCTTGGTTACAAAGATACCTCACTATTTGTATGTCTTTTTCTTTCTATTGTTTAGCCCCAAAACTATTTTCTTCAAAGCTTAGGCAGAGATAATAAGTTATATATTTAGTATAAGCAACTGCATATCAAGGTGTATTCGTTTGCTAGGACTGCCATAATAAAGCCCTACAGGCCGGGTGTGGTGGCTCACGCCTGTAATCCCAGCACTTTGGGAGGCCGAGGCAGGCGGATCACGAGGTCAGGAGTTCAAGGCCAGCCTGGTCTTGATCATGAGGTCAGGAGTTCAAGACCAGCCTGGTCTCTACTAAAAATACAAAATTTAGCCAGGCGTGGTGGCGGGCACCTGTAATCCCAGCTACTCAGGAGGCTGAGGCAGGAGAATCGCTTGAACCCAGGAGGCAGAGGTTGCAGTGAGCCAAGACCACGCCACTGCACTCCAGCCTGGGCAACAGAGTGAGACTCCATCTCAAAGAAAAAAACAAACAAAAAAACAAAACACTATGGACTGGGCAGCTTCGACAACAGCAACTTATTTTCTCACAACTCTAGAAGCTATAAATCTGAGATCAACATGTCATTGGCAGAGTTGGTTTCTTCTGAGGCCTTTCTCGGCTTTGTAAATGGTCGTCGTCTTCTCTGTGTGTTCACATGGTTTTCCCGCAATATGTGTGGCCTAAACACTCCCAGTCATATGAGATTAGGGCCCACCTAATGACCTCATTTTAACCTAATTCTTTTTTTTTTTTTCCCCCAAGAGATGGGGTCTCGCTATGTTGACCAGGCTGGTCTTGGACTCCTGGCCTCAAGCAATCCTCCCATCTCGGCCTCAGGAATGCTAGGATTACAGGAATGAGCCACGATACCTGGCCTTAATTCTCTTTTTAAAGACGCTGTCTCCAAATACAGTCACATTCTGAGGTATTGGGGGTTAAGGCTTCAACATTTGAATTTGGGGGAAACACAATTCAGCCAGTTACATAAGGAAAACTTTTGAGAGAGAGAGTCCTGTGGGCTCCATTACCATTTTCCACTTTGATAATAATAATACCATTTTTGAGTTAAGTCAGGGATATCATTTCAAAATGCTCTCATTTAGTAATTCATCTAATCCTTACAACATCCTTATGAGGTTGCTATTCTTTCCATTGTTACAGACGAGGAAACTGAGGTACTAAGAAATTAGGTAAATCTGGCCGGATGTGGTGGCTCACTCCTGTAATCCCAGGGCTTTGGGAGGCCGAGGCAGTTTGAGAACAGCCTGGCCAACATGATGAAACCCCATCTCTACTAAAAATACAAAAATTAACCACGCGTGGTGTATGCCTGTAATCCCAGCTACGCGGGAGGCTGAGGCACAAGAATCGCTTGAACCCGGGAGGTGGAGGTTGCAGTGAGCTGAGATCGTGCCACTGCACTCCAGCCTGGGTGACAGAGTGGGACTGTCTCAAAAAAAATGTAAATTTGCTCACTGCTTCACAGCCAGTAAAGAGGGCGATTCCAGATTGAACCCCATTAAGTCTGATTTCAGAGTCCTACTCCTAATGTTCACTGCCTGTTTCATATTGCTGATCTTCCCTGTGCTGCCTCCAACTTCAGGCACCAAAATCTTAGTGGTCAAACTTTGGGTTCTTGCCATTTTCCACTCTTGTGTGTTGTGTGAATGAAATGTCCCCAGGCTTTGATTTCTGGTCACTCTGACCTGTACCCATGTGGGCCCAGCTACCTGAAATGAGGCTAATGATGCCCTGAGGAGGAGGAGTCACTCTCTAGGGAAAACATTGCATTTGGGCTTTGCACTAAAGAGTTGAAGTAATTAACATGTCCTTGTTTCTGGTCTCAGCTGGAAGAAGAGTTGAAGGCACGAATTGAATTGTGGGAACAGGAACATTCAAAGGCATTTATGGTGAATGGGCAGAAATTCATGGAGTATGTGGCAGAACAATGGGAGATGCATCGATTGGAGAAAGAGAGAGCCAAGCAGGAAAGAGTAAGTGTGAACGTGAACGCAAATTGGGAAAAGAGGAAGAAGGTAATCTGAGCAGCCCATAGTCTCTGCTAGGGACCAGGGTTTGTTGAATAGGGAGCCCATGGCAGCTCTTTTTAGCTCTGGCTGCAGAGACATGGGCCTAGATTCCTGGCCCTGCTTCTGTTGCCATCCCAGACCTGCTCTCTTCCTGAGATTTATCACTGTTGCTTCTGAATTTCACACAGCAACTCAAGAACAAAAAACAGACAGAGACAGAGATGCTCTATGGCAGCGCTCCTCGAACACCCAGCAAGCGGCGAGGACTGGCTCCCAATACACCGGGCAAAGCACGTAAGGTAAACACAAGGCTTAGGAAACACTGATTTCAAGGGAGTGGGTGAGGGTAGTCCCAGCCACCTCTTTGAAGGGGGCCAGCCCCTCCACACCTGTAGGTATTTCTCATCAGGTGGGACGAGAGACTGAGAAAAGAAATAAGACACAGAGACAAGGTACAGAGAAAGAACAGTGGGCCCAGGGGACCAGCACCGGCACCAGTCTCGAGTTCCCTCAGTATTTATTGATTACTATTTTCACTGTCTCGGCAAGGGGAATGCGGCAGGAGGACAGGGTGATAGTGGAGAGAAGGTCAGCAGGAAAACATGTGAGCAAAGGAATCTGTGTCACAAATAAGTTCAAGGGAAGGTACTGTGCTTGGATGTGCACATAGGCCAGATTTATGCTTCTCCCCACCCAAACATCTCAGTGTAGTAAAGAGTTAACAGAGCAGCATTGCCGCCAGCATATCTCGCCTCCAGTCACAGGACAGTTTTCTCCTAAGAATAGAACGAATGTAGGTACATACATCGGGTTTTACGCCAAGACATTCCATTCCCAGGGGCATGCAGGAGACGGAGGCCTTCCTCTTCTACTAATCCTCCTCAGCACAGACCCTTTACGGGTGTCGGGCTGGGGGACGGTCAGGTCTTTCCCTTCCCACGAGGCCATATCACAGGCTGTCTCAGTACGGGGAAATACCTGGACGATACCCAGGCTTTCTTGAGCAGAGGTCTCTGTGGCTTTCCGTAGTGCATTGTGCCCCTGGTTAATTGAGAATGGAGAATGGCGATGACCTTTACCAAGCATACTGCCTGTAAACATATTGTTAACAAGGCACATCCTGCACAGCCCTAGATCCCTTAAACCTTGATTCCATACAGCACATGTTTCTGTGAGCACAGGGTTGGGGCTAAAGTTGCAGATTAACAGCATCTCAAGGCAAAACAATTTTTCTTAGTACAAATCAAAATGGAGTTTATGTGTTCCTTTTCCACATAGACACAGTAACAGTCTGATCTCTCTTTTCCCTACACCTCTTGCCCTCTGTCCTGCAGAGATGGGAAAGGGTTTTTCTGTTCCTTCATGTCGAGTCCACTTGAGAGTGGATGGAAGGCTGAGTAGCGGCCTATAGTGACAGTCACAGAGTGGCCAGCTTTGGTGTCTGTGCTTGTTGAGTCCTTGCATTAAGTTTGGGGGGCGGGGGGGGCGGGAATGATTGCCAACATTCTGTTAACGATGAAAAGAAAGCTTCAGCGGTTTTCCTGAAAACCTGTAATGCCATTTTCCCTGTAAGACCAAGAGATGGCCTTGTGGTACCATGTGAAAAACAACGTTCACACTTACTAAATGGAACATGTAATGATTCTTCATCTCTACAGCACAAAGTCAGAGAGGACTTTATTATTTATTTTTTTTTTTTTTGAGACAGAGTTTCACTCTTGTTGCCTAGGCTGGAGTGCAATGGGTGATCTCGGCTCACTACAACCTCTGCCTCCTGGTTTCAAGCGATTCTCCTGCCTCAGCCTCCCAAGTAGCTGGGGTTACAGGCATGTGCCACCGCACCCGGCTAATTTTGTATTTTTAGTAGAGACAGGGTTTCTCCATGTTGCCTAGGGTCTTGAATTCCTGACCTCAGGTGATCCACCCACCTTGACTTCCAAAGTGCTGGGATTACAGGCGTGAGCCACTGCACCTGGCCTTTTTTCTTTTTGATAAATAAAAGAGCGTTATTTCTTCTCCCTACTTATATTTTGTAACGTAAATTTATTATTTTTAGACAGTGTCTCACTCTATCACCCACACTGGAATGCAGTGGCACTATCATGGCTCACTGCAGCTCAACCTCCTGGGCTCAAGTGATTCTCTAACCTCAGCCTCCCATGTTGCTGAGACTTACAGGCACATGCCACCATACCCAGCTAATTTTTGGGTTTTTTTGTTTGTTTTTGAGTTTTAGTAGAGATGAGGTCTCACTAAGTTGTCCAGGCTGGTCTCAAACTCCTGAGCTCAAGTGATCCTCCTGCCTCAGCCTCCCAAAGTGCTGGGATTACAGGCATGAGCCACTGTGCCTGGCCTAAAATGTGTTTTGTTTTGTTGAGATGGAGTCTCGCTCTGTTGCCAGGCCAGAGTGCAGTGGCGCGATCTCAGCTCATTGCAACCTCCGCCTCCTGGGTTCAAGTGATTCTCGTGCCCCAGCCTCCTGAGTAGCTGGGACTACAGGCCCGCGCCACCACGCCCACCTAATTTTTATATTTTTAGTAGAGATGGGGTTTCACTCTGTTGGCCAGGATGGTCTCAATCTCTTGACCTCAGAAGATCTGCCTGCCTTGGCCTCCCAAAGTGCTGGGATTACAGGCATGAGCCACTGTGCCTGGCCTAAAATGTGTTTTGTTTTGTTGAGATGGAGTCTCGTGCTGTTGCCAGGCCAGAGTGCAGTGGCACGATCTCAGCTCACTGCAACCTCCGCCTCCTGGGTTCAAGTGATTCTCGTGCCCCAGCCTCCTGAGTAGCTGGGACTACAGGCCCGCGCCACCACGCCCACCTAATTTAATATATTTTTGGTAGAGATGGGGTTTCACTCTGTTGGCCAGGATGGTCTCAATCTCTTGACCTCAGAAGATCTGCCCGCCTCGGCCTCCCAAAGTGCTGGGATTACAGGCGTGAACCTCCCCCTCCCTAGTAGCTGGGATTACAGGCATGTGCTATCACACCTAATTTTGTATTTTTAGTAGAGACAGGGATTCTCCATGTTGGTCAGGCTGGTCTCATACTCCCGACCTCAGATGATCCACCCGCCTTGGCCTCCCAAAGTCTGGATTACAGGCATGAGCCACCATGCCCGGCCCCCTAGAATTTTTTTAATTAAAAAAAAAAAAAAAGTTGGCTGGGTGCAGTGGCTCAAGCCTGTAATCCCAATACTTTGGGAAGCCAAGGTAGGGGGATTGCTTGAACTCAGGAGTTGGGAGACTGGGTAACATGTTGAAGCCCCATCTCTACTACAAATACAAAAATTAGCTGGTTGTGGTGGCACACGCCTGTGATCCCAGCTACTCAGGAGGCTGGGATGGGAGGATTGCTTGAGCCCAGGAGGTCGAGGCTGCAGTGAACCAAGATTGTACCACTATACTTCAGCCTGGGTGACAGAGTGAGACCCCATCTCAAAAACATTTACAGCTGTTATCATTAGCATATCATAAGTTTTGACATATGTAGGTTTACACAATGAAACTGTCACCATAATTTAGATAATGAACATTTCATGGTCCCCAAAGTTTCCTAGTGCCTCTTTGTATTACCTCCCTCCTTCCCTGGCTCCTGGTTTGCCCCCAGCCTCTAGCTGTGGCGAGTAGGGATTTACTCTTTAACTATAGATTAGTTTGCATTTTGAAACATTTTACATAGAATCCCACAGTACATATTTTTTTGTCTGGCTTCTTTCATTTAGTGTAGATTCATCTCTGTTGTTGTATCAAAAGGTCACTCCTTTTTATTGTGGATCAATATTCATTCCACTGTATGAATTTACCACAGTTTGCTTGTCCACTTACCTGCTGGTGGGTATTTGGCCGTTTCCAGCTTTTGGCTGCTGCAGGGAGCTGTTGTGAACATTTACGTCTAAGTCTTTGTATGGATCTGTGCTTTCGTTTCTTTTGGGTAGAGACATCTAAGAGTGGAATGGCTGGGTCGTATGCCAGATGTCTTGTGCCACAGTGGTTGTACCATTTTACATTTCCATTTGCTGGATAGCAATAGGCTTTGAAAACTTTTCACAGGTTTCTTCAAACCTATGCAGTATTAGACACAGCAGGCCCTTCACCATGTAAACCCGTCTTCCCTGGACTGCCTCCCATAGTCATTTCTCTGTAGGGTAGACGGGTTGCTGGAAATGCTGAGGATGTTACTGCACATCAGTTACCCATGTGCTCTTCTCCCTAGCTGAACACTACCACCATGTCCAATGCTACGGCCAATAGTAGTATTCGGCCTATCTTTGGAGGGACAATCTACCACTCCCCCGTGTCTCGACTTCCTCCTTCTGGCAGCAAGGTTAGTATGCCCTGTGTCTAAGCACATCCTCACATGCACCCCTAGCCTGTTCACCCAGAGGCCCCACCTACTTGTTCTAGATTCTAAGATCCCTGGATTTTGTTCTTATTGAGATGCTGAGAGTTGACAGATATAAGTTAGCTCACCATTAAATAATGGTCCAAAACTAATGTGCAAAAAAAGAGAACAGTCACTCTGAGCCCCACTGGTACCATGGGAAGCAGCGGGATGTGTGGGAAACTGAGTCTGCAGCGAGCCTGCCTGATCTTCAATTCCAAGCCCAGTCTTCAGCTGGTATGGAGATAGGTCCCCTGGATGTGGGTTCTAGCCCAGTGAAACCAGATCACTAGATATGCCAAGTACTCAAGTAGAGATGTGGAAAGTATGTGGTAAAACACATTCAGTCTTTCAAATATTTTATTAGACTATGCTCAAGATAGGTGTTCTGTAAATCAAGAATTCATATTTAAAAAAATTTTTTTTCTAGAGACAGGGTTTTGCTATGTTGCCCAGACTGGTCTTGAACATGTGGCCTCAAGCAATCTTCCTGCCTTGGCCTCCCAAAGTGTTGGGATTATAGGCATGAGCCACACCCAGCCCCATATATATATATATAATTTTTTTTTTAACTAAAAATTATAGGATTATAGACAGGAATATAAAGATAGTCTCATCCTTTGACCAATGCAGGTATTGTGTGTGCATGTGCACATTCATTAGAAGGATGATACGTGGATCTCTTTCTCTGCAGCCAGTCGCTGCTTCCACCTGTTCAGGGAAGAAAACACCCCGTACCGGCAGGCATGGAGCCAACAAGGAGAACCTGGAGCTCAACGGCAGCATCCTGAGTGGTGGGTACATTGGCTCGGCCCCCCTCCAGCGCAACTTCAGCATTAATTCTGTTGCCAGCACCTATTCTGAGTTTGCGGTAATTCACCTTTTCTAATATCTACCAGTCTCTGGGGAGCACACAGTTGGGGCAGAGTGGGTATCTTCCCAGGGGCACCCAGGCTATTAGCTAGGGCAGCTACCTTGGAGGCTGAGAATCCCTTTCCTGCTTTGACCATGGCGGGGTGGGTGTGATTTAAGGGGGGGGTTGTATAGGAAGGAAGTTGGCAGCAGCAACTAGACATTTAACCTGGATCCTTCTGCTTAATACATACCATTCCCTGGCTGCAGGAGGCAACCCCTCTATCACTGCCCTGGTGCTGTCTTGGTGGAGTTCTTGGTAATTGTCTTAATTCTTTGTTCTTAGAAGGATCCGTCCCTCTCTGACAGTTCCACTGTTGGGCTTCAGGTCTGTATGGCAACCCCTGCATGTCCCTCTTCCAAACTGATCTGTCATCTGCTGGCTTCATTCATCTGGGCACAGGGCTACCCTAACCAGTAATCTCAGCAGTGTTACAAAGGAAGCAGGAATTCCTATCATGGACTCAAGAAAACACATCTGATTTACATTCACAACAGATTAATAAAATTTGTTCAGACTTGAATTGGATTCTCAGCCCCTAAAGTCAAGCACAGTTTTAAATCATGTTTAACAGAAAACCTTGACCCTCCCCAATTGTGACATCAAAGGCCTGCAATAGCTGGAAAGAATAGAGGCCCCATCACGTGGGGGAAGGGAGCCCCCGCTGTGTGCTGCCTACAGTGAGGCTCTTGGCCTGTGTGCTGATTATTTCCTGGAGTATATACCTTCCTAACCCCTCAGGGCTCAACCGCCAGCTCTAGTCTCAGCTAGCTAATGCTCATTTCCTCACCTTTGCCTCTTTCCATACATTGAGCTACTGAAGCATAGATGAAGCACTGGAAGCAAGTTTTTCCAGAATGCTCTTCACTTCCTGTTATCCTACTCTATATCTGCTAACAGCTAACTACACTGCCTTTTACTTAATCTGTGATTTCTTCTCTCAATATTTTACTAGCGAGAGCTGAGGATGTCCCTCACCCTTGAGGGGATATTGAGTTAAACTCCTAGCCTGCCTCCCCTCTTAATTGCTGCAGGGATGGAGAATGGAACAGTTGGCCAAGGCTGCAGCTAGTTTTGATCACTGACTCCAGCATGTTTTTCAAATTACATGGCTGGTGGTGCTTCTACCTTTAAAAGTGGGTGTGTGTCACTCTGGCTGATTGCTGGACAGAGGTCCAGCTTTCCCTTTTTCACTTGTTCAACCAAGGCCCATTTTATCTGAGACTTAAATGTACCTGCCTATCTGTGTGGCTGGTCCTAGGTAGGTTCATCTGGTTTGGGTTGCTATGGCTGATTGATAGACTCCACCAGGCAGCACCAAAGCCGGTAAACTAACCTCTGCTAATATCTGTCTTTCTCAACGGCCATTCATGCTTTGTCTTTTGCTGCTATACCATGTGCTCCAGCATGAGATCAAATCACCAGCAGGTTACAAGGCCTCAGCCCCAGGGATTGGTAGATATATGTTCTGGCCCATTGTTTTATAAAGGGCTCAAGAGACCAAAGCTTGTTGCCTACTTACCTTGACAACTCTAAAGTAGCTTTGTGAAGTAGAGTCATGCCTCACTTAATGACAGGGATATGTTCTGAGAATGTGGGGCAGTTTCATTGTGTACATATCAGAGCGTACTTAACAGTCCTAGACAGAATAGCCTACACACCTAAGCTATATGGTATGGCGTTTTCCTCCTAGGCTACAAACCTGGGCAGCATGTTACAGAAAGAATACTGTAGACAATTGTGGGTTTTTTTGATTCAGGCTATTCCTGGGATACTGTAGGCAACTGTAACACAATGGTAAGTATTTGTGTATCTAAACATAGAAAAGGTACAGTAAAAATATTGTATAATCTTATGGGACCACCATAGTGTGTGTGGCCTGTCGTTAACTGAAACATCATTATGCAGTGCATGACTGTATGAAGGATTTCCCTTCTGTGAGGTGTAACAGGATGGACTGGCTGAGGAAAGGGGTCACGGGCATGCGTGCACATGCACTGTGTCTATGACTAATAGAATGGTGCTCAGAGTTCCTCACCTTTTACTCCTAACGCAGCCTATTGCAGGCTAGGGATCTCAGAGAAACTACCTTCGAGGGACCTTTTGCTGACAACCGTACTTAGAAGGGTGGGGCATGTGTAATAGAGGCAGTACTGCCACTGATGTTATTTATTTTTCAACAGCGAGAACTTTCAAAGGCTTCCAAATCTGATGCTACTTCTGGAATCCTCAATTCAACCAACATCCAGTCCTGAGAAGCCCTGATCAGTCAACCAGCTGTGGCTTCCTGTGCCTAGACTGGACCTAATTATATGGGGGTGACTTTAGTTTTTCTTCAGCTTAGGCGTGCTTGAAACCCTGGCCAGGTTCCATGACCATGAGCCTAACTTAAAGATGTGAATGGGTGTTACAGTTGAAAGTCCATCATAGGTTTAGTGGTCCTAGGAGACTTGGTTTTGACTTAAATACGTTAAAGGTTTATGGCAGGAAGTGCAAATTTTAGCATATGGGACCTGACTTCTCTACCACATAATTCTACTTGCTGAAGCGTGATCAAAGCTTGTTTTATTTCACTGCTGTGTAGGAAAATGATTGACTATGCCCATCCCTGGGGTAATTTTGGCATGTATACCTATAACTAGTAATTAACATCTTTTTTGTTTAGGCATGTTCAGTTAATGCTGTAGCTATCATAGCTTTGCTCTCACCTGAAGCCTTGTCCCCACCACACAGGACAGCCTTCCTCCTGATGAGAATGTCTGTGTGCGTCCGAAGTTGAGATGGCCTGCCCTACTGCCAAAGAGGTGACAGGAAGGCTGGGAGCTGCTTTGTTAAATTGTGTTCAGTTCTGTTCCACAGTTCAGTGCCCTTTGTTGGGGGTGTGCATCTATGAACACATGCTTGTCGGAACGCTTTCTTCGGCGTTTGTCCCTGGCTCTCATCTCCCCATTCCTGTGCCTACTTTGCCTGAGTTCTTCTACCCCCGCAGTTGCCAGCTGCATTGGGAGTCTGTTTGTTCCAATGGGTTGGGCTGTCTTTGTCGTGGAGATCTGGAACTTTGCACATGTCACTACTGGGGAGTTGTTCCTGCTCTAGCATCCATGATGAGGCGCCCTCTTTACCTACCCTCTCAATCACTACTCTTCTTGAAGCACTATTATTTATTCTTCCTCTGTCTGCCTGCAGCAGTACTACTGTCAACATAGTGTAAATGGTTCTCAAAAGCTTACCAGTGTGGACTTGGTCTGTGTCAGCCACACTGTTTACTCATACAGTATGTGCCCTGTTTTTAAAATATAAAATTATTCTTAAAAATAAATTAAAATCTGTATACTTACATTTCAAAAAGATAGAGTGTGGTGTTTCCTTTCTTTCCCCCAGTCACTTTTTAGTTGGTTGGTCTGTGTGTGAAAAACAGAAAAAACTAAAAGGACCTCCTGGAAATTTTTAGTCGGGAGCATGATTTTTGAGTCTCACTCTGTCGCCCAGGCTGGAGTGCAGTGGCACTATCTTGGTTCAGTACAACTTCCACCTCCCAGGTTCAAGCAATTCTCCTGCCTCAGCCTCCCAATTCGCTGGGATTACGGGCACGCACCATCACACCTGGCTAATTCTTGTATTTTTAGTAGAGACAGGGTTTCACCATGTTGGCCAGGCTGGTCTTGAACTCCTGACCTCAAATGATCTGCCTGCCTCCCAAAGTGCTGGCATGACAGGCATGAGCCACCGCACCCGGCCGAGTGTGATTTTTTAAATATTCTCTGGTACATTTCTAAATTAAGAATATCGCAGGCCGGGCACAGTGGCTCACGCCTGTCATCCCAGCACTTTGGGAGGCCGAGGCGGGCGGATCACGAGGTCAGGAGATCAAGACCATCCTGGCTAACATGGTGAAACCCCGTCTCTACTAAAAATACAAAAAATTAGCCGGGCGTGCTGGCGGGTGCCTGTAGTCCCAGCTACTCAGGAAGCTGAGGCAGAAGAGTGGCGTGAACCCAGGAGGCGGAGCTTGCAGTGAGCTGAGATAGTGCCACTGCAGTCTGGCCTGGGCGAAAGAGCGTCTCAAAAAAAACATATATCTCTTATTCTGATTTTTTTGTGAGAAAAATATAAAACGTAACCCCTGATGTGTAAAGAGCAAAGGGAGTCCTAGGAAGCTTCTGGCTTCAATGCCATTTGTCTCAATATGGGGAGGCTGTCCAACTTCAACAGCATTACTGAGGGAGGATGGACATAAACTGTACACGTGTGAAGGGTAAGACAAAAACTATCACCACAGTCAAGTTAACCAAGTATCTCTATCCCAGAAGTTTCCTCCCACCTCCTTCTCATTCCTCCTTCCCACTTCCCAGCCTCACCCTGCCTAGCAACCACTGACTTTTTTTTTTTTTTTTTTTTTTTTTTTTTTTTTTTTTTTTGAGTTGGAGTCTCGCTCTTCCCAGGCTGGAGTGCAGTGGCACAATCTCAGCTCACTGCAACCTCTGCCTCCCAGGTTCAAGGGATTCTCCTGCCTCAGCCTCCCGCATAGCTGGGACTGCAGGCGCATGCCACCATGCCCGGTAAATTTTGTATTTTTAGTACAGACAGGGTTTCACTGTATTAGCCAGGATGATCTCGATCTCCTGACCTCATGATCTGCCCACCTCAGCCTCCCAAAGTGCTAGGATTATAGGCATGAGCCACCATACCCGGCCCACCGATTTCTTTGTTACTACAGATTAGTTTGCATTTTCTACAGTTCAATGTAAGTAGAATCATACAATATATACTTTTTTGGTCTGGCTCTTTCACTACTTTGAGATTTACCCATATCATTGCTTATATGCATAGTTTTTTTTTTGTTTTTTTTTGTTTTTTTTTTTTTTGCTTAGTATTCCATGATGTCAATATACCAGTTTATTTGCCTGTCAGGTTTATTTTTCACATTTGGCTTTTCTCCAGTTTTTGGCTATTAAAAATAAGGCTGTTAGAAACATTTATGTACAAGTCTTTGTATGGATATATATTTTTTTCTGAATACCTAGGAGTGAAGTGGCTGGATCACATCTATGGTAGGTGTACACTTAACTTTTTAAGAAATGCCAAACTGGGCTGGGCACGGTGGCTCACGCCTGTAATCCCAGCACTTTGGGAGGCTAAGGTGGGCAGATCACGAGGTCAGGAGTTCGAGACCAGCCTGGCCAACATGGTGAAACCCCGTCTCTACTAAAAATACAAAAATTAGCTGTGTGTGGTGGTGCACACCTGTAATCTCAGCTATTCAGGAGGCTGAGGAAGGAGAATTGCTTGAACTCGGGAGGCGGAGGTTGCAGTGAGCTGAGATTGCACCACTGCACTCTAGCCTGGGCAACAGAGCAAGACTCCATCTCAAAAAAAAAAAAAAAAGAAAGAAATGCCAAACTGTTGTCCAAAGCAGTTGTACCATTTTACATTCCTACCAGTAATGTATGAAGGTTCCAGTTTCTCCAGATCTTCACCAACAGTTGGTATGTTCAGCCTTTATATAATTCTAGTTATTCTGTGTATGAAGTGGTGTCTCACTATGGTTTTCATTTACAACTCCCTAATGACTAATGATGTAGAGTGTCTTTTCATATGCTTATTTGCTATCCTTCTGTCATCTTTGTTGACTTTTGTCCATTTTAAAAAATGGCTTGGCCGGGCACGATGGCTCATGCCTATAATCCTAGTACTTTGGGAGGCTAAGGCAAGTGGATCGCTTGAGCCCAGCAATTCGAGACCAGCCTGGGCAACATGGCACAACCCAATCTCTACTAAAAATACAAAAAACTAGCCAGATGTGGTCGCATGTGCCTGTAGCCCCAGCTACCCGGGAGGATGGCTTAAGCCCAGGAGGTGAAGGCTGTACTCCAGCCTGGACAACAAAGAGACTCTGTCCAAACAAAAAAAAAAAAAAAAAACCACAATGAAATACCACTTCACACCCATTAGGATGGCTGTTAACCAAGAAATAGAAAACAAGTGTGGACGCAGATGTGGAGAAATTAGGATTCGTGTGCACTTCCAGTGCGAATGTAAAATGATGCAGCCTCTGTGGGAAACAGTATGGCAGTTCCTCAAAAAAAATTAGAATTACCACACAAGCAATTCCACTCTGGGTATATATCCAAAAGAACTGAAAGCAGAGACTCGAGAGTTGTACACCCATGTTCACAGCAGCATTATTCACTGTAGCGAACAACTCAAATATCCACCAATGCACGGATGAATAAAACGCAGTGTATACATACAACAGAATCCTAGCCTTTAAAAGGCAGGAAGTCTAGATACATAAGCTACATCATGGATGAACTTGGAGGACATGCTGCTAAGTGAAAGAAGCTAGTCATGAAAAGACAAATACCATGGGATTTCACTTACATGAGGCACTACAGTAGTCATAGAAACAAGGTTAGAACTGTGGTTGCCAAGGGCTGGGGAAGGGGAGAGTGGCGAGTTAAGTGTTTAATGCGCAGAGTTTCAGCATAGAATAACGAAAAAGTTCTGGAAATGCATAGGGGTGACAGTTGCACAACAGTGAATGCATATAATGTCACTGAACTATGTACTTAAAAATGGTTAAAAACAATTTTTCTGTTTTTTATTGAACATAAATTTTATGTTCAGTATATTTTACCACAATAAAAAAGAAAAAAAAGACCCCATGGGTGGGAAACATTTGCTAAACCACACACACACACATGCACAAATACAATTTAACCATAAAGAAAACTACTGATAAGCTTATTTTATCAAAATAAGTTGATACTTGTGAAGCACTTTGAGCCTTACCTGGCACGGAGTAAACATCACCTAAGTATTAAAATTGTAATACCAAGAGAGACTGAAACAAACTACATTGTAGCAGAAGATACTCTGAATACTAACTCCCAAAAGACTTTATCTGAAATATCCAAAAGAAAAATGACTAAGGAAAATACAGAACATTTTAAAAGGCCAGAAAACTTGAACAGGCACTTCACAACAGAAAAATTCCAAGTGGCCAATAAACATATGAACTCTTCACCTCAAGCAATCTCCCTGCTTAACCTCCCAAAGTGCTGGGACTACAGGTGTGAGCCACCACGCCCAGCCATCCAAAACACAAAAGCTACTCAACCTCATCAGTATCCAGGGAAATGCAAATTAAAACCAGTGTGCATCTACCTGACGTTTCAGCCACAGTAGACCCCACCCTGCTGGGGGCAACAGTTATCTAGTAAAATTAAAGGTATCTCTTGACTTAGCAATTCAACTCGATGTTCTGCAAAGGAACTTGTGCACATGTGCAGAAGACTGCTCAAAGTATTATGTGGAATGACCAAAATCAGAAACAATAAAAATGACCATCAACAAGGCTGTATCACTTGAGGTGTTATTCATACAACAACAGAACACCATATAGCATTAAAAATGAATGAACTCCAGGACCCAACAAGGATGGATCACACAATGCTGAGTGACAAAAACGACACAAAAGCACATATACAAGATTCCATTTACCTAACACTCAAAAGCAAACACAACTATGTTGTATAAGGCTGCATACAAGCATGGTAAAATTCAAACAAAAGCAGGGAAGTGACTGACAAAGGAAGATGACCTGGAATGTGCCCCAATCTCAGCTGCACATCAAATGTACCTGGGGTGAGGTGGGCGGAGCTTTGAATCTACCACTATCCAGGCCACACACCTAGAGGCTCTGATTTCATTGTTTCATTGATTTCATTGTTTTCATTGATGCTGACCTTAGGCAGCAGAGTTTTCAATGCACTCCAGCTCTTTCTAAAGTGCAGCCAAGTTTAGGACCGGGCTTGAGGGTGGAGGGCAGGGCTGTGATGGGGAGGAGCAAATACGGGGCCCTTGGGGTGCAGGCAATGGTTTTCCTTGACCTGAATGGGGGTTTCACAGGTGGTGTATATACATATACATACACACGTCAGCTCTTCGCTTTCTCCACAGCATACACGTAGGTGTTCCAGGGCCCACAGGTGACAGTCTTTACTTGGAGTTGCTTATCTACAAAGTATTCCACACGGCGGGGCCGATCCAAGCTGGTGGTGTCCTCGTGGCCCAGCTGTCCATATTTACCTAAAGTGAAATCAGCCCCTTTGCCACTGTCTCCACTGGGTCTTGCTGCTTCTTTCCCTCCAGGAAGGGGCCCAGACTATCAAATGAAGGGCTGGGATTATGCCCCACTGCTCTGTGAATCCAAGAGACCCAGAGCCAGGCAACCTTGGGGATCCCCAAGAGGCTAGTGGCAGCCAGCCACTCCAGGCAAGACGCTCCTCCAGACTTCCCTGCTACCCAAGCTAAGATGTTCAGAGCACACACTTCCATCAAATCTTTTTCTCCACCCAGTGTCACATCCACAAAAAGCTGCTTTGTAAATGCTGGTTGGATACTCCCTTAAGACAGTCTTTCAGAGAGGTAGGCGGGTGGTACCGATATCCTCTCCATGTCTCCCCTGTCTGGTCTCAGACTGAGTGTGCCTATGTCTGTTCTAACCCCAGGGTGGGAGCAGTCCTGTTCCTCTCAGTGACCTGGCCGAGGCCCCTGCTTCCTCTAGTCTTGGTGGCTTTGTCACCTGCCCTATACTCCCAGGTCTTTCTTCTCCTTGGTTTCAGGGTCACAAAAACAATCCTTTTACTTACCCCAGCCCCACGTGTACAGCTCCCCTGTTCCTGAAAGCAAAAGGACAATCGATAGTTGTCACTACTGTTCTTTGGCAAGGCATCTGTCCAGCCCGACTTGGCACAGCCCACAGCTGCATATTACAATCCTCACGAGATCTGCCTGGCGTGGAACAACATGTTCTCTTAACAACTGGCTGATCACACGTGGCACGGCAGAGGATCCCGAGGGAAAAAGTGGCAGATCTTCCTGTGTGCCACGCTACCGAGCGCCGCAGTCTTCCATGCTGGACTGGACAGTCCCTGCTGTCAGAGGCGACGGCGGGCAGGGAATGTGTCTGTGGCCGTGCAGGGAGGACAGAAAGCATCAGCCTCCCACCAGAAGGAAGACTCTTCTGGGCCTGACAGGCTGGGGAACTACTGTGAAACAACACGGGGGGGTGGGGCTTATCCACTGAGCAAGGTAGCTGCTCTGTATGAGCCACAGAAGCCTTAAGACAGAATTGTTTCCGTCGACCACGCCCCCTTCCGTAGGCACCAGCTCGAGTGGAGCGGAGTGCCTTCCTGCTCCATCCTGAACCAGCCTCCCAGCCCCACTCACGTGTCACCACAGCTGTGTGCCGGGATCCACAGCTGGCCTTGACTGCATCTGAGCCCAAGGGGAGATCCAGTAATGCTGGGAAGGGCTGGACAGCTATGAAGGGGGCAGGGGCTCCATCCTCAGCCCCGCCCGTTCTCTTCACCTGAGAACCATCTTCATTCAGTTCTGTGGCGTCAGAATGATAATGATGTGAACACTGACCAAGCCCTGAGCTAAACCTTATTCATGCAGTCACTTTACTGCCACAACAGCAGAGGTACACGACTGTCTAGCTCCAAAGCTAGTGCTCCCAACCCCTACATTCTTCAGGCGGGGTTGGCACTAGTGCACAAGTGTGTTGTGCCAAGACCGGCATCAGCCTTGCCAATGCTCCCTCCCGTAAGGGGCTCACATGCTGCATCTGAGCAGTGTAGCTCTGAGGCCAGCATCCAGCCAGGAGTTAGGAATGACAGCCACATCCTGGGGAGATGGCTGTGGGAGCCGAGTTGACCCTCACCTTCCCTTGCGACAGTCTCTCCATCCTCTGCCAGGTTCCTGGTGGGCAGGGCCAGCTGCCCTGATTCATTCCAGCCCCAGATATAAATATCCCCAGTCTCTGAAAGAGATCAAGGGGACACATGAAACAGACTGTGAAGCCTCTGCATCCACCCAAACTCTCCTCCCCATCCCATCGGCTCCTGGGGACAACTAAAGCCTGCCCTGCCCAAGGTAACACTCCAGGCCAAGGTGCTTCCCCTCAGGCCCCAGGGGCTTGTCTTAGGTTCCCATCCCCTCAGTGCCTTCAGATCATCCTTTAAGTCCCTTACTGGACCTTCCACTTCCATTCTTATGCTGCCAAATGGCCCCTCATTTCAGAAATGTATCCCTAGAAGTGCCGCAGCGGTCTCCCTTTCAAAACCACTGGGCCGGGGCCAGGTGCGTTGGTTCATGCCTGTAATCCAGCACTTTGGGAGGCTGAGCTTTGAGCTCAAAAGTTTGAGACTAGCCTCATCAATATGGCAAAATCCCTGTCTCTAAATAAATAAATAAAACAACCACCGGGCCGGCCTGTGCCCCTTTTTCAACTGCACCCACAGCTGGTCCTGTTGAAAGCCACGTGCAGCTCTCCCCTTCCTGGCATCCCACAGCACTAGAGCTTTCTGGTTGGAACAGCCTCCTGATACTAAAAATTTCTAACAATAGCGGATTTTATGAAGTGCTTAATCCATGCTGATGTTTCCCATGCTTTTCAAATATAATCACTTAATTCTCACAATAGCCCTACAGGTGGTTTTATGACAATATCACCATTTACGCAGGATCCCTATTTTATTCACAACTGAGGCACAGAAGGGTTAAGTACCAGGCCCAAGGTCCCAGGGCCCGAGCAATGATCTGAAACTAGGAAGTCTGGTGGGATGTGTCCATGCTTCAACCTCTACACTAAACTTAAGGCCTCAAACTTCTTCTGGACCTTGAGTGCAGGGTGTCCCACTGGGCTGTTTCCAGCCCTCTGGTGTCTTCTCTCCAGCCCAGGGTTGTTTTTTTTTTTTTTAGACAGAGTCTCACTCTGTCACCCAGACTGGAGTGCAGAGTGCAGTGGTGTGATCTTGGCTCACTGCAACCTCCACTCACAGCTCAAGTGATCCTCCAGCCTCAGCCTCCCGAGTAGCTGGGACCACAGGCACGAGTCACCACACCCAGCTCATTTTTATATTTTTTGTACAAAGATGAGGTTTTGCCATGTTGGCCAGGCTCAGCCCAGGGTTTCCTGGCTTGGTAACCAGCCCAGGCCCATTCCATGAGAATATGGTGCGGGGGAAGGCATTGGTAGCTTTTTTTTTTTTTGAGACTGAGTCTCACTCTGTTGCCCAGGCTGGAGTGCAGTGGCGCGATCTCGGCTCACGTAACCTCTGCTTCTCGGGTTCAAATGATTCTCCTGCCTCAGCCTGCCAAGTAGCCAGGACTACAGGCGCGCACCACTGCGCCCAGCTAATTTTTGTATTTTTTTTAGAGACGGGGGTTTCACCATGTTGGTCAGGCTGATCTCGAACTCCTGACCTTGTGATCCACTCACCTCAGCCTCCCAAAGTGCTGGGATTACAGGCATGAGCCACTACACCCGGCCCCCTGGCATTGGTAATTTTGTAAGCTTCCAGGTGATCTAAGTAGCAGCCAGAATGAGAGCCCCAGACACAGACAAAGATCATCTGTTCCCAGCCTCACCCTCTCTGCATGGGCTCTAACAGCCTAGGAAGGAGCTACACCTGGATCACCAAGTGAAACTCCTCACTCTGGCCAGCTGTGGCACCACCACAGGGACACACTCATCACCATCCTGGTGCCTGGTGGGCACCCGTGTCCACCCTGTGCCACACGTCATGGCCCCCTAGGCAACTGCAGCCTTTCTCCGCTCTCCTTGGCTCGGCTGCCCCCTCACACTCCATACTCCCTCGGGAGCACTGTTAAGAGACAGTCCTGGCTGGGAGCAGATGGGGAGAGGAGGGGAGGGGCAGTGAGACCAGTAACACAGAAGCTAGGAACAAATGCCAGAGTCCGGGCGTGAGTGGGCCATGGTGCAGGCAGAGGAGGCCGAGGGTGAGAGGCATTTAGGAGGCATAACTGACTGGGCGATGGATGGATTTGGAAGGACGCCAGGGTAGGCCCCCACCCAAACTGGAACACGAGGAGGAAGGTTGCACAAGATCATGAGCTTGGCTGGAGAAGCACTAAGTCACTCACCACTCACACACACAGAATGCCAGCCCCCCGCGGCCACCTCAGCCATGACTAGGCCCTGCAACGCCTCCAACAGCCGTGGCTCCAGCTCTGCCTCCAGGGTCCCATGGCCCAGCTGTCCATGCCTGAGCAAGGGAGACCCTCGTCAGCTACAGTCGCATTAAGGGGTCCCGCTCCGCTTGCTTCTCCAATCACTAGCCCTGACCTGCCCCCGCCCCCGCTCACCTGCCCCCGCCCCAGGAGAACACCCGGCCAGCCGCGTCCAGCAGCAACGCGTGCTCGGCGCCCAGCTCCAGCTGGCGTGCCCGCAGCTCCGGAGCCAGAGGCCGGTAGAAGGGCGCCCGCGGGCTCACGTAGGCACGGGCGCAGGGCAGCAGGGGTAGCCTCCCAGCCTGGGCCTCACTGCCCGGATCGGATTCCCCTTCGGCCTCGGGCACCACATTCTGGGCCCACAAGGGCTCCCCACGCAGCGCCGATTCGGGCGCCCAGACCTGCAGTAACGCCCCCGGTCCCGGCCCGGCGCGCAGCACCACGAGGAGCCCCTCAGAGGCCCACGCGTCCTTGCAGCCGCCCGCCGCGCCGCTGGCTGAGCCCGACAGCTCCACGCGGCCTCCACCTGCGGGGCGGAGAGCGGGCTAGGGAGGGGAAGGGACACGCACCGAGGGCGTAGAATTTGGGGCGGCACTGGGGGCTGGTCTAGATTGGAGCAGGGTGGCCAGAATCGAGGCGGCTGGGGGGTGGGGGTGTTCCTGGGAAGGGGCCGAATTGGGGACCAACCCAGAATGTGGGGCTGGCGGCCTGAACGGGGGAGACACCCTGGATTTGCCACAGCGGTGCGAGGAGGCGACTGTGGAGCGCGGCTGGAATAAGTGGGGACGGGGGCGGGGAGTGCTCACGGGTCACGAAAGCGGTGTAGCTCCAGCTCGCGCTCACGCGGCAGATGTCGACGCCCGCCCGCAGCGGACTGGGGCTGTGCACCTGGCGCCCGCGTCCGGAGCCCAGCTCCTGCCCGAAGCCGCAGAAACCGAAGCCGAACCAGGCCCCCGGCCGCTCCTCCGCCATGCCCCAGCAGCGCCCTCTGCCGGCCGCCACCTGGCTGCGGCGGGCCCGGGGAGATTCTTGTAAAGAGCCCGCTAGTGGGACACCGGCAAGTCTCTGGCCTTCCAGGGACTGGAGCTGCCTTATCTGTAAAATGGGGAAACTATCATTCTCCTGATCACAAAGCACAAAGGCAGAGTCCGTGCCGCGAAGGCTCGCTGAGCAGGCGCCCTGGCTAATGCCCTACCGGATTTACAAAGATTCTCAAATATTTAGAGTGAGGCACTTTCCCTGTCCTCCCTTTTGGCTCAAGCTCAGCGGGCCACAAAGTGGGTACAAAGTGGCCTGTCCTTTAGGCATTGGACTAGGATCCGAGGGCCCCCGACACCTCCACCCCGTCCCGCAGCTTCCCAGCATCCGGCACTTTATCCCATGTAATCTTGGGGACCAAAATGGTCGTTTTACAGAGGAGATTCCGAGAGAAAGTAACCCTTACACACTCATACAGCTAGAGAGAGGGGGACAGAGGGCTGAAATCAGGTCCCACCAACTCCACACACAGTGCTCTGCCCCTCACCCCACAGTGGAACGCAGAAGAGCGTTTGGGAGCCAGTGCCTCTGCAACTCAGCAGGGCCTTGTGACCTTAGCCAATTAACTGAGCCCAACTGCATTTCTTCAGTTTACAAAGGGAGGTGGGGGCGGTGCTGTTTGCACCTACCTCACAGAATTGTTTGTAATAAATGCAAATAAAGGGTTTGGTGTGAGTACATGCCATGATAAACACACACTATTAGCTTATTGAATCCAGTATTTAGCGCTGACAAAAAATTTTTCCCTGGATATCTTACTGGTTTTGAGAAACTTATACAGACACAATTTCAACTGTACCTTATCTAGTCATTTATTCGTCCAGCAAGCATTTACTGAGCGCTCCCCCTCTGTGCCAGTGAGGACAGCTGTCTGCTCCCAAGGAGCTAACCCTTAAATGGGGAGACAAACACAGTCTGGTGGTTACAACAGCAACGCCAACTTCAAGCAGATTCGGCTGGAGCGGGTTTTGTTTTTTTTTGTTTTTTTTAATATAATAGAGACAGGGGTCTTGCTATGCTGCCCAGGCTGGTCTCGAATTCCTGGGCTCGAGTGATCCGCCCGCCTCGGCCTCCCAAAGTGTTGGGATTACAGGCGTGAGCCGCTGCACCCGGGCTGAAGCAGAATTGCACAGGCATTTTCAGGCCTCTGAAGTCAGATCTTGGGTCTCTCCTGAGACCCCAGTTCCTGGGCTCCTAACCCCTTCCCTGTCCTCTCCCAACCCAAGGGGGCCTCTGACCTTGATCTTGACCCTATGCCCTCTACCCTCTCGGGCAGGTCCTTCTAGTGGGCAGCCTTGGAGGAAACGCCGAGGCGCAGAGCGGCCGCCTCCGAATAGGCCTCCCGCCCAGCGGGCGCCGACAGCCACGGGGAGAAAAGGTTTGAAGGGCGCGCGGCACGAGGCGACCAATCGCCTGCAAGGGCGGTGACGTCGCCGCCCGGGGCGCGGCGGCCGCAGCCCTGTTCACCTCCCCCGAGGCCTACGCCGGGGCCCTGCGGCCCGGTCTGTGAAATGCGCTGAAACCTCCGAGGGGCGTTGGACCAAGGCCCTGGAGGAACCCAGGGGGCGTTGGACCAAGGCAGAGGTTGGGCCAGGTGGTCCCGCCCCTGCAGGAACCCGTGGGTCTAGAGCTCGGATTAGAACCACCGAGAGGACATTCATTGAGACCTGAGCTAAAGGTTTGGCGAGGAGTGACGCCCAAGACGGGCGAACCCCGCCACTCACCCCAGTCCCGGAATCGCTGCAGCTCAAAACCAGACACACGCCGGACTCATGCCCAAACAGGAAGCAGCTTTTACCTTCCACGGATTGGCTCAGGACCCGTCACGTGCCTCTGTCGAGCCAATGAGCCTCACGCTGGGCTTAGCCCTCCTCGAAACAGGCTGGGGTGGTGGGCGCGGCGCAAGCCGCCCTTCAACCAGGCTCAGCTGGCCACCAACCCCAACCCCACCCCAGCGCCCTCGGCGGAGGCCACAGAGGACTCCCAATATAAAGACAAACGTACTGAAGGCCCAGCATATGGGAGTCTGCACCCTAAACGATTTATTTCTTAGGATGGTTTAATATTTTTTGAGATAGGGTCTCACTCTGTCGCCCAGGCGACACTTTGGGAGGCTGCACTCTGGGCTCACTGCAACCTCCGCCTACCGAGTAGCTGGGATTACAGGTGCATGCCACCACACTCTGCTCATTTTTTTTTGGTATTTTTAAGAAAGAGTTTTGCCATGTTGCCCAGACTGGTCTCGAACCCCTGACTTCAAGTGATGCACCCGCCTCAGCCTCCCAAAGTGCTGGGATTACAAGCTTGAGGCACCGCACCTGGCGAGTTTCTTATTGATTAGCTTCCTAGGCTTACCCTTTGTCCCTCCAGTAGGATTAAGAAGCAACTCAGTGGGCCCTGGTTGGGGAATCCATGAGATTCCTTCCATGGAGGTGGCTCTGCCACTGTGAAGCTCCGTTGCACACTCACCCACGCCCAGCTCACACCCATACTCACCCACACTCAGAGACTCCCACTCACAGCAGCCCTCCCTGCCCAAGGACAGGGCACACAGTGGAGTTCTACACACTTTTATTGGAGGCGCAGGCCTGATAGCAGGCTCAGGCCAGGCTCACAGCTGGTGAGGCTGCTGATGTGTGCGCCCTTCCGGATGCCCCAGGATCCACAGGCTGTGTTGGGATGCACCTTCCCCATTCCCAGCTGACTACAGTAGTACAGAAAAAGGGCCCCTCTGAGTGAGGCTGCAGGCAGTGCTGGCCAAGCAGGGCTGTGCGACTGAACGTGGCCACTGACTCAGAACAGAGGACATCCTAGGGCAGCAAGTGAGGATGGGCAAGACTATTGGGCATGCCAGCCACCACCAGCCAAAGCTGCTTCTGTCCTTGCTCTCCGTGCCACAATAGGTAGCGTGTGCATGAGCCTTGGGCCCAGGGACAGCCCCTCACTCTCCATCTTGGTTGGGTTGGATAAGCCCATATTCCACTGCTTTGTCCAAGCAGGCTGCAGCAGCCCTTGTGACAGGGCTGTGGTCACCCTTAGCTAGCACTGACAAGATCTCCATCATCTCGCTCTCCATCAGGGTGCTGGCAATCTCCCTCGAGGCCTCCACCATGTTCAGCACCACCACAGCACCCCGGTGCTGCAGCTCCTGGTTGGAGCTCAGAAGCAAGGTCTGCAGGATCTCCAGCCAGTGTGTGGTCTGTGAGAAAAACAGGGTAGATATAACCCCCGGGCAACAGGCTCAACCTTGGCAAGGGACACACCCACACACCCTAGGACTGCCCCCTTCAGCTGCTGCTGGGAGTTCCTGGTCCGTCCCTCCTCCCCCACCGAGAAGAGGCACTGACCACTTGGGGAATGCGGCTGCAGAGCGTGGGCCGCATGGAGGTAAGCATGGCCAAGCCTCCGGCAGCCGCCCGCTGTAGCAGCTCATCATCCTCTCCACTGTACAGCACCAGCAGCTTCAGTCGATCATTGCCCTGGGCTTCGAACAGGTCCTGCACCTGTGGCCAGATGTGGGGAGTGGACCAAGTCAGTTGGGTGTAAAGCCCAGCCAGGGCACAGGTACCTCTGCATCCCCGCCTGTGATGAGCATCCAGACCAACCCTCACCTCCTTGCTCATGGCCAAGTTACACATGCATTCTGTGGCCGCCCGGCGGATCATCTCATGCTCCTCAAACATGTAGCCTTCTATCATGGGCACAGCCTTCTCCTTCAGGATCTTCTGCCTGCAGGGCCACAGGAGGAAGCAGCAGGGATACGGTTTGGATGTTTTCCCTTCTAACCCTCAGGTTGAAGTATAACCCCCAATGTTGGAGGTAGGGCCTGGTGGGAGGTGACTGGGTCATGGGATGGGTGCCTCATGGCTTGGTGCTGTCCTCATGATAGTAAGTTCTCGTGAGATCTGGTTATTTAAATGTGTGTGGCATCTCCGCCAGGCGTGGTGGCTCACGCCTGTAATCCCAGCACTCTGGAAGGCCGAGGCAGGCAAATGACTTGAGGTCAAGAGTTTGAGACCAGCCTGGCCAACATAGTGAAATCTTGTCTTTACTAAAAAGACAAAAAAAGAAATTAGCTGGGCGTGGTGCTGCGCACCTGTAGTCCCAGCTACTCAGGGAGGCTGAGGCAGGAGAATCGATTGAACCCAGGAGGTAGAGGTTGCAGTGAGCCAAGATTGCGCCACTGTACTCCAGCCTGGGCAACAGAGGGAGACTCCATTTCAAAAAAAAAAGTGTGTGGCATCTCCCCCCACTGTCTCTTGCTCCTACTTTCACCACGTAATGTGCCTGCTCCTGCTTTGCCTTCTACTATGAGTAAAAGCTCTCTTGAGGCCTCCCCAGAAGCTGAGCAAATGCCGATGCCATGCCTATACAGCCTGTAGAGCCATGAAGCAATTAAATCTCTTTTCTTTATAAATTACCCAGTCTCAGGTATTCCTTTACAGCAATGCAAGAACAGACTAACACCGGCAGCATCATCAGAGTTTCTACATCCGCTCCACCCCTGCACCCACACCCTCATGCAATCAAGTCCCAGGCTGAGGATTTCCCTTGGCAATGTCCAAGGACCCTCTTGCACCAGGTATGAACTACAGTGCTTCTTAGCCTTCTAACCAGGCCTAGGAAATAGCATAGGATTGTGAAAAATGCTCAAAATTAGGATGTAGAAGACCAGGGTGGTGGTGATGGTGAGGCTAACACCTAACATTTGAGGGGTTTTGTTTCTGTGTTTTTTTGAGGCAGGATCTCACTCTGTCACCCAGGCCAGAGTACAGTGGCATGATCACAGCTCACTGCTGTAGCCTTGACCCCCCCCAGGCTCAAGTGATCCTCCTGCCTCAGCCTCTCGAGTAGCTGGGACTACAGGTGCACGCCACCACACCTTGCTAATTTTTTTTCCAACTGTTAAGTTCAGGGGTACATGTGCAGGACATGCAGGTTTGTTACATAGGTAACCATGTGCCGTCATGGTTTACTGCACAGATCATCCCATCACTCAGGTATTAAGCCCAGCATCCATTAGCTATTCTTCCTGATACTCTCTTTAATTTCTTTTTTAAATAGGGACGAGGTATTGCTACATTGCTCAGGCTGGCCTGAACTTCTGGGCTCCAGTGACCCTCCTGCCTCATCCTCCCAAATTGCCAGGATTACAGGTGTGAGCCACCACGCCCAGCCTCATTTGAGTATTTACCCTGACCAGGCACCTGGATCATCTTACTTAATCCTCACCATGGCCCTATAGTAAAGGTGCAAGTGTGATCATCATCACTACTGTCTTGCAGAATAGGAAACGGGCTAAGTAATGAGTAATATGTTCAAAGTCACAGTTAGTAATAAAACTAAAACATGCTGGCCGGGCGCAGTGGCTCACGCCTGTAATCCCAGCACTTTGGGAGGCTGAGGTGGGCGGATCACGAGGTCAGGAAACCTAGACCAGCCTGACCAACATGGTAAAACGCCGTCTCTACAAAAATACAAAAATTAGCTGGGCGCAGTGACACACACCTATAATCCCAGCTACTCAGGAGGCTGAGGCAGGAGAATCGCTTGAACCTGGGAGGCAGAGGTTGCAGTGAGCTAAGATCGCACCACTGCCCTCTAGCCTGGGTCACAGAGCAAGACTCCGTCTCAAAAAAAAATAAATAAATAAAAATAAAACTAAAATATGCTGATATGGCACAATGCTAGGGGCCAGGAACCCAAGTAATAAGTACTTTTAAGTGTATTTTCTCATTGTATTCTCCTCATCACTATGCCATGAGGTAGGTACTATAGTCATCCCATTTCACAGAGGGAGAAACTGAGACAGAGCAGTTAAGTAACTTGCTTGAGGTTACCCATTTGCAATCAGGGAAGCGAGGCAGTCTGACTCTAGAGTCTGCCGTGCCGTGCTGCCTCTCGGCCTGTCTCCTCCTCTCTAATGATGCAGAGCAGTCACTGTGAGGCTCACAGAAGCCAATGACCGAGGAGTGTTTCCCAATGTGTAAACTGCTGTGGGGGATATTCCAAATCCTGATGCCTGGTCCAGGCCCCGCAATCCCAAGGGACCTTACCGGAGCCTCTCGCTGATCCCGGCCAGGTTTGTTAGGGCCATGAGCGCCTCGAAGTTCTGCAGGCCTGAGCAGTTGAGGTGCAACAGGGAGACGAGGGGCCGGACCACCTCATAGATCTGCAATGTGCACCCCACCTGTCAGGGGTACTTGCCGCGGCCCCCACAAGCCCCACCAACCCTGCAGGGAGGAGCCCACCCCCAAGAGAGTACTGCTGTCTCAGGCTGTCCTCCCTGCCCCAGGCCTTGGCAAAGCTGAAACTTCCTGCTGGTCCCAAAGGGGAGCTACAGCCCAGCCCACAGGCCGTCAAGGACGGAGGGAGTGGAAAGGCCAGGGCAGGAAGACACGTACCCGCTCGCCAGGGAAGGTCATCTCAGGGTTGGAGGTGATGGTGAGCTTGGCAAGGGCCTGGGCTGCCTTTGTCTGCCCCACGTCCGTGCCTTCCAGGGCCAGCGGGATCAGTGCCTGTAGGAACAAGCCCGTCACTGCTCAGGACATGCCTGGGAGTGTAAGACCCCAACCATCAGGCTCCCCGGCCCTGACTGTGCCACCCTCACCCTCCTCCTTCTCTCCAGGCTTGACTCCCTGTGCAGACCCTCTGCATCCAAACACTTCCTGAAACACCTAATAAGGGCTGGACATGGATTGTGCTGGGCAGCAGGGCCATGGAGGTAAATGAGACAAAGGAACAGTGGAGCCTAGGACCTTCACAGCCACCAGTGTGGAGGGGCCAAGGAGGCTGCCCGCTTCCGCGTCACTCTCTCAGCGGGACGATGTTCCTCTGGCCATTAATAATATTTTTCTGTCCCGCATCTAACACCCAGCTCTGGCGTGGCAACTGCTGAGTCATGTTTTATAGGCTGATGGCTCAGCCATCAGGAAGGGGTGTGGAAACCAGCTTACCCTGCCGCCTCCCTGGGCAACCACAGTGCCTCGGTCCTCTACCTCTTCCACTAAAGCCAGGAAGACCCTGTGGGGAGAAGGCGGTGGTGGGCAGGCGGCTCTGGGACTCTGGCAGGCAGACGCTCCACTCCTGGGCTCCGCAAGGACGGCAGCCAGGCAGGCAGCCCCCGTCGCTCTAAGAGGCCCACAGCACTGGAACCTGCACCCTCTGGAGCCACATCCGCAGCCCTGAGGCTCAGGAGTTGGGAAAGGTTGGCTGCCGCCAAGGCTGGCCCACCTGGAGAGCAGCTCTCTGCAGGAACTGGTCAGCACAGGGCTGTCCGTCTTCACCATGCACACGGTGGCCGACACCACACCCGCCGCCAGCAGCTTCTTCACCCGAGCCCGCACGAAGCTTGGCTTGTCCTGGGGGAGGAGGCAGCTTAGGAGAGGGGCCTGGGCTGACTCACAGAGAAAGGGGGGACCCTTCTCACAGCAGCAGTTGAGGAACTGGGAAATAAAACAGCCAGCCAAAGGGAAACAAACTGGCTTAAAAGGGAGGCTGTTGGCCAGGTGCGGTGGCTCATGCCTGTTAATCCCAGCACTTTGGGAGGCTGAGGCAGGCGGATCACGAGGTCAGGAGATGGAGACCAGCCTGGCTAACATGGTGAAACCCCGTCTCTACTAAAAATACAAAAAATTAGCCGGGCGTGGTGGTGGGCGCCTGTAGTCCCAGCTATTCGGGAGGCTGAGGCAGGAGAATGGCGTGAACCCAGGAGGCGGAGCTTGCAGTGAGCCGAGATCGCGTCACTGCACTCCAGCCTGGGAGACAGTGAGACTCCGTCTCAAAAAAAAAAAGAGGGAGGTTGTTCTGCTGTGGATGTCCTGGGTTAGCTGGTCCCCATGGTGGGGAACCCTCCAGCCCTTCTGGCGGCCCCTCACCTTGGGGTGCTGCTCGGGCACATGCTGCTTGGCATACTTGGCCAGCTCCACCATCTTGGGGTCAGGCTCCTCGTAGTCGTAGCTGTTGGTGCAGTTCACCAGCGCCGAGGCCACCGCAAAGAGCACTGACCTCTCCTCAGACTGCCAGGACACAGAGGCATTCACATGGGCATCCCGGGGCAGAGCAGTACTCAGACAAATGCTGCCCAGGCCCAGGCCCCCAATTCCACCCTCAGCTGGGACCCTTGGGTACAGGATGAATTCAGGAAACTCCCCAGGCCCCAGACTTTGGGAGCTTACAAACTTGACCTCCCCAGCTCCTCCAAGAAGAACGTCCTTGCTAACACCACTGGTGCTGGCCAACATGCCCACAGTACACAGAGCAGCCACTCAGCCACCAGCCCTCCTCCCTGGGGTCAAAAGACCCCACTGGCCAAGCCCTGCCAAGAAAGCCTGGTAATCCTAGACAGTGTCCCCAGGCTGACAGCAGGAACCACAGAGCTACCCTGCTGAGCTGGAACAGAGCTTTCAGAGCAGCCGCATCCTCCACAAACTCTTCCTTCACGTCGGCATCAAAGGTCAGGTAAGCCAGGCCCTCCACTGCCCAGCGCCGAGTGCCTGCGTCGATCTGGTCATTGCACAGCCACCTGGGGACATGCAGGATAGTGGATGACCCTCAGGATTGGGGGTAGGGAGGGGTACACCAAGGCCAAGGGGGAAAAAGCAAGGGTTTGGGCATCCCCTCAATGTACAGAAGCAGTTCACGTACCAGGATCCAGACTGCAGCCCCTGCCTGAGCCAGAGGGCAGGACGGGAGGAGGCCCCAACCCCCACCCAGACCCTTGTGTCCTGAGATCTATCCCACAGGTGGGGAACCACAGCAAGGCCAGATGACTCACTTTCGACACTGCTTAGCCAGTTTGAGAGTGGAGCCTTCAGCAAACTGCTTCATGCTGAAGTCAGTCCCTCCAGCCGAACCCAGCTTACAGAGTCCCTGGAGGAAGAGGGCAAGACCAGTTGGCCTCTGGGGAAGGAGGCAGGAGCTGAGCTCCTCCACACCTGGCTTGGACTCCCTCCCTGGCACTCTGTCATGGCCTCCTGGAGGCTACACAGACAAATCAGCACCCTCTCCCTCCAGACCACCACTTAGAGCATGTGGCAGCAAAATCAGCTACTGGGGTGGCCGCATGACACAGCATCTGCAGACACTGATGCGCTGGCCACTGGACAGTCGTGGGCCCCACCCCTTCCCAGGCCACACTGAGAATGGCTCTATCTCCTTCCATGTCGCACAAAGAAGCCCTCTGCAGGTGGAGTTGAGAGGCGTGTGGGGAAAGGACAGGTGCTTCAGCCACAGCCAAAATCCTTATGGGATGGAGAAATCCAGGACTGAGTGCCCCAGGGAGGAAGACCAGCTTCCACAGTGTGCACAGCCACAACAGGCTCATGGAGAGCCAGGTAGTCCCCAAACCCCCAAACCACCAGCTCCCAGGAACACTGCATGACCCCTGTAGGCCCAGCCTCAAGCCCCATGGTGGGAGGAGCCATGCCAATGTCTCTCGCCACAAGAAGGCCCAGAATCAGGCCGGGCGTGGTGGCTCAAGCCTGTAATCCTAGCACTTTGGGAGGCCGAGGTGGGCGGATCACGACGTCAGGAGGTCGAGACCATCCTGGCCAACATAGTGAAACCCTGTCTCTACTAAAAATACAAAAAAAAATTAGCAGGGCGTGGTGGCGGGCGCCTGTAGTCCCAGCTACTCGGGAGGCTGAGGCAGGAGAATGGTGTGAACCCGGGAGGCAGAGCTTGCAGTGAGCCGAGATGGTGCCACTGCACTCCAGCCTGGGAGACAGAGCCAGACTCTGTCTCCAAAAAAAAAAAAAAAAAAAAAAGAAGGCCCAGAATCTCATTCATTCATTTATTTTAGAGAGGGTCTTGCTGTGTTGCCCAGGCAGGAGTGCAGTGACATGTGTGACTCACTACAGCCTCAACCTCCTGAGCTCAAGTGATCCTCCTGCCTCAGCCTCCCAAGTAGCTGGACCTATAGGCATGCACCCAAGCCTGGCTAATTTTTTTGGAATTACAGTATTCCTTATTTTCATCTAGAGTGTGCTGGGGCCACACCCTGCAACACCAGCTGGACCAGGACCCCTGCCTGGCTGCCTGCCCACCCACCCCAGGCCCACCGTCTCACCACTAGCGCCCGGATGCGGATGCTGTCCTTCTCACTGCGCTTATATAGGTCCTTCAGCAGCGAGACACCATTGGCAGTGATGAATGAGGCCCGCTTAGCCTTGCCGGCTGCGTGGATCAGAGCCTCCACAGCCACCAGCTGCTCCTCCTCCTGCTCAGAGGCACACAGAGCAATCACACTCTCCATGACACCGCTCAGCTCCAAGGCCCGGTTGCCAGCGTCACATGGGCCCTGCAGGAGGCAGGACACCGTCTGGATGGCCCGTAGCTTCCCGGCCAGCCCTTGGCCCTCAAACCAGCTCCTGAGGGGCACAGGGTGACAGCTGTCACACCAAGGCCAACATAAAGGGACTCTTCTTCCCTCCCTTCCCCTCCACTGGCCAGGCACCTGCACTTCTTGGGCAGAAACAGCAGGAAAGCTGCCAATGGGAGGACTAGGACGTTTCCACCTGGACAATAATGGCTGATTTTCTTTATCAACACTTTCACTCGAGCCTTCCCTGACACAGTATCTAATACAGGTTACTCCCAAATGACCATTGATGTCCCTTCCTGGACTTAAGCTCTGAAATGATTCCGCTTATTTCATAATTTATCATCAGTTTTCTCCCCAACAGCTGTAAGCTCCTTTGATTTTTTTTTTTTTTTTTTTGAGACAGAGTCTCACTCTGTCCCCAAGGCTGGAGTGCAATGGCATGATCTCGGCTCACTGCAACCTCCACCTCCTGGGTTCAAGCGATTCTCCTGCCTCAGCTTCCCAAGTAGCTGGGATTACAGGCACCCACTACCACGCTTGGCTAATTTTTTGTATTTTTAGTAGAGATGGGGTGTCACCATTTTGGCCAGGCTGGTCTCGAACTCCTGACCTAAGGTGATCACCCACCTGCCTCCACCTCCCAAAGTGCTGGGATTACAGGCATGAGCCACCGCACCTGGCCTATAATCTCCTTTAAGAATAAAGACTGTCACCGGGGCGCGGTGGCTCACGCCTGTAATCCCAGCACTTTAGGAGGCCAAGCCGGGCAGATCACCTCAGGTGTGAGGTCAGGAGTTCGAGACCAGCCTGGCCAACATGGTGAAACCCCGTCTCTACTAAAAATACAAAAATTAGCTGGGCATGGTGGTGGGCACCTATAATCCCAGCTACTTGGGAAGCTGAGGCAGGAGAATTGCTTGAACCTGGGAGGGTGGAGGTTGCAATGAGCCAAGATCATATCATTGCACTCCAGCCTGGGCAACAAGAGCGAAACTCCGTCTCAAAAAAAAAAAAAAAAATCCCAGCACTTTGGGAGGCCAAGGCAGGCGGATCACCTTAGGTCAGGAGTTCAAGACCAGCCTGACCAACATGGAGAAACCCCGTCTCTACTAAAAATACAAAGTTAGCTGGGTGTGGTGGTGCATGCCTGTAATCCCAGCTACTCAGGAGGCTGGAGCAGGAGAATCGCTTGAACCCTGGAGGCAGAGGTTGTGGTGACCCGAGATGGTTCCGTTGCACTCCAGCCTGAGCAACAAGAGTGAAACTCCGTCTCAAGAAAAACAAACAAAAAAAGGACTGTCATGTTTCATCTGTGTGGGAACAGATGCGTAGGAAGTTTTTGGTAAACCCAGTACGTGCTTGATGGCGTTTGTTGCATTATTGGAACACTGATTTGAGAAAGAACCGCCCCGGGGAGGCCACTTTGGAGCAGGAAGTGGGCCTTGGGGCCACTTTCCCTTCGTCCGGCCCCCAACTAGTCCTCCCCAAGACTACTCTTTCTGCTGGAAACCTTTCATTTCTGCCCCACCTCAAGGAGTCAGAACTTTTTCGCTAGAATCCCTGGCAACGGGAGGTGAAACAGACTTCCTTACTTGATGTAGTTTTCACAAAGTCGGTGGAAATTCTCCCTCTCCGCATCACACCTGAGGTCATCAAAGAGCTTGCTGAGGAGAATAGAGGCGCTCATGCGGCTGTTCGCCGTCACTGCGAGCTCCCCAGGAGGGTCCTGTAGAGAGCCCCCAACTTCCAAAATCTTTTTCAGACCTGTAAAGACACCCCGTTTAGACAGCAGAACACTAGTTCCAACCCCTAAAAGTAAAAGAAAGAGGCTTCCTAGGAGATGTGGAGAAAAGCAAGACAAGAAGGCTACAGAGTTCTGACAACTGCGTCCAGGGCAGCCCAGAGAATCTGCTTAGCTGATCTGCTACCTAAGGGAGGCAGCTGTAGGATCAGGAAGGACCTCAGAAGTGACGCCTGCATGCCAGCCCTGCCCCTGGGGCCAAATGCTCTGGAGCTTTTGAGGTTCCTCATCTGTAAAACTAAGGAGAAAAGAATATCCACACCTCATAGCATCATTGTGAACACAATATCCACACCTCATAGGATCATTGTGAAAGACCCTGCTCATGCAAGGCCTTTGCAAAGCTTTTCTTATTTATCTTTTTTTTTTTTTTAGACAGAGTCTCGCCCTGTTGCCCAGGCTGGAGAGCAATAGCGCAATCTCGGCTCACTGCAGCCTCCGCCTCCTGAGTTTAAGTGATTCTCCTGCCTCAGCCTCCAGAACAGCTGGGATTACAGGTGCGTGCCACCACACCTGGCTAATTTTTTGTATCTTTTAGTAGAGACGGGGTTTCACTGGTTTTCAGCCAGGCTGGTCTCAAACTCCTGATCTTGTGGTCTGCCCACCTCGGCCTCCCAAAGTGCTGGGATTATAGGCATGAGGCACTGTGCCCAGCTCGTATTTATCTTTTAGGGGAAGAGAGATGAATTGATATATCTACCTTTATTTTTTCCTCGGAGTATAGAATATAGAAGTAATACATGCTCACTCAAAAAAAAAAAAAAAAAAAACAGGGCACATTGGCTCATGACTGTAATCCCAACACTTTGGGAGACCAAGGTGGGTGGATCGTTTGAGGTCAGGAGTTCGAGACCAGCCTGGCCAACATGGTGAGATTCCATCTCTACTAAAAATACAAGAATTAGCCGGGCATACTGATGCGTGCCTGTAATCCCAGCTACTCGGGAGGCTCAGGCAGGAGAATTGCTTGAACCCGGGAAACGGAGGCTGCAGTGAGCTGAGATTGTGCCACTGCACTCCAGCCTGGGTGACAGAGTGAGACTCCGTCTCAAAAAAAAAAAAGATACAGAAAGCTAATCCAGCCTCTCTGCTAACCTGCTTGCAGGCCCGCTCAATGTGCATGTATCTGCACACACATATGATAGAAGAATCTAACTCTGAGCCCCCTAAGGGTAGCTCCTGTGCCTGTAGGTGTTGCAAGAGCGGAATCCCATTGCTCTGGAAGATCTTCTCAGCTCCAGCATCCTCCTGAGCCACAGGACGCACTTCACTGCAGACACATGGCTGGAGATAATAACAACTTTTTTTTCTTTTTTTTTTTTTTTTTTTGAGACAGGGTCTCCCTCTGTTGCCCAGTCTGTAATGCAGTGGTGCAATCATAGCTCACTGAAGCCTTGACCTCCCAGGGTTAAGTAATTCTCCCACCTCAGCCTCTGGAGTAGCTAGGACTGCCAATGCACACCACCATGCCCAGCTAATTTTTTTAATTTTTCATAGAGACAGGGTCTCGCTATGTTGCCCAGGCTGATCTCAAACTCCTGGCTTCAAGTGACCCCCTGCCTCTCAAAGTGCGTCATCCACCATGCCTGGCCCCACTCACAACTTTTCTTATTACTCCTAAGGATAAACAAACTTCAGCTGCCGAAGCAAGTTTTTGTGAACTGTATCACCTACCTTGGTCAATGACCCAGAGGGTGAGGCTGTTGTTGGGGTCCTTGAGAGACTTCCGGGGCACCACTTTAATCAGGAGGGTCAGGGCATTGTCTCGGCCTTGGCCAGAGACCCCCACCTCTGTCAGCAGATCTAAGAGGTTACTGATGAGCACCTTCAGCTCCCGGGCGGGATCTGGCAACAAGAAGACATCAGTGGGCTCCACAGCAGCCCAGCCCTGTTTGACCCTTGAACTTCTCCAACAAACCAGGGAGACACAGGGAAAGGGGGATCCACATCCCAGGCTCCAGACTGAGCTCCAGCTTTGTCCTGAGGCACCTTGGCTGCTGAGAATCTACAGTAAAATAATGTCACCAAACCGTATTCCAAACAACCTGCAGCTGCAAGTCTGGTCCCCAAAAAACTGGCCTGGCTGGCTCAGCCCCATCCCTTCCATGACAGTAACGTCCAAAAGACCCCAGACCTGCTTCCACTCACCCACGATGATGGCGCCTTCTTTGCCTCGGAAGCCTTTTTTGATGCCCTCCTTGAGGGCATCAAACATAACCTGCAGCAGGTGGCAGGCAGCCAGGGACACAGCCTGGCTTTCCACGCCCAGGATGGAGACTACTCGCCGAGTTCCCAGTATGCTCAGGGTTGCCACTGTCTGGGGTGGGAGAGGTAAACAGAAGCTTCCAGTTGGTGAAGGGCAGCTACAGAGATCCCTAACTGTGAGTTACAGAATACGGCCAGAAGGAGAGAATTGGGTGGAAGGCCCAGCTCCAGGTGAACACAAGACAGAATGGATGGCATGACCCAGGGTAATGGCGGGATAATTTTGTTAGAAAGATTTCCTAAAGGAAACATTACACAGCAATGCCCTACTACCTCTCCTTGGTGCCAGAGAAGACGTAGTACACTGCAGCCCTGGGAGCAGCTGCTTTAGCTCACGTCTCCCCAAGAAAAAGACCTAAACCTAGATGAAGCTACCTGACCACCAGGCTTAATGGTCTAGTTCTTCCCCAATCTAAACCCCGAGGTTCTTTCCACACCCTGGGGATGTGGACATAATGTACACGGAATGGGCCCATGAGACCTCTCCACCCCGTTTCTTTTTTTTTTCTTTTTTGAGACGGAGTCTCGCTCTGTCACCCAGGCTTGAGTGCAGTGGCACAATCTGGGCTCACTGCAAGCTCCACCTCCCAGGTTCACGCCATTTCCCTGCCTCAGCCTCCCGAGCAGCTGGGACTACAGGCGCCCACCACCACCACCACCACTTCCAGCTAATTTTTTGTATTTTTAATAGAGACGGGGTTTCACCGTGTTAGCCAGGATGCCCTCTATCTCCTGACCTTGTGATCCGCCCGCCTCGGCCTTCCAAAGTGCTGGGATTACAGGCATGAGCCACCAGGCCCCGCCCTCTCCACCCTGTTTCTAAGCTGGAGAACCCTAGAAGGCCTGCTTGGTCCACTAAGCCCAAATCCTGACTGCTTCCACTTAGCAGCTAAGTGTCCTTGGCCAAGACTGTGAACTGGAATGGACGGGAAGGCAGGAGGCAACAGAATGCATATGCTTTTAACAATCTTAGCCTTGGGAGACCCAGAGTGCAGCCCAAGCTTAGCCTGAAGAGATTTCATTGACTGTTTCACAGTTCCACCCCTATCTAGGAATTGTGGGCTCCTCTAAAAGCAACTAAGGGTCTAGTCTCTTGTCCCCTCTCCCCTGGAGCCAGCCAGCTCAGGTAAGAGCGGGGGGCATGGACTTCACCACACCGGCCCAGGAGCAGGACTGTTCTTGCTGAACTGTCCATGCTGGGCCACCACCATCCATGCTGAGAATCATGTCGGGATCAAGCCCTATGTGTCCGGTCACTGTCTTGATGGTAGAGAGATGCTGTGGTGGCCAGGCACGTTCTGGGCAATGAGCTTGCTTGTGCCATATGGACATTGAAGGAGTCAGTGACCAATGTGTTTTTGTGAGTTGCCTGCAGGAAAGCTGGGGCTCACACTTGTAAGTCCCCCACAAAGCAAGTGCTTGGGGTACCCCAAAGCTGTTTCTGCTCTTTCTACCCTACTTCATCCTAATTTATGTTGGTCTTTTTCACGCCATTTTTATTTTTTCTCTCTTGTTACATGTATCTCCTTGTACTCTGCCTTTTCTTTTTTTGTTGTTTTGTTTTGTTTTGTTTCTGAGATAGTCTCGCTCTGTCACCCAGGCTGGAGTGCAGTGGCGCAATCTCAGCTCACTACAACCTCCACCTCCTGGGTTCAAGCAAATCTCGTGCCTCAGCCTCCTGAGTAGCTGGGATTACAGGCGCGTGCTACCATGCCCGGCTAATTTTTTTATTTTTAGTAGAGACAGGGTTTCGCCTTGTTGGCCAGGCTGGTCTTGAACTCCTGACCTCAAGTGATCCACCTGCATCAGCCTCCCCAAAATGCTGGGATTACAGGTGTGAGGCACCATGACCTGCCTAAGTTCTTTTTAGAATAAGGTAAGGGGTAGAATAAGGTAACGTAAGAGGGTAGAAGAGTGGATGGATGGATGGACGGGCAGATGGGCGGATGGACAGATGGGTGGACAGAGGGACGGATGGACAGACAGACAAAGGGACTGAAGCTGTAACCAGCCCCTCCACTCCACCTACCCGTGACTGATGCTCAGAGCAAATGCCAACCAGCGTACGCAGAGCCGCCAGCATGAGGTCAGTCTCTCCCGTGTCCAGTAAATGTTGCAAGAGCTGAACCCCATTACTCCGGAAGATCTTCTCCGCTCCAGCATCCTCCCTGGCCAGCACCACCAGGTTCTGAGAAGCCTACATCAAAGGAAGTACATTATAATGTTGATACTGCACGTGGCATAGGATGCAGCACTGGTGAGCAGGGGCCCCGAGCCCCGGACCTCACTGCTTCCACTTCACAGTTGAGTGACCATGGCCAGAAAATAACCTCTTTGAAGTTTAGCTTCCCCTGTAAGTAGAGGGAAGAGCCTTCTCTCGGGATTGATGGTTAGAGCAAATGAGTCCCCAGCAGAGCCTGAGGGGCTGGGACAGTGCCTCAGTTACCTCTGTACACCCAATTCCTGGCACAGGGCCTGGCCAACAAGGTACTCTGGGAACACTGGTTCTCTTTCCTTGGTTCATGCTAAAGCCCCAGACCCTCAGAGCTCCCATCCAGGCCCCATGAGCCCAGCTGCACGATTGGAGCAGCGGCAGAGCAGGGCAGCAGGGGCTTCGGGGAGCTACATGGGTGAAGGATGCTATAGATGGGTGGCTCGTGTGGGAGCTCACTCACTGACTCAGCCCGGGGCCTGTACCTTTTGCTTTTTCTCAGTGCCCTTCTCCTCTGGGTCCAGCAGTATCTGGAACATCTGTTCCACTTTGGCATCCGTCGAGGACATGTACCGCACCTAGATAAACCAACAAAGCACGGAGGAAATCACGGCTGTTGGCCAGAGACATCACACTCCCTATTCATTTGTCTCCAGCTCCTCACTCTGGGAGGCTCAGGGCTAGCACCTAGCTACCCTGGGCAGGAAGAGACTTGCCTGGCAGCGCCTCCTAAATTTCCCGCAGCTGTTTTTCTTTCTGAGCTATTTCCTGCTTGGGCAGCAGCGGCAGCGCCGATGCTGTAGTGCCTTTCGGGAGGGGAGGTATCGTGTCAGCTATGAGGCAACCCACTCCCAGTGGTGCCATCTATGTTGTGGCAGCGTGAATGGGCTTCCCGTGGCACTGAACTCAGCATTTATACCTCCTGCCAGGGAGCTGGCAGATCGTGAGTTAGTTGCTAACACTTCCTTTAGCTCCAGAATTCTCTTTTCACTGTTTTAAAAATAATCTGAGCTGGGCGCAGTGGCTCACGCCTGTAATCCCAACACTTTGGGAGGCCGAGGTGGGCAGATCATCTGAGGTCAGGAGTTTGAGACCAGCCTGGCCAACATGGTGAAACCCTGTCTCTACTAAAAATATAAAAATTAGCCAGGTGTGGTGGCGGGTGCCTGTAATCCCAGCTACTCGGGAGGCTGAAGCAGGAGAATCACTTGAATCTGGGAGGTGGAGGTTGCAGTCAGCAGAGATCCACTGCACTCCAGCCTGGGTGACAGGATAAGACTCTGTCTCAAAACAAATACATAAATAAATAAATAATAATCTGAACGGGCAAGACCATCCTAGGCCTACTCCCCCACCCCCAAAGTCCTGGGCATAGATGGTGGCACAAGCCTAGCATGTGGACCACCCGCCTTCCTCTCTTGCATCCATGGCGGCCATGACTAACCAGTCATGGCACGTTCCCCTGCTCGGCTTAGGCAATCTGCTTCCTAATTCTTCTCAACATAGGACTCTGGGCAGCCACTGCCAATCAGAGTTGGCATTGAGAGAGGAAACCTATTTGCTTTCCCAGGTTTCAGCATTTCAGTGAAGTGTCTGCCATCATGTTATCTGCTTCCACTGTGTCAGCATTTTAACATCAAATTATCTGGTGAATTTGAGCTTGGTTGTAGCTCATAATTAGATTCTTTTCTCCTAATTTAAAAACATACATATTTTATACAATTTCTCTTTATTAAAAAAATATGAACAGGTGATGCAGTCTCCTTTGGAAAGCCCTCTCAATCCCATTCCTTTCCCCAGGGGTCACAACATTATCATTTTGACGTATATCCTTTAAAATGTTTTCCTGAAAAAATAAAGAAACAAAAATGCATATTTGGCCCGGTGCCATGGTTCACGCCTGTTATCCCAGCAAGTTTGGAGGCTGAGGTGAGTAGATCCCTTGAGCCTAGGAGTTCAAGACCAGCCACCTGGGCAACACAGTAAAACCCTGTCTCTACAAAAAATATAAAAATTAGGCGAGCGTGGTGACATGCATTTGTCCCAGCTACTTGGGAGGCTGAGGTGGGAGGATTGCTTGAGCCCGGGAGGCAGAGGTTGTACTCCAGCATGGGTGACAGAGTGAGACCCTGTCTCAAAATACATAAATAAATGAAAATAAAAATAAATTTAAAAAATAAAATATTTTCGGCTGGGCACAGTGGCTCACACCTGTAATCCCAGCACTTTGGGAGGCTGAGGCAGGCAGATCACAAGGTCAGGGGCTCCAGACCATCCTGGCCAACACGGTGAAACTGCATCTCTACTAAAAATACAAAAAATTAGATGGGCGTGGTGGCATGCTCCTGTAGTCCCAGTCCCAGCTATTTGGAGGACTGAGGCAGGAGAATTACTTGAACCTGGGAGGCGGAGGTTGCAGTGAGCCAAGATCGTGCCACTGCACTCCAGCCTGGGCAACAGAGCAAGACTCCGTTTCGAAAAATTAATTAATTAAATTTAATATTTTCTGGCCAGGCACGGTGCCTCACGCCTGTAATCCCAGCACTTTGGGAGGCCGAGGCGGGCAGATCACGAGGTCAGGAGATCAAGACCATCCTGGCTAACACAGTGAAACTCCGTCTCTACTAAAAAATACAAAAAATTAGCCAGGTATGGTGAAACCCCGTTTCTACTAAAAATACAAAAAAATTAGCCAGGTTTGGTGGCGGGTGCCTGTAGTCCCAGCTGCTGGGGAGGCTAAGGCAGGAGAATGGCGTGAACCCGGGAGGTCGAGCTTGCAGTGAGCCGAGATTGCACCACTGCACTCCAGCTAGGGTGACAGAGCAAGACTCCATCTCAAAAAACAACAAAAAAAAACCATTAAATATTTTCCTTTGTATTTACATACCCAAGTGTACCCACAGAAAAAATACAGCACTGTTTTGCTGTGCAAGGGATCATTAACATAAATGATATTATACTATATGTGTTATTGTATATTTTGCTTCTTTTCTTTTTCAAAAGAGACAGGGCCTCACTCTGTCAGCCAGGCTGGAGTGCAGTGGCACGATCATATCTCACTGTAACTGCAAAATCCAGGGCTCGAAGGACCCTCCTGCCTCAGCCTCACAGGTAGCTGGGACTACAAGGGTGTGCCGCCACACCCAGCTAACTTTTCAGGTTTTGGTAGCAACAAGGTCTCATTATGTTGCCCAGGCTGGTCTCAAACTCCTGGCCTCCAGTGATCATCCCATCTCGGCCTCCAAAAGCACTGGGATTACAGGCATGAACCACCATGCCCTGCCTATTTTGCTTTGTTCATTCAACAAGTGTCCCAGAGCTTCCCATTTCAATATGTGTGTATCTACCTATTCTCAGTAACTATATAAGAGTCTATAGTAAGGACATTACCCAATTTATTCAGCCATTCCTCTATGGCCGGGCATTTAGGCAAGTTCCAAGTTTTTCTTACTACAAAAAAGGCTGAAATAAACATACACATGTCTACTTGTGCACGTGGACAAGGTTTCTCTGAGAGAAACAGCAAGAAATAAACATATGGGATCACAAGATACGCTCATTTCAAATTTAATAGATATGCTAAAGTACTCTCCAAAAGAGCTGTACCAATTTATACTCCTCCAGCAGTCATCAGAGAGCCCTTGGCCCCCAGCCTCACCACTGATGTGTCTACCTCTCTCCTTCTCGAAAAGTGTACAAACTTTTAAATATCTGCCAAACAGACCTCCAAATCAACAGTACCGTGCTGTCATCTTAATTTGCTTTTCCCTGGCCACAGGTAAGGTTCACTTGCCATCGGTATCTCTTGTCTGGAGAACTGTGTCTACACCCCTGGCCCAGACGCCTTCACCACCAGTCAATGCTTCCACCTCTCTGGGTCACTGACATACCTTCTCCTGAATCTGGCCCCCGATGTTCCGCAAGGCCTCCTGGAAAACTTTGTTCTTGGGCTCCAAGCTCACACATCTCTGCAGGTCAAGGACAGCCTGGTCCAGGCGGCCCAGCTTCTCTAGGGCTTGGCTCCGCCGGTAGAGTGCTTTGACATCCCCACCATCCTTTTCAATGGCTGAGCACAAACAGGAGCGCTGTCAGCACCCATGAGGCCACCGTCTCCAGGCAAGAGCGGTAGGGAAAGATCTCGAGGGAAGGCCAGAAGAAGGTGGGGGGACGAATGTGGGGCTCGGTGCTTCAGCCTCAGAAAAGGTGAGGGTAGCTGCAGAAAAGGAAAGGCCCGAGGCAGTGGGAAAGAAAGAAGGCAGATGTGTCTCTGGGGCCAAAGGAGGAGAATGTGATGGTGCAGCGGTCCCAGAGTCCTTGCCCACCACAGAAGCCCTACAGCTCCACACCAGGGCCCACCATTCCTACCTTTGGATGCTTCTGTTTCTGCTTTGTCGTAATCTTCCTGTAAGAGAAAGACAGGAGCCTGAAGGAATGGTCATCTCCCTCTCGGGGCACTAACCAGGCAGCAGGGGTACTCTCGCTCTCCAAGGTCACCCGATCCCCCACCACCCTGAGGTGCAAAAGACATCTGGCAAGCGGGGATGGCCTGGGAGCGTGAATGCCCAGTTGGGGCCCAAGCATCAGCTTAGATGGGCGAACCGGGGCCCGGGCAGGCAAGGGGAAGAGCGCCAGTCTCCCTCACCAGCTTGAGGTGGCAGGCGGCCCGGTTCCGGTGCAGAATGGCCTGGTCCTGGGGCGTCGCGTCCAGACCCAGGGCCTGAGTGTAGGCCGCCAGGGCGCCCCCGTAGTCTCCACATTTGAACAGCTCATTGCCCTCTTTCCGCAGCTGCTCCACTGAGCTGGCCTGCAGAGAGAAAGGGGGCGGAAACGTCGGAGGGGATTCGGGGCAGAGCCCGGGAGCTAAGGGGAGAGGAGAGGAGGGATCGGGGCGAGCCTCATGGATGGAGAGAAGGAGGCCGAAGATGGTCAGGGCGGGTGCGAAGGGGTGATGGCGCGGGGGTTGGGTACGCACCCCGGGGGTGGCCGGCCGGGGCTCGGGGGTCCCTGGACCACTCACAGTCATCGCGGAGAGGTTGTCCGGTGCCCGCGCAGGCGCAGTCTCTGGGGCGGGGCGAGTCGGGGCTCTGGACGCGGCCGGGAGCTGCCCCGCCCCACTCTTGCGTCGGAGGTGGGGTTAGAGAGGGGCAGGGCTAAGGAGTGAGCGCGCCCGGGCAGGGGCGGGGCGCTTGGCTCTGGATCGCAGGTGCAGGCAAGTTCCGGGCATGCCTAAGCTGTCCCCGCAGAGACCTGCAGGAAGCTCGCGGCGGAGGACCCAGAGGGAGGCCTGCGGTGGCTCCAGCCCCGACTCCGGCCCCGACCGCAGCAGAAGTGCACGAGGTCTACGGTCATCAGGGTCACAACCAGTAGGTTGTAGAGGCCCAACACTAGGAGCGGGCCTGGGCCCCTGCGGGAGAGAAAAAGTATCTGGATCCCGGCCCCGGCCGCGCTCTCGCTGCTGCGCAATGTGGAGGGTACAGAACCCCTGGGAGTCCGGAGAAAGCTCAGGACTCCCTCCCCAAATAAGTGTAGTCTTACATACACACATTTGCATACGAATTTAGGAGCTCATCCTAGAACCACCTATGGGCAGATTCAGGATGGCTCCCCATTACCAGCTTGCACAGCCCCCTGAACTTCTCCTTTGTAATTGTAATCATGATCTACATGATTTTCTGTTGCGGTCTGTCTCTTCGCTAGTCTGTAAGTTACAAGCCTCCCACCCCATAATTTAGGAACAGAGCCCCAGATACTGGAACACCCTGTCGATGTTCCAGTGGCTCCGAGGTTGGAGATCTCACCTGAGGATGGGCGGGGGCGGAAGAGCGGACAGATTGACTTGGTACAGGGCCTCAAATTCAGCCGGGGTGCAGCAGGAGCCCCCTGCAGCCTGCAGGTGGCAGCAGTAGGCTTCCTCTGAAGAATCAGAGAGACGAGGGCAAAAGAAACCAGGATAGTGGCGGCCATCGACATCCCGAGCGGTCTGGCACAAGTGAGGGTGGTGGACCAGAGCTGAAGAGAGAGGTGGGGGGCTAGAGACAAGCAGGAGGGATCTTTCCACAGCTCACTCCACCCCTACTGGAGAGTAAAAGAGATCAGCCCCTACCAGACGAAAAGACACCCTTCCACCCATCCCCATCAGTTCCAGTTCCCAGGAATAGCCCATAGCACCAGAGGCAGGTGGGCCGCAGGGGTAAGTGCTGTACCTGAGAGAGAGGTTGGCCGGACAAGGGTGACCCAGCTGAAGAGCAGCAGTAGACCCACGGATAGGCCTGTCAGCAAGGGGCCTGACCTTCTCTGGATGCCCATGAGAGTTCACCACCACCCCTGTCCTGGTCCTGGGAACCCCAACATCTCTCTTTCTAGGCCATGACTGCAGACAATAAGGAAATAAAAATCAAAGCCCCAAGGCCCTCGGGCACCATTAATATGAGCCTGAAGCTTCTCTATCACAGGCTCTTAGAGAGAGATGACAGGGACTGGGTTTCCATCTCCTGTTGGAAAACATGGGGCCTGCATTGCCAAACTGCTGAGGGAGAGAAGGCTCAAAGGCCTAGAGGACACAATGAGGGATGAGAGAGCAGCTGAGCCATTAGTATGAAGAACAAACAAGCATTTAGAGCCAAATATGTTTCTACCCATTCTCCAACTTCCAGGCTGCCATGGAAGCTCTGGGAATTCTGACCCTCCTATTTCAGGTCCCAGAGACCTCAGTTCCAGCATGTGGGGCTTCCCTCCCTAACCTCTGCTACATGGCAACCACCAAGACTAGCTGAAAACCAAGGGTGACTCCTTTCATTAGCTTTTCCCCTGAGCCTTATCTGCCCCAGCTACCAGCCAGAACACAAAAGCTACCTGTCTGATTAGAGTATACTTAGCTAATAGGGAACCCCCCCTCACAGAGAAGTTCTATAGGGATCACCAGGTTTCTCTTACCCCTCAGCTGCCCTAAGGCAGGGAATTTCTCCAGAAGGCCACCAGCCAGCAGAATTAAGTGTTATTCTAGTGCCTACCCAGGCCTGACAACATCATGCTCCCAGGACAGCAATGACAACACTCATCACCCCAGGGGCCCACAGAAGATGCCTAGAGACTGACATAGGAGCTCTCATGGCATAAGAAGACAGTGCAAATTTCATCTGCAACACTGAGGACAAAGGCAGTTCCTGCAGAAACGTCACAGCTACCTGGGAGCCTAAGTCTGAAGCAATTAGGCAGGGCTCCCAGTGAATGCTCTGATTTTTCAGGTCAGTCCCTAGGGTCTCCTGGAGGGCCCGAAGGTAGACTCCCCTACCCACAGAACCTGGCCCATCCCTACAGGGAGAACTATTTTTAGAACACTTGGAGAATTTTCAGAGCTTTTACAGGTTGAAGATTGTTCATGGGGGGAGCTTCTGGGAGAAGCTGTCTCTGACTCTGAGGGTATGTGGATTGTCCTTTCTTCCCGCTCCCATAGTTCCCTGAGCCTTGGCCACCCTGGATTCAGAGCACTGTGAGGCCACTGCCTTATTTCTTGTCTGTCTTCCTCTTTTCCACAGACTGTGGGCTCCCAGAGAGCCAGGCTTATGTTCTTGCACCCCCAACAGAGCACACTGAGCTGGGGGCTGCGATGCTGAAGGCAGCTGTCCACATCACTTGCTCTCTGCGCCTGGCATGTCAGCTCCAGAGGAATTCATCTGGGGCAGGCCCAACTCGGCCCGCTGAATTAGCCTCCACGATCCCCGGGCCTCCCCGGCGCCAGGGGGCGCTGTAAATGCTCCGTCCGGGCCCCCGCGGCCGCAGTCGCCCGCCCCATCCGCGCGATGGGCTCCGAGGCGGCGCAGCTGCTGGAGGCTGCCGACTTCGCGGCTCGCAAGCACCGGCAGCAGCGGCGGAAAGACCCCGAAGGGACCCCCTACATCAACCACCCCATCGGTGGGCGCGTCGGCCGCGGAGCGCCGCCTGCGGCACCCGGGCGGTGGGAACTGGGAAGGAAACGTGGGGGGCGTGCACCTCATTGAGCACCTATTTTGTCCCAAGCTTAGTGCGATATACCGTTTAAGCCTCATAACAATTGGAACGGTAGGCATGATTGTTCCCTTTGTCGGTTGACTCCCAGAGGGTAAGGGACTTGACCAAGGTCACCCAGCTAGTGAGAGTCCACAAGGGGCCACATCTGGCTCTCCAAAACCCGCAACACACCGCCTTGGGACTACCTCCGACCTGACTTCCTGCTTTGCCCCTCCCCGTCAGGTGTGGCACGGATCCTGACCCACGAGGCGGGAATCACTGACATTGTGGTGTTACAGGTAACTTTCCCCCTTCTCTGCTAGGAGCCTGGGATGGGGATCAGGGGCCCCATTCAGCAATGGGCAACCCTTGGCTGACATCTCAAGGCTGAGTGGGAACTTGTCCCCAGGCGGCCCTGCTCCATGACACGGTGGAGGACACGGACACCACCCTGGATGAGGTGGAGCTACACTTTGGGGCACAAGTGCGGCGCCTGGTGGAGGAGGTAACAGATGACAAGACTCTGCCCAAGCTGGAGAGAAAGAGGCTGCAGGTGGAGCAAGCGCCCCACAGTAGCCCCGGGGCCAAACTGGTGAAGCTGGCAGACAAGCTGTACAATCTGAGGGACCTGAATCGCTGCACCCCAGAGGGTACGCTTTCGTATGGGCTGTAAGGGAAAAGGGAGGGGGATGCCGCCTTCTGAAGACACAGGTTGGTCAGTTCCCCTGAAAAACCCTGGGCATTCTTAATTCCCAAATTAATCCTACTGGACCACTCTTTGATCTTCTTTCATACAGTAAAAATACAATAGCTGGGCCAAGGGGAAGTTTTCAGGACAGCTCATTCCATCAGGAACTCATGGCCTTGAACCAAGCTTGCCAGGAAGTGGGGAAAAGGCAGTGCTTTCCTTGACATCACGCTAGCAAGTTTCTGTCGACTCTTATGCAGGATGGTCAGAACATCGAGTCCAGGAATACTTCGAGTGGGCAGCGCAGGTGGTGAAGGGGCTTCAGGGAACAAACCGGCAACTGGAAGAGGCTCTAAAGCATCTGTTCAAGGAGCGGGGGCTGACACTCTGATCAGTGCTTGAAGCTATCCAGAGGCACAACTCCAGCCTCGTTCGGGCCGGAGAGGATTCACACGCCATCTTTTCTGTGCCTCCAGAGCTCCCTCCATCCTTCCCAGATATTAGAGGTCAAAAAAAGACTTGCGTTTTTTCTCAATCTGAAGGTCTCCTGCTAACTAAGCTGAGCCCCGCGTGTGGGAATCAGATGTACCCATCCATTTCTGATGCACTCACTGCCTCTCCCCAAGTCTTGGGTCTGTTTGCTATTTTGCATGGTGGGATCTCTGGCCCCTCAGGGACTTGAGATTATATAAGTACTAGTTCCTAAGACGTTATGGAAAATAAAAATAACTGTGGGTTAAGGTTTAAGCTGCTGCTGCTCCTTCTCCAGCCTCCGACTGGTAGGCTGCATATCTGTCCTTCAGCAAAGCAGGACTAATTGTGTGTCCCGGAGTCACCTCCCTCAGGTTGCGGGCCTCAACCCCTCCGAACCTGGCTTCCTTGTCAGTGAGATGGGTTGTGTAATTATCAGGTTAGACTGTGACGTGCCTGATGGAGCCTGACACATAGGTGCTCAATAAATGGTAGCAGCCTTTCCCATTTAGAAAGTTGGAAGGGGGCTAGACGCGGTGTCTCTCGCCTGTAATCCCAGCACTTTGGGAGGCCGAGGCGGGCGAATCATTTGAGGTCAGGAGTTCAAGACCAGCCTGGCCAGCATGGCGAGGCCCCGTCTCTACTAAAAATACAAAAAAAATTAGCCGGGCGCAGTGGCTCGCGCCTGTAATCCCAGCTACTCAGGAGGCTGAGGCAGGAGAATCGCTTGAACCCGGGATGCGGAGGTTGTACTGAGCCGAGATCGCGCCACTGCGCTCCAGCTTGGGTGACAGAGGGAGACTCCGTCTCAAAAATGAAAAAAGAAAAGACGTATTGGAAAGGAAGTGCCGCCCGCTTACTGACAACCATTGCTGGGCACGGGAGAGACCCCAGCAGCAACATGGTTGGGCCGGTGGGGGATTCTGGTTCCCCAGTACCTCTAGCCGCGCCGGAAACTCGGTGACTCGCAATCCCCTCGCCCTTCCGCATTGCGGGTTACTTCGGTGGTTAAGTGACAGGGACTTCCGGGAAGGCCCGGAAGTGGCCCGGGGCTTTCCGACCCCGGGAGCCGGGCAGTAGGCGGAGTGTAGGGGAGGCGGTGGAACTTTGCTCGATGGCCACGGAGAGGGATTGCCCGGTGGTGGTTTTTCAGTCGTTGCTGAGCAGCTGAGGTTTATTTTTATGTATTTTATTCTGCATCCAGTCATCCATTAAAGCCAAAGTTTATTAAGCTGTCTGGAAAAGCGATTATCTTGGGTACGAGGAAATTGTTAGGTCAAAGCTTTTCGACTACGATAGTTGTTTGCCCAAGTGAAGCCCCAGCGGAGGGCTTTGCGAAAAAGTAGGTGAAGGGCAACCAAAAAAGCCGAATGAAAAGAAAACAAATGAACAAAGTTCAGTGTAATCCCCAGGGTATGGTACATTTTGGAGAACTTTGAACTTGATTTTTTAAAATTAGTTTTGCGGGAGTAGGATTACGAGATTTTTTTTTTAACAAAAGATGACTTTGTTGTAGTCCACTTTATATGTTTTGTTGCCTGTGTTTTTAGTGTCATATCTAAGAAATCGTTGCTAAATCTAATGCCATGAAGCTTTTCCCGTTTTCTTCTAGGAGCTTTCGTTTTAGCTTTTGTTTTGTTTTTTTTGAGACGGAGTTTCACTCTTGTTGCCCAGGCTGGAGTGCAATGGTGCCATCTCGGCTCACCACAACCTCCGCTTCCCGGGTTCAAGCTATTTTTTTTTTTTTTTTTTTTTTTTTTTTTTGAGAGGGAGTCTCGCTCTGTCACCCAGGCTGGAGTGCAGTGGGGCGATCTCGGCTCACTGCAAGCTCCGCCTCCCGGGTTCACGCCATTCTCCTGCCTCAGCCTCTCCGAGTAGCTGGGACTACAGGCACCCGCCACCACGCCCGGCTAATTTTTTTGTGTGTATTTTTAGTAGAGACGGGGTTTCACCGTGGTCTCGATCTCCTGACCTCGTGATCCGCCCGCCTCGGCCTCCCAAAGTGCTGGGATTACAAGCCAGAGCCACCGCGCCTGGCCAGGGTTCAAGCTATTCTCCTGCCTCAGTCTCCCGAGTAGCTGGGATTACAGGCGTGCGCCACTACGCCTGGCTAATTGTTGTATTTTTAGTAGTGATGGGGTTTCTCCATGCTGGCCAGGCTGGTCTTTAACTCCTGACCTCTGGTGATCCACCTGCCTTGGCCTCCCAAAGTTATAGTTTTAGCTCTTACAGGTAAAGTCTTTGATCCATTTTGGGTTAAATTTCTTTTTAAATCAATTTAATTTGGTATAAGGTATACATGATGTTATGAGGCTACATACAGGTAGTAAAAAGGTTACTATAGTGAAGCAAATTAACACATCCATCATTTCACATAGTTACCCAATTTTTTGTTGTTTTTGTGGCAAGAACGTTTTGGGTTAATTTTTGTATATGGTGTAATTTTTTTGTATATACACCATATACAAAATACATGATGCATGGTTTTGCTTGTGGATGTCCAGTTTTCCTAACACCATTTGATGCAAGGTCTGTCCTCTTAGTACCTGTTTTTGAATTTTTTTATTTTTTATTTTTTAGTAGAGATGGCGTTCCACTAAGTTGGCCATACTGGTCTGGAACTCCTGACCTCAGGTGATCCGCCCACCTCAGCCTCCCAAAGTGCTGAGATTACAGGGGTGAGCCACTGCAGCCGGCTGAATTTTCTGTTTGTTTTTGAGACAGAGTATCGCACTATCGCCCGGGCTGGAGTGCAGTGGCACGATCTCGGCTCACTGCAACCTCCCCTTCCCGGATTCAAGTGATTATCCTGCCTCAGCTTCTCTAGTAGCTGGGATTACAGGTACACACCACCACGCCAGGCTAATTTTTGTATTTTTAGTAGAGATGGGGTTTCGCCATGTTGGCCAGGCTGGTCTCAAACTCCAGACCTCAGGTGATCCGCCGGCCTCCGCCTCCCAAAGTGCTGGGATTACAGGTGTGAGCCACTGCACCCAGGTGAATTTTTTAAACATGTTGAAAGTACGTCTCACTCTGCAACTTTCTTTTCCCTCACTAATATTTTTGAGATTTATGTTGATACATGTATATACTTACATCATTCCTTTAGTTTACTTAATAGTATTTTATAAACAGATAGTATTTTATGTATGCATTCTCTTTTGATAATCAGTTGTTGTTCACTTTTCACCACACCAAATAGCGCTGCAGTCAACATTCCCATACATTTCTTTGTGCATCTGAATCACAAGGTGTGCTTATATTTGTTTTGAACAAGAAGAACCCTTGGATAACTTTTTTTTTTTTTTTTTTGAGACGAGTCTCGCACTATCGCCCGGGCTGTATTGCAGTGGCACGATCTTGGCTCACTGCAACCTCCACCTCCCGGGTTCAAGCCATTCTCCTGCCTTAGCCTCCCTAGTAGCTGGGACTACAGGTGTGCACCACCACGCCCAGCTAATTTTTTGTATTTTTAGTTAAGAGACGGGGTTTCACCACGTTGGCCAGGCTGGTCTCAAACTCCTGACCTCATGATTCTCCTGCCTCAGCCTCCCAAAGTGCTGGGATTACAGGCATGAGCCACCGTGCCCAACCTTGAATAACTCTTAAAAATATTGCTATCTAGAATTTTAGTTCCTGCCTCTTTTTAAACTATAAAATAGTATTACATTTATAGCCAGTATTTATTTAGGTATACCCTCCCTCTCATTAGTTTATGCCCCTAGACAAATTCTCTTTTTGCTTAAGTACACCTGTTTTCTTCCACTAAAGTTTTGTACATTGCAAACTCTTGAGTCTTTGTGTGTCTGAAAATGTCTTCATTTCCCCCTTGCTCTTGAATGGTGTAGCTGATAGCAAATTCAAGGCTGAGTTTTCTCTAGGTTTGAATGGACTCTGGGTGTCTATTGTAGCTAACTAGATGTCTGCTATCACTGTGATTGTCCTTCCTTTGTAAGACTTTTCTATTTTTTTTTGAACAGCATCTCCAATTTGCATTCATAAAAGTATTAATCCAAATTGCAAAAGTAGACTTTTACAGAGTCACAGGTCAGTAACAAAACAGGAAATGAAATGTTCCAGAGACTTTTTTTTTTTTTTTTTTTTTGAGATGAAGTCTCGCTCTGTCACCCAGGCTGGAGTACAGTGGTACAATCTGGGCTCACTGCAACCTCCGCCTCCTGGGTTCAAGCGATTCTCATGCCACAGCCTCCCTGGTAGCTGGGATTACAGGTGCGTGCCACCACGCCCGGCTAATTTTTGTATTTTTAGTAGAGACAGGGTTTCACCATGCTGGCCAGGCTGGTCTCGAACTCCTGACCTCAAGTTATCCGCCTGCCTTGGCCTCCCAAAGTGCTGGGATTACAGGCATGAAGCCATTGTGTCCAGCCTCCAGAGACATTTTGATAAATTCCAAAGAAACACATTAGGCAGGCTGGGCACCGAGGCTCACCCCTGTAATCCCAGCAATTTGGGAGGCCCAGGCGGGTGGATCACGAAGTCAAGAGATCGAGACCATCCTGGCTAACACGGTGAAACCCCGTCTCTACTAAAAATACAAAAAAATTAGCAGGGCATGGTGGCGGGCACCTGGAATCCCAGCTACTCGGGAGGCTGAAGCAGGAGAATCACTTGAACCCAGGAGGCGGAGGTTGCAGTGAGCTGAGGTCATGCCACTGCACTCCAGCCTGGGTGACAGAGCAAAACTCCGTCTCAAAAAAAAAAAAGGCCGGGTGTGGTGGCTCACGCCTGTAATCCCAACACTTTGGGAGGCCAAGGCGGGTGGATCACGAGGTCAGGAGATCAAGACCATCCTGGCTAACACGGTGAAACCCTGTCTCTACTAAAACTATAAAACATTAGCCAGGCGTGGTGGTGGGTGCCTTTAGTCCCAGCTACTTGGGAGGCTGAGGCAGGAGAATCACTTGAACCTGGGAGGCGGAGGTTGCAGTGAGCCGAGATCATGCCGCTGCACTCCAGCTTGGGTGACAGAGCTAGACTCCATCTCAAAACAAAAAAAAAACAAAAAAAAAAACAAAAAACTAAGCTAAAAATCTACAGTTAAACCATGGTTGTACAACAGGTTATATTCATTCCTGCAGTTTCTCAGTAAGTTCTTATATTTGCCTTTCTCTTTTGAGAGTGAATCCCACCCACTCTATTGCCAAGGCTGGAGTGCAGTGGCATGATCTCAGCTCACTGCAACCTCCACCTCCCTGGTTTAAGCTATTCTTCTGCCTCAGCCTCCCAAGTAGCTTTGACTACAGGTGCATGCCACCAGCCCAGCTAATTTTTGCATTTTTAGTACAGACAGGGTTTTGCCATGTGGGCCAGGCTGATCTCAAACTCCTGACCTCAAGTGATCCGCCCACCTTGGCCTCCCAAAGTGCTAGAATTACAGGCATGAGCCACCGCGCCCGGCCTTTAGGTTTTATCTTACATAATTTGCAATATATCTACATGAGGTTTTTTTAATTGTTTTAATTTTTTTGAGACGGAGTCGCACTCTGTCGCTCAGGATGAAGTGCGGTGGCACGATCTTGGCTCTTTGCAACCTCCATCTCCCAGGTTCAAGCGATTCTCCTGCCTCAGCCTTCCAAGTAGCTGGGATTACAGGCTATAGGCACACACCAGCATGCCCCACTACGTTTTGATTTTTCTGTTTTTTGTGGGTTTTTTTGTATTTTTAGTAGAGACAGAGTTTCACCATGTTGGCCAGGCTAGTCTCAAACTCCTGACCTCAAGTGATCTGCCTGCGTTGGCCTCCCAAAGTGCTGGGATTATAGACATGAGCCACTGCACTTGGCCTGTTTTTTTATTTTATTTGTTTGTTTTTTGAGACAGAGTCTCGCTCTGTCGCCCAGGCTGGAGTGCAGTGGTGCACTCTCGGCTCACTGCAACCTCTGCCTTCTGGGTTCTCGCCATTCTCCTGCCTCAGCCTCTTGAGTAGCTGGGACTACAGGCGCCCACCACCAGGCCCGGCTAATTTTTTTGTTTTTTTTTTTAGTAGAGACGGGGTCTCACCGTGTTAGCCAGGATGGTCTCGATCTCCTGACCTCATGTTCCACCCACCTTAGCCTCCCAAAGTGCTGGGATTACAGGCGTGAACCACCGTGCCCAGCCTGGCCTTTTTTTTTTTTTTAAATGTACCTTTCTTGGAACTTAATGAGCTCTTTGATTCTGAGATCTCACATCTTTCTTCAGTTCTGAAAAATTCACCGTCTTTGTTTTCTCATCCCTGTATTCTCACTAGTCTTTTTTTCTAAAACTGCTATGAAACATTATGCCAAAGCTTCTCAGTCTATCCTCCATCTGTCTTAGCTTCTTTTTTATATTTCTTTTATCACTGTGGTGCATTCTGGGTGATTCCTCAGTTGTTTTCCAGACCTGCTAAATTTTTATGTCATCTGCCTCCAGTCTAGGGTTTATACCATACATAGAGTAAATTTCAATAATTGTATTTTTACATTTCCAGCATGTATAATTTGTAAAATCTTATTTGCTTATTTTCAGTCACTTTCTCATTTCAAGACTGAGTATCTTTAGCTCTTTGGTGATTGCACATATATATATATATATATATATATATTTTTTTTTTTTTTTTTTTTTTTTTGAGATGGAGTCTCGCTCTGTCGCCCAGGCTGGGGTGCAGTGGCGCCATCTCGGCTCACTGCAAGCTCCGCCTCCCGGGTTTACGCCATTCTCTTGCCTCAGCCTCCCGTGTAGCTGGGACTACAGGCGCCCGCCAACACGCCCGGCTAATTTTTTTTTTTTTGTATTTTTAGTAGAGACGGGGTTTCACCGTGTTAGCCAGAATGGTCTCGATCTCCTGACCTCGTGATCCACCTGCCTCGGCCTCTCAAAGTGCTGGGATTACAGGCGTGAGCCACCGCGCCCAGCCATATATATTTTTTAAAGTATTTTTTTAGATTGCTTGCACGTCATCCTGTTTTTGTTTGCAGCTTACATTTTTCTTGCCTGTGTACCTCTCAGAGTCTGGTTCTGGTCCCTTGACGTTCCTAGGTTACACTTGGTTACCTGTCCCATGTGGACTTTGAAGTCCCAGCACCTACCATCCTTAACTAGTCTCTACTTCTCTCAAGCTGTATAGCTTCAGCCTCTGCTAATGGCTGTATTATTCTCTCCATTCTTTGTCAAAGAAGATTTCCTTTGACAGTTTTTGCTTTCTTTTTTTTTTTTTTTTTGAGATGGAGTCTTACTCTGTTGCCCAGGCTGGAGTGCAATGGCAAGATCTCAGCTCACTGCAACCTTTGCCTCCCGGGTTCGAGTGATTCTCGTGCCTCAGCCTCCCAAGTAGCTGGGATTACAGGCACCCACCACCACACCCAGCTAATTTTTGTATTTTTTAGTAGAGGCAGGGTTTCGCCATGTTGGTCTGGCTGGTCTGGAACTCCTGACCTCAGGTGATCTGCCTGCCTCGGCCTCCCAAAGTGCTGGGCTGCGCCCGGCCTGTTTTTACATTTTTAATATTTATTTAGCAATCTCTGGCATTAGGAGTTGAGAGGGCAGAATTACAGGTGTGCTTGCGCCTCTAGTTGGAATGCAAGTCTCTAGGTATGTTAGTCTGTGCTGTTATGACAAAAATACCTGAGACTGGGTAATTTATAAAGAACAGAAATTCATTTTCTCACAGTTCTAGAAGCAGGAAGTCCAAGATGAAGGTGCTGGCAGGTTTGGTGTCTAGCGAGGGCTGCTTTTTGCTCCCAAGGTGGTTACTCCATCCTCACACGGTAAGAAAGGCAGGCTGTGTGAAGCCTCTTTCATTAGGGCCTTAATCCCATTCCCGAGGGAGAAGCGCTCATGACCTAATCACCTTCTAAAGGCCCCACCTCTTAATATGCTGCATTGGAGGTTAAGTTTCAGTATGATTTGAGAGGGACACAAATATTCAAACTCGCAGGAGGCAATGCTGACTGGGAAACCCCAGTCCTTCCTCCTCCACTGAGGGGCCTTCTCCAGGTCTCCACACTCAATGCTGTGTCTCAAATCTTCAACTCTGTCACATTCAGAATGCCAGAGAGTCCGCATCTCCAACCCCACTTTGGTTTCCTGTGCCCAGACTACCTAACTACATGGATTTTTAGTTCAGGTTTATTCTCAACTAGGGAGGTCCAACGTCAGGAGCCAAAATGAAGGGAGACTGCAGACCCAGTTGGTCCTGGGTACTGTTACCATCTGAATTGATTTCTCACTGACCCTAAGTAAAATTGAGGGTTGTTGCAAAGGATCCGCTCTCTGTCTTATTTCTTCTCACTATGAGAATGAGCATGACCCCTTGAAGTGTTTGTCCTTCACACACTTTTTTGTTAGGGAAGAACAAAGATTTTGTTCAGAGATCTCTACTGGGGATGGTAAGCCTCATTCCCAGCATCCTAGACTGATTTTCCCCCTCCGTGAGTGCACAGATGCCCCAGTGACAGAGCAAGGTAAGCAAGTCAGGTTCAGGTCAAATTAAAGATGCTGCTCTCTCTGCACAAGTGTTCAAGGTTTTATGTTTTACCTACCTTGAGGCAAGCCATATGAGGACACTGTCTGGGCTGGCTCACCCTGCATGGGAGGACCAGCTCTTAAATGGTTCAACTGGAGCCTTTCTCTCTGTGGTTCCAACTGGCCATACAGCCCTTCCTTCTTCATGAAAGCTGGATGGTTCCAAGTAAATGTAGGAATAGAATCCGATCCATCTCCAGTGGTTGAAGTGGCTCCTGTCATGTCCTGGTTCACTTTCATGGTAACCCTCAGAACTGTGAGGCTGGCTGGGCGCAGTGGCTCACGCCTGTAATCCCAGCACTTTGGGAGGCTGAGACAGGCAGATCACTTGAGGTCAGGAGTTCAAGACCAGTCTGGCCAACATGGTGAAAACCCATCTCTACTAAAAATACAAAAATTAGCCAGGCGTGGTGGTGCATGCCTATAGTCCCAGCTACTTGGGAGGCTGAGGCATGAGAATTGCTTGAACCCAGGAGGCGGAGGTTGCCGTGAGCGGAGATTGTGCCACTGCACTCCATCCTGGACAAGGCAAGACTCTGTCTCAAAAAAACAAACAGTGAGGCCTCAGTGCCACAGCTCTGTGGTAAAGGGCTGCTGCTTGCTTTAAAAGTTGGGCCATTTCCAAATTATGCATGCACAAGAATCACCTGGGAGCTTGTTAAAAATGCAAATTCTTTGGCCTCTGCTCCCAGAGACCAGTTCAAAGGTTACACCCAGGAATCTGCCTTTATCCCCCTGTGCACTGAAGTCAGCTTTTGTTTCTTGCTCCTATCTCCTATTACACAGCAGTCTCAGGGCAGCTGTGGCTCTGCCCTACACATCTGCACTGCAGCCTCCAGGCTGAAGGAGAAGCTCTAGTCAGACCAGAAACCTGTACTTTCAACAGCAGTTCTGGTGATTCTGAATCATACCTTGAGCCATGCTGCCTTATGTTTTTTTTTTTTTAAAAGACAGAGTCTCACTCTGTCACCCAGGCTGGAGTGCAATGGAGCAATCTTGGCTCACAGCAACCTCTGCCTCCCAGATTCAAGCGATTCTCCTGCCTCAGCCTACCGAGTAGCTGGGATTACAGGCGCACACCACCACGCCCGGCTAATTTTTGTATTTTTTTTGGTAGAGATGGGGTTTTGCCGTGTTGTCCAGGCTGGTCTCCAACTCCTGAGCTCAGGTGATCCACCCACCTTGGCCTCCCAAGGTGCTGGGATTACAGTCATGAGCCACCACCGGACTGCCTTAAGTCATTTTAAAGGCTAGTAAATAGAATTAAGCATTCGTTTCTGTCAGACAAATAATTTCATTGCACATCGGAGGCCTCCAAAGATAGTATCCTTTATTCTGCTAATTTTCTAGGCGTTCACAGATTCCCCTCCTATTGTTTGATTACAAATTCTACTAGCAAATGACACCTGCCACAGTGGAACTGCTTAGCATCCTTTACTAATAGGATTATAGCTCACATTTGTGGAGCTCTCGTATATACCAGGCACCATGCTAAGCAGTTCACAATGATAATCCTATTTCTTCTGCTATGATATAAATGGGGTTCCACTGTGTGGCCTAATACGGGCAGCAACAACTCTGACGACCTGGAAGAACTCAGCCCTCTCACTCTTGTCTTTAGATGGCTGCTTGGCAGGCCCCAGTGACTTTCTCTAAGGACCCTGAAGCAAGCTTTTCTCCTAAAGTAATTGTACTCGTTGATTTTTTTATGTGCTGCAAATATTTTCTTCCATATCTGTCATTTGTGTTTTAACCTCGATGTTTTCCATCACACAGAGACTTTCGATATTTTTTGGTTGCAAAATCTGCTTATCTTTTCCCTTATTATATCTTTTAAGTCTCATGTTAAAGTTTAGAAAAGACCGTCCCACATCAGAGGTACAAAAATTTTTGAGTAATTTTGTAGTAGATCTTCCCTCTGGAACTAATTTGTATGGACACTGTGAGGTAGAGATCTAACTTCGTGGTTTTTTTATTTTTTATTTTTTTAGCTGTGTCACCCAGGCTGGAGTGCAGTGGCATGATCTAAGCTCACTGCAACCTCCGCCTCCCAGGTTCATGTGATTCTCCTGCCTCAGCCTCCTAAGTAGCTGGGATTACAGGCGCGTGCCACCATGCCTGGCTAGTTTTTGTATTTTTAGTAGATACAGGGTTTCGCCATCTTGGCCAGGCTGGTCTCGAACTCCTGACCTCAAGTGATCCACCCGCCTTGGCCACCCAAAGTGCTGGGATTACAGGCGTGAGCCATCGCACCCGACCGAGATCTAGCTTTGATAGCTAGTTGTCTAAAAGTACTGTTTATTAAATAATCCACCTTTTTCCCCACTTAAAACATCCCTCTTACCATATACTAAATTCCTGTAGCCCTGGGTCTGTTTCTGGACTCTCCCGTCTGTCTGAGCCCCTCCAGGTCACACTGAGTGAGGTAATGGTGGCGTGAGAATCCTCTGGGAATCTGGCAGGACGTGTACCTTTCCCCCCTCAGCAGTCCACCCCCCAACTCATTATCATCGTTCAGAGTGGTCTTAGTGTTCTCACACATTCACTCTCCCAAATGCACTTTAGAACTGTCAATTCCAAAGTATCAATCTCATTGGAATTACACTGAATTTATCAGCTGATTTGGGGAAAACCAGTATGTAGACAGGAACATGATGTGTATCATTGGGCTGACTTACAGAGTACTCTTAACAGGTCTTCACTGGATTCTTAGGTTTTACAGGTAGGCAGTTTTATTGTCTACAAATAATGACAATTATAATTCTTCCTTATTTTCCTCATCTGGCTTGTTGCAGGGGTTAGTAGTGCCGGGACACTGCTGAATAATAGCATGCCTTTGGTTAGTTTCTGACTCTAATGGGAATGCCTGTGGTGTCTGACTCTTTAGAATGCCGTAACTGTTGGTTTCTCAAACAGACCTTTATCTAGATTAGCGTGTTTCTTTCCAGACTTAATTTACTAAGAGTTTTAATAAGGGATGGATTTTAAATCTTACCAGATACCTTTTCAGCATCTATAGAGCTATCATAAATTTTTCCCTATTAACTGAAGCTGAAATGAAGGCTCCTGCACAGCCATACTGTCTCTTCATATACTCCACATGCCCCTAGTCCCCTGTGCCAGGAACTGAATACCTCTGCAGGATAGACTAAAGGCGAGGCTTCAAGGTCTGCCTGCTAGGTGTGGTGCTGAATGCCTTCTCAAGCTGCCCAAGCACATGGGGTCTTGGAGGCTTTCCTTTCCAGAGAAAGAAAGTAGGACCAATCCCCACTCCCTGCCATAATAAGAAAGAGCTCTTGGGGACAGCAGTGTACAGAGCATAGAAGCCAAAGAGGAGTCAGGCAGGGCGGAGGACCCCATGCCCCTGCCACCATCCCACAAATCAGTACATAGGCCAAGTACCCAGTTTGCCAGGGGTCTTGCTACCTGAAGTGACCTATGACCTCTGACCATGACAATCTCTAGCGAGTCCTTCCTGCCATTCTGCAGCCTCTTAGCCAATGCATGCAGGCCAGGCGGCACTTACAGCAAAGCCACCACAGAAAGCAGTGAGGCCTTCGGACTCCTAGGAGAAATAGTGATTCCTTCTACTGCTCCATCCCCACTGCTAACTCTGGGTCCCCATCCCTGTCCTCCCAGAATCACTCTGATCCTGCTCATCACACCAGGACATGGAGTCTCTACATAACCACAGGATTCCCCTAGAGCCGGCTGTTACCACAGTGACCCTGATGCTGGGCTGTTACCCACTTAGCCTCCCTTACCTCTTCTGTCTGCTTCCACTTCTTCTATATCCCTGTTTGGAAAAAGGATGGGTGCCTGAGCCTGTGCCCAGCTGGGTGTCCGCTCACAACCCAAAGCAGAGCCTGGCACTGCCCACTCTGACCAAGGGCCTTCTCTCCCTGATCTCACTAGCATCTGCCCTATTTACCCATCACTGGGTTTGTGGGTTGCCCCCAAAACACAGCAGCAGCAATAAACAGAAAATGAGGGCAGAGCCCAATGTGTCACAGTTCTGGGAGGCAGATCGGGATGGGATACCCGTGTGGCTTGTCCAATGATCTTCATGTTAAGAGGCAGTCTCTGTGAATGAACTTCCTCTTCAGGCCACAAGAAGCCCTAACCCAAGCGGAGGCGAAAGGTAGCGATCTCCATGGGCTCCAAATAGACGTCAGTGCTGTTGGACGGGGAGGCCAGAGGGTACAGTAATGTCAAGGAGGTTGGCTGAAGGAATACCACGTCCAGGCCATGGAAAAGGCTCCCCAGGGCTACCTGTGGAGAGAAGAGAAGGTGCAGGGTTGTGCTGGGTGCCAAGACACTAAAGAACGTGGCTGTTCATCTACAATTTGTTACCTCTTTAAGAATCTCAGCCAGGTGCAGTGGCTCACACCTGTAATCCCAGCACTTTGGGAGGCCAAGGTGGGTGGATCACCTGAGGTGAGGAGTTCAAGACCAGCCTGGCCAACATGGCAAAACCCCATCTCTACTAATAATATAAAAATTAGCTGGGCATGGGGGCAGGTGCCTGTAATCCCAGCTACTCGGGAGGCTGAGGCAGGAGGATCGCTTGAACCAGGAGGCAGGGGTTGCAGTGAGCCGAGATCATGCCACTGCACTCCAGTTCCAGCTGGCCCCTCTCAGCAACACCACGCCTTCTTACACATGAGTGTGCATCCAGTCTCACGGGCTTGCTGAGATTTGCTCAACCCTAAAGCCTGCCTACAGATCTCCAGGTAAGAACCGTTTCACTGGGCTGTGAGCTCTGTGAGAACAGTGACCATGTCTTGGTTCACTTCTGAAACACTGGAGCCCAGCAGAGGACCTGGCACCTGGGGACATTTATCAGTGCCAGCTGCTAAGAGCTTTTACAAAGTAACAACGGGATGGGGTTCTGGTTTTCTATTTCTGGTCTTTTCCACTTTGCTTGATAGAGGTCCCTGCTCAGGGAACAAAAGTTCTCAAGCGATCTACCTTGTCTGAAACTCCCCCTGCCAGGCCTCCGGAGCTCTGAAAATATGTCTACAGCTTCCCCCCTTCTCTCCAGAAAGCCCTGGAGTGACACTTTCTTCTCCCAGCCTGTCACCGAATCTCAGCCCAGTCTTACCAAGCTCACGCCTGCCATTCCCAGGTGCTCTGTTTGCCCACCCTACTCACCTTGCCTTGGCTTGTGGTGCAGTTGAAGCCCAAGTTCTTGGCCTCCAGGCCGCAGTCAAAACCCTTGCGGTGTAAGATGAGTGCAGTCTCCGCCGAGGGCAGGGTGTCCTCCTGGATGACAGACAGTGCCCAGGGAAGTGGGCGCAGGGCTTTCAGAGATCGGAGATGTAGCAGCGCCTCTGCCCAGAGGCAGTGCTGGCACAGGGAGGCATGTGGGTAAGGAAAGGCCAGAACCTGGTCCTGGAGGTTTGGAGCCGAATACCTGCTAAGGGGTCTGGACCTCATCCTGGAGGCTAAGGAAGGAGCTGAGCAGGGAGGGACACCATCAGAACTCTGCTCTCAGCATGTCACGCTGAGGGACACTCACCTCAGCCTGGAGCGTACGTAGGTTGAGCAGGTGGAAGTCACAGGGCAGTGAGGAAGCCAGAGGATGAAATGAGCGCAGACCAGGGCCTGGGAGCTGTGTCCTGGCTACAGGCAGAGCGAGTGCCGGGGTGTTCAGGTACACGGAGGTCAGGTGGCTGAGAAGGGATGGGTAGCTGGTAGAGTGGCTATCTCGGACCTGCAAGGTTGACCCGAGATATTGGTGAGGGACCAAAGCCAGGCTGGGGGGAGAGGATGAGGCAGGATAAAAGCACACCCAGGTCAGTTCCTTTGGAAAGAGCTTTCCTGGTGCGCCTGGACTCAAGGGCATGCCTGGCTCCAGGCGAGGTTCCGCTAACCCTTCAAGTGTGGACATTTGCCATCTCACCTAACTCAGAGGGCTATTTCACTAAGCCGTTTCTTATCTACTTTTTAGTTCCTTGCTCACATAACACTATCATGAGCAACACACTCCCATCAGCCATGTCTCCCCTCACACATGGATCCACAGTGCAGGGAGGATGGCAGACAGGCAGACGCAGGCCTCACCATGGAGCACGGGCCTCCAATCTAGAGTGCTCCGGGTAATCCTGTGGCTTCACAGTGACACCACATCCACAGTGCCAGCCTGGCTCTCAGGCCCAGCGCTGCAGGGGCTCTGCCAGCAGGGCTACTCCTTAGCAGCTCACGTGGACGTCAGACTCACAGGCCTGGGCTGAATATTCTGGACTTCTGTCCCTGGCATCCCCCTTCTTCCAAGCACCCAGCATCTCTCACTTCCCTCTGCATTCCCAGGTAATGCTAAACCCTCTTCCGTCTCACCTGGGCAGTGTCCTCATAGCCACCGGCAACTTCTCCAGCCTCTGGCCTAGTTCAAGCAGCCAGCATGTCCTGCCTGAACAGCCTCCCACTGTCACCCTCCTCCAGTCTCCCTTCCCACAGATCCAACCTGCTCCACACTGTCAGCGTGACATGCTGAGAGCAGAGTTCTGACAGTGTCCCTCCTTGCTCAGCTCTTTCCTTAGCCTGGACCTTTCCTAGCCAGGATAAGGTCCAGATCCCTTAGCAGGCACTCAAGGTGCTCTGCCGTCTGCCCTGATCTCCCCCCAGCACTCTAGCCCAGCACCAGCCAAGAGGGCATTCTGCAAGGATGGAAATATCCGACACCGCATGGTCTAATACGGCAGCCACTTAGCCACTTGTGGCCACTGAGTACTTGAAGTGTGGTCAGTAGGAATAAGAAAGCAAGTTTTTTTACTTGATTTAGTTGTAATTTAAATAGCCATATAGGGCTGCTGACCACCGTACTGGACAGCGTAGCTCCAGCGTAACTAAGGAACTCACTGCTGTTCCCCAGCCTGCTGTCTTTCCTGCCTCCTACCCTGTGCCCTGGTTCATATCTTCAAATCACACCCCCGTTCATCAAAGCCACACCTGGGTGACACCTCCTTGACCTCGATCTCCTCAGCCCACATTATTACCTTGCTCCTCAGCATCAGTGAGACAAAGCCCTTTTCTACCTTGCATTTTCACACACATGGCTTCTCTGCCACCCCTACTCACGAGTAAACTCCTGGGAGAGGCAGCACTGTCTGCACTTATGTCCCTCTGGATCCTCACAGTAAAGCAGGTGCTCAATATCTATCTGATGCACGAGTGACTGGGCGGCGGGCTCTGTCACCTGGGCTCCGGCGCAGCTACACCTTGCTCGTACTAGTTCCCCACTCCCCGAGCCGACCCTTACCTCTCGGTTACCGCTCCTGCTGCTGTGAAAGATCAAGCCCCTAAACATGGCTGCCAGTTTGGAGAAAAAGTCAGGCTGGTGGGGCAAAGAAAGCCATGAGATGAGCGGGGTTGGAGCACAGGCTTAGAGAATGCTGGGACAGGGCAGAGGAGGGCAGCACAGAGGAAAGTGGGAGACGAACATGAGGGGCACAGGTGACAGAGCGCTGCTGGGAGAGGAAGGTGCCAGGCTGCGTGAGATGGGACACAAAACGCCAGACTGCCTCCCCCCGCCCCAGGAATTCAGCCCTACTCTCTCTCCCTTGCCCACCTCCAGCTACGCTCCTTGAGCCCTAGGCTGGACCCCCCGGCCACCCCCAGGGACTAGCCAGACCTGGCTCCCTGGGCGTCAGCCCCAGATGTTACCTCACTGCCCACGGTTCGCCGCTCTAGCAGGAGGCGGAAACGGTTGCAGGTTCTCTTGTTGTCCTTGAGCCCTTGGCCTAGGCCCCGGTTGTCATCCTGCATCAGCCGCCGGTCCAAGATCACCTCCAGCTGGCCTGGGGAAGCAAACAGTGAGTGCTGGCCTGCCCCCACCCCCAAGCAGACACTGACCTTTCAAAGGAGAATCCCAGCCACAGGCCCTGACAGAAAAACCCAGCTCAAGAGACAGAAGCTGAGTCACTCAGGAGAGGTCACGGGTTCCCACAGCTGGGAGGGAACCTGATGAGGGGCTGGTCCTGTGCCCTTATTTTGCAGATGAGGAAGCATGAGGCCCAGAAAGGGGCAGGCTGGCCCTGGCAGTTTACCCCCATGCTCTGGGACTCAGCAGTAGGGGCCCAGGCAGGAAACCGAATCTGGACGGGTTACATACAACAAAATAAACCAGAAACGAAAAACTTAGATCAACAGCCATCGGTAGTGTTGCTGCATACCTCCGTAATCTGGGGCAGGTTTGCTCAGGTTGGGCAGGTTTTGTTGTGACTAAAACACAGGCTCTCCTGCCCTTGTTCTACACTGGACAGCCAGACAGCCCCAGCAGGTCAGACTCAAGCTCTGACTGCCTGTGTGTTAAAAGTAGGGCTCTGGAAAGGACAGCCAGATGGCAAGTCAGGCAGAGGCTCATATTAAGTGTCATCTGGGGTTGCCCTGGGAAAAAGATAGGGCAGGTGACCACCTTTGCTTTATTTTCTAGAGTATGCTTGGAGCAGGGGCTCGGTGCATGGCTGATGTGTTGGGGACAGAGGCCCCAGGGTGTGCAGGTGTTGGAGGTGGGTGCAGCTGTTCTTGTACAAGATCTCGAGGGAAACCACACCAGCTGCCCCCACAGTCCACTGGGACAGATGGCCCTGTTCTCCCTTTCACCTCTCCAGTCCTTACTGACTTGTGTAGTTGCTCAGTCTTTTAACCCAGAACAATCACAGAAAGATGTCCGAAAACCCTAAAATGGATCCCTTGTATAGAAGACAGTCATTTTTTCAAACACCATATCCCAGAGGGGTAGAGGAGAAAATCCAGTCAGGGATATTGGGCTGCAGTTAGGAGTCATGACACAGATGGACCAGGGGCTGCTCCTGGCAGAGAAAGGCACACTCCTCCCAGCAGGGAGTCAGGCCCCTGCACTTGCCAGCCATCGGGCCACGCCTAGCCTTGACTGGGTGCTCTCGGCTCAGCCCTTCACAAGGGCTCTTCCCAGAGACAGATCTCAAGGGCCTCAGATGCCACCAAGTGCAAACTGTTCATTTTGCCCTGAGGATATGGGGGCCACACAGAACTGCCAGCGCGACCAGCTGCCCGGGTCTGACTCCAGGCCAGTGCTCCCCATGCCCGTTTTGATTCTTAAGAATGTCAGTCTTGGCCGGGTGTGGTGGCTAACACCTATAATCCCAGCAGTTTGGGAGACCGAGGCAGGCAGACCACAAGATCAGGAGTTCCAGACCAGCCTGGCCAACATGGTGAAACCCCATCTCTACTAAAAATACAAAAATTAGCTGGGCATGGTGGCAGGCGCCTGTAATCCCAGCTACTCAGGAGGCTGAGGCAAGAGAATCGCTTCAAACTGGAAGGTGGAGGTTGCAGTCAGCGGAGATTGCGCCACTGCACTCCAGCCTGGGCGAAAGAGTGAAACTCCATCTCAAAACAAAAAACAAAAAAAAGAACGTCAGTCTCTTTTAATGATCACTAGTAGGAAAACAATATGTAATTTTCTCATTTCCTTAATATTTCATAACACTGAGTGTACTTTACAAGCTGTCCCTACTCTCATCCCCACCCAGAAGAGGGTTGCACACCTCAGCTGAGAATCACTGTTCAATACCCTGATGCTTCTTGCCTTGTTTTTCAGACTGGGTCTTGCTCTGTCACCAGGCTGTAGTGCAGTGGCACAATCTTGGCTTACTGCAGCCTCCAACTCCCGGGCTCAAGCAATTCTCCCATCTGTCTCCTGAGTAGCTGGGACTACAGGCACGTGCCACCAAATCCAGCTAATTTTTAAATTTTTTTGTAGAGCTTGGGTCTCGCTTTGTTGCCCAGGCTGGTCTCAAACTCCTGGCCTTCTGCCTTGGCCTCCCAACAGTGCTGGGATTACAGGAGTGAACCACTGTGCCTAGCTTTGCTTTTTGACATTTTTTTCTTTCTTTGGCCCCAAGAGTTGTAACCCTGACGGTTCTTCAAGGGATCCAGTAGGACACTCCACCCAGTTGCCTACACTGCTGCCGCCACCAGGGGACGGGGACAGCAGGTGCCTGCCTCCTGTGCCAAGAGCTCTGAATGGCTCGCCCCCTCTCCAAGCATGGAGGTGATGCAGTCCAGAAAGAGGCAAGGGAGGCCACCAGAGCGGGGAGCCCTTGAGGGTGGGGACGGTCTTCTTTTTGTCTGATACCCTCTACAGAACTCCTGGGCCCTACTCACCATCTTTGAGGCTAGAGACACCCAGGGCCTGGGCAGTGTGCAGCGTGAGGCGCTTCTGTGCATCCTGGATATAGGCCATGACTGGCATGGGGTAGAAGTTGGCCTGGAGAGGGAGCTTCTTCAGATACCGTCGGGGCTGCACCTGTGGGGGCAAGGCCAGCAGATCAAGGGCACCCGGGCACCACGTGGGCCCAAGCGGTCCCTAGACTGAAGGAGTCCCTGATCACTCTCGCTTCTCATTCATCTTTCTCCATCAGGGCAGATCATCCCCCAGGGCCTGTGACAGGGGCAAAAGCAGAGTCCAAGTTCTACTCTGTGGGGTCTCCGAGACCCAGGCCCAGGAGTCACCTGAAAGCCATTGAGGTCTGTGAAGAAGATACCCTGGCTGTCGATGTCTGTATGGATGCGCAGGGCCAGCTCCTTGTTGACGTAGTCCCGGATGTCCACCAGGGATGATATATCCAGAGACAGCCCCTCCACCCCTGGGCACAGGAACAAAGTGGGGGCATGGAGAAGTGTGAGGCTGAACCACAGCTAAGAGGCTGGGCTGGGGGATCACAGCCGAGCTGGGGAGAGGCTCTGTCCAACCTCCCAAGAAATTCCCAGGGCATTTCTGGATGACTTTTTCTCCAAGAGAATGGAGCACCCCTGTCTCAAATGATACGGAACAGAGGTATGAACAGAGAAGCAGCAGAAGGAAGAATACGCCACAGTTGTGGAGCCCACACCTCCTTCCGGACCCTTCCTCATGCGCAGGGCTCACCTGGCAGATTGTAAAGCCGAACCGCCTGGTGAATGTGCTCGTAGTACGCAACCACCTCTGAGAAGAAAGGGCCTTCAGTGACACGCAGCACGGGGGGCTCCTTGGGGACGTAGGGCTAGGGAAAGAGCAGAGTGCTGTTGAAACTACAGCACAGAGGGCAAGGCAGGAAGGTGCCAGCCCAGGGCTGGGCAAGAGAGCACCTATTCCCAGATACCCCTGGGCTGAACAAGAAAGACAAGGCCCCTGGCAGGCAGCAATAAATCTGTGGGAAGGCCTGTGCCCCCTCCTGCCCTCCCCGCTAGTGAGGCCTCCCGGGGCCTGCCAGGTTGTTCAGGGCATCTTTAGGGTACCTTGGCCTCGGCATCGGGCAGGAAGAGGTAGGCCCCGCTCTTGTCTTTGGACGTACGGGTGCCATAGACAAGGACCTGCATGTCCACCTGCTGCTCCTGCTCCTCATCCACCCTTCGGATGCTCTGCCAAAAAACACAGCCCTGACCCCTGGCCCCACACCAGCATGTCAGGCCTGCCTCCTGGGAGGACATGGACTAGCTTCCCCAAGGAGCCATGCCCTGCTTCCCCATGCTGTCAGGCTGGAGCTGAGATGGCCCAGGCCCGGGTCCACTGTGGGTCAGGTGCAGAATGCTCGCAGGGCTGGGAGGCTGCTCTGCACAGTGCCACCACCACACACGTCCTACTCTAGTCCCTGGCCCTTTACCTTGAGGAGCCCAGTAAGGCCTGAGAACCAGACCTGCATGTAGCGGTTGCTGAGGGCGAAGTCACTGGTGCCAGAGTCAATGACACGGAGAGGGAACGCTTCATGCCTGCTGACGGACAGCTGCCGGCCGTGCAGGTAGACACGCACAGAGGAGGGCAGCGTGCGGTGCCCATCCAGGCCCAGCTGCAGCTGCAGCACGCCCAGGCCCAGGGCTGGCAGGCGGACAGGCACAGACACCTGTGGGCATAGGAGGGGTGAGGAAGTGGGGGCACGGCTTTCGCCACAGGGGTGCTGGGGCATTCGCTTACTAACAGAGGGCTTGAGCAAGTCCCTGCACCCGCTGGGGCCTCTGCCCCTCCTCCAAAGTGGAGGTGATATGATTTGCCCTTTCTTCCTCATCAGACTTTATGATTCTCAAGTGATATTTGAAAAAGTATGAAGTGGTAACCACACATTAAGCTTTCAATAAACATTGAATGACTGAATGACTGAATGATGGGGCATTATAACTGCTATTTTTACCATTACTATTACCATACCAACCTTCCCCTTCTTTTCAAGGACACACTCAAATCCCAAGAGTGCCTGTCCTCTGGACAACCCCCTCCCCAGGACACCTGTCCTCAGCCTGGAGAGTAGCAGGGCCACAAGCAGGAGGGTGTGAGGCTGGCATCGCCGGGTGGGGAGGGGCCCACGATGGGCAGAGGGCCAGGCCCACCTGACGAGCCCGCACCTCACCTGGTAGACGTCAGGGACCGCCTCGGTGGCAGAGCTCCAGTGTGCGCTGATCTGCACGGCCAGGGGCTGACCCTCCTCTGAAAGGACGCGCACGCGGGGCGAGTTGACCAGCAGGGACACCATGCTGAATCGCTCCTGTTCCAGTGGGTTGAATAGCACCACAAACCTGTGCATAGAAGGTGGGCTGACCCAGGAGGCTGCTGCTTCTGGCCAGGGCAAGCGCCCTGCACTGGTTCAGCACATGCCAGGGCAGAGGGGCCTGAGAGCCAGGGAATGGCTCTGCCTCTCTGCACCTGGCGTAGTCCAGGTTACCTGGGCGAGGAATCCAGTTGGATCACCGTGCGCTCTGGGAGGGCATCGTGACTTAAGCGAGTGTCATCCTGGAATTCAGTGGGCCAGAAGGGAAGAACCATTATGGGCTCAGCCTCCTCCCACCCCGCCTGTCCCAGGTGTGGACCAGCAGCTGCGCTGGGCACAGAACTCATCTGGATGGGGAAGGAAAAAGAGGAGCAGCACCCCCATCCAGCAGCTCTTGGGATGGGACCTGCACACACCAGAGGGTCCCCATGCAGACCCCGGAGGGGCTCACCACTTGGAGGAAGGGCGCCTCAGGGTCAAAGTGGTAGGTCTCCTTGTCCCCCAGCACCAGATAGTGGGCTGCATGAATGATGACCTGCTTCAGGTTGACAAGGGAGCGCAGAAGCCTGTGGGTGGCGCAGGCGAGGGAAGGAGAGATGACCATAGGCAAGCTGTCTGCCTTGTCAGCAGGGCAAGCCCTAGGCCGGCCTACCCCCTGACCACCCAGTGTCCTTTCTTTGGGACAGCGAGCAGGGGAGCTGACAAGGAAAAAGAGAAGGCTCCCACCTGACCCCATAGTCCACCACCACAGCCTCCTTGGCCGTGCCAGTGATGGCATCGTGATGCTGGAAGAGCCCCAGCGTGCGCCGAGCTTCCGTCAGGAGGGTGAAGTCAGACAGTGGGTACCGGCCAGCCAGGCCAGAGCGGCGAGCGTGAGCTGCAGCCAGGCTGTACAGAACCTCTGCCCCCCTGCCCAGAGACAGAAGTTAGCTGCCAGCCTGCACCACTAGCCAGGGCCCACCCACACTCTGCCAGTCCAGCCTCCTGTCTTTCCACCCCTTCTCTACCTGCCCTGGCCTCTGGGTCTATCTATTCCCTTCTGAGCCGATCCAGCCCCTCCTTAAACCCCAAAGGCTGACTCTCCCCCTCCAGCCTGGAAGCGGGGACAGGGTCTCACCGCAGGTGGGCTTCCAGGACTCGGTCTAAGCTCTTGTAGAAGGGCCGGGAAGTATAATAGCCTGTCCAGTAATGATCCTCCCGGTCCGCATAGGAGAAGAAATCCCCGCTCAGCACAGGAAACCCTGGAGGCCGGGCCCCTGGCTCCACCCCTGTCCTCTTGTACAGGGCATCAAAATAGTCAGAAAGAGTGCCAAACTGGGCCTGTGGGAACCCCAAAAACCCACTCCCATCAGTTCTAGAGCCTCTTGGAAATTGTGGCCACAGTGCTGCAGCTGGGGGTGAGGCAGGGGCTCTGGCCTCAGAAGCAGGAACTGTACATCCTGCCATTCTAGACTTAACAGAAGTAGGGGAGCCTGGGAATTAATTCTGACATAAAAGGGGCACCTTCGGCTGGGCACGGTGGCTTACGCCTGTAATCCCAGCACTTTGGGAGGCCGAGGCGGGTGGATCACGAGGTCAGGAGATCGAGACCATCCTGGCTAACACAGTGAAACCCCATCTCTACTAAAACTACAAAAAATTAGCTGGGCGTGGTGGTGGGCACCTGTAGTCCCAGCTACTCAGGAGGCTGAGGCAGGAGAATGGCGTGAACCCGGGAGGCGGAGCTGGCAGTGAGCCGAGATCGCACCACCGAACTCCAGCCTGGGCAACAGAGCGAGACTCCATCTCAAAAAAAAAAAAAAGGGGGGGCACCTTGCCCGAGTTGGGAACCCAGGGCACGGTCTCACAGGAAGGGATGGGCTGCAGCACTGTGAGGCCCCCTCCCCAGCCAGGTGCCCCTCACACCTGCACATGGAGGTTAGGCCTGCTGTTGAAGAAGTCAAAGAGCCGCTGGTAGTTGAAGAACTGGGCATCCCACTCCTGGGGCTTGTCATATCGGAAGTCATCTCCAAGAGGCACCAGGAGGACGTTGCTTCGGAAGAGCCGGGACTTCTTCCGGTATTGGTCCAGGAGCAGGGCTGCCCTGGGGCAGGAAAAAAACATGGGCCCAACATGAAGTCTCATTAGTAAAAGAGCACCACGCACAGCCATCCCGCCAGCAAGCCCCTAGAAGACATCCCATCCATCAAGGAGTGGTTCAGCGCAAACGAACACCTCCTGCACGTGAATCCCAGCCCCAGGGGAATCCAGTGTTCTCTGGGCAGTTCTGACAGCTGGCATGTTGTTTTTTACGCTAGGCTGTTGAGATCTTTTGGGATCCTGGTTCTGACACTCCCGCCTCATTTTGCCCACCAGTTAGCGATGCAGCACCAAAGTTAAGGGTCTGGACCCCGGAGCCACATCACACCAGCTCCACAAGTACTACCTGAGTGACCGTGGGCAAGTAACCTCTCTGAGCCTCCATTTCTAGCAAAATAAGGATAACATCAGTAGGTACCCATATAATGTTATGAGAATTAAAATGGATTGAATGGTCCGAGCGCAGTGGCTCACACCTGTAATCCCAGCACTTTGGGAGACCGGGGCAGACAGATCACCTGAGGTCAGGAATTCAAGACCAGCCTGGCCAATATGGTGAAACCCTGTCTCTACTAAAAATACAAAAATTAGCCGGGTGTGGTGGCGCACACCTGTAATCTCAGCTACTCAGGAGGCTGAGGCAGGATAATCATTTGAACCCAGGAGACGGAGGTTGCGGTGAGCTGAAATCGCACCACTGCACTCCAGCCTGGGTGACAGACTCCATCTCAAAAAAAAAAAAAATTAAAATTAAATAAATAAAATAAAATCAATGAATGAATATTTGTTAAACACTTAGAATAGTGCCTGGTACATAATGGGAACTATATACAAACATTTATTTTCTTTTCATCCAAATTATTGGCAAAATCAGTAGAAAAACAGCCCTGTGGCACATCAGCAGAAGCCCTTTCCTACTTTAACTGGCATGTTATAAATATCACAGTCCAAAAAGTCAACTAATCTACTTAGCGGCGCTGGCCCAGCTTGTACTTTTGTACTTCGTTCTCATGAGAGGATTCCTCAAATACCACTTTCCACTAACTAACTTATCAGTCTAGTAAGCCTTTCAAAGGAGAAAACGATTACCTTTCAGAGCCTGTTCTTGTAAACCTAGGCCAGCATCACTGATCACAACTGCTGCTTTAAGAAAAGTCATGCCTTCATAGCCCTAGATTCTTGCCTGGAATCGGCATTTAGACTTCTGGAAACAAAAGACCACTTTATTTCCCTTTTGGTCACATGTTTCAACTCTTGGACATCAGGGAGAAATCAGAGCATTGCAACATAAAAACCAATCCAACTTGTTGTATTCTTAAGGTTCTGACTAAATTGTCGTTTGGATCAACTCTTACCTAACACTTTTCCCCCAGGCCTGATTTCAGCAAGAGTGATATCTTTAGGGGTCCCTAAATTCTCTCAAAAGGGACAGGTCTGTTTTCTCAGAGGCTGGAGGCTATCTCGTGGGACTGAATGTGGATCTGAACAGGATTCTCGTGGTTGACTTAAAGCCAAGTCAGAACCCTGGCACTAAATGAAGGCACATGAGCCTGAAGTTTGTAAGATACATCTAACCTGGGAATCATTCACCTCTAAGTTGTCAGCTGGCCCTGGCAGTTTGTTAGGGCATCAAAAAGTACTCATGTGAGAAAATGAAAGCATTCTGCGAAAGGTGGTTGCTAGAGCCATTCCAGTTTTTCAGGAGACTTAGTAAGGAGCTGCTGCCGCAGACGCTGCGAGCCTCAACTCACCACCTGAGCCCACCCTCCATGTGGCACGGCCCAGACCAGAGCCAGGCCTCCTGATTCCTCTGTGAAGTGAAAGGGCTGGAAGCAGATACCTCTCTGCCACATTGGCCTCTGTGATGGCCCGGGGTGGCACCTTCCAAGGGCAGTTGATGCGCCCACCAGGCAGGCGTTTGAAATCAAATTGGCAGCAGATCTTGGGATCCGGGCCGCAGGTATGGGGGACGTCATAGCTGTAGAAGGGCATCATGTGACAGAATATGTCTGTGCTGGAGTCCGAGTCTGCAGAAGACACACCACGTGGTCACCAGCAGGCAGCCTCTGGACGTCAGGAGGGCAAGGATCTGCTCAGGCTAAAGGCAGCCCTGATAGACCGTGAGGCTGTAACTGGACCTAGGGCTGGAGAGAGTGTGTAGGCCAGGGAGAAAGACATGAGGGGCTCCTTCAGGGGACAGGCACACAGGGCACGCTGAAACCCTTGGGACAGCAGGCCCTGCAGAGGCCAGAGGTCAACGTGACCCTCCCCTAACCAGAGGGTGCGACCATTTCTGGCAGTCCATACCAGTGCCTGCAGGTCTGCTCTGAAGAACAGTGGGGGTCTTAGTTCTGATATCCCTGCTATTCCCCAGTGAAGACTATGCTGCAGTGACCCCCTCTACCCTACCTGGCCTTACCCCATGTCTGCCTCCACATGAACTCTAGGCTGTGGGTGGCAGCAAAGTGCTTCTTGATGGCATAGTGCACTCTCTGAATCAGCATGCTGGTGAGGTTGGCACGGCGCAGCAGGTAAGGCATGGTGGAGCTGTATCCAAAGGGGTCCACTGCCCAGCCAGAGCGGGGGGTTGCACCTGGGTAGGGCATGGATGCCAGAGAGGCCCTGAATACACCTCAGGGGCTGGCCTCTCAGCCTCCCAGTTGCTGGGACCCCAGCTCTTGTCCTGGTAGTGAGTGGACAGATGACATCACACCAGGCCCACATGGTGGGATCTGCCTAGAAAGGAACCACCCCCTGTCGATCCCTGTGCCTCACAGCCCCCTGCCATATCACTGCGGGCCCAGCCCAGGGCGCAGACCCCCATGCCTGGGCCTGGACTTACCAAGATTTCTCTCCAGCCACTGGTGTCCTTCAATGAGCTGGTCAATCAATGCAAAGTAGTGGGAATTGGCCTCATCCGGCATCACCCAGCCTCCTGTCGCAATCTCCAGCTGCCCGTTTCCCACCAGCCTATAGTTAAGGACTCACACTCAGGATGGAGCAGGACACTTTGCCCAGTCCTACCAACCAGAAAATGTCAGGGCCTGTGTACACTGGCCTCACTGAACCAGTTCTCCAAATCCCAGGACCAAGAGAACACACACTTTCCCTCCTTTTCTTGCAGCCAACCTCCAGGTTATCCTGGCCCCGTTTATCTCGGAACCTCTACCTGTTTTTGCCTTCCCACCCTCCAACATCACTCAACTCTTCCACAGCTCTCTGGGCCTCTCCCTGCCACCCTGGCACCCACAGCTTAAGGTAAGACCCGTCCACCCAGCCTGGGGCTCAGATGATGCCCTCCCACGCCTCCCCGCCTGGTACTGGCCTTCGGACTGCCGCTCTCTTTTGGGCATTGATGTTGTCCCACCACTTGGCGAAGAAGGAGACCTCTGCCCAGAGGAAGCGCCGCCGGGGGTCCTCCTGCAGCTTAGACACCATGCTATTGAGGATGTGTTGGGTCTGCTCTGTGTAGTACTTGTCAAAGGTCTTGATCCAGCCTAGGGAGCCAATGTGGGGTCCCCTGAGGATGCCACCATCTTCCTTGACGTCCCTCCCTTGTATTGGCCATCAGAAATCCCACTCCACACTCCAGCTCCCAGGAGTCTGCAGGGCCCTCACCTGGGTCATTGTGAGAGTGGGGCACCACAAACACCTGCAGGTCTTCAGCATCCCAGTCGTGCGGGTCGTAGGAGATGTCGAAGCCTTGCCTCCACACACCACCATCCACATTGTCAAACGGCAACTCCTCCGACACAGTGAGCATCTGCCAGGTGAATTGCAGCTCAGTACCCCAGTCATGGCCGCTGTACATCCCTACCAGCTCTGACTCTTACCTGCAGCTCTGGCTTCTGACCCCGGCCCCCCAAAGCAAACTGGCAGTCCTGGGGGGAGATGGAGAAGAAGCTGGGCCGGGGCTCTGGTGGCACCACCCAGGAGCCATTGACCGTGTAGTAGGGCAGCATGGCGGGCGGGCCCTCTGCGTTTGCTGTCAGCTCCAGCACGGAGTCCTTGATATGGCTGATAATCTCATGGTTCTCCTCCAAAAGCTGCTCCAGCTGCTCAATGCGGTTCTGCAGCACAGAAATTTGGCTCTGCCAAAAACCAAAAAGCAATCACACGCAGCTCCTTATGCCACAGGGAGGGTCTCTGCTTGGGGTCTACCAGCTGAGGCCTGACTACAGTTCTTCCCTCATCAGTCAACGCCAGACCATGAGCCTACAGGGATAGATGACACCGTTCAGATAAAGGGAGCTGTGCACATCACCACTGAAGACTACACTCCACTTGGGTTGGGAGAACCATCACTCTCTAGCTCAGGGATGGCAAAGATTTCCTTTCACCTCCCTATTCTCAACAATCGGCGTTGCCTATGCTGAGGATTTCAACGGGTCTTAATGGCAAAGAATGCTGCAATCAATTAGCAATGTCTGCCAAGAATTCAGGAGGGGCTGGGCATGGTGGCCCACACCTGTAATCCCAGCACTTTGGGAGGCTGAGGCGGGTGGATCAGCTAAGGTCAGGAGTTCAAGACCAGCCTGGCCAACATGGCGAAACCTCGTCTCTACTAAAAATACAAAAATTAGTCGGGCGTGGTGGAAAGCTCCTGTAGTCCCAGCTACTCGGGAGGCTGAGGCAGAAGAATCGCTTGAACCTGGGAGGCGGAGGTTGCAGTGAGCCAAGATTGCGCCACTGCACTCAAGGCTGGGCGACAGAGCAAGACTCTGTCTCAAAAAAAAAAAAAAAAAAAAAAAAAGAAAGAAAGAAAAGAAAAGAATTCAGGAGAACAGAGTGACAATACTCATTGCCATTGCCATTTTTTTCTTCCTTCCTTCTTTTCGCCATCACTGTTTTTAGCTGAGGGTTTCTACAAAACCTGACTATTGGGAAGGAAGGCTCCTGTCCTGTACTGACATTACCATCCAGTGGGGGGTGGGAGGCGCATACCCTGAGCCCAGGTGACTTGTATACAAAGAAATCAGCAACCAGGCACGACTCACCCGGGGGAAGTTCCCACCATTCTGGTGTCGGGTGGGATCGTGTTGCACTCGGTCCAGCATGAGGTAGAGCGAGAAGACTGCCACACAGAAGATGGCAGCCCCACATACTGTCACCTGCTTTTTCAGCTTCATACTGGCCTCCACACACACCTGGCAGGAAGGACACCATCTGTAGCTCCAGCATGCAAAATGCCCGTGGCAGTCTTTCCACCAAATGCCCCAGTGAGTTCCTGAGGGCTGTTCCAAAGGAACACCCATTTGCCTGGCTCCAAGTAGCACAAGTAGCACATCTGGGGCTGGCCCACCTGGTCCTGGTAGCAGCTCTGCCCCTAGCGTGGAGAGGACGCTCTCCTTTGGCTGGTGCTATGAAAAACGGGCCCAGGATAAGAGTCCCAGCTCTGACTGGAGTGCACCACACAAGCTCCTGATTACACAGCTTCCCTGCCTAGATAGGAGGTGCCTGTTCAGGCTCCTCGGCCATGTGCTTCTAGTTTCAGGTGAATAAGCTAGTCTCTATTTTGTTTGATTTAAAAGTTTAGCCAGAACCCAAAAAGACTGATAGGAAAGCCTTTCTCGGTGCCCTTTCAGGTCAAACTGGCACTCACCAGAAACAGTGCCTGGCATAATCCTTTCTCAGAAACACAGAATGAGTTTCTTTCTAATAAAGAAGAAAGATGCTTGTGTTTCTAGCATAAAGCAAGCCCTATGTGTTCTCCCTGTTTGTCTACTGTTTCCTGCAGTGAGAAATTTCCAGCCGCGGTTTGCAGAGCACTTAGGGGACCCCTAGGAAGCCTGCAGTGACGCCGAAGGCTCCCTGGGAAGGGAGAGACGGGGCCCAGTGCTTAGCTGCGAGGCAACTTCAGAGGACCCGTGCCCCCCGCCGCCACCGCCCTCGGGCCACCGCTTGCCTGCTCAGCAGGAGGGAGGACGCTAACTGCGGAGCCGAGCGTGGGCGGGACCGCGCTCCGGAGTCTGCTCCGCGGGCCCGGGGCCGAGGAGCTTCGTCGCCTCTGCGTTGTGCCCTACTTAGCGCGATCTGATTCTGCTCGGGAGCCTCCGGGCGATATTTTCAGCCCTTAGAGACTGGGTCCAGGCCAGTGTAGGTGGAGCTGGGCTAAGAGTTGGATCACAGAGGGCAGGCACCCGCCGCCGGGTCTCTGGCCGCCCGCCCGGCTCCCTCCCGACCCGCTTCGACTTCGTCGGCCCCGGGGACCGCAGAGACAGGCGCCAGGTCCGGGCCTCAGGCAGCCTCCAGCCCCTTCCTGGCCCCTCTGACGCCGCAGCGCCGCTCGCGCTCCCGCCGCCCGAGCCCGAGCCCGGCCTCTGTCCGAGCAGCCGGAGCCCTCCCGCGCGCGCACCCGGCCCGTTACCGTCAGCGCCCGGCCTCCGCGCCGCTCCGGGCCCAGTCGGCCGAGCTGCCGGCTGTCACGCGCCCGGGGGCGGCGGCCCGCGCGCAGGCAGCGACGCAGGCGAAGGCGGGCGCCCGCCCACCCGTAGCCGCCTGCTCCGCGCGCCGCAGCCGCGCTCCCGCTGGGCCCCGGGCCGCCGGCGCGCTCCGCTGCGCCCGCCCCGCGCGGGTCCGCCAGCCTCTGAGGCCGCCGGGCCCAGCAGCGTGCGGGGCGGGGACAGCCGCGCCGCCCGCCCCGGCCTGCGTGTGCCCAGCAGAGCTGACAGGAGCTCTGGCCGCCGCAGTCCCAGCCCGACGCCTCCCGGGCCCCGCTCCGCTGGGCTGCAGTGCGCAGCCGCACCAGCCCGGGCCGGGCCTGTCTAGCTCGGAACCTCAGGAGGGACGCGCGACTGAATTTTTTCGGAATCCTACTTGAGTAAGCGCATAATCGGGCAGTGGTCGAAACGCCCTCCTCCGTCTCGGCAGCCGCGTAGCCGGGTGCGTTCTCCGCGGCCTCACCCGGCTCCGGCCCAGGTAGCCTTAGGTTTCTGTCGGTGTGCCTCTCGGCAAAAGGGTGCTGCCTCCTGTTAGTACAGCGCATTCCTCTAGTCCCTTTCCTTTCCGTGCCTGCTCTGTTTCCTGCCAGCGAGTGAACAAGACACAGACTTTTCTTGGTTGTTTCCCTTTTACTGGGCATCTAGGTTGTTTACAGTTTTTCAGTGTAATCCATACTGCAATGAACATCTCCATGAATTCCACGTTTTTGTTCTTTTTAAGTTATATGTAACTTATGATCTGAATGTGACCCCCCAAATTCGTGTTGAAATCCTAATCCCTCAAGGTGATGATGGTATTAGGAGATGGGCCTTTGGGGGTGAACAGAGTTTGAAGGGAGAGCTCTCATGAATGGGATTAGTGCAGGTATCAAACGACCCCGAGATTCGGCCCCTTCAACCACGTGAGAACACAGCTAGAAGGCACTGTCTGTGCACCACAGGCAGGCCCTCACCCGACACTGAATCCGCTTGTGTCTTATCATGGACTTCCCAGCCTCCAGAACTGTGAGAAAATACATTTCTGTTGTTGATAAACTACCTACTTTATGGTATTTTGTCCTAACAGCTCAAACAGATTAAGACGTTATTTTATGATGAATTTGCAACAGTGAAGTTACCCAGGCAAAAGATAAGGACAGAGATGACTGATGACACTATCGCTCCCCCAAAAGACTGTACCAGTTTACACCATCAATAACAAACTGTTGGATATTGCTTAAACAATGTTTTAGTTGATTAATGAGACATATAATGCCATCTCATTTTTAAAAATTTTCCTTTAAGTTCTGGGATACATGTGCAGAACATGCAGGTTTGTTACATAGGTATACATGTGCCATGGTGGTTTGTTGCACCCATCAACCCATCATCTAGGTTTTAAGCCCCACATACAATAGGTGCTCTCCCTCACCTTGCCCCCAACCCCCGACAGGCCCCGGTGTGTGATGTTCCCCTCTCTGTGTCCATGTGTTTTCATTGTTAACTCCCACTTATTAGTGAGAACATGCGGTGTTTGGTTTTCTGTTCCTGTGTTAATTTGCTGAGAATGATCAATGCTATCTCTTATTTAACGACCATTTCTTTTTTTTTGAGACAATATCTCACTGTTTCCCAGGCTGGAGTGCAGTGGCACCATCTCAGCTCACTGCACCCTTGACCTCCCAGACTCAAGCCATCCTCCCACTTCAGCCTCTTGAGTAGCTGAGCGTTACAGGCATGTGCCACTACACCCAGCTAATTTTTTGATTTTTAAATAATTTTATTTTTATTTTTTGAGAAGGAGTTTCGTTCTTGTTGCCCAGGCTGGAGTGCAATGGCGCCATCTTGGCTCACTGCAACCTCCGCCTCCCAGGTTCAAGCGATTCTCCTGCCTCAGCCTCCCAAATAGCTGGGACTATAGCCACGTGCCACCATACCTGGCTAATTTTGTGTTTTTAGTAGAGATGGGGTTTTACCATGTTGTCCAGGCTGGTCTCGAACTCCTGACCTCAGGTGACCCACCCGCCTCAGCCTCCCAAAGTGCTGGGACTACAGGCGCGAGTCACTGTGCCCAGCCCTAATTTTTTGATTTTTTGTAGGGGGGGTTCTCACTGTGTTGCCCAGGCTGGTCTCCAACTCCTGGGCTCAAGCAATCCTCCCACTTTGGCCTTCCAAATTTCCAGGATTATAGATATAAGCCACAGTGCCCAGTTGTTTTTTTTGTTGTTGTTGTTGTTTTTGACAAGCTCTTGCCTGTCACCCAGGCTAGAGTGCAGTGGTGTGATCATGGTTCACTGCAGCCTTGAACTCCTGGCCTTGATCCTCCTGCCTCAGCTTCCCAAAGTGCTGTGATTACAGGGATGAGCCACTGCACTCGACTGCCACTTCTTTTATCACCATCAGGAACAGCTTTCCAGGTTTGTTTACTCACTGGAATGCCTGCTATTAGGGTGTTGGACCTAGACTGGGCTCATCATCCTCTTTGTCTTTTCATATTTTGCCTTGTGTTCTGGGAGATTTATTTTCCAGCCCTTCTATTGAATTTTCCATTTTGGTGTTGTTTTGGTTTTTTTTTTTGAGACAAAGTCTCACTCTGTCGCTCAGGCTGAAGAGCAGTGGCGTGATCTCAGCTCACTGCAACCTCTGCCTCCCAGGTTCAAGTGATTCTCATGCTTCAGCCTCCCGAGTAGCTGGGATTAGAAGCGCGCACCACCATGCCCAGCTAATTTTTGTATTTTTAATAGAGATGGGGCTTCACCACGTTGGCCAGGCTGGCCTTAAACTCCTGACCTCAGGTGATCTGCCCACCTCGGCCTCCCGAAGTGTTGGGATTACAGGTGTGAGCCACCGTGCTCAGCCTCATTTTGGTGATAATCTTAATTTTCTTTTTTCTTTTCTTTTGAGAGAGAGTTTTGCTCTTGTTGCCCAGGCTGGAGTGCAATGGTGCGATCTCCGCTCACCGTAACCTCTGCCTCCTGGGTTCTGGCCATTCTCCTGCCTCAGCCTCCTGAGTAGCTGGGATTACAGGCATCTGCCACCACACCTGGCTAATTTTGTATTTTTAGTAGGGATAGGGTTTCTACATGTTGGTTGGGCTCGTCTCAAACTCCCAACCTCAGGTGATCTGCCCACCTCAGCCTCCCGAAGTGCTGGGATTACAGGTGCGAGCCATCGCGCCCGGCCTGATAATCTCAATTTTCAAGAATTCTTGTTTGTTGTCTGGTGGTTCTTTTTTAAAAATTGAGGTACAGTTTACACTGTGTGGCACAAATCTTGTGTACAGCTTGATCCGTTTTGATAAATACATACACAAGCATAATCACCACCCAGATCAAAACGCAGGACATTCCCATCTACCCAAAATGTTCCCCTGTGTCAAGTGGCAAGCAGTCCCTAAGCACACCATAGTGGCTGTCAGACTGTGGTCCAGCCTTGCCTATGTGGCCCATGTAGAGACATACGTGGTTGTAAGGGCACCATGGTGAACCTTTTCCCCTCCATCTTCACACACCTTTCCATCAGGACCCTCCAAACGTAAGCACTGCTTTGACTTCTCTGTAACTTCGTTTTGCCTTTTCTTAAACTTCATAAAATAGAATCATAAGTATGAACTCTTTCATGTCTGGCTTCTTTACTCAGTATGACTTTTTTTTTTTTTTTTTGAGACAGTCTTGCTGTCACCCAAGCTGGAGTGCAGTGGTGCGATCTCAGCTTACTGCAACCTCCGCCTCCTGGGTTCAAGTGATTCTCATGCCTTGGCCTCCTGAGTAGCTGGGACTACAGGCACGTGCCACTACACCCATCTAATTTTTGTATTTTTAGTAGAGACGGGGTTTCACCATGTTGGCCAGGCTGGTTTCCAACTCTTGGCATCAAGTGATTTGCCCACTTTGGCCTCCCAAAGTGCTGGGGTTACAGGCATGAGCCACTGTGCCCAGCCACATCTTTGACATTCATCAATGTCGGTACATATATTAGTGGTGTTTTGTTTGTTTGTTTTTATTGCTGTATATACGTTTGGGTCATTTTCTGCTTGTTCTGGACCTAACTTCTCTCTCCACTTCTGTAACTTGAATTATTCATGTAGTCCCACGTTTCTTAGCTTCCATTCTCTTTTTTTTTCTCTGTACTTCAGTTTAGGTACCTCCTTTTAACCTATTAAGTTCACTAAATCTGTTTTCTGATATGACTTAATTTCTAAATTCGATTGTGATTTTATCCTTTACTCCTATCAATGTTTATGAAATCCATCCAATGAGTTTGTAATTTCAGGGATATTTTTCAGTTCAATAGGCTCCTTTCATTCTCTTTTAATAGATTCCAACTCTGTTGACATTCTCTACATTTGCTTCTTTTTTGTCCATCTTCTTCTCTGTTTGACATATTAACCAAGTTATTTAAAAATCTTTGCCAGTTCCAATATCTGGATCATCTGTGGGTCTGCTTTTATTATTTTTCTTTTATGTATTAGCCCCATATTTCTCCATTTTTTGCATGGTTTATGATTTTTAATTGTATGTCACATATTGGGTATAAAAGAAGGATAGGGACTTCAAATCTTGTTATTCCCTGCAGGAGCTAGTCACTTCAATGCAATTAAGTACTGAACTGGGTTGGGGCAGTGTTGCAATTGCAGTAAAACTCAATCCCCTCCTGGTTGTCCTTGTTCTTCAGGAATGGCCCTCTTGGATTTTGGATTGAAAGCTTGGTCAGTCTGTGTCTCAGATCTTAAAGTTCTGCTCTTCAGAGATTTAAAGGGAGCTCTTTAGCTTCCAAACCCACACAGGTGCAAAACCTGGCAAATACCTTATGTTGGGGAGACCAGCTATTTTTTCACCCCAGGCCTCCTCTCTAAACACTGCAAGACTGTGGAACTTGCCTTCTCGGTCTCCTGCACTGCCTCAGAACTCAGCAAATGTCCCATGGGGAAAACACTCTGCATTTTGTGCTCCTCTAGGTCCTAATCCATAGCAAGTCCTTGCAACCACCAAAAACTATTCCTTTCTCTCTTGCCCAGTAGAGTCTCTCTGCTTGGGCCAAGTCTGATCCTCATGTCCCAGATGGGCAAATGTTTCAGGGAAGAAAATAGCTGCCTATCACTAGTTCAACTCGGAAGGGCTCTTTCCTCCTTGAAATTTTAGTCCATTCAGTCTTTATTTCTGTGACCACTCTTCATTTTTTAAAAAATAAGACATCTTCAGCCAGGCGTGGTGGCTCATGCCTGTAATCCCAACACTTTGGGAGGCCAAGGTGGGCGGGTCACTTGAGGTCAGGAGTTTGAGACCAGCCTGACCAACATGTTGAAACCCCGTCTCTACTAAAAATACAAAAATTAGCCGCGTATGGTGGTGCACGCCTGTAATCCCAGCTACTCGGGGGGCTGAAGCAGAATTGCTTGAACCCGAGAAGCGGAGGTTGCAGTTAACTGAGATCACGCCACTGCACTCCAGACTGTGCAACAGAGCGAGACTCCATCTCAAAAAGAGAAAAAAAGACATTTTCATCTTACCTGTTTTTTCCCTAGCGGTTGCAATGGGAGTGGTGGCGTGCAGAGACCTACCATATCCTACCTAGCAGAAGTTTTTCAGTTCTGCTTTCTACCATTTCCATTGGAGGTATTATTTCACTTCCTAGTATTTTCATTTAATTACATGACAACACAACTTCCTCTTGTTTGAACAAGTTATAGGGCTCTCGTCTCTTTCAAAATAGATTTTTGCTTGTTTTGTTTTGTTTTTTTGAGACAGAGTTTTGTTCTTTGCTCTTGTTGCCCAGGCTGGAGTGCAATGGCGTGGTCTCGGCTCACTGCAACCTCCGTCTCCCCAGTTCAAGTAATTCTCCCGCCTCAGCCTCCAGAGTAGCTGGGATTACAGGTGCACACCACCACGCCTGGCTAATTTTTTTGTATTTTTAGCAGAGACGGAGTTTCACTATGTTGGCTAGACTGGTCTCAAGCTCCTGACCTCAGGTGATCCACCTGCCTCAGCCTTCCAAAGTGCTGGGATTATAGGTGTGAGCCACTGCGCCCGGCCGATGTTAACTATTTCCTGAACTTTCTTGAGGGATGGCCATTTTACTTCAAGGTTCTCATTGCCCTGTTCTTCTGTATTACAAATGTTTCCCACTTTGTTTTTTAGTTATGTTCACACTTCTTATCTTCTCAAACTTCGCTTTTGGTGATGTTAATATTTCAGATGACTTTTTAGGTTTCACTGGGACTTAGGGGAGGAGGTGAAGGCTCCCCAGTCTGCCATCTTATTCCTCAATAAATTCATCTTGAGAAACAACTCCCTCAAAAGCATTTACTTCCTCGTCAGCTACATCAGTCTTCTATGAGTGGAACTCTCTTCTCGTCTCCTCCGGAATTTTATGTGAGTGTTGTACGCATCCATAGTGTCAGCTACTCTCTAATATTCATAAGCCATTGATTCATACATCTATTGCCAGCCTTCACCTCCATCTGGGCTTCCAGACCCTATTCATCTACATTTAAATTAATTATTATTTTTATTTACTTATTTTTGAGACAGGACCTCGCTTTGTTGCCCATGCTGGAATGCAGTGGTGTGATCACAGCTCACTGCAGCCTCAACCTCCGAGGCTCAATTGATCCTCCTAACTCAGCCTTCTGAGTAGCTAGGACTATAGGTGTGTGCCACCATGCCTGGCTAATTTTCTTGTTTTTTTTTTTTTGTAGAGACAGAGTTTTGCCATGTTGCCCAGGCTGGTCTCAAACTAGGCTCAAGCGATCCACATGCCTTGGCCTCCCAAGTACCTGGGACTACAGGTGTCTACCACCACACCTGGCTTCACCCACACTTTTATCTCCAATAAAATGCAACATCTCTAAACTCAACATCCTCCTCGAAGCTCTGATCCTCTTCCTATAATCCTATTTCAGGGGATGACACCGCCATCTGGCCATAGCCTGTGTATCATCCTGATCTCTCCCCTCCTTCCCCATGTCTCACATTCAGCTGCTACTAAATCATGTCAGCTCTGCCCCATGCATACTGCCTGTCCTCCTCCTTCCCCACGGCCACCATACCCACACTCGTGCCTTCTGAGACCTGCCTTCCGGAGGAGCGCACATGCCAGGAGTGTTCAGTGGGCACAAGTGGTTTTATTGTTTCTGCCCAGAAGAGGAAGCCCTGGCAGCAGCAGGGACACAGAGAAGACATGGCGCTGCATCCTGCCGGCAGTGTGGATGCTGGTGGCGGGAGTCCAGGACTGTGAAGAGCTGTCAGCATATGAGCTGGAGCCGCTGAGGAGCTGCACCTAGGCCTGCAGAGGCCACCAGCTTGAGAAGGGGGTCCCAGCCTCACCGATGCCGCTTTCGGATGCTCTGCAGCTCCTGGTAGATGGTGCTGAAGCTGGGCCGCTGCCCAGGTTCATAGGCCCAGCACTGCTCCATGAGCCTGAACACAGCATCAGGACACAGCTCTGGGCAGGGCAGACGGCCCCCTGTAAGGAGAGGCACAGCATACCAGGCATGAGGAGGGAGTTTGAGGGTCCTCGGCAGACTCTGGGGGATACCATGAGCCATTGGAGCTGCTTAAGATGCACTGTTCTGAAGGATGCACTGTTCTCCACCAAGGGCCCAAAGGACAAAGAGGCCTGGCTTCTGATCCCAATCCCACCACGTGCTAGTTGTGTGTCCTCTGCCAGCCTGTTTATCCATCTGAGAAAGGGACATATTAATCCCTACCACACATGTAGTGATGAGCAAATGAAATAACATGTGACCTAGCACAGAATAGGTGCTCACTCAGTACTAGCTACAAGGATATTCTATTTTTTTTTTTTTTTTTTTTGAGATGGGGTCTTGCCCTGTCACCCACGCTGGAATGCAGTGGTGCGATCTCAGCTCACTGCAACTTCCACCTCCCAGGTTCAAGCGATTCTTGTGCCTCACCCTCCCAAGTAGCTGGGATTACAGGCTTGCGCCACCACACCTGGTTAATTTTTTGTATTTTTAGTAGAGACAGGGTTTTTCCATGTTGGCCAGGCTAGTCTCAAACTCCTAGACTCAAGTGATCCACCTTCCTCAGCCTCCCAAAATGTTGAAATTACAGGCGTGAGCCACTGCACCCAGGTTTTTTTCTTTTTCGAGTCAAGGTCTCTCTCTGTCACTCAGTTTGGAGTGCAGTGGCATGATCTCAGCTCACTGCAACCTCCGCCTCCCAGGCTCCAGTGATCCTCCCACCTCAGCCTCCCAAGCAGCAGGGACTACAGGCACATGTCACCACACCCAGCTAATTATTGTATTTTTTGTTTCGTTTTTTGTTTTTTTTGAGATGGAGTTTCACTCTTGTCACCCAGGCTGGAGTGCAGAGGCACAATCTCGGCTCACTGCAACCTCCGCCTCCCAGGCTCCAGTGATCCTCCCACCTCAGCCTCCCAAGCAGCAGGGACTACAGGCACATGTCACCACACCCAGCTAATTATTGTATTTTTTGTTTCGTTTTTTGTTTTTTTTTGAGATGGAGTTTCACTCTTGTCACCCAGGCTGGAGTGCAGTGGCACAGTCTCGGCTCACTGCAGCCTCTGCCTCCTGGGTTCAAGCAATTCTCCCATCTCAGCCTCCCAAGTAGCTGGGATTACAGGCATGTGCCACCATGCCTGGCTAATTTTTGTATTTTTAGTAGAGACGGGGTTTCACCATGTTGGTCTGGCTGGTCTCAAACTCCTGACCACAGGTGATCCACCTGCCTTGGCCTCCCAAAGTGCTGGGATTACAGGTGTGAGCCACTGTGCCCAGCCTATTTTTGTATTTTTTTGTACAGATGGAGTTTCACTGTGTTGTCCAGGCTGATCTCGAACTCCTAGGCTCAAGTGATCCACCCAGCTCAGCCTCCCAAAGTGCTAGGATGACAGGCGTGAGCCACTGGCCAGGTTATTCTTATTCTGCCTGGTGGGAAGGTTGGCATTAAGGGAGTTAGAAGAGTCCGGCTGGAGCATCTGGAAGAGGGTGCAGCCTGAGGCTGCTGTCATCACGGGGTGCTTACCCTTCTCCACGAACTCCCGTGTCTGCTGATTGCTGAGGTTGGGATAGGGGGAGGCCCCCAGGCTGAAGGTCTCCCAGAGCAAGATGCCAAAGCTCCACACGTCGCTTTCGGAGGAGTAGCGGCCTGCAGAGGAAGCGAGGAGGTGAGGCAGCGTGAGTGGACCCTCCCTGGGGCCAGGGTGCGGCAGGTGGCAGGACCCAGGCCTGGCCTCTGGCCATGCAGTCCAGGGTGGACAGGGACTAGGTACCGTAGTTAAGGGCCTCAGGTGCGGTCCACTTCACGGGGACTTGTCTGAGGCCCCCTGAGGCTGCATAGACCCCATCAGCTTCCTCTCGGGACATCCCAAAGTCACTGATCTTCAGAACATTCTTCTCTGTCACCAGGCAGTTCCGAGCAGCCAGGTCCCTGGGTGAGACAGGGCAGGGGCTCATTTGGCCAACAGTCGCCTGCCCAGCCCTGGCTGAACACTCTAGAAAAGCCACAGACAAAAGTTGCTCCCAGCCCTGGGCACCCCTGTCTACCAGAGAGGCCAACTCCCCCTCTGGAGCTGATGCCTGATGGTCCAGTGGGGGGCCCTAGGGGTATAGGTACCTCTTGACTCTGGTTGGGGGTGTTGGCAGGGCCTGTGGCCACCACCCACTCACCGGTGGATGCAGCACTTGCTCTCCAGGTACTCCATGCCAGCAGCTGCATCCCCCACCATCTGCAGCAGAGTCTTCACCCGCAGGCGGGCCCCCTCCGTGCGGAGGAAGGTCAGGAAGTCGCCCCCTGCAGGTGGGGAGGACCCCTGCTGAGCCTCCTGAGGTAAGGGTGCCACCTGGCCAGGCTGCGTGCCCTACCTGGAGCTCAGCGCCCCGTGCTCACCCTGCACAAGCTCCATGACGATGTAGATGGGCTGCTTCTGGGTGCAGACACCAATAAGACGCACGATGTTGGGGTGGCTGTACTGCTTCAGGATCCTGGAGGGCACTGCTGCTCAGGCTCCACGTGGCCGGGCCCGCCTCCCCAGGGTCCCCCGGGGATGACGCAAGAAGAGCTTGGCCTCCGAGGCCAGCAGACCCGGACGTGTCACCTGGGGCAGCCTCTAGCCTTCAGCACTATAAGGGGGTACTACCCACAATGGGGGGGCCTCGAGGATTAAACGCCACCACGGAGGTCAAGCACTTCACACTGTGCCATGCAGTGTAACCTCTGTGTATGCGGGACCCGTGGTGATCATTAGTTTATCACCCACCTCGCTTCCTGTAGAAACTTGGCCTTGAGGTCAGGTGGGAGCGTCTCTCGACAAGACTTCACCGCCACCAGGGTGTTGTCGGCTCGCAGGCGTCCGCTGAACACTTCGCCAAAGTTCCCCTGAAACGGTCTTGGGCTCCTACCATGGCCTTCCCAGTCCCGCAGTTCTCTTCTCTGCTCCCTACCCATTCTTCACTCAGCCCCCGTGCTCGGACCCCTCACCCAGGCTCTCTGGGAGTTTGCCCCTCGCTGGGGAACCTAGAGAGCACACAGGGCAGGCAGGTAAAGTTGCCTCCGATGTGCCACCCTCCCTGAGAGAAGTGACATGGAAATCCAAAAATCACTCTCCCTTGGGTTTGAAAAGCATTCTGATTTTTAGTAAAGTGACTTCTTCCCTAAACAGGTATCTTATGGCTTACAGTAACAGGGTGTCTCCCTGCGTGCACACAAGAGCTCGAGGGGGGCGGCCTGGGTGGGGGTGATGAGGTCAGGGTGCCGGCAAAGCTGTCTGCTGGGAGTTTTCAGGGTAGGTACTGTCCCGTTTCCTGGAGGATGGTGTGTGGTGGGGGCTGGGCAGGCAGTCAGGGTACAAGTGGGGAATCAGATGGGGCAGGGAGGTCTCTGGGTGGTAGGGCAGGGGGCCCAGGCGCGACTCGGGAGAAGCCGCCAGCGACAAGGAGGCCAGCAGAGGCGCACTCACCCGTCCAATCTGCTCACCCAACACCAGGTCCTCATGGTTCAGCACCCACTTGTCCTGGGGAAGAGAGGAGTCAGGGGATCAGAAGTCTGAAGAAAAGGGGTGCTGGGCCCTTAGAAGGGCTATGTCCTCCATTTCTTGGTGCCTCCATATGTGACCAGGGGTGGGACCACATGGGGAGCACGCTGAGATGACTACGGGGTCCAGGCAGGTGCCCTGACCAGGTAAGCACCCACCTGGTGTGTACAGCCCATGGCGTAGCAGTGGCCCTGACATTCCAAACCTAGAGCGAGGCTGGCCCTGAGGGTCACTCACTCTGCATCTTGTATGTAGACAGAGGGCCTGGAAAGCCCTTTCTGCCCAGACGCTGGGTGGGCCTGACCCACACTCCCCAAGCCCTGCCACAGGTGGCATGGGCCAGGCTGGGTGCAGGCTCACCTTGGGCACAGCCCTGTGCAGGATGACACCACTCTTCTTGGTGAGGGGCTGCTGGGTGCTCAGTAGGTGGTCGATGAGCAAAGGAATGCTGGGAAAGCCTTCCCCTTCCAGTCGGTACAGGTTCTGCAGGGCAGGGGACCCGGGGTCAGCAGCCTCCATTCTAAGAGGGCCTGAGCCCTGGGAGGGGGAAAGGGAGAGCAGCAGGGGAGAAAGGGCCTGCCCAGGACCAGGGGCAGAGAGACCTCCAGAAAAGATGCCATCTGATGGCACATGACATCCTGCTGCCCCACCAGCAGAGGACTCACACTTAAGCCGCTATTTTGTTGCAGGGACTGGGTGGTCTCTGTGGCCCCTTCCAGCCAGCCCTGCTAGGGAGGCATCCAAGACCTGGCAGCTACCCGCTACCCTGAAAGGCCATTCCCCTTGGGGAAGGGAAGGGATGGGAAGAGTGAGGCCTGGAAGGCTCGGGTGCCAGCCCCACTCACGTCCAAGGACTGGATGATGAAGTGCCGGGTCAGACCATCCCACAGCACCGACAGCACGTACTCCTGCTTGCCCTGGCTCTCCCGCACCAGGAAGTCCCCCGAGTGCACCAGCAGCTCAGCCACCTCGGCCCTCGGGATGGCCCCGTGGTACCACAGCTGCTCATGTAGGGGCTTCTGCACCTCCGGAACGAGCTGCAGCGGTGGGGGGAGCTGGGCAAGGGAGGATTGAGGAGGAGTCACTCAACCACCTTGTTGAAGAGGCCGTGGGGGCAGCCAGGGGTCTCTCTCTCTCCCCACTATATGCCCTCAGGCCTCACAACCATGGAGTGGCATGCAGAGCCATCCACAGGCCCCTGGAGTGGGCACTGGACTGGCCCAGGCTCACGCTGGGCAGAGCTGGGAAGGGGGAAGCCCAGGCAGGAAGACCCCAAACCAAGCTCGTGCCTCCTCCTCCAGGCCACAGGCCCCCAACCATTCCTGAAGCAGGGAGAGCCATGGAACAGTCGAGGTTGCTGGTCCCTTTAGCACACTGGGGCGATGGAAAGGGAGGGGTCACGGGGTGGCAGGGTCTGGGAACATCTGCAGCCTGGAATCCCAGGGAAGAGAGGAACTTCCCAACGCAAGCAGCCTGGGCAGAGCCTCCTCTCTAGGACATCCCAGTGATTAAACTCTAAACACAACAGTAGGGGGGCCCAGGCTGGGTGCCACTCACCGAGAACTTGGGGCGGAAGATTCCTGAGATGTGGCTCTTAAGGATCTCCAGCGTGGGCGTCCTTCCCCCCTCTCGCTCCTGCTCCTGAGGCCAGGGACAGACGTCAGCGGGTGGCCAGGCTTAGGGAGGGGGAGGGCGAAAATGAGGAGCGCAGCCCCAGGTGGGCAGGCCGGTGGCGGGCAGCGGCCGCGGATGGGGCAGCTCACCGAGGACGACGTGGAGTGGCGGTCATCCTGCAGGAGCAGCACGGCCGGGGGCTCGCTGGGGCCCAGCTGCTCCAGCTTGGTCCGCAGCAAGTCCTGCTGGGCCTGCAGCTTGGCCTGGCTGCACAGCGCTACCTGCAGCCCCTGCAGTGCTTCTTGCAGCACCTGCCTCTTGCCCAGCAGCTGCACCCTGCAGGCAGGGGTGGGTGGGAGGGTGGGTGAGAAAGAGGGCTCGGTCTGCGGCGGGTAGCCAGCAGCAGGTAGGGTAGGTAGGAGGGAGGGAGGCCCAGGAGGCTGCTGCAGGCAGGGGCCCACTCACCGCCCCCGGGGGTGGGTGTTCTCCTCTTCATTCCGGAGCTCCTGTTGCAGCTGTGTAACCATCTCCTGCCGCCTGAACACCATCTCGGTGGCCACAGCCAGCTCATCTGTCACCGAGGTCAGCCTGCACCCAAGAGAAGGGAAGCATTAGAACTGAGCCCTCCTCAACCCACGTCCAGTGCACCCCTGTAGAGCCAAGCAAGCCCGGCCACCTGGTGACAGCTCTGTGTGGACAATCTCCACGACCTAGCCCTGCCTACATAAACACCCGTGGTCTGCTGGGAGCCCCGCCGCGGCCCAGGTGCAAAGCCACCACCCACGTGTGCTGCACGCTCTCCACAGTCAGCTCGTTCAGCTGGAGCTCCCCAGGCTCCAGCGGTTCACCCTCCTCAAGCAGTGACTCATCGAATGTGACGCAGGGTGGGACGTCAGGTGCGGACCTGTGGGGTACAGCGCCCCGTCAGTGGACAGGCCAGCAGCCCTGGGCCCAGCAAGAGCAAGGACGGGGCTTACCCATAGTGTCGCAGGAAGCCTTGGTACTCAGCCTCAGGCTGGATGCGGGCAGCAGCTGCAGCCATCTCCTGGTGAATGGCCACCACCTCATCCTGCACCAGGCTGCTAATCTCCAGGTATTCCTGCAGGATCTCCTTCCTGCCCCCGAGATGGGATCCCCAGTCAGGGGAGCCTCAGGCTGTGGAAGGCTGGGCAGTTCAGGCCTAGGACCCTGGGTTTGGAGTCAGGGCTGGGGTTGACCCCTGCCTCACTTCAAGCTAGCCATGCCACTGTAGGCAAATTATTTAATTTCTCCCTAATCTTCTATTTCCTGGTATGTATAAGAGGGACACTGGCAGTTGTAATAAGGATCCAGTGGGCCAGGCACAGTGGCTCACGCCTGTAATACCAACACTGGTAGGTCGAGGTAGGTGGATTGCCTGAGGTCAGTTCGAGACCAGCCTGGCTAACATGGCGAAACCCCGTCTCTACTGAAAAAGCAAATATAAAAATTAGCCAGGCATGGTGGCACATGGCTGTAGTCCCAGCTACTTGGCTACTTGAGAGGCTGAGGCAGGAGAATCACTTGAACCCGGAAGATGGGGGTTGCAGTGAGCCAAGATCGCACCACCACACTCCAGCCTGGGCGAGAGTGAGACACCGTCTCAAAAAAAAGGATCCAGTTGAGATCCTGTGTGCAGAGTGTCTGCTGTACAGGGAGTGCTCAGTAAACATGAGCTACGGTCATCCCTGCCCTGGGCAGCCAGCTCTGCACAACCACTACCATATAAGCCATCAACATGCTGCCCACCCCCATTCATATCTCCCAGCCCAGGCACCTCCCCTGGGCCCTAACCTCATGTACTCACTCACCTACTCAAAATGTCCCATTGGCTAGCTCTAAGACACCCCAACCTCTCTAGTTGAAAACTGAGGCCAGGCACGGTGGCTCATGTCTGTAATCCCAGCACTTTGGGAGGCCGAGGTGGGTAGATCACAAGGTCAAAAGATCGAGACCAGCCTGACCAACATGGCGAAACCCCATCTCTACCAAAAATACAAAAACTAGCTGGACATGGTGGCACGCGCCTGTAGTCCCAGCTACTCGGGAGGCTGAGGCAGGAGAATCGCTTGAGCCTGGGAGGTGGAGGTTGCAGTGAGCCAAGATCGCACCACTGCACTCCAGCCTGGCGAAAGAGTGAGACTACATCTCTAAATAAATAAATAAATAAATAAATAAATGAACTGCTACTCTTGTCTCCTAAACCTGTTCCTCCCACAGCCTTCCCTACATAAGTTAACAGCTACTCCATCTTCCAGCTGCTCCAGGCCAAATCCCCAGAGTTACCCCTGACTCCTCTATTTCACGCTCCACTTCCAATCCATAGGGAAATCCCACCGGCTCCACCTTCAAAACAGCCCAGGACCTGACCGCTCCTCACCTCCATTGCTACCTCCCCGTCCTAGTGGCCAAAAGCTTGGATCTGGATTACTGCAAGAGCCTGCTCTCTGGCCTCCCAGCTTCGGTCCTTGCCCCCTGAAGTCTATTCGCAGCATAGCAGCCAGAGTGGCCTTATTAAAACAGAGGTCAGGGCTGGGCGTGGTGGCTCACGCCTGTAATCCCAGCACTTTGGGAGGCAGCGGCAGGCAGATCGCTTTGGGCCCAGGAGTTAGACACTAGCCTGGGCAACATGGTGAAACCCCATCTCTACTAAAAATACAAAAATTAGCTGGGTGTGGTGGCGCATGCCCCTAGTTCCAGCTACTTAGGAGGCTGAGGCAGGAGAATTGCTTGAGCCTGGGAGGTGGAGGTTGCAGTAAGCCGAGATCATGCCACTGCACTGCAGCCTGGGCGGCAGAACAAGACTCTGACTCAAAAAAAATTAAAACAAAATGAAACAAAAAAACAGAGGTCAGGTCATGCCATTCTTGTTCACCCAGAGCCAAAGTCCTCACCATGGCCCTGCTGGACCCTCTATCACCCAGTAGCCCTTGACGCCTGACTCCTCCAGCCTCATGTATGACTCTCCCCCTCCCTCACTCTCAGAGGCACCACTGGTTCCTGGCTATTAGTCCCCAGTACTCCCCTACCTCAAGGCCTGTGTAATTGCTGTCCTGCTTTCTGGAATGGTCTTTCTCCAAATAGCCCCATGATTCACTCCCGTACCCCTCTCAGGGGCCTCTTTGAATGTCACCTCTCAAGAGGCTGTCCCAGATCACTCTATGGACAACTGTCACCTCCTCCCTTGCCTCCGTGCTCCCAGGTCCCGATCCACTTCTCTTGCTTTATTTTTCTCCATGGCTCTTAGTGCTCCTCACATCCTCACTCCACTAACACGAAAGATCCCTGAGGACAGATGTTTTTGTCTACCATTGTTCTGTGTTATAATCCAGCGCCCAGAACAGTGCTCAATGAATGTAATAAAACCCTGGAATAATGGGACCCTGGAATAGGGTAATTCAGAGGTCAGTTGCCTGTTTCCAATCCTTGGCCCAGGTCCCATTCTCATGTGGTTACATGGCCAGCACTTTCCCAGCAGTGGATTTTCTGGGTCCTGCCTCTGGGCCTGATGGCTGGGCTTAGGGCTGCTCAAGGGTTGGGGGCCGGGGGACAGGGCTGCGGGCTTACAGGATGCAAGCCATCTCCTCGTGCAGGTCCTGCAGTGACCGCAGCAGGCCGGGCAGCAGGAGCTGGTGGTGGTGCTGGTGGTGTAGCTGTGCAGCCCGCACGCCCAGCACATAGCGGTTGTGGTGAGCAAAGAGCTTCCACAGGCTGCGCACATACTTGTCCTTGGCCTTGTCACGGTCCTTGTCTGCCAGATGGGGGGCAAGTGGTGTAGATGACAGCATGGAGGCCCAGGCAGCCCCCGCTCTCGGGGTACCCAAGGACAGGTCAGCACTGGCTTCGGATTCCCTCCCTGCCAGCAAGGGAAGCCACGAACCTTTGCTGGCCTCCTGGTACTTGCGCTTGGCTTGGGCACTGTCCCGTGCCAGAACTCGGTACTGGCTCTTCAGCTTCTCAATGTCCTGGCTGTGGGTCTAGGGAGAGAGGAGAGGCCAGTGTGGGGAAGCAGGTCCCCAGTTGTGGAAGATTCTTGCCTGGGGTGAAGCCCTGGAAAGGTCCTGTCGTCAGGCAAGGGGCACCTGGAGACTTCTGGGAAAGCTGGCTGCTGACGTGAGAGTCAAAGATCAGAGGGCCTGTTAAAGACAGGTCCCTTGGGGAGGAAGAGGTAGACTACAGGCTACAGTGGTCCCTCCTTGGACTGAGAGTGGTAGCCTGGTGGCAGGCAGGGCCAGTTGCAGGTGTGTGCGGCCCGTGCAGTCACTCGGGGCTCCACATGTAAAAGGGCCCTGTGCTTGGTTTTATGCTCCGTTATTGCCACCTCGAAATTCTTAACAATCTTTTAACAAAACCCCCACGATTTCACTTTGCACTGGGTCCTGCAAATTACGTTCTTGGCAGTTGGAATAGTTGACAGCCAGAGATCAGTGTTCTCGTTCCAGTTCTCCTGTTTATGTGCTGGGATATGTTGGCCAAGCGCCCAACCTCAGTTTCCCCATCTGTCACTGAGCTAAATTCCTCGACTAGATCAGTCTTTTCCTTAAAGGGCCAGAGAGTAAATAAATATTTTAGGCTTGTAGGCCATACAGTCTCTGTCACAATTACTCAACTCTGTCATTGTAGTCACAGACAATAGGAAAACAAAGGCGCATAGCTGTGTTCCAGCAAAACTATAAAAATGGGCCCACCCTTGAATTAGATGATCTTTTGGGGAGAGGAATGGGGCCAGGGTGGCCACCAGGGGCCGCTGTGGGTCCATGGCAAGGCTGGGCTCTGCACTTGAGGAAGGGGTGTGGTGCAGGGAGGGTGAAGGAGACACTGAATGGGGGCACTAGGCTCCCAGATAAATAGCTCCAAATCACACAGCCTCTAGACTGAGGAGCTGGGTGGGATTCAAACCTACGCAGGCTGACTTCACGGCCCGAGTCCTTGACCTTCAGGGGGCTGTGCTGCTGCACAGTCTCTGGGCCCCTGAGAGGAGGCTGCCTAAGTCGAAGGCAAACAGACTGACCCTCATTCCTCTCCCTGATTCTCAGAACCCAGAGCCAGATGGCACAGTGTGGAGGCGAGTACCGATTCTGAGCTTCTCCCAGGCACATGACCGGTCACCCATCCTTACATTCCCAGCACTTTGCCCAGGCACAGAAAAAGCACAGAGAGGCCTTGCTGCAAGCCAGCCCAGCGTAGGGGAGGAAGAGAGGAAGCTGCATCAAGGTTACAGCAAGCCAGGCCTGGGGTCAGGGACTTCCACTTCCCCAGTGAATCCAGGGCCTCTTGTGCAAAACAACTCCTTCGAGGCTCAAAATTTAGCCAGAAATGACCGAAGCCCCAGCGCTGCCCGCTCACCTTGGCGAGCTCCTGCTGCAGCTGCTGCCACTGCTCGCTGTAGGTCTTGCGAAGCTGCTGCCGTTCCCGAATGAGCAGGCTCAACTTGCTCAGGGGCCCTGAGTTCAGATCCTCTGCGTGCTGCCGCAGCAACCGGCTCAGGCCCTCAGTTTGGCTGGTGATCTCGGCCCAGGACTACATAGCACAGATGGGGGAGGCACGGAAAGGGGCACAATGGCTCCCAAGACTTGGCCTACCAGATCTCCAGCCACTGCCCCAGAGGGCCCCCAGGAGAGAAAGGAGAAGGCAGATACAGCCAGCACCCCCCAGAGTCCCATAGAGACCCACCTGGCTGATGGGGCTGTCAGGGCTGATGCCCCGGCTCTGGGCCCCACTGTCCTGCAGGGACATGTGGTGAAGCAGTCCTGCATACTCCCTGTCACTCTTGACCCGCTGGGCCATCCACTTTCTCATGCCCTCCAGTAGACGAAGCTCGGCCTCCTGCATCTGCTGCAGGACCCCGTGGCCCTGGGGGCTGCACAGCTCGGAAGAGAAGCCCATTGTGCTGTCCTGGGGACAGAAAGGGGGCCATCCCTGGAGGCAAGGCAGCAGCTGGAGATGGAGGCATGGGACGAGGAGGCTGGGGACTGTAGGGTCAGGATGGGCTGCAGACAGGGAGGATGTGGGGTCCTGCCTCGCTCACACGCAGCCATGGGTACCCAGCAGCAGCCTGGCCTGGGGACTGGCCCTCATTACTTCCTTAGCGTCAGGGTCTCCTCCCCCGTTCGGGAACAGGAGCCAACCTGGAGCCCTGGAGCCTCCCTCCCCAGGCCCTTCCACCCACCACCCCTTACAGGGACACCCTTGCCCAGGTCCTTAACAGGCCAAGCCTGCCCCAGCTGAAGCCTCAGGCGGCCACAGCCTGAGCCCTGCCCCTGCGGCCATACCCTCCCTTCCGCGGCCCCTACCCCCACCTGGGTGGGTCTCTGGCCCTCGGAACGCTTGCTCTGCCCCTGCCTGCCGCACCCCCACTCCCACCGCTCCTCCAGGCCCCGGGGCTAGAGTTACCCGCGCGGGCAGCTGCTCCTGGGACGGCCTCGGACCGACTCAGGCCCGGTGCCGACCCTGGCCAGTTCCTGATTCCGCGCTTCCTCCTCCCGCGGTTTCAGTTGGCCCAGGCCCCGGGGCGGGCCTGTGGAGGGGAAGGGGCGGGCGGGACCGGCCCGACGGCCCCGACGCCTGCCAGCCCCCCTGCTCCGCGCTGGGCCGCAGCCTCTAGCCGGCCGCACGGCCACGGAAACGGAAGGGAGGAGGGGGCCGGGAAAGAATGGCCCAGCCGAGAGCCGCCTGCGGCCCGCAGCCCCCAGGGCCCGGCAGCGCCCCGGGAACACCGGGAAGGGGCGCAAGGTGGGGGTCAGGAGGGGGAGCCCAGGGCGAGGCCCCAGGCAGATGCTGGGCCCAGGGAAGCCCAGGGTGTCCGCGGGTACTGAGGGGAGGGGCGCAGTCCTAGCACCAGGCCAGGGCCACCGCAGAAGAGGAAGAGGGAACCCTGGTCCCAGCCCTCCCCACTTCACGGAATTCCCTAAGGGGAGGCTCAGGCGCCAGCTTCCATTTGAATAAAATTTCCGAGTAAATATCCCGAACAGAGGCTGCTTCTCGGGGACAGATCCTGGTGGTTTTGTCCCCATCCTCCTACCCTCAGGCAGGGGCTTCCTGTCCCAAGGGAGACCTGGGGCAATCAAGGGGCAGGGGTTGGGGAGCAGAGAGGTGTGGAGTTTTCCATTTGGGACTCAGGCTTCCCACAGCAAGTCATCTTGATTCAGTCAGGCCCCCACCTTAGGCCTCAGCCCTATAGCCTGTGGCGGCCAGGTCACTTCAGCCCAGGAAGACACAATAGGCCCAGTTCTTCACACTGCTGGAAACCAGGACTTTGGGAGTGAAGTGCTCAGCTCCTGAGGACCAGAGGTCACCAGCCCCACCCCAGGGGGCCCCACTAGGGGCTGGCACATCCTCCCGCCCCTTGGAGGACTTTGGCCTTCTGACTTGGGCCCACATCCAGGCAGGCAAGCCACTGTGTAGGCCTAACTGGCCACCTATCCTCAGCTGCAATGCAGGAGCAACGGTACCACACTGGAGACTTGGCCTGGTTTGCATAGTCTGCACGTTTAATCACTTTAAAACCTCTAACATCATCTCGTGTCCATTAAATAGAACCAACAATGCTGGGCCTGTTTAAATTACAAGAAAAAAATCACTGTGCACCAACCCAGTATCTTACAAAACCAGCCGGGCTGGCCACGAGGGTAGGAGGATGGGAGAGGAGGGGGCACCCCTGGGCAGGTGGCTGGGTACCAGGAATGGCTAGGGGAGACAAAGAAAAGGGGGCTCCCAGATGGGAGGGGACTGATTGTCCTAATGGGAGGGATGCAAAAGGCACGTCAGAAGAGGAGGTTTGAGGGGGCATGACAGGTCAGTGCTTTCTCCACCAGGGCACAGTGTTGGAGGGGGCTCAATGCCACCACCTGCCCACCCCTGGCACTTGGAGAGCCAGTGACCTATGAGCCCCCAGCATGGTGAGCCCCACTTGAAACACAGATGTCAGCCTGCCCCTCCCACCAGGACCCCCTTTCCTTGAGCCCGCCTGGCTGGCCCGCCTCTTCAGGACTTGGGGCTCAACTATTCCTCACTCCTCAGCAACATGCTGCAGCCCCCACACCTCAGGGCCAGGGCAGCCAGGGAGGAGCAGGGCGGATGGTGGGTGTGAGAAGGTGGGTAGTCCAGCTGCTACCCCCATTAAAAATACAAAAACAAATCATCAGCATCTAAAGTGAAATAATCACAAAGTGAAAATATATCCTCAAACAGCCCCTGAGATCCCCACAGGGGAAAGCAGCATCGGGTGGGAGGCCAGAGAGGCCGGCTGGGCCACCGCCCCTCCCCACCACCCACCCAGGGGCTCCAGGTCTGTGAGTGCCAACAGCCCAGGCAGCCCGGGCTCAGAAAACAGGGACTCAGGCCCTGACGGGAGAGGCGGGTGCAAGAGAGGGGAGGGTGGTCAGGACACCAGCACAGCGTTCAGCCAGAGCTTCAGCCTTGGCTGCACCAGCCTGGTGGCCAGTGGTGGTGGAGGCACGGAGCACAGGTGTGGGTCATGGGACACTGGCCACATGCCACGTGCACACCTGGAGGCACCTGCCTTGCCTTGGTCCCTTCCTATGATGGCTGCTGCCGCCAAGACTCACCAGAGCTGGGGGACAGGGTGGAAGGTGCAGAAGCCCTTAGAGAGGTGGCCTCCTCCCTCAGATACCTCCTAGGCCAGCCCCCGACTGCCTGGATGGGACCATTATTGCTTTAGAGGGACAGGGAAGGGCAAGAGCTGCGGCCTGGGTCAGGAATCCCAACAAGCAAGGGCTGCCCCTCTTCACTCCGCAGGAACTCTGGCTGGGGCTGGGGCTGGGGCTGGGGCTGGGGCCGGGGCCGGGGCAAGCTGCCCTAAAGGTTTCACTCCTTTCTCCACATGGAGGGGGTGCTGAGGGTGGGGTACGGCCCTCCCCACGCCCCAGCTGGTCCTGGGCCCACCTCAGGTGGCCAGGTGGGCCCGAGGGTAGGGTGGGAAGCAGTCTCCACCCCTCTTGCCTCCCAGCTGGGGTCCAAACCCAGTCCCAAGATAAAAAAATACTTTGGTGAATTAAAAAGTGCCCAAGGAGGGGATTGGCTTGAGGGGGTGGGCAGTGGGCTCATCAGAGGGCGCTCTGGTCTTTGATAAAGGCGGTCCTCTCGCCCCGGCCCTCGTCCTCTTCTGAGTCAGACGGGCACTCCTCCTGCCAGGCTTCAGGGGGCAGCCCCTTGTAGGAGATGAGGCCACGGTCCATGGTGTACACCTTCACCCCCCGGAAGCTAAAGCCAGAGCGCAGCTGCAGGACCAGGAAGACAGTGACGAAGACCAGCACGATGAAGGCGCAGCTGAGGCCGGCCACCACCTCAGGCAGGTGTGAGGGCAGCAGCCCTGCCCGCAGCCGCGGCCCCGCCTCCACGTCCGGGGGCAGCCGGGGTGGCTGCTGCTGCAGCGGGGACTCTCGGCTGCTCTGGCTTTGCCGGGAGCAAGTCTGCTCCACAGGGTCCAAGGAGGCGTGGCTGGGGCAGCTGAGGCAGTCTGTCGGGGCCGGACCCTGGCATGTGGCACATGAGGCATGGCAGGGGGCGCAGACGCTGGCCCGGATGGTCTCCACGTCATTCTCGGTGCTATAGTGCGTATCGAGGACTTGGGGGGCGAAGCCTGGAGGGCAGTGCTGGACACAGCTCTTCTGGTGCAGGGAGAAGCCTTCCTCGCACACTGCCGGCGTGGGAGAGAGGGCAAGTGTGTGTCAGCTAAACAGACTGTAGCCCCAGGACCATAGCAGCCCCAAGCCAAGTCACCACATCCCCAGGATCCTCCAGCCCCAGGACTGTGGTCATCCCAAGAGCCCCAGGGGCTCTAGGTCTCTTGAGACTTTTTTCTCTTAGAGCTGGGCTTCAGGACAGGCACCCGCCTTACCCCCAGACTCAGGCCCCCAAAGCCCAACAGCACCCACTACTGACCCACACAGGCCTGACTGGACGTGAGGGTCTTGCAGCCACTGCTTTCTGGAGGTACGGGCAGCCCCTCAGGGGCGGTGCCATAGAGTACGAGGGTGAACTTGGTCAGCGTCCCTGTTCCAGAGCGGGGAAGAGGCAAGAGTTGGACAGTGCTGGCACCACACCCAGCGCCCTAGATCCTGCCAGCCTTCCACCTCGTACCCCTACCCCTCAAGTGCCCCCAGTACCATAGTTGTTGGCTTCGCTGGTGTTTTCAATCTCTAGGACCCACTCGCCAGAGGGATCCTCATCCCAGGAGTGAGTTGTCATGAAGGCCCAGTCATTAAACCCATCTGCGGAGTAGTCATGTGGCCTGGGGAGGGGAGTGCACACAGCCCTGAGGCCTCTGGGGGACCCCAAGCCAGGGACATCTAACCCACAGCACACAGGCCACACACCCTTCCCCCACGCAGACCAACCCCATGGGGCCAGAAGTGCCTGCTGGCTTGGCTGTTTCTCAGTGAGCCAGACGTGCTCAACTGGGGGATTCTAGAAAGGTACACAGGCACCGCACAAGGTGGGGCACACTACTGACATTAAATGGGTGCAAGCCAGGGATTCCTGCAACATGGGACAGTCCCACAGGACAAAACTGTCCCTCCCAAAATGCCAAGAGTGCCCCACTGAGTAGCACTCAGTGCCCCCTGGGCCGTGTAAGCGAGCAATGGCAAGCAGGCGGGCTGTGAGAGGAGGTGGCGCTGGGCAGGGCGGGCAGGGACAGAGCAAGCACCTGGCTGCCAGCAGGGTGGAGCGGGTGCCCATGGGGCTGACCAGGTGGATGGCCAGGTCGCCACGGCGATTATAGGACAGGGTGAGCCGCGCCTGAGCGTGCTCCAGCCGAATGATGTGGTTGGGCTCGCCCAGGCACGCGGTCACAGTCTTCCGCACCTCGAGCCGTTTCCCGATGTCTCTGTGCAGGAGAGCACCATGATGGTCAGCCTGGCCCAGAGGGACCAGCGGGCACCCCCTGCGACTCTCAGGCCCCACTGGCCCCCTCCCAGCCTGGGTCCAGCCCTCACTTGGGCTCGGTGAGGATGTCGATGATGCACTTCCGCTGGGGGGCCACTGTGGTCCAATTCTGGGCCAGGGCCACCATGGCGCCTGCGTCCAAAAGCCCATAGCCATATGAGTGGCTCACTGTGGGGACAGGGAAGGTGGGGTCAGCCGTGAGGCACAGAGTGCCTTCCACCTAACTCCACATCCAGCCTGCCGGGCCAGCCTGCCCTCACCTTTCCGGCCCACACCATTGGTGGCCCAGTCGTTGGCGTTGAGGTGGCCTGGCTTCGAGGTCTGTACCACCAGGTGCTGCATGTCCCGCCATGTGAGGTTCTTACTGCAAAGAAGGAACAGGGAGGCTGGGGATCAGTCTTTTTTGGGAGCAGCTCTCCAGCTGCCCTAAGGGCTGCCCTACAGAGAGTGCTGGTAGGGACAGGGTTGCCCCTGGCCCCCACCCACTTACTTGGCCTCCAGGGTGAGAGCAATGATGCCGGCTGCTAAGGGGGCAGAGGCTGAGGTGCCCGTGTGAGACTCCGTGCACTTCTGCCGCAAGTCAGTCGTCACCTGCCAGGAAGATAATCATATTGGGGCCTGTGATGGGTGGAGGTGGCTAGAGGAGCCACCTGCCTACCCTCCCTCTGCATACAGGCCCTGGACACCACAGATGGTATGGGGAGCCAGGGCCAAGAACCCTGGGTCCCAACTGCTGCCTTGCTAACTTGCTGTGGACAGGCTAATAATGAGCCCCTCCTGGGCCTCATTTTCCAAAGGAATAAGGGGGTTCAACTAGAGGTTGGAGACGAATAAGAACAATGTATGTTTTTAGGGAGAGTCCAGGCTTTTCAAAGGCTTCAGAGATGGCTCCATGGCCTCCAAGAACCTAGAGAGCCCCGGAATTCATATTCCATGATGCCTGAGCCACTGTCACCCAGCCACATGGGGGTGGAGGCAGACAGCCTCCAAATGAGGGTGCTGGACAGAGCCAGCCAGCAGCCCCATTTCCCCAGCCCCCACCCCCAGGTAAGACTCACGATTTGCTTCTCATTCTGGTTGCCACTGCTGTAGGTCGTGGCCAGTGTGGACGAGCAGGCCTCGCTGTACCACGGCACGTTGCCAAACTGCGTGGCGCTGCTGATGGACAGCGTGTAGATACTGTTGGTGTAGCCGTCGCAGTTGCAGCTGTCATGTTCCCGGCCCCCGTTCCCCGAGGCCCAGACAAAGATGGAGCCCAGCCCCCCTCGGCCCTGTGGACAGAGTGGGCTGGGGTCATTCAAGATTGGGACTTGAGGGAGGGCTGGCAGGAGGACACTGCTGGAGAACTGGGAAGGCCGGAGCCTCATTCTCTGGGAACTTCCTGTCCCCTGTGAGATCCCTGGTGGATCAAGTACGTATCCAAATATGTCTATCTAGGCACACAAAAAATCAGACCAGGAGGCCAAGGCGGGAGGATCGCTTGAAGCCAGGAGTTTGAGACCAGCCTGGGTAACATAGCAAGACCTCATTTCTAAAAAAAATTTGTTTTTTAATTAGCCAAGTGCAAGTGGTATATGCACTTTACTCTTCCTCTGTCCCTTAATGTTTCAATAAACATGCTTTGTGTAAAGTTAAACATGAGAATAAATAAACCAAAAAACACAAGATAGCTACGGAAGACAGCACCCAGCCTGCCCCCAGGGGCTGGACAGATCCCCACCTCACCTGGCTAACCCCACGGAAGAAGGCCTCCTCGGCGAGGCGGGCTGGCCCATCCACTGTCTTGCCGTCATCCTCGGGGCCCCAGCTGGCACTGTAGATGTGGATGTGGTTGGGGTTCAGGCCCAGCGAGCGTGCCTCCACTGCATCTGTCACCTCGCCATCCAGCATGCGCACCCCTGGCCATGAAGCGGGGGCACGAAGAGGGATGCTGCATGGGTCCCGCTGTCAGGGCCCCCCCACCCCAAGGAGCACACCCAGCCCTGCACCCCAGGGGATAAGCAGGGGAGGGTGGAGGCTGATGCTGGGAAACCCTGAACCCCCAACTACCTGTTTGCCTCTGCCTTCCAAAGACAAGACCCAGAGAAGGAAAAAGAGAACACCTCCTGCCCCCAACCACACATTCTGGACTAGAAAGAGTCTCTGGTTCCCAAAAGAGCCTGGTCATCAAGGACCTGCCACGTGAGGACTCACAATGGGTCGTGAGGATTTCAGGAGACTCCTGCTAGGAAACCCTCACTCCACAGGGGTCCAGGTCTTTCAGTCTTTGACCCTTTGAGAACCCTCCATGGAACAGCCACATGATCGAAGGATCCACAGTGGGAAAATGGCAGGCATTGGCCAGATGGGAAGCGGGCAGGGAAAAATCCCACTGAAGGGCCCTCCTGAAGACAGGGTGGCCCAGGCCCACACTCACCTCCAATGCGGGCGTTGTAAGCCACACCTACACCACAGACACCGTTGTTGGCCACCGCAGCCACTTCCCCCGCACACCGTGTGCCATGCCTGCCAGGGCCAAGCACGTAGCATGAGTAGGACAAATGGGGTGAACAGGGCCTGGCAGATGTGGCCTGAGGAGCACGAGGGATCCACACATCCGACACCCATCATCCCCTGAGTGCCCAGCCCGTCTCCCACACTCCACTGGGCCTGTGGCCATCTCCACTCTGACCAAGCCCTCCCTCAGAGCCCCAGGTGGGCCAGGATTGTGGAAAAAGCCTCAGCCTTTTAGGCAGGGCACATCTCACCCAGGCTCAGCCCTGTTCCTTAGTGGAAGAAAGGAGAAGACAGGCAGACGCCGCGGCCTGCCACTTCTTACCTGTTGTCATTCATCTGTGTGTACCGAGGCTGGGGGTCAGGGTCCTGGTCATTGACATCAAAACTGGCCCCAGGATCCTAAGAAGGATTTGGCCACCATCAGGAGAAGGCTGACCTCACTGATAGAACATGACAGCCCCTAGACACACCTCACCAGGGATCATGACCTCCCTCCCCCGCTTCCTCACATAATTGCCTGCCAAGTCCGGGTGGTTCTTCTCGATGCCATCGTCCAGAATGGAGACCACGATGCCGTGCCCTGTGTAGCCCTGCGCCCAGGCCTCCTTCACATTCAGGTCCCGCTGAGTGACACCAGACTGTGGAGACACCCACCCCATCACTTATGAGACATGATTGGTTTTGTGAGGCTAGGGGCATCTTGAAGAATCCCCTTACCACCCTAAAACCTCCTCCTGTACCATCCCTGCTCCTGAAAGGCCGCCACTGACTGTCTGGACTCCATGGGAATGTAGAGGACTCTGGGAGGGCCACCCCCAGGCCTGCTTATTAGGATGGGCCAGGGAGAGACTGCCCAGCAGGAGGAAAGGAAAAGAATCAGAGGAGGCCTCGAAGTCAGCCTCCTCCATCCAAGAGCTCATAGTGGGTGGATGGTGCATCTGGGGAGGAGGTCCCAGCAGCCAAGAAGGCCGCGTACCAGGTACCACTGCTGAGGAAACTTGGGGTCTGTGGGCTCCTGGTACACGTCCCGTTTAGTCCGTCGCTTTGCCACCTGCTGTTCCAGCCACTGTACCTGCGGGGGAGTGAGGGAGAGATGGTGTGGGTGGAGCAGGAGGCGAGAGGGGCTCCTGAGAGCAGGAGGGGGAGGGTGGCAGCAGGAGGGGGCTGGGGCCACACTCACTTGAGGCTCCCTCTGCAGCCGGCTGTGCCGCGGGCGGTGAGGCGACAGGGACCGCTTCGTCACTCCTCGATGCCAGAAGTGGTAATAGTCCCCGAAGATCTGCAATAGAGCAGGGAGACTGAGCTGGGCTTTCCATCTGTCAGTCCCCGGGGAGGCGGGGGACGGGGGTGGACAGCGGCTTCACGGGAGGCTCTCCACGGTCGGGGGTGCGGGGCATCTGCTCCCTGTCCAGGACCCAGCAACATGCAGAGGCCACGAGGACTCACTCTCACTGGGATATGCTGCTTGCCTGAACCACCTGTGCTTTGCTCATGGCCACCCAGCACATGCCGGCTACCCAGATGCCCCTGAGCAAACAAGGCCAACAGTTCCTGCTCCCCGGTGCCAGAATCCCTCTCTTCTCTGCTCCCACCCGCTGGCAGTGTCCTGTGGGAGAACACCTACCTGGCCCAGGTTGAGGAACCCATGCTTCCGTGCCACGCTGTTGGCCACTGTTGGGCCTCCAGGGATGCGCACAGCCCACGTGTTGGTGAAGACCCTGTGGCCCTGAGCATGAGCTGCTAGCAGGACCAAGGTTCCTGTTGCTGCTACCACCCATAGCAACCAGGGCCTCAGCTCCATGGGGGGGACAGGTGGCTGGGACCCTGGAGCGCCCGTCTCCTTGGCCTGGTCACAGGGCCTCGGCTCCCAGGTGCCTGCTCACTGCCTGTGGCCCGGGGCTGACTGGTGGGGGCATGGGGCCGAGACAGGCAGGGCTCGGGAGGGTGAGGAGTGCCGACTCTGAGAGGAACAAGAGGGGAAAAGGGGAGAGAGGGTCAGTTCCTCCCCTGCCATGCACTAAAGCTGCCCTGCCCACCCCAAGTTTCAATTGGGGCCTGAAATGAGATCTGGAGGAGAAGGATAAAAAAATTAGTCCTCCCCAGAAGAAATCTAGCCCCCAAGGCCAGCCAGATAGATGGACAGATGGATGCCCTCACAGTCCCCCCCAGTCCTTTCTCCATGCAAGAATATAAGAAGTGTAACAGAAGGGCCGGGCATGGTGGCTCACTTCTGTCATCCAGCACTTTGGGAGGCTGAGGCGGGTGGATCACCTGAGGTCAAGAGTTCGAGGCCAGCCCGGCCAACATGGTGCAACCTCGTCTCTACTAAAAATACAAACATTAGCCCGGTGTGGTGGCGGGTGCTCGTAGTGCCAGCGACTTGGGAGGCTGAGGCACGAGAATTGCTTGAGCCCAGGAGGTGGAGGTTGCAGTGAGCCAAGATCGCGCCACTGCACTCCAGTCTGTGCGACAGAACGAGACTCCCTCTCAAAAAAAAAAAAAAAGTGTAACAGAAGAAGCAGGATGAAGACTATGAAGCCCTGAGTCACTCAAAATCAGAAACAGCAAATGAATATTCACCATGATCAAGGTAAAAAAGATGCATTATAGAGCAGTATGTACACATAATCCCATTTTATTTTTTAAAAACTATTTATACATGTATATTTATACAAACTAAAACAAAATCTGGAAGGACACACGCTAAAAAATGTTAACAGTGGTTCTCTCAAGATGGTGAGAATTACAAGTAATTGTTATTTTCTTCTTTGTGTCACTATTCTCCAAATCACCTAGGTATATTTTACATAGGAATAAGATGTTGGCTTTTCAAGGTTTTTAAATGAATGGCATCTATACAACTCACTAGGGTTTCCTAGTTCAGCAAAGCAGATTCAGCCATAGGGAGTTATTTGCAAAGCCCCACAGCTCCTAGGAAGAAAATGGGTGACCCTAAATGGGATGGTGCTTTTAGGGGCCATGTCCTGAGGGGGTGCGGGGGTGGAGATCACAGAGGCTTCACCTCCCTCTATGGCTGAGATGGCCGCTATCAGCAAAGTCAGGGGCCCAGGCTCGTTTTTACAGTTTCCTGGGGAACGCTGGGGCCGCCAAGCCCTGCCCTGCCTGGGCCTGGAGGCCCCCAGCTGCCCCCTTGCTTGCTCCACGCCCACCAGCCTTGCGTAATCCGAGCCCAGAAAGCCAGGGCAAACACTGGCTGCTGAGCCAGGAGCGCCAAGGTGAGGCTGAATCAATAGCCCGAGTGTTGTTTTTCCTCCTTCAGCAAACAGACGGCGGGACCTCTCTGCCCAGGGCCACATAACTGTCCCCACATAGGGCCCCTGACTAGCCAGAAGCCAAGGCCCTGGAGGAAGGGGGGAAGCTAGGGGAGGTCCCAGGAGTGCTGCTGGGGGTATCCCAAACAGTGCCAAGCTCCCTGAGCAGCGGCAGGGCCCTGGATGCCCTTACCACTTCCATAGCCAAGGCCACTCTTTGCCAGATACCAAAAGGAAGACATCCCAGCTCACGTAGGCCCTGGGGAGCTAGAGAGGCAGGCTCACCACAGAGAACTCCTCGCTTCTCCAGAGGCTGCCCTTAGACACAACCGGCCTCCCCGACTGCTGCAGTCCCACCCTGCAGGCTGGGGGTACTCCACACACAATTCCTGGAGTATTTTCAGTTTGGACCAAAATAACCTGACAGCTGATGGCAGGAGACATCTACAATACCGCTCCTGCACATCCCTGTGGGCAGACTCCACAGGGCTCCAGGGCAGGCCTGGGAACCACAGCCCCATGGTGCTTTGGGTGGTTGGTTCCAGAAAGCTGGCCTGATCAATGGCTGGGCAGCTAGGCGCCCCAGCCCTAGGGGATGGAGGGACCGCCCCCTGCCCCAAGTCCCTCATTTAACAGAGGATGTGGGACCCTGGGGGCAGAGCCATATAGGAATGGGGCCTCATCTCTCTCCAGTCTCTTGCTGCCACAACAGCTGCCTCTTGGGTCCAGATGTCATGCAACCACCCCCCTGCCCCCACCACCACCAACCACAGTGCTGTAAGTCCTGCTGGAGCCCCCAAATCAAGGCTGGGTTCATCTGGGTCTAGCCCAGATTCCAGCACACTGTAGATGGAGCTGCAGCTGCTTGGCGTTAAAAGTGATTAACCAACTATTTAATTACCTTGCAGCACTCGGAAAGAAAGCAGGCTTCAGGCGCAACTGAACAGTCCCCCCAAAGAAAGAGGGCCAGCCTCCTTCTATCCAACAACCCCAGCCATGGTGAGGGGTGGGGATGGCTTCCAGAAAATGAGACCCCCACAGACGGCTCTGCCACAGCATGTGGGACAAGGGAGGATCCCCGAAAGAGTAAGAACTGAAAACAATGAATGAATGGGTTTCTCCCCACCCCCATCCCAGACTGACTCACCCTCTAGTCCCAGTTTGTCTCAAACCTGGAGGCTTGCTGTATTTCTCATGATCTTGTTTCACAAGGGACTCTGTTCCAGGCTGTGGCCAGAGAGAGGGTGCTCTTCCTGGCTGTGTTCTTGGGCAAAGCCCTTTTCTCCAGCTCCAGAACCTCCCGACACAGAGAGCCACTCTGGGCCACTCAAATTGCGCCTTACCCCAGGACCGACTGCTGTTTCTCAGACACTGGGGGTCTGGCTCTGACACAGCCACAGAGCAGGCCACGGGAGGGCCACTCGGACACCCAATCAGTCTCTCCCTCTAGCAGAGACACCACGCGGGGTCCTGTTACCAGCCCTGGGAGGCTCCCGTGAAATTATCGCTCCCAGTCCCTGCCCACTATTTGCTGGATGATCTTAACAAGTCACTTCCTCTCCCTGGGCCTCAGTTTCCTTGGTGGAAAAACTGCTGGACCAGCGGCTTTCAAACTTTTTAAAAAGCCACAGAATCCTTTTTAAAAATCAAATGCTCCGTAAAAGCCCAATATAGGAAATAGTAAAACGAGGGCTGCCCTGCTTGAGAAGAGGCCAGGCTTGGCTACTCTCCTATGCTGTGTCCACACCTGCTCAGCACCCGCCCTCACCAGGCCATATCACCTGGGTTCTCCTCGCACTTCCCAAGTCAGAATAAGAATCCCAACACTCTCCGGTGGATGAGGGTCTGCACCCCAGGGGCCAGGGGGTAGAGGATGATGGGAAAGCGGGTTCTGACCAGACAAGTGACTGCCGTCAGACCTGCCTGGCAAGCAGGCCGCCCCTCGGTCCAGCCACCCCGCGGGGGCACAGGGGCCTCGGCCAGGCCGCGGCAGAAGGCAGCCCCGGGACCTACCTGCGCCGGCCGCCGGCGCCCGGGGATCCCGCACCTGAGTCCTCGCCGCACAGGTGTGAAGGCGGGGGCGAGGCCCGGGCGAAGGAGCCCCCGCCTCACCCCCGGCCGCTCCTCCCCTCTCCGGGCGGAACGCAGGCCCTCCTCGGCCGCGGAGTGGGCGAGCCGGCGGCAGCCCCCGAGGCGGCGGGGAGGCTGGAGCACCCGGCGCCTGCAGAATTTTCTCCCCATCCCGCCCCCAGCAGGGGCCCCGCAGGCGCTTCCTGAGGTCAGAGGGCTCGCCCTGGCCCCACGCGGAAAAGTACCGGCCAGGGCCGGGGGGCCGAGACGGGCCCGGCGCGCTCAGGTGGCTGCGGAGCGCCCTGTCTGCTCCCGGCAGCTCCACCCTCGGGGCCGGCCCAGGGGCCAGTTCCCGAAAGCCAGCGGGCAGCCGGGCCCCGGGGGACCCGGGTCGGGGCTGCACCGGCGCCAGTGCCCCGACCCTCCCCGGCCCGGGCACCCGGGCCGCGGAGCCCGCTCCTGGGGCAGAGCGGCCCGGCCCGGCCGGCTCCCCTCTGGCCCGGCTCCCAGGCGCGCTTGCCTTCCCTGGGCCCCGGGCCCCGCGCCCTCGCTGCTTACCCTGGGGAGCCCGGGCGGGGAAACTTTTCCAGGCTACCGCCGCGGCGGCTCGGGCGCCCCTCGGCCGAGCGGAGAGCCCGGCGGCGGGGGCCTGGCCTCGGCGCGGTCCCCGCGCCCGGCGGCGGCGTCACGGCGCGGAGGCGGGGAGGCGCGGCGGCGCGGCCTCGGCCCGGCCGGCGACCAGGGCAGGGCTCGGCCTGGGCTCCAGCTCCGGCGCGGGCGGGGGCAGCGGCCGGGCCGCGGCGGCGCGGCTTGTTTACTCGGGCCGCTGTCAGCGGCGGCGGCGGCGGCGGCGGCCCGGGCTCCTCCTCCTCCGCCGCCGCGCCCCTCCCCCTCGCGGCGCCACCTCCGCGCTTCCCCGGCCGCCGCCGCCGCCACGACCGCCGGCTTCGGCTCGCCAGCCCGCCGCCCATGCCGCCCGGGCCCGACTCCGGCCCCGCGTTCCCAGCGCCGTGCGCCCCAGCGCGTCCGGCCCCGAGCGGCGGCCCTGCGGGGCCTTCTGGGGCGCCCGCTGCCTCCGGCTCCTGGTAGGGGCAGGTAGGAAGTGGGGCAGGCGATCCCAAAGTCCTCGCGGCAGCCCGGCGCGTCCCTCAGGCCCCGCTGCCGTGCCCCCGCCCCCGGGCTCGGCTCTTCGCCCCGCGAGCTCCCCGGGAAGACGGCCGCGGAGACCCGAACTCGGAACCAAGGGGAAAGGCTTGGGGGAGGCACTCCGAGCCCTGCCTCGGCCGGACTCTTGGGGGACTGGCCCTCTCCGTCCCCCGCTTCCCCACTCCTGGGCCACGAGTTTGAGCCTGACCGGGTTCAGCGCCCAGGGACGGCGGACCTGAGGTCCTCCACTCCCCACTCCAAGGTCGAGGGACGACTGCACGGCGGCAGGGCCAGCCTCCTCTTGGCCTACTGTTAGAGGAGTCACGACTTCATCTGCATTTGTATAGACAGGTGGATATATGAGCAGAAGTAGCCCACCTCCTTTTAATATTTTTAGCTTTTTTTTTTTTTTTAAACACCAACCGCTTGCCAGGCACCAGGCCAGTCACTTTACATTATCTCCTTCTTCTGTACATGATTTAATCCACATAATCCTTTCAGGCTGAGATTATTAATCCCATTTTACAGATAAGGAAACTGAGGCGCACAACGTTTAAATAATTTGCGCAAAGTCCCACAACCAGCAGACCTCAGATCCTGCAAGAGACTGGGGTGTTTGGCAGAGCCTGAATCCAAGCTACTTGCAATATACCAGCCGGAGCCTCTCCCTCCCTGGGACCTAGAAAACGTTTGTGCTACTTGGCTGAGGCCGACGCTGCTGGAGCTGAGAAAGAAAAGAAGGAAAATGTGGCCAAGAGCTTCCCAGGCTGGGTTATTCCAAGGTCGCAGAGCAGCCTGTGCCCATCTCTTCTTGCTCCCTGTGAGATAACCTGGCTGCACAGGATCAGCCTGTGGCCTCCTTAACACAGGTTCCCGGGTAATGGAAAAAAAAAAAATCCACTGAGTGTTTTCTATGAGCCAGGCACCACTGAGAGCTCTTTTCCTGTGTCAACCCATTTTATCCTCACCACATGCCCCATGAGGTGGGTACAGTACATTTTCCTTTAAGTACCTTTGATGGATCACTGCATTTTATAGAGGAGGAAACTGAGGCCCAGAGAGGTTAAATCATGATAATTCTTTTTTTTTTTTTTTTTTTTTTTTTTTGAGACAGAGTCTCGCTCTGTTGCCCAGGCTGGAGGGCAGTGGCGCGATCTCGGCTCACTGTAAGCTCCGCCTCCCGGGTTCATGCCATTCTCCTGCCTCAGCCTCCCAAGTAGCTGGGACTACAGGCGCCCGCCAACACACCCGGCTAATTTTTTTGTATTTTTAGTAGAGACGGGGTTTCACCGTGTTAGCCAGGATGGTCTCGATCTCCTGACCTTGTGATCCGCCCGCCTTGGCCTCCCAAAGTGCTGGGATTACAGGCAAATCATGATAATTCTTAAGGCAACTGGTGAAAAATCAATCAGCAAACCGGTTCAAATCCCTGGGGCACTATTTTTTACTGGGACACCTTAGACAAGTTAATTTCTCAGGGACTTCCTCAATTTACCCCTCTATAAAATGGAGATAATATTTAATGAATGGGGTCAGGTACGATTCGGGCACCTTTACAAACACTGCAAGAACTGGAAACTGGAGGAACAATGCTGGGTCCTCAAAGTTGAGCGGGAAGATAAATCCAGTTGGCCTTGTCCCAAAGTGGGGACTTCCCCTCTGCCAAGGAACTTTAAGACTTGTAGGGGCCACACTGGGTAGCGCCAGCCACAGTTGGGAGAACAATACTCCAGCAGTCAGACTGAGGCAGGAAGTGAGTCACGCTTCTTCCTTAGGCTGTGAGCAAGAGAACTCCATTGAGGGGAAACAGGGACAGGGCTGGCCCCACCTACCTTCCCACTTGTCCTCAGGCCTAGAAGAAAGGTCAGCCCAGAAAAATAGCAATACTTGCTGCTTCAGGTGCCCCACCCATCCTGGAGGCTGGCCCCAGGGGAGCCCGCAGTGGGTCTTTGGAGGGGGAGGGGCTAGCCTAGGCTCAGATGACTGCCACCCAGGCAGAGGGGGTGGGAAGTGGAGCTTCCCAGTTTCTCCCAGCCAGCTTGCTCTTCAATCCTGCCTTTGGCATAAGGCAAAATTCTTTAAACTGGGTTCTCAGAGGTGCATCCCTGAGAGGGAGGAATGAGGACAGGATTGGGCAGGTGAGCACCTCTTTGTGCTTCACCCAGAGTGTCTCATATTTTAGGGTTTCACATGAGATTGTATTTTACAACAATTCTGCGGCTAAAAAGAATTTGAAAGCCACTCTCCGTGAGACCTCTCTGGAAAAAATCCCATTTGACCACAACTGGTGACTTCTGCCTTTATCTCATTGCAACAAGTCCTGTGGGCAGGTATTGTTCTCTTTATCACTCCCAAATGGCCCTGGAGCCTAGGTCTCCTGACTTGGGGCCCTAGGGGCCCAAGGTCCTCTGGATCCCACCTTACCAGTTTTACACAAAGTTAGCAGGACTTGGGCATGTGACAGAAGTCTGGAGATGAGTGGGAGGAGCAGGGCCCGATGGGGTAAGTGGGGGCTGTACAGGGACTCCATTTTTCCAGCAGGGCTCTGGGAGGAAGAGTCCAGCCAGGCCTCTCTTTATCCTTGATTTGGGGCTAATCCAGGGAGGCTCCTGAGAATCGCATCATCCTAAATCCACCCAGTCATCCTGACTCCAGGCGCTCCTGTTGTCTCCTTGGGGTGCTCTGGGCGTCTTCTCTGAAATCTCTGGTCCACCTCAGGCACAGCAAATAAAGCCTTCGGCAGCAGCACCCACACCTAGTTGTAAGCAGAATGTCTACACAACATTCAGACGTGCATAGAAGGGTGCACAACAAAATTCCATTGGTGTTCTCTCCAAATGAAAGGGTCACATTTGCGATCTTTGTTTTCTTCTTTTTGCCTACCTGCATTTTTCAGGAATGTCTACAAGAACTCCTAAAATAATTAAACCTTTAAGTCAATGCAAAATTGAATAAAGCACGTCCATACTTCACCATCCAGCTCCAGAGCACCTGGGATTCATCCTGGCCGCTGCTGCTTCCCCGCCGCTCGCTGCAGCTGCAACAGTCAGGCTCCTATCCCTTCACAGGGTGGGGCCCTTCCAGTTCTGGCTAAACCACTTTGGGAAAACCTTCTTTATATGACAGGCAAACAGGGTGTCTGTGAGTGGGGGGAGGAGCTAAAAGTGATGTGGTGGTGACATATCTGGTCGCGCTGGAACTGCATCCTAACATGGCCAGCCCTTCTCATTTTCCTCATTTATTGGGGTGGGTCTGCACTTACCTTTTGCCTGGCTTTGCTGCATCCCAGCCACTGGCTGACTTAATGACTTCCTTCCGCCAGCTCCAGCTCCTTGTCTTCTGCCTTGCCTTCCATGGCCAGCCAGTGCTGCCACAATTACGTACCTAATAAATGCTTTGGGTGCAGTCTCACCTGGCAGACATTCATTGAGCAGCTGCTGAACGCTGGGCTCTGGTGCCCCATAGCTGGGTCCCTTAGAGCTTGTCCATAGGAAGCCAGAGACCACCTCTCTAGTAGGGTTGCATGGAGGTACCTGGGACACACCAGGATCTTCCTCAGTCTGCGACCTCCCTGGCCTTCCAGCTTCAACAAGCCTGCTGCCCTTCATTCTCTCTCTTGATTCAGAAATGTGAATCACTCAATCCTCATAGTTTCTTTTTGTTTGTTTGTTTTATGGGTTTTTTTTTTTTTTTTTTCTAGACAGAGTCTTGCTCTGTTGCCTAGGCTGGAATGCAATGGCCTGATCACAGCTCACTGCAACCTCTGCCTCCTGGGTTCAGGCGATTCTTATGCTTCAGCCTCCCAAGTAGCTGGGATTACAGGCGTATGCCACTTGTATTTTTTTTTTTTTTTTTTTTGGTATTTTTAGTAGAGATGGGGTTTTGCCATGTTGGCCAGGCTGGTCTCGAACTCCTGACCTTAAGTGATACACCCACCTCGGCCTCCCTAAGTGCTGGGATTATTAGGCGTGAGCCACCGTGCCCGGCCCCCTTGTTGAGTTTTCAATCGGTTTGTCATCCTGAACAGGGTTTCTCAACCTCGGCATTATTAACATGGGTCGGCTAATTCTCTGTAGGGGACACTGCACTCTGCATTGCAGGATGTTCAGTCGCATCCCTAGTCACTAAACATTAGCTGCTAGTAGCACTCCCACTCCCATGATGACAACCAAAAAGGTCGATCTCCAGGTATTGCCAAATGTCCCTTGGGAGACAAAAATCTCTCCCAGCAGAGAACCACTGTCGCAGAGTGAGGAGTGGGAATGTCATGGGATGGTGGTTAGTGTGCCAGGGTTCGAGGCAGCAAGAGTTGTCTGCTGCTAACTAAGCTCTGAGACAGCTGGCAGTGAGGGAGAAAACTCCCAAACTTGAAACTGCCCAGTATGTCAGCACAACAATGGGCCATTTAGTGATCAGGGCAAACAATCATGCGTCCTCATGACATCTGAGGACATCGCTTTCCATCGTGTTGGTGATAATGCTGAATCAAGGACAGGATCAATCATGTTGATCATACTCCGTTTTCTAAGGTGGGGAGGTGTGTGAGCCCTTGAAGCATTAAAGACGGAAAACAGATCAGTGGTTGCTTGGGGAAGGGGGCAGGGAGGGGCGGGGGGAAACTTTTGGGAATGATGGACATGTTCATTATCTTGATTGTGGTGATGGTTTCATGGGTGTGTCCATATGGCAAAGCATATCAAGGTGTACACTTTAAATCCATGCAGCTTATAGTGTGTCAGTTATACCTCAGCAAAGCTGTTTTGAATATGTGTTGTTTAAAGTTTTAGTGCTTGAAGGGCATTATTTTGAAAATTCACTACTGTGGAGTAGTCCATTTCTTTGCTGAATAAATAAGGGGTCACTGTATTACTTAAAAAGAAAACAGGAAGAAAAAACAAAAAGAAGAAGAAGAAAAGCGATCATGGGCTGTAAGGTCGTCCTAGGCAGGGAAGGAAAAGAATGGCGTGAAGAGTTGGCTCAGTCGCCCCTGAGTGTGGCCCGGAGAGCCTGTCCTCCGGCCTGCGGCAGGCCCCAGAGAGTCTTTCCGTTGACTGATGCCATCAAATCAACATGTCCGGAACGGTATTAAAAGGTGCTTGGGAAAAATAGAATAACAAATGTGCTGGCTGCCAGGAAAGGAACAGATGATTCTGGAAATTATAGGCTCCTCCTCAAACTTTAATCCCTAAAACAAACATTGCTGGGGAAAAAGTCAGTTAATACCCGGAGGAGTGTGAGTGCTGTCCTTCAATGGGGCACACCTGGGAGCAGAGAGCGTTTACAGGAGCCAGACACCGTGTGCCAACCTGTGTGTTACAGGCTCATGCTCAAGGGGCTGCACTTGGCAGCAGGGAGCACTGCGAGTGGCAGTGAGGGGCCCTCTCTGACGGTGCAGATGCTTTTTGGCTGATGGAGACCTCTACGGAGGTTCTTAGGAGCCCCTTAGCGAGGCGGGTGAGCAAGGAGAGGGGCTGGGATAGCGATGAGTTATATGTGAAAAGAAAAACTGCTTTTGTGGAGGTTGATTGTGCACTGGGCATTTCATTCATTCATTCCTCAGATACTCATTGAGTGCCTACTGGGTGCAGGACCTCTTCCAGCGCTTCAGTTATAGCGAGGGAAGCAGGCAGTTCACAGGTGAATAAGCCAGTTTATTAGAGAAGTTCAGATCATCCTAAGAGCTCTGGAAGAAAATGGTAAAGAAGGTAATGTGGGAGTGCCTGGGGAAGAGGGAGGGCTGCTATCCCTGGGGTGGTCAGGAAAGACCTCTGGGAGGAGGTGATGTTTGAGCTGAGGCTGAAAAAAGAGGCAAAAGTGTAAAGATCTGGAGGAAGGGTGTCCCAGGCAGAGGGAAAGGCAAGGACATGGGCCTGGGGGCATGAGCTTATGCACTTGTGGAGCAGACACTTCTTGGAGTATGGCCGAGAGATGAGATGAGATGAGAGGTAGGTAACGGGCTGGATCACAGAGCACTTGCCAAGCTGGGTCCAGATGTTGAATTTAATTATCAGAGCAATGGGCTCTGGATTCTCAAAATTCTTTTGGAAATTTGGCTGATTTACCCTTTAATAAAAATTATTTATTTATTTAGTTAGAGACGGAGTCTTGATCTGTTGTCCAGGCTGGAGTGCAGTGGCGCAATCTCGGCTCACTGCAACCTCCACCTCCCTGGCTCAAGCAATTCCCCTGCTTCAGCCTCCCGAGTAGCTGGGATTACAGGCGCACACCACCACACCCGGCTAATTTTTTTGTATTTTTAGTAGAGACAGGGTTTCACCATGTTGGCCAGACTGGTCTCGAACTCCTGACCTCAGTCAGTCCACCTGCCTCAGCCTCCCAAAGTGCTGGGATTACAGGCATGAACCACCGCTCCCGGCCATTTCATTTTTATATTTTTAAATTTAATTTAAAAGATGGGCTCTCACTCTGTTGCCCAGACTGGCCTCAAGCAATCCTCCTGCCTCCCCCTCCAGAGGTGCTGGGATTACAGGAGTGAGCCACCGTGCCCGGCAAATTTACCCTTTTTAAAGGCTCCTCTGACTACCATGGGGAGTAGAGATATGGGGGTTCGTGTGGGAACCCACCACAGCCCGACACAGGAGGCACCATAGGTGACCCTCCTGATGTAAAATGTAGGGGACTGGCTTGGGGGAGTCCAGTGACTTTTTTTTTTTTTTGAGACAGTCTCACTCTGTCACCCAGGCTGGAGTGCAGTGGCACGGTCTCAGCTCACTGCAGCCTCTGCCTCAGCCTCCCTGAGTAGCTGGAATTACAGGCATGCGCCACCACACCCAGCTAATTTTTTGTATTTTTAGTAGAGACGGGATTTCATTTGCTATGTTGGCCAGGCAGGTCTCAAACTCCTGACCTCAAGTGAACCACCTGCCTCGGCCTCCCAGAGTGCTGGGATTATAGGTGTGAGTCACTGCCTTGAGTGACTCTATAAGCGTCCAGCCCTTGAATGACTTACAAACCAGTGAGCAGGTGGTAGGCTCCTGTGCAGGCCTGGGAAGGCTGGACAGGAGGTGAACCACACATCTGACCTGCGAAGTGGGGGCATCTGCAGGACAAAAGCTGGCGGAGCAGCCAGGCCTGGGATCCCACAACCCAACTGCTTAGGTGGGTTCACGTGCTTCTCTCTAAACCATAGCCCTTGGGCATCTTTAGCCACAGACTTGGCAACAAAAAGCTGCTTTGAGTTAACAGCTAAAACTCACAGTGAGTTTACAGGCTCATGCTCTCAGGCCCTGTGCTCAATGCCTTATAATGATTGCTTCATATATTGCTCACAACAACCCTTGAGGCAGGTGCTGTTATGATCCCCGTTTCACAGATTGGGAAACTGAGGCCTGGACTCGCAGTCACTAAGGAAAATAAAGACCCAGGATTTGAACCTGGGACATAAGAATAGAAAGCCTACTTTCTGCCTCTACAAGAGTGCCAAACTGTGGCTAAATCAGACACAGATTCTCTCAGCCATCGTGATGTGGGTGGCTCAGCTGTGATTCACATCTGACTTTTTCTTGGACAAGAATTATTCACCTATGTTCTCACAGTAGTACATGCTGATTTTTCTGGTTTCTTTTGTTTTTGTCTGAAACAGTATTGTTCTGTTGCCCAGGCTGGAGTGCAGCAGCTCTTCACAGGTGCCATCAGATCATACTACAGCCTTGAATTCCTGGGCTCAAGGAATCCTCCCACCTCAGCTTCCCGAGTAGCTGGGACTACAGGCACGTGCCACCATGCCTCCTGAAATTTTTTATTCTTTTGTAAAGACAAGGTCTCACCATGTTGTCTAGGCTGGTCTAGAACTCCTGGTGTCAAGTGACGCCTCCCTCCTCAGCCTCCCAAAGTGCTGGGATTACAGGCATGAGCCACTGCGCCTGCCCTGATTTTTTTTAATAATATTCATGCTACTGAAGTGCTGAACTGCCCTTCCCCTCCACAAACTTGTTGGGAGGCTGCAGTGTTGGTGATCAGCCCAGCCCTCGATTCAGATTCAGCTCTGAGATGCTCTTGAATGTCCCTAGGCAAATTACTCAACCTCCCAGGGCCTGAGTTTCCTCCTCTGTAAAATGGGGTAAGAGCAGTACCCCATCATCAGTGACAGCTGTGCCAACCAGCAACAGGGGCTGCTGGGGTTGTGTTCTACCCTCCCTCCTGAAGCGGGAACGCTCTCCCGGTTGGCTGGCCTGCAAGGCTTTTCTGACCCTTCTCTGTTGCCTTAGTTTCATGGCTGAGCCTCTGCGCTGATGGCAGCTTGGTGCTAGCAGGTGATTTTTCTCTTGGGAGACAGCTGCCGGTCCCATTGCATGGCTGTGTACTTTCAGTGCAGCCTTTGGTGTGGCCTGGTTCCTGGGTGGCCCACGAGGTGCCCTTGTACCCATTTTGTAAGATTCCTGCTCCTTTGACCTCTTGCCCTGAGGTCAGAGGTCAGCAAACCGTCCTCTGAGGCCAGTACTTCCCAACTTGTTCACATGATGCCACACAGACTACATGGGCAACCCCCTGGGGCACATGGACCAGGCTGACTGAGGCTGGCAGGGCCTTGCTGGCATTGGTCGCCCTGGGCCCTGGTGCCTGCTTGGGGGAGGAGAGGATCTAGAGCCCATTTCAGGCACATTAATGGGCAGTGCTCTCTAAGGGGCCTTAGTGGCCTGGCCACATGGGGGACAGGTGGGAACACTGCTTCCTTGTGACAGCCACCTCATTGGGCTTGCTAAGTTCTCTCAAGAGATCCTGGCAGGGCCGAGCTCCCTGATCTTGTCAGCTTTAGAGAGAAGGAGTAATTTCTAAGTAGTGCTCTAGGAAAATTATTTTCCTGAGAACCAACAGGGCTCTGTCTGGCCGTGGCAGTCAGTCTCCCAATTCGAGCTACATACATTCTTTACAGGAAAGAGACTCCTGCAGCGCCCCACCCCTACTCCCGCCCCAATATGCTGACGTCAGTTATTTTTGTGATGTCAGGTATACATTTCTCCTTATAGCCCCTATGCAAACATCAATCCAAGATGAATAGGCAATATATGACTTGAAGGTCAAAACTACATGGAAAAATACACATAAGACAATCTTGCTTCTACCTCTATTCCTTCTGTGTAGTCCCTCTCCACACCCAAGTACCAATTTTTATTGGATCTGATTGATCCCTCTGTTATTTCTTTTTTTTTTTTTTTTTTTTTTTTTTTTTTTTTTTTGAGACGGAGTCTTGCTCTGTCTCCCAGGCGGGAGTGCAATGGCGCGATCTCGGCTCACTGCAAGCTCCGCCTCCCGGGTTCATGCCATTCTCCTGCCTCAGCCTCCCGAGTAGCTGGGACTACAGGCGCCTGCCAACACGTCCGGCTAATTTTTTGTATTTTTAGTAGAGATGGGGTTTCACTGTGTTAGCCAGGATGGTCTCGATCTCCTGACCTCGTGATCCGCCCACCTCGGCCTCCCAAAGTGCTGGGATTACAGGCTTGAGCCACCGCGCCCGGCCAATCCCTCTGTTATTTCTTTTTGCCAAAAGAAAAAAATATATAGACACATACATATACACACATATACATTTATCTGTATTTTTATACTCCTTATTTTATTTTTGAGATGGAGTCTCACTCTGTCACCCGGGCTGGAGTGCAGTGGCGCGATCTCGGCTCACTGCAACCTTCACCTCCCGGGTTCAAGCGATCCTTCTGCCTCAGCCTCCTGAGTAGCTGAGATTAGAAGCATGCACCACCAAGCTCAGCTAATTTTTGTATTTTTAGTAGAGATCGGGTTTCACCATGTTGGCCAGACTGGTTTCGAACTCCTGACCTCAGGTCATCCACCCGCCTCAGCCTCCCAAAGTGCTGGGATTACAGGCATGAGCCACTGCGCCCAGCCTATACTCCCCCATTCTTTTTTTTTTTTTGAGACAGAGTCTTGCTGTGTCGCCCAGGCTGGAGTGCAGTGGCACGATCTCAGCTCACTGCAACCTCCACGTCCCAGGTTTAAGCGATTCTCCTGCCTCAGCCTCCCAAATAGCCGGAACTAGAGGTGCGTGCCACCACACCAGGCTAATTTTTTGTATTTTCAGTAGAGACAGGGTTTCACGGTGTTAGCCAGGATGGTCTGGATCTCCTGACCTCATGATCCCGCCCACCTTGGCCTCCCAAAGTGCTGGGATTACAGGTGTGAGCCACCACGGCCGGCCTATACTCCCCTTTTTAATCAAAAGGCAGCGTGTTACAATTTTTTTTTCACTTAGCAGTACATCTACATTGGAGAAATGTACCTAGTAAATATAAACAAAACTGCAAACCCAGTAAAATTTAAAGTAACAATATCTGTATAATGAGAAGGATGACGTTGTTTGCTTGAAACCACATTGCTACTTTTAGCGATATGGGACTGACCACTCAGAGCGGATCTGCTTTTGAGCTTGACATGTATACGGATGCTGCCATGCTCTGGGGAATGACTCAATTCTCCCCAACCTTTCTCTATTTGAATTACTGCAATACTTTTGTTTGCACAGTGGGCTGTTACATCATTTGGCCTTCACTTGGCTTCAACGCATCATTTACGCATTAAATCCGCCTCTGTTCTTTTCTTGTTAGCCAGCAGCAATTAAACAGGACTGCTCGATGCCAACACAATCATAAACACAAATGCAAACTTGGGCAGTGAAATCCTGTGTCAACAATAAATTGTAAGGTGGTCAAGCCGACGATGATGCTAATGAAAATAATCGTATTGGCCAACTTGCTATGCGCTGGCACCATGCTAGGTGCAAGGTTTTAAGTGCAAGGTTTTATTTAATTCTCCCAGCAACTCTATAATAAAGTAAGCACTACCCATTTCACAGATAAGAACATTTAGTCTTAGCGGGATTAAATAACTTGCTCAAGGTCACATGTATAGAAAGTGGTAGAGGCAGCATTTGAACCCATGTGACCCCAGGGATCAGTAAGGGTTTGTGATGGGAGCATGGACCTCACTAAGCTTTTTGCCATCAGTTCCTGGCCATAATTGCCCACCTTGGCCAGGCCTGCTGGGCTGGGCAAGGAAGGTGTGCGGAGCCTGGGGCAGAGAGTGGAAAGGGAGTGTGGTGGTCACAGTCCCTGTTGAGACCTGGACTCCTAAGGGCCCCTCTCCCTGAAGTCCTGGGAGAAATTGCACCAAACCTGGCCTTATGACCCTGATTCCTCTCACCCAATATCAAAGTGAATAAATACGCACACGCCAAAAATACCATTTGGAAGATAATGATCTATGTCCATGACTGTAACAATGCCACTCTGTCAGGTCTTGGCAAAGGACTAAGAGTTACGTATGTTCCTGCGGTGTCCCTGGCTGGCCACCCTAGGCTGGAGCTGGGCAGTGTTCAAGATGAAAGCACAGGGCCAGGCATGGTGGCTTCTGCCTGTAATCCCTGTGCTTTGGGAGGCCGAAGCAGGAGGATCACTTGAGGTCAGGATTTCAAAACCAGCCTGGGCAACAAAGCATGATGACGACTCCTCTATAAAAAATTTTTTAAAAAAGATGAAAGCACATGCCAGGCGCGGTGGCTCACACCTGTAATCCCAGCACTATGGGAGGCCGAGGCAGGCAGATCGCCTGAGGTCAGGAGTTGGAGACCAGCTTGGCCAACATGGCGAAACCCCGTCTCTACTAAAAATACAAAAATTAGCCTGGCATGATGGCATGTGCCTGTAATCCCAGCTACTCGGGAGGCTGAGGCAGGTGAATCACTTGAACCCAGGAGGAGGAGGTTGCAGTGAGCTGAGGTTGAGCCACTGCACTCCAGTCTGGGCAAGAGAGTGAGACTCCATCTCAAAAAAAAAAAGAGAAAAAAAAAAAAGAAAAGATGAAAGTGCAGACTTGTGGCCAGTATCTTCCTCTGGCCTTTCACCCTCCTCCCATCCTGCCCTGTCTTACTTCATCTCCCACTTCCTCTCCTGTCACTGCCGTTTGTTCTTTCCCTGTCCTGGGCCTGTCGTTAATCCCCTGTTGGAGCTGGAATCCGCAGCTCCAACTTCGTTTAATGAGAAGGGTGAGATAGGGCGGCCAGGAAGGCCTGGAGTCAGAGGCTCAGCCCAAGCTTAGTTACCAAGTCGTGGAACAGGTCTGAGCTTCCCATACTGCTGGGGCAACAGATGTGTTAAGTGTACCAGCCCCAAAACGATGACCCGGAGTTTCCTGTGGGGACCTGGCTGCTACCCTCCTTAACAACAGCTCCAGGGTGGGAGTTTGGCCCTCAAGGATCAGGACAGCTGAGGCCAACCAGGCTCCTGGGGACTGACTCACACTAAGGCATTTACACAACAAATGCCCAAACCCTCTCCCATGCGCAGGTACTTCCAGGCGTGCCAAAGCCCCTGTCTTGGTAAGGGTCCCCGGAGAAGGTACACATAGACCCAAGCCAGCGGCCAGGGATGGCACCATTGCATCTCTGCACCCACTTCCTCCGATCCAGGCCTGAGAACACAAGCACCCTTCCTCCTCCCCACCAGGACCAGATAGCCCAGCACTTTCCGGTAAGCCTCTTGCCCCACATAGTAATTTGGTTTCAGTTTTCCTAGATCAGTACAATTGATTGTGAAAACCCAGTTCCCCTGTCCGTTTGGCTCCAGGTGCCAGGAACTGTTAGAGCTCCAGCTGTGTGCTCCCATCATGCGGCTCCCAGGATGGCCTTCACTTGACTCCCCAAGATTGGATTGGATATTCACAACCTTTTTATCTGGGTTTCAGCTTCTACTAGAATTCAACCCTTCCCTATTACAAAAAAAAAAAAATCTAGTTTCTTACATTATGAAAAACATTTCTTTTTTTGGAGTCTTGCTCTGTTGCCCAGGCTGGAGTGCAGTGGCGCGATCTCAGCTGACTGCAACCTCCACCTCCCAGGTTCAAGCGATCCTCCTGCCTCAGCCTCCCGAGTAGCTGGGATTACAGGCACGTGCCACCAAGCCCAGATAATTTGGTTTTCGTATTTTTTTTGAGACGGAGTCTCACTCTGTCACCCAGGCTGGAGTGCAGTGGTGCGATCTCAGCCCACTGCAGCTCTGCCTCATGGGTTCAAGTGATTCTCCTGCCTCAGCCTCCCGAGTAGCTGGGATTACAGGCAAATGCCACCAAGCCCAGCTAATTTTTGTATTTTTAGTAGAGATGGGGTTTCACCATGTTGGCCAGACTGGTCTCAAACTCCTGACCTAGTGATCTGCCTGCCTCAGCCTCCCAAAATGCTGGGATTACAGGCATGAGCCACCACACCCAGGCAAAATCCAGTGTCTCGTGTTATGAAAGACATTTCTATGTAAGCTCCATCGGCCTTCCTTATACATTCCCACAGTCCACCACCTGGCACATCCAGCTCAGCCACACTGGCCTTCCTGCTGTTTCCCCCTCCCTCTCACCACACTCCTGCCACAGGGCCTTTGCACTGGCCATCCCTCTGCCTGGACCTCTCTTCCGTGACACCTGCTTGTCCTAGCTCCCTCATCTCTTTTGGGACTTTTCTCAACTGTCACCTTTGCTGACTGCAGGATGTTAAAATGCAAACATAGCACTCCCCGTCCCCCATCCTCACGTCATTTCTCTCCATAGCACTTTTCGTCACAGGACATCCTCAGTACTCTCACTTGTTTATTGCCTTTCTTCCCCCATGGAAACGTCAGGCCTATGTGGTGGGCAGGGATTGCTGTGTTTTTCTCACTGCCATATCTCCGATGGCTAGACAGTGCCTGGAACCTAGTCGGTGCTCCATCAACAGTTGTGGAATGAATGATTTCATTTTGGAAAACTTGAATTTACATAATAACACAAAAAAGAAACACACAATATCTATAACCTTATCCTTTCCAACTGAGCTCCCCATCTCCGGAGGCATTCAAGTGGAAGCTGGTGAGCCATTTGGTGAGGGGCTGTGGAAAGGACATGTGCACTGGGCGGAGGTGGGATTATGGGACCTCCAATTTTCCTGCTTTCAGGAAAATTCTGGGATCCTGAGGAATACTTTTCGTCTTCCCCTGCAGTCATTGTCTGGGAGTTTTGGAACCGCTGACTGACTCTTCGAGCACCAGGCTTTTCCCTTGGTCCTCAGCACTGGGTGGGGAGCCCTACATCCCAGAAGGCTTGGGAAACAGGGTGGAGGGGAATCGCCTCTCACAGCCAAACAAGACTCTCCAGGAGGAAATACAGCAGAGACCTGCTCAGGGCTTAGCAAACAGTGACAAAGGTGAGGTGAAGCCAGTCGGGACGCACACCAGCCCAGGATGATCTGAGGAATGTCAGGCAGTCCCTATATCCTCAGATGTGTCCCCATCCACCTGGCACATGTCTGGAACTTCGCCATTACAGAGACTTCAGTGTCTGCTTTTTTTTTTTTAATTTTTAAATTAATTAATTATTTATTTATTTTTAAAATAGAGGTGGGGTCTTGATAAGTTGCTCAGGCTGGTCTCGAATTCCTGGGCTCAAGCAATCCACCCACCTCAGCCTCCCAAAGTGCTGGGATTACAGGCGTGAGCCACCGCACCCAGCCCAGTGTCTGCTTTTAAGATGCACTGTTTGGAAAGTCAGGTGATTCAACATTGCAGCCACATAAACCAGGTCTGAATTTGCATGTCACCCCTGACTGGGTCAAGAGTGGGTGTGAGTTTTGGTAATGGGGGCATTTAGAAGCAGGGGCACTGCCAGGAAAGGAGGCAGCCTGAGACCGCCTGAGACCTCATGGATAAACCCCAGAGCAGACACTGGGGCCAGGTATCTGGGACAGGAAGTGGCTGTGAGAAGCAGGAACCGATGTAAAACCCCTCAACAGCCACAGCATTTCCAAGGGCTCAGTCTTCACAGAAATGGGTTACTAGGACGTATCACCTATGGGTAGCATTTGGGGAACTCCTTCAGGGTCCATGTGGACAGGACGTTTGGGGGTTCACATTTATAGCAAACACACAGCACAGACGCCACCACTGCTGCCTCCTAGCCCATGGCAGACACTGACATTGCCAATATATCACCATACAGCTGTGGAGCCCTTCTCCCCACAGTGATCCAAATAGTCACGGCCAATCTATCAGAATTAGCATGAGGCCGGGTGCCATGGCTCATGCCTGTAATCCCAGCACTTTGGGAGGCTGAGGCGGGCAGATCACTTGAGGTCAGGAGTTCGAGACCAGCCTGGCCAACATGGTGAAACCCCGTCTCTACTGAAAATACAAAAAGTAGCAGGGCGTGGTGGCATACCCCTGTGATTCCAGCTACTCGGGAGGCTGAGGCAGGAGAATCCCTTGAACACGATGGGAGTCACAGGTTGCAGTGCGCTGAGATCGCACCAATGCACTCCCCTCCCACCTGGGCAACAGAGCGAGACTCCGTCTCAAAAAATAAAGAATAAAGAATTAGCACAAGAGGTGAAATGGTGTGGTGGCATGCACCTATAGTCCCAGCTACTCAGGAGGCTGAGGCGGGAGGATGGCTTGAGCCCAGGGGTTCTGGGCTATAATGCACTATGCTGGTCCACACTAACTTCAGCACCAATATGGTGACCTCCCAGGAATGGGGACCACCAGGTTTTCTAAGGAGGGGTAAACTGGCTCAGGTAGGAAACAGAGTAGGTCAAAACTCTTATATTGATCTAGTGGGATGGTGCTGTGAATAGCCACTGGACTCCAGCCTGTGCAACATAGCCAGATTCTCCTTTTTTTTTTTCTTTTGAGACACGGTCTTTGTCACCCAGGCTGGAGTACAGTGGCACGATCTCGGCTCACTGCAACCTCCATCTCCCAGGTTCTAGCGATTCTCCTGTCTCAACCTCTCAAGTAGCTGGGACTACAGGCGCCTGCCACCACACCTGGCTAATTTTTGTATTTTTAGTAGAGACAGGGTTTCACCATGTTGGTCAGGCTGGTCTCAAACTCCTGACCTCAGGTGACTCACCTGCTTCGGCCTCCCCAAGTGCTGGGATTATAGGCATGAGCCACCGCGCCCGGCCGCCAGATCTTATCTCTTAAAAAGAAAAAGAAAAGAAAGAAATGTGTCTTTACTGTCGCTCCCCTTCAGGAATCACAGGGTTAGGATTCCACGGAAGAGAAGAGCAACTGGGACTCAGGGAGGGAATGAGACCGGGCCCAGGTCACACAGGGCATTAGTGGGGAAGGCAGGTCTGGAGCTCTGAACTTGCCACAGGCCCAGGTGCTGTCGCCTGTGACTGGACAGTTGGGCCAGGAGACTGAGCACGTGTTCATTCCCATGCCCACATGCCCAGTGGAAGAAGCCATTCCAGCCCCACATGTCAGCAAGCACAGAGTGTGAAGTCCCAGGGCGCTTGGGGTGACCTTCTACACTTTGGACTTTCTGGACTCCAGGAGTCAGCTGGGTGCATTGGGAAGATGTTGGGGGAGGCCTAGAGCCCAGGATCTGGCAGCTGACCCTACATGTCCATGTGAGCCTTTGCCCCTAGTCTGTGTCCGGGGCAAACTCCCCAGTGCCCTCTAAGAGAGGCAGCCAGACCTGGCCCAGCAGGACAGACCTTGCCTTGCGCTGGTCCCCAGTCTGGACAGGCCATGTCCACGCTCCTGGCTTCAGAGGCTTGATCCATCCATGAGGAAGTTGGCCTGTGGCTTAACTTTGCAGGGTCTCCATTTCTTCATCCATTAAATGGGGATACTGACGCCTCCCCTGCTGAGGTGTCGCAAGAATGGGATGAACTAATTCATAAAATGTTTGGCATGGCATCCTGCACACAGCAGGTGCTCAGGGAGGACAGCTGGGATTCTGACTTGGCCTAGGGAATTTCCCAGCTCTTAAGAGCCCAGCCTGTGACCCACACCTTCCCATGGGAACCATCCACCCCACACCAGCTCTGTCGTCACTGGAACTGAAATATCTTGGCTGAGCTTGGAAGGTGAGAAACTTGATTTCTGCTGATTTTGGAGAAGGACAAGGAAGATGAGAGTGCTCTCTTTATCTGAGAAGCAGCTCAGAAATTTTCAAACAGTTGCCCACGGTGCCTATGTTCTCTCTGTGGTCTCCGTGTGTGTGTGTGTGTGTGTGTGTGTGTGTGTGTGTGTGTGAGAGAGAGGCTCCTCCCATTCATGGAGGGGATTCCCAGTGTGGTTGGGGACCCAGGGCGGGTAGATCAGTGAATGTCCTGCTTGGAAGTGTGTACCCGTGCCCATTCTGGCTTCCCAAGGGTCATTCCATGAGTCCTCAGCCCCGCTGTGTGCCCCCCACTCCCCATCACACAGGTGATGTGGGGAAACAGACAGAGGGAGCACTGGATGGGAGGAGGAAGAGTTGAGTTTGCTTGGCCTACAGCGGCTTTGTTTTTGTTTTTTTGAGATGCAGTCTTGCTCTGTCGCCTAGCCTGGAGTGCAGTGGCACAATCTCGGCTCACTGCAAGCTCCACCTCCTGGGTTCAAGCGATTCTCATGCCTCAGCCTCCCAAGTAGCTGGGATTACAGGTGTGTGCCACCACACCCAGCTAATTTTTGTAGTTTTAGTAGAGACAGGGTTTCGCCATGTTGGCCAGGCTGGTCTTGAGCTCCTGACCTCAAGCAATCCACCCACCTTGGTCTGCCAAAGTGCTGGGATTACAGGGGTGAGCCACTGTGCCCAGCCTGTTTTTTCGTTTGTTTGTTTTTGAGACAGGGTCTCACTCTGTCACCCAGGCTGGAGTGTGATGGCATGATCATGGCTCACTGCAGCCTCGACCTTTCTGGGCTCAGGTGATCCTCCCACCTCAGCCTCCCAAGTAGCAGGGACTACAGGTGCATGGAACCATGCCTGGCTAATTTTTTTATTTTTGGTAGAGACATGGTTTTGCCATGTTGCCCAGGCTGGTCTTGAATAACTGGGCTCAAATGATCTGCCCACCTCAGCCTCCCAAAGTGCTGGGATTACCGGTTTGAGCCACCACACTTGGCTGGTCTACAGCGTTTTAAAACAAAAACAGCCCATCATTTAGAATTTAAAGAAAAAAAAGCAGCTGGCTATAAAATAACATATAAATAAAGTTTATATACATACCCTGAAAAAAAGACTGGAGGGAAATACATCAGCCAACTAGAGTGATTGTTCCTGGGTGACAGGCTTGAGGCTGGATTCTTTTTTTTTTTTTTTTTTTGAGACGGAGTCTTGCTCTGTCGCCCAGGCTGGAGTGCAGTGGCGCAATCTCGGCTCACTGCAAGCTCCGCCTCCCGGGTTCACGCCATTCTCCTGCCTCAGCATCTCTGAGTAGCTGGGACTACAGGCGCCCGCCACAACACCCGGCTAATTTTTTGTGTTTTTAGTAGAGACGGGGTTTCACCGTGGTCTCGATCTCCTGACCTCGTGATCCGCCCGCCTCGGCCTCCCAAAGTGCTGGGATTACAAGCGTGAGCCACCGCGCCCGGCTAGGCTGGATTCTTATTTTCCTTTTTTGTTTGTTTTTTGTTTTTTGAGACAGAGTCTCGCTCTGTTGCCAGGCTAGAGTGCAGTGGTGCAATCCTGGGGCTCACAGCAACCTCTGCCTCCCGGGTTCAAGCGATTCTCTTGCCTCAGCCTCCCAAGTAGTTGGAACTACAGGCACATGCCACCATGCCCATCTAATTTTTGTATTTTTAGTAGAGTGGGGTTTCACTATGTTGGACAGGATGGTCTCGATCTCTTGACCTCGTGATCCACCTCCCTCGGCCTCCCAAAATGCTGGGAATACAAATGTGAGCCACCGCGCCCGGCCGCCTTTCAAACTTTTTGATAGTGAATATGACTTGCTTTTACCACCAGATGCAACAATAGCGAACATTATCTTTATCCAGGGGAAATGAAACCTGTGGTTTGGGCTCCAGTGGTGAGTGGGGCCGACTTTACTCACTTGTCCCGCCATGGGTGGTGACCCGCAGGCTGGGGTGGGGCCAGGTCCATCTTTCCTGTTCCCCAATCTTGAAGGTGGCAGAGGCCCTTTGAGCCACCTTGCTGGCCCACTGAGGAGCTGTGGCTGAGGAATACGCCCATCAGGGCGGACTCCTTGCTGGGAACTTGGTGAGACAGATGGACGTGGTGATGAGCGACAGTGAGGTTTCCCCCACATCCTTTTGCCTGCCCTGCTGCGTCTGCTGCTGAGTCAGAATCCATCTGGGGAGCCACCGTGGGATGTACTATGATGCGCTGGGCAGCCTCCAAGGGCCAGGCAGGCTTTGAAGAGAGGCAAGAAGCTCAGAGGAAAATCAGAGGCACTCTGTTTCCACCTGCATCCACTGCTCAGTCCCAGGGGTCATTCTTTACCAGTCTCAGACCTTGCCACAGTGCTCTGGCCAAAGCGCCCCTTAGGCACTCCTTGGGTACCCCAACATGTGCTCATGCCACGCACTGGCCTGGGCACATCCCCATGCTCCCTGGCACAGCCCTACAAGGTGGACGTGGCAGGAGTGAGGGCTGATGCCTGACCTGCATCTATCTCAGCCCTTCCCTACTCACTGCCTCCACTTACGGAGGCTGGAGTTTTTCAGTGGGGCACAGACATTTTGGCATTTGGGTGGGACATTTTTTTTTTTTTCTAGGGCAGGACAATTCTTCATGTAAGACGGTTCCATGCATTGCAGCTAAATCATTGTGACAACCCAAAATGACTCCACACTTTTCCAAACATCCCTTAGAGGTGTGAGTTCGCCCCAGGCTGAGACCCACTGAGCAAATGTTGGATCCATGCAACCGGCAGGCTGGTTGCAAGGCTTCCCTTTGGCAGTGACATTGAGGGGAAGTCTTCAGGTAAACAGGTTTTTCTAAGAAAAAAGGCAAAGATGATGAATCCTCTCTTTGACCTCCTGAACCAAAACCAGCAACCACACATGGCTGAGCCTTTCAAGATGAAATGAACAAGGCTGCTGTTTTGCAGGAGGTTGGAGCTCTGCAGTTACCTGCACCCAAATGCATTCCTAACAGCTACAGGTGAGGAAACAGGCACAGAGAGGTCAAGCCACTCGCCCAAGATTGCTTCACTGGAAAGGAGGGAAGCCAGGATTCACACCCAGACATTCTATGATTCTGCCCTGACTCATTCCAGCTTTTCTTTTTTTTCTTTCTTTCTTTCCTTCTTTCTTTCTTTTTTCCTTTCTTTTCTTTCTTTCTTTCCTTCTTTTCTTTCTCTTTCTTTTCTTTTTTCTCTTCCTTCCTTCCTTCTTTTTTTTTTTTTTCTGTCACTCAGCTCTGTAATCCCCACTTTGGGAGTCTCAGATGGGCAGATCACCTGAGGTCGGGAGTTTGACACCAGACTAGCCAACATGATGAAAACCCATCTCTACTAAAAATACAAAAATTAGCCAGGCGTGGTGGTGGGTGCTTGTAATCCCAGCTACTTGGGAGGCTGAGGCAGAAGAATTGCTTGAACTGCCAGAGGCAGAGGTTGCAGTGAGCTGAGATTGCAGTACTGCACTCCAGTCTGGGCAACAGAGCAAGACTCTGTCTTTTTTTTTTTTTTTTTGAGACGGAGTCTTTCTCTGTCCCCCAGGCTGGAGTGCAGTGGCGCGATCTCGGCTCACTGCAAGCTCCGCCTCCCAGGTTCACGCCATTCTCCTGCCTCAGGCTCCCGAGTAGCTGGGACTACAGGCGCCCGCCAACACGCCCGGCTAATTTTTTGTATTTTTAGTAGAGACGGGGTTTCACCGTGTTAGCCAGGATGGTCTCGATCTCCTGACCTTGTGATCCACCCGCCTCGGCCTCCCAAAGTGCTGGGATTACAGGCTTGAGCCACCGCGCCCGGCCGACTCTGTCTTAATAAATAAAAATAAAAATGGCCACAGAAATATTTCTAGTCCCATGTGTTCCTCCAGAACCTTACCACTCTCCCATAGGGGATAGAGTCTTTTTCTCCTCTCTCTGAAACTGGGGAGGCTCTTGTGGCTGCCTTGATGAGTAAATATGGCAGAAGTTATGCTCTTTGGCCTCCAAGGCCAAGCCATCGAAGGTGGTGACGTCTCTGTCTCTCAGGATGCTTGACCTCTGAAGTCATCTGCCATGTCATGAGGAAGCCTAGGCCACATAACAGTCATGTGCAAAAGTTCCAGCCAATGCCCAGCTGAGACCTCGGCTGCTCAATCACCAGCATTGGTAGCCAGTGAAGTGAGCAAGCAACCTTCACTATTCCAGCTCCAACCTTCCAGCTGAGGCCCCACTGGCATCTGTCCAGATTCTTGGCTCACAGAATCTGTGAGCCTCATAAACAGCTCTTTTACTCCTTTGAACAGGAGGCTACTAAGAGTTTGGACTTTGAGTCAGGAGTTGTGGGATGCTTTCAAGCAGTATGACTGCGGCGCTGGCCTCTCTGAGCTCCTGAGCAGAGTGGAGACCCAAAATACAGGGAGGCCAGTGAGGAGGCTACTACACTAGTCCGGGCCCTAGTAAGGAGGGACCTTAGGGCAGAGAGGAGAGGAAGGTGGGGGGTGGGAGGCACAATAGGAAGCCCAGAGGCCAGGCAAGGTGGCTCACACCTGTAATCCCAGCACTTTGGGAGGCCACAGTGGACGGATCACTTCAGGTCGGGAGTTCGAGACCAGCCTGCACAACACAGCAAAACCCTGTCTCTACTAAAAATAGAAAAATCGGCTGGGCATGGTGGTTCACGCTTGTAATCCCAGCACTTTGGGAAGCCGAGGTGGGTGTATCACCTGAGGTCAGGAGTTCGAGACCAGCCTGGCCAACATGGTGAAACCCCATCTCTACTAAAAATACAAAAATTAGGGCCGGGTGCGGTGACTCACGCCTGTAATCCCAGCACTTTGGAAGGCCGAGGCGGGCGGATCACGAGGTCAGGAGATTGAGACTATCCTGGCTAACACGGTGAAACCCCGTCCCTACTAAAAATACAAAAAACTTAGCCGGGCATGGTAGCGGGTGCCTGTAGTCCCAGCTACTCGGGAGGCTGAGGCAGGAGAATCACTTGAACCCAGGAGGCGGAGGTTGCGGTGAGCCCATATTGCTCCACTGCACTCCAGCCCAGGCAACAAGAGCAAAACTCCGTCTCAAAAAAAGAAAAAGAAAAAAGAAAAAGAAATAAAAGAGAGCACAGAATGGCCCAAATATCCAGTTATCATCTCATGTTGGTTGCCAACTTGGCAAGCCATTTTCCCTTTTGGAGCTTAACTTTTTTACCTTTAAATGAGTAAGACTTTTTTTTTTTCTTTCTGCATCAGTTCTCCCTAGTGCTCAAGGCCCAGCCTGTGTCTCACTTCCCAAGGGCTAGCCCTTTTCTCTCTCTCCTCTCAAAGACTCTGGTCTTGCTCCCAGCTTTTTTTTTTTTTTTTTTTTTTTGAGACGGAGTCTGGCTCTGTTGCCCAGGCTGGAGTGCAGTGGCGCCATCTCGGCTCACTGCCACCTCTGCCTCCCAGGTTCACGCCATTCTCCTGCCTCAGCCTCCCGAGTAGCTGGGACTACAGGCACCCGCCACCATGCCCGGCTAATTTTTTGTATTTTTAGTAGAGACGGGATTTCACCGTGTTAGCCAGGATGGTCTCGATCTCCTGACCTTGTGATCCGCCCGCCTCGGCCTCCCAAAGTGCTGGGATTACAGGTGTGAGCCACCGCGCCCGGCCTTGCTCCCAGCTCTCTAACAGAGCCTCTGCACACTTTTCCTGCTTGGTATATCTTTTTTTTTTTTTGAGGTGGAGTCTCACTCTGTCACCCAGGCTGGAGTGCAATGGCAGGATCCCAGCTCACTGCAACCTCTGCCTCCCAGGTTCAAATGATTCTCCTGCCTCAGCCTCCTGAGTAGCTGGGATTACAGGCGCACGCTGCCATGCCTAGCTAATTTTTGTACTTTTAGTAGAGATAGGTTTTTGCCATGTTGGCCAGGCTGGTCACGAACTCCTGACCTCAGGTGATCCGCCCACCTCGGCCTCCCAAAGTGCTGGGATTACAGGGATGAGCCACCACCTGGCCCCCTCTATGTTGTTTTAAGCCACTAAGTTTATGGTGGATGCAGGTGGAAACAGAGTGCCTCTGATTTTCCTCTGAACTTCTTGCCTCTCTTCAAAGCCTGCCTGGCCCTCGGAGGCTGCCCAGTGCATCATAGTATGTCCCACGATGGCTCCCCAGATGGATCCTGACTCAGCAGCAGACACAGCAGGGCAGGTGAAAGGATGTGGGGGAAACCTCACTGTTGCTCGTCACCACGTCCATCCGCCTGACCCAGTTCCCAGCAAGGAGTCAGCCCTGATGGGCGTGTGCCTCGGCTACAGCTCCTCAGTGGGCCAGCAAGGTGCCTCGAAGGGCCTCTGCCACCTTCAAGACTGGGGAACAGGAGAGGTGGACCTGGCCCCACCCCGGCCCTGCTTGGTGTATCTTATGATAATTCACTTTTATGTTGTTTCTTTCATTTGTCCGGCCGTTTTCCATTGTATGAGTGTATCATACCTTGTGTATCTCCTTGATGACGTTTCCAATTTCTTCCTCCTGGGATGCTCATAGAGCTTCTGTAGAGTCTCTGCCTGGAAGAGGAATGCTCACAAATGTTCTCACCTTCATCCTGATCTTGACCTGACCTTCAAGCTGCCATTTTGTGTCACTTCCAAGTGGCTTTACCAATCTTCTCCAGAGCTGGTGGGTTTTTGTCTGTTTGTTTGAGACGAAGTCTTGCTCTTTTGCCCAGCCTGGAGTGCAATGATGTGATTTCGGCTCACTGCAACCTCCGCCTTTCCTGCCTCAGCCTCCCGAGTAGCTGGGACTACAGGTGTGTGCCACCACGCCCAGCTAATTTTTTGTAGTTTTAGGAGAGATGGGGTTTCACCGTGTTAGCCAGGATGGTCTCGATCTCCTGATCTCGTGATCCACCCGTGTTGGCCTCCCAAAGTGCTGGGATTACAGGCATGAGCCACCGCACCCAGCCCTGAGCTGGTGTTTTTTAAGGAGTCTCATTTGGGTCTATATTTAATAATATCAGTATTTATGTTTTCTTCCATTTTAAATTATCTGATGGGTGAGACATAATATCTCCTTGTTGTTTTAATTTACCTTTCTCAGCCAGGCACAGCGGCTCACGCCTGTAATCTCAGCTCTTTGGGAGGCTGAGGTGGGTCAATCACTTGAGGTCAGGAATTTGAGACCAGCCTGGCCAACATAGCAAAAACTTGTCTCTACTAAAAATACAAAAATTAGCCAGGCATGGTGGTGCACACCTGTAATCCCAGCTACTCAGGTGGCTGAGGCAGGAGAATTGCTTGAACCCAGGAGGTGGAGGTTGCAGTGAGCTGAGATTGCACTACACTCCAGCCTGGGCAACAGGGTGACTATCTCAAAAAAAAAATTTACATTTCTCTGATACTGTGGAGACAGAGCCTTTTTTCTGTTTTTGAGACAGGGTCTCACTCTGTTGCCCAGACTGGAATGCAGTGGCATGATCACAGGTCACTGCAGCCTCCATCTGCTGGATTCAATCCATCCCCCTGCTTTAGCCTTCAGAGTAGCTGGGACTACAGGCATGCACCATCATGCCCGGCTAATTATTTTGTTTTCTGTACAGACGAGGTCTCACTTTGCTGCCCAGTCTGTTCTCCATCTCCTGGACTCAAGTGATCCTCCCACCTTGGCCTCCCAAATTGCTGGGATTATTGACATGAACCACCATGCCCAGCCCAGAGCCTCTTTTTCATATGATTATTGGCCATCTAGGCTTTTTTTTCCTAGAAGGTTCATAACCTGTGCCGAATTTTCTGTTGGGTTGGTTGTCTCGCTTCTTGATTTGCAGAAGACCTTTACATATTCTGGATACCAATCTGCTGATTATATTGCAGATGTTTCCTCCATATTGTGCATATCTGTTATTTATTTATTTTTGAGACAGGGTCTTGCTCTGTCACTCAGGCTGGAGTGCAGTGGCCCAGTCTCAGCTCACTACAACCTCTGCCTCCCACGTTCCAGTGATTCTCCCACCTCAGCCTTCCAAGTAACTGGGACTATAGGCATACACCACCACGCCTGGCTAATTTTTGTATTTTTTGTAGAGACAGAGTTTTGCCATGTTGCCCAGGCTGGTCTCCAACTCCTGAGCTCAAGTAATCTGCCTGCCTCAGTCTCCCAAAGTGCTGGGATTACAGATACGAGTCATGGTGCTCAGCTGTGCGTATCCTTTAATTTTGTGGCATTTTTTTGTTGAACTTAAGATTTAAATGTCAATATCATCAGACTCATCAATTTTTTTCCATTGTAGCTGATACCTTTTGTGCCTAAGATATTCTTTCCTGTCAAAAGGCATGAGGAGCTGGGTGCAGTGGCTCACACCTGTAATCTCAGCACTTTGGGAGGCTGAGGCAGGTGGATCACTTAATGTCAGGAGTTCAAGACCAGCCTGGCCAACATGGTGAAACCCCGTCTCTACTAAAAATACAAAAATTATCTGGGCGTGGTAGAACACACCTGTAATCCCAGCTACTTGGCAGACGAGACAGGAGAATCACTTGAATCTGGGAGGCAGAGGTTGCAGTGAGCTGAGATCACGCCATTGCATTGCACTCCAGCCTGGGCAACAGAGTGAGACTCCACCTCAAAAAAAAGAAAAGAAAAGAAAAGAAAAAAAAGTCCGGGCGCAGTGGCTCACACCTGTAATCCCAACACTTTGGGAGGCTGAGGCAGGCGGATCACCTGGCATCAGGAGTTTGAGACCAGCCTGACCAACATGGAGAAACCCTGTCTCTACTAAAGAAAAAAAAAAAAAATTAGCCGGGTGTGGTGGCAGATGCCTGTAATCCCACCTACTGGGGAGGCTGAAGCAGGAGAATCACTTGAACCCAGGAGGGGGAGGCTGCGGTGATCCGAGATCATGCCATTGCACTCCAACCTGGGCAACAAGAGTGAAACTCTGTCTCAAAAAAAAAAAAAGAGGCTGGGTGTGGTAGCTCACACCTGTAATCCCAGCAGCTTGGGAGGCTGAGGCGGGTGGATCATGAGGTCAGGAGAGCGAGACCATCCTGGCCAACTGGTGAAACCCCGTCCCTACTAAAAATACAAAAAGAATTAGCCGGGAATGGTGGTGTGTGCCTGTAGTCCCAGCTACTCCGGAGGCTGAGGCAGGAGAATTGCTTGAATCCAGGAGGCGGAGGTTTCAGTGAGCCGAGGTCATGCCACTGCACTCCAGCCTGGGCGACAGAGCAAGACTCCGTCTCAAAAAAAAGAAAGAAAGAGGCACATGGGGGCTTTGGAAGGCACTAGCTATGTCCCGCTTGTTGTTGTTGTGTTTATTTATTTTTTTGACGGATTCTCGCCCTGTTGCCAGGCTGGAGCGCAGTGGCACGATCTCGGGTTACTGCAACCTCCGCCTCCGAGGTTCAAGCGATTCTTCTGCCACAGCCTCCCAAGTAGCTGGGACTACAGACATGTGCCACCATGCCTGGCTAATTTTTGTATTTTTAGTTGAGACGGGGTTTCACCATATTGGCCAGGCTGGTCTCAAACTTCTGACCTTGTGATCCGCCCTCCTCGGCCTTCCAAAGTTTTGGGATTACAGGCGTGAGCCACCGCTCCTGGCCTTATATCCCGCTTGTTGATCTGGATGCTGGGTACACAGCTGGGGTCACTGTGAAATTTCATCAAGCAGCACCCTTATGACTTGTACACTATGCATGTTGTAATCAAACAAAAAGTTTACTTAAAAAAGAAATTGTTCCTTACCCTGAGGTCATAAAAATATTCTTCTATATTTTCTTCTAAATGTGTTAAAATTTTGTTATTCACATGTAAGCCCTGAATCCACCTGGAGTTTTGTGTGTGGAGTTAGGTGGGATTCTAATTTTACTTTTCCCATATGGATCACCACTTGTCCCAACGCCATTTATAAAAGAGTCTATCTTTTCCCCACTGGTTGGTAACGCCTCTCTGTCATACGGCAAATTCTCATTTATGCAAGGTTCTGTCTCCGGGGCTCCTGTTCTGTCCTTTTTTTCCCCTTTATTGTTTGTTTTTAAATGGGCTCTCACTCTGTCACCCACGCCAGAGTGCAGTGGCAGGATCTCAGCTCACTGCGGCCTCAACCTCCCAGGCTCAAGTGATCCTGCCACCTCAGTCTGCCAAGTAGCTAGGACTACAGGCATGTGCCACCACACCCAGCTAATTTTGTTTTTGTAAAGACAGGGTCTCTTTGTGTTGCCCAGGCTGGTCTCAAACTCCTGGGCTCAAGAGACCATCCCACCTTGGCCTCCCAAAGTTCTGGGTTTACAGGCATGAGCCACTGCACTCGGCCCACCTTTTTTTTTTTTTATAGCTAGATGCCAAAGCCATTCTAAATTTCTTAAAAAAATTTTAATATCTGATAGGACCCTTTTGAGGACTTTAAGATGAGAAATGGTCAGAATGATGCTGGGATGAGGTCACTCTAACGAGAGGAGAATGGGTTTTAGAGACCAAGGCCAAAGGGTCAGGAGGAGCTGGTGGTAGCTACGGTGACCAGGCAGAAGGTTAGCAGCCCGGCCTGGGAGGTGGCTGGGAAGTGCACTGAGCGCACTGATGTTGATGTGCCGAGGTAAAGCAGACAGGACTCGCTGAAAGATTGGATGTGGGGGTGAAGCAAAAATTGGGATTCAAGATGACTGTGGTTTTTGGCCAAAGTAGCTAGAGGATAGTGGAGCCATTGGCTGAGATGGGAAAGCCTGGGGTGACGCTGATAGGTGGGCACTTAGAAAGTGCTCAATTTGGCTGGGCGCGGTGGCTCACGCCTGTAATCCCAGCACTTTGGGAGGCCGAGGCGGGTGGATCATGAGGTTAGGAGATCAAAACCATCTTGGCTAACATGGTGAAACCCCGTCTCTACTAAAATACAAAAAATTAGCCGGGCGTGATGGCACGTGTCTGTAATCCTAGCTACTTGGGAGGCTGAGGCAGGAGAATCACTTGAACCTGGGAGGTGGAAGTTGCAGTGAGCTAAGATTGTGCCACTGCTCTCCAGCCTGGTGACAGAGCAAGACTCCGTTTCAAAAAAAAAAAAAAGAAAAGAAATAGAAAGTGCTCAATTTGCCAGGCGCGGTGGCCTGCTCCTGTAACCCCAACACTTTGGGAGGCCGAGGTGAATGGATCACCTGAGGTCAGGAGTTCGAGAACAGCCTGGCCAACATGGTAAAACCCCATCTCTACTAAAAATACAAAATTAGCCAGGCGTGGTGGCGGGTGCCTGTAATCCTAGCTACTCAGGAGGCTGAGGGAGGAGAATCACTTGAACCTGGGAGGCAGAGGTTGCAGTGAGCCGAGGTCATGCCACTGCACTCCAGCCTGTATGACAGAGTGAGACTCCAACTCAAAAAAAAAAAAAAAAGAAAAAGAAAAAGAAATAGAAAGTGCTCAATTCACCAGGCGTGGTGGCCCACGCCTGTAATCCCAATACTTTGAGAGGCTGAAGCAGGAGGATTGGTTGAGCCTGGGAGGATGAGGCTATAGTAAGCTGAGATCATGCCACTGCACTTCAGCATGAGTGACAGAGCAAAACCCTGTCTTTAAAAGAAAAAAAAAATACTCAATCCACTCTTGTCTGAATGAATGAGCAAAGGGGTGGGTGGGCATGAGTGAGAGGCGAGGCTACCCCACTGCCTGCAGTCCACCTGTCTGAGTCCTCAGGGAGGATTAAATAAAACCCCCTTGCTCACAGGGTTCTGTGTCTCAGTGAGTCTGTGCCACATCCCCCCAGCAGGACTGTCATTGCTGGGGCATCTTCCCCAGTGTGGCAGCACTCCCCGCTCCCCACCAGGCACATCGCTAGGCCCCCCAGGCTCTTGGTCCCAGGCCACAGGTTCATGGAAGGCTCCCAGGCCCAGGGGAGCTAGGGAGGGCGCAGCCAGGCCCTTGAGGTTGCAGGTCTGGCCCTGTCACTCATCTGCCTCCTCAGTTAGGGAGGTGGCATGGGTGAGCCTCCAGGTCATTTTGGGGGCCTGTGCTATTTGCCAGCACAAAGCAGCACCAGTGTGGAGAAGCCACAGCCTCAGAGGCCCTGCTTGTGGGTGGGGGCTGAGACCTGGGTGTTCGGGACCAGATCACCGCTCTGTTTACAGCCCACCTCTGGCTCATCGTCACCAGCTGTTATGAAAGCACCTTCAGTCCATAAAACGTGGAAATTGCATCTGGGTGCTCAGGCTGAGTCACTTCTCTGAGCAAGCCTTCAGCTGGAGCAGCATTTTTTTCGACCGGGCCTGGAGTGGGGCTCCGTGTGGGTCTGTGTTTACCCTGTGGGCAGCCCCAGGGGGCCTGGCAGGCCCTGGGTACAGGCTTCATTTACTCACTCATTGAATCAAGACCATTTTTAGGCCAGGCACAGTGGCTCATGCCTTTAATCCCAGCACTTCAGGAAGCCAAGGCAGGAGGATGGCTTGAGCCCAGGAGAGTGAGACCAGCTTGGGCAACGTAGTGAGACTCCATCTCTACAAAAAAAAAAAAAAAAAAAAAAATTGGCCAGGCATGGTGGCATGTGCCTGTGGTGCCAGCTACTCAGGAGGCTGTGGGGGAAGATCACTTGAGCCCAGGAGGTGAAGGCTGCAGTGGGCAGTGTTTGTGCCATTGCACTCCAGCCTGGAGGACAGGACAAGACACTGTCTCAAAAAAAAAAAGGAACCAGTTTTAGCCGGGTGTGGTGGTATGCACCTGTGGTCCCAGCTACTCAGGAGTCTGAGGCTGGAGAACTGCTTGAGCCCAGAAGTTCAAGGTTACAGTGAACTATGATGACATCCAGCCTAGGTGAAATTCTTAAAAAAGCTAAAATTCTTCTTTTTTTTCGAGACGGAGTTTCACACTTGTCGCCCAGGCTGGAGTGCAATGGCATGATCTCCGCTCACCGCAACCTCCGCCTCCTGGGTTCAAGCGATTCTCCTGCCTCAGCCTCCCGAGGAGCTGCAACCCCACGCTCGGCTAATTTTGTATTTTTAGTAGAGACGGAGTTTCTCCGTGTTGATCAGGCTGGTCTCGAACTCCCGACCTCAGGTGATCCACCTGTCTTGGCCTCCCAAAGAGCTGGGATTACAGGCGTGAGCCACTGCGCCCAGCAAAAAAATTATTTTTTCAAAAGATCATTTTAAAGCCGCTTTTGTGTGTTGAGAGTCAAGCACTATCACCAGGATGGACAAGGAGAAGTAATAAGGGAGTAATAAGAAGTTCTTACATCCCCAAATAACCCGGGGGTGTGCAGAGAGGCCAGGTGCAGGTTCAGGAAGACTGGGAAGAGAAAGGGAAGGGAGGAGCTGAACTGCAGGGTGGAAAGATTGGCCTCAGCCTGGGTCTGCTCTGTACATCCACCTGGAGGTCCTTGGCCTGGAGCTCTCTCTGCCCTGCCATAACCTCTGGGCTGAATGGGAAGGAGGGAGGAGGGAGGCATGGTAGAAACCAGTTTTTTTTTTTTTTTTGAGACAGTCTTGCACTGTTGCCCCGGCTGGAGTGCAGTGGTGCGATCCTGGCTCATTGCAAAGTCTACCTCCTAGGTTCAAGCTATTCTCCTGCCTCGGCCTCCCGAATAGCTGGGATTACAGGCATGCGCCACCAGACCCAACTAATCTTTTTGTATTTTTAGTAGAGACAGGGTTTCGCCATGTTGCCCAGGCTGGTCTGGAACTCCTGGGCTCAAGTGATCCTCCTGCTTCAGCCTCCCAAAGTGCTGGGATTACAGGCATGAGCCACTGCACCTGGCCAAAACCAGTCTTTATTAAGCACCTACTTCATGCCAAGCCCTGGGCTAGTTTGTTCTCTTAAGGCCTCACACCTGGTCCAAGAATTCTGACCATTTGCTGGCTGCAACGATTTGGGTTAGTGACTTCACCTCCTATGTGTTATATCCTCTTCGTCCCCTGCCTCATCTTCCTTGCCTGGCTTTATGGTTGTGCCGGTCAAGTGAGATGACACAAGCAAAGGCATTTACTCCATAAATGCAGCTGGTGCTTTTATAAAGAATCATGCTATGGTTGGCATTTATGAAGTGCACACTATACCAGGCACGATGCTGAGTGTTTTCCTCACAGTAACTCAGTGAATCCATCGTCTCTGGTCCATGAAAAAAATTGTTTTATAGTCAGATAAGGAAAACATGGAAACATCGCATTCTCCCTCCTGGGGTACTTTAATATATTAAAGGCTGTTAGCCTGCGCACAGTGGCTCACACCTGTAATCCCGGCACTTTGGGAGGATGAGGCAGGAGGATCGCTTGAACCCAGGAGTTCGAGACTAGCCTGGGCAACGTAGAGACCCTGTCTCAACAAAAAATACAAAAATTAGCCAGGTGTGGCGGCGTGTGTCTGTGATCCCAGCTACTCAAGAGGCTGAGGTGGGAGGATTGCTTGTGCCCAGGAGTTTGAGACCAGCCTGGGCAACACAGTGAGATCTTGTCTCTTAAAATAATTTTTTTTTAATTAGCTGGGTGTGGTGGTGCACACCTGTAGTCGCAGCTACTCAGCAGCCTGAAGCAGGATGCCTTGAGCCCAGGAGTTGGAGGCTGCAGTGAGCTGTGATTGTGCCACTGCACTCCACCCTGGGCAACAGAGCAAGACCCTTTACTATATATCACAAGGACTCAGGAGTCCTATGGTTAAAAGGAAATAAAAGCAAAACCCACCTGTTTGTGTTTAGCCATCATTTCCCATGTTTGTTTGCTCCCTGAGCTTCATTTCTGAGGAGCCCTTATTAAGATTGAGATTGAAGCCTGTCCGTGTTCACAGGTACACATGCAGACCTTCAACAGCTGCCTCGTCAGTCTTCTACTGGCTTATGGGGGCCCTGTGGGCCACTTTGGCTTAGGACCCTGTATTGTTCATTTTTTCTCTCATTCATTCATTCATTCTTTCAACCACGTGTCCCTTGATTCTCAAAGGCACAGTGAGAGGTGGGTAAGACACAGCTTCTGTTTTAAGGATCTCATAGATCAGGCCAAGGCACAATGGCTCACACCTGTAATCCCAGCACTTTGGGAGGCCAAGGCAGGCAAATTGCTTGAGCCCAGGAGTTTGAGACCAGCCTGGGTAACAAAGCAAGACCTTGTCTTGACAACTTAAAAATTAGCTGGACATGAAGGCCAGGCGCGGTGGCTCACGCTTATAATCCCAGCACTTTGGGAGGCCAGGGCGGGCGGATCAGGAGGTCAGGAGATCGAGACCACGGTGAAACCCCGTCTCTACTAAAAATAAAAAAAAAATTAGCCGGGCGTGGTGGCGGGCGCCTGTAGTCCCAGCTACTCGGAGAGGCTGAGGCAGGAGAATGGCGTGAACCCGGGAGGCGGAGCTTGCAGTGAGCTGAGATCGCGCCACTGCATTCCAGCCTGGGTGACACAGTGAGACTGTCTCAAAAAAAAAAAAAAAAAAAAGAAAAATCTCATAGATCTGATGGGGGTGACGGAACAGTGTGATCAGAAATTCAAGGCACTGAGGGAGCCCAGGGGCTGGCACTGAACCCAGTCTGGGCATCAGGGATGGCTTCCTGGAGGAAGTGTGGGTTAAGTTGGCCAGGTGAAGGACATCGGTGGTCAGAGTTGTACATATTTGTATATCTTTGAAAATATTTGTACATCTTTGAAAAACTGTGCATTATCTAGACTCTCCAGGACCTCCCTTGGATTATCTGACTCCATTCTATGAAGACTACTTACAACTCTTTAACTTGTAGGTTAGTGATAGGAATGCAAAATTTTGCTTGTCTATAAACCTGCAGATTCCAAACTCCAGTAGGAGACCAGTTGACTCTCCCCTCCCTAGCTTTGCCCCCATTTGCATGTATTTGTTGTTGTTGTTTTTTGAGATGGAGTTTTGCTCTTGTTGCCTAGGCTGGAATGCAATAGTGCAATCTTGGCTCACTGCAACCTCCACCTCCCAGGTTCAAGCAATTCTCCTGCCTCAGCCTACTGAGTAGCTGGGATTACAGGCATGCGCCACCACACCCAGCTAATTTTTTTTTTTTTTTTGGTGGAGATGGGGTTTTACCATGTTGGCCAGGCTGGTCTCGAACTCCTGACCTCAGGTGATCCACCCAACTCAGCCTCCCAAAGTGCTGGAATTACAGGCATGAGCCGCTGTGCCCAGCCCCCATTTCCATGTTCTTTTCCATATTCCTGATTATTAAATGTGTCTGTTCTTTAGATTTCATCTGAACCAGTTGTAACATCTGCCTGGTTTCCTTAAATTTGTTTAGGAGTAGAATAAAATATTTAACACATACTCTTTTTTCAATCTATGTATGGAAGTCATGATTTTGCCTCTTTTTAAAGTGTCTTTTAGAAGGATGATAGAGGCTCACCAGGCAGAAGGCATGCGTGCAGAGGCCTGGAGGCTTGCTCTTCTCGGCTGTTGAGCAACCAGTAGCCAGATGCAAATCCTTATCAGAGCAGACCACCGGGAGCTGCTGCAATAGACACATTTTTCAGCCCCCATTCATGAAGGGTGGAGAGGCTGGAGGAAAATGAAAACGTGCTAGTGACCAGTGGCTAAGCATTGATGCGTCTGCACAACCAGGGATTTCAGGACTCTGTGTCACCTTCCAGTTATGTTTGCATTTGAGTTAAATGCACTTCTGCGGTGGAATCCATTGCATCTGGGTCAGTGCAATTGAAGTGGTCGTTTTAGGGAGCCAGCACTGGGCAGGGGCCACTGCTGTGTTTAATGAATTCACCTCGTTCACAAACACAAGCAAAACTCACCAAGAACAGAAGTGAGCTGGGACATTCACAGCCTTGGTCTGAAACCAGGGAGATTCAACAAAAGCTTATTACGATTGCTATTCCTAGGCACAAGAGCCCTTCAATCAATTAGCTTAAAAAATTCCTGAAGTGCACACACAAAAAAAGCAAAAGAAACTGGACTTTCCATCCAAGAATGCTGGGTAATATACGCTGCATTGGAAGGAAACTGGCTTTGGGCTCTTCCAGGCTGGCCTGGAGCATAAGGCCCAATGTGGCCTGCATTAGCCTCAGGCTCTGGCGGGAAGGATCTCACTTCTCTTCCCCCTCTTTCTTGTCCATTTTGTTGGCTGGGCTAACAGCAAAACCCCCGTTCCGTCATCCTCAAGAACAAGTCCGGGCCAGGCACGGTGGCTCACGCCTGTAATTCTAGCACTTTGGGAGGGCAAGGTGGGTGGATCACCAGAGGTCTGGAGTTCGAGACTTGCCTGGCCAAAATGTGAAACCGTCTCTACTAAAAATACAAAAATTAGTTGGACATGGTGGTGCATGCTTATAATCGCAACTACTCAGGAGGCTGAGGCAGGAGAATCATTTGAACCCAGGAGGTGGAGGTTGCAGTGAGCTGAGATTGCGCCATTGCACTCCAGCCTGGGTAACGAGTGAGACTCCGTCTCAAACAAAAGAACAGGCCCCGCGTGGGTGCCTCAGCCAGGCACCACTTTGTTCCCTGAGGCTCAGCTCCCCGTGGATGTGGTGCTGTCAGGGGAGTTTGCTGGTGTAGGAGCACTGGGCATCTGTGATGTGCCAGGCACTGTGCCGGGCACTGGGGAGACAACAGTGACCTGAGCACACCCTGCCCTCATGGAGCTCATGGCTAAGGAGACAATACAATGTGGAGGGGGCTGGGCTGAGAGGAGGCGCCCAATGGGGCATGGGCACAGAGACGCCCCAGGGGACGTCCCTGCAGTGGGGGGGGGGGGGGAGCCCAAGTGGCAAAGGGAAGGAAAATGGCCATCACGTCACAGTACCTGTTGGGGCTGGTTCTGAGCTCCCATCAGATCCTCTGGAGAACTCCTAGGAATGCAGGAGGTGGAGCTGAGGGGCACAGGCCAGAGCTGGACTCCTTTCCCTGCACCGGATGGTCAGCGGGCCCTTTCCTGAACCCCAGGCCTCCTGCAGGGCCTACGTAGGGGCTCCTACTGCAGCTTCTTCCCTGGCAGAGCCCAGCAGGAGCTCCTCTGCTCCCCTAGCTCTGCTTCCTCTTTTGATTTGCATAACAATCTGCCCAGACTAGCTTTGTGCCTCTGCATCAGGGCTGGAGCCCAGCGCTGCGCTCTGCCAAAGGAGAAAAAAAAAAAAGCTCTCACAATAAGAAAGCCCGATGGTGGTTCCTGGGCAGGCTTCCCAGGGAATCAGCTCTGGACGACCTGCTGGCTTTGGTGTGGGTTTGGGTTAGACCCAGGTGAGGGGCCCTCTTTGAATCTTCCCCCTCCTGGCATAAGGCCCAGAGTCCTGTTCGTGGGGCCTGCTGGAGCCTGGTGCCCAGAACATTTATCCTACACACACCCACATGCCAAGGGATGTAGGATAGTGTAGTCATCACAACACCGCTTGTCTTAGCAAAAGACTAGAAATAACCTGCATGTCCAACAGCAGGGATTGGTGATTCTGGACATCCATACAATAGAGTGCTGGGACCCTGTAAAAAGAATGAGGTTTGGGGCTGGGCACAGTGGCTCATGTCTGTAATCCCAGCACTTGGGGAGGCTGAGGCAGGCGGATCACCTGAGGTCAACAGTTCGAGACCAGCCTGGCCAACATGGCGAAACTCTGTCTTTACTAAAAATACAAAAATGAGCTGGGCATGGTGGTGCATGCCTGTAATCCCAGCTACTTGGGAGGCTGAGGCAGCAGAATCGCTTGAACCCAGGAGGCGGAGGTTGCAGTGAGCCGAGATCATGCCACTGCACTCCAGCCTGGGTAACAAAGTGAGGCTCTGTCTCAAAAAAAGAACGAGGTTCCATGGGGTGTACTCACAACGTGGGGGGTGGGGGCATCAGTTCTTGCAACCCTATGTGGGCACTTTGCCTATTCCATGCCCCTAGAGGCTGCAACAAATGCATCAGCTGGGGATGCCCCACACGCCCCAGACTCAGCATCCCTGCTTTCCATGGCTCTAGTCCTTGCCTGGCACTGGGACTGAGGAGTCTGCTGAAGCCAATGGGCCTGCCAGTCCCTGCTGTGTGGCCACGAGTGGCCCCTTCTGCACTCCCTGCCTCCGCTCCCTCATCTGTAAAATGGGGACAATCCACCGACCTTGTATGTGTGGTGAGCGCCTGGTGTACACAGTGGCTGTGCAATAAAGGTGATTCTGACCGAAGTTTTGCCCCGTGAGAACTGTAGGGTGGAGGAGCGTGCAGACCAGGGAGAGCAGGAACAGAGTCCCAGAGATGCCCTGATTGGTCTTCGGGGAGGAGCGGGGGCTCCAGTGCTTGGGCCCTACCTGTCACCTGCTATGTGTGTGTTGGGGGCCTGAGCCACCTTCACAGCAGACAGCGCTCTGGAGGGGAAGAGTTCACCTCACAATTTCCTGAGCTGGGGAGGAGGGTGTGTCAGGCAACACCGCGGTGACAGCCCCCGCCCTCGCCCCCGCCTGCCCCGAGATTTACCCAGCCCTGCTGGCAGCGGCGGGTGACCTCAGCTCACCCACCAGTCTCAGGAAGGGGTGAGGTTGTGCTGGGGGATTGCCCTGAAGCTGCTTTTGCTGCGGTGCCTAGAGGGTATGATTTGGGGGTGCTTTCGTAGGAGCTGGTGGAGTTGGTGTGGGGTGATACTTCCCAAGGCTCTGCAGGGGCAGGGCGGCCTGAGCTGAAAGAGAAGGGGGCTGAGCCAGGCGCGGTGGCTCACGCCTGCAATCCCAGCACTTTGGGAGGCCGAGGCGGGCAGATCACCTGAGGTGGGCAGATCACCTGATGTCAGGAGTTCAAGACCAGCCTGACCAACATGGTGAAACCCCATCTCTACTAAAAATACAAAAATTAGCTGGGCGTGGTGGCACATGCCTGTAGTCCTGGCTATTTGGGAGGCTGAGGCAGGAGAATCGCTTGAACCTGGAAGGTGGAGGTTGTAGTGAGCCGAGATTGTGCCATTGGACTCCAGCCTGGGTGACAGAGTGAGACTCCGTCTCAAAGGAAAAAAAAGAGAGAAGGGGGCTGAGAAGGGAGGTCCCACTGGGCCTGGAGGCCTGGACCCAGACCTGTCCAGCATCTCCCACAGTGTCTGACGGTGCCCCCATGACCCCCACAGACCCTCAACTGGCTCCACAGGGAGCCTCTGTCCTCCCAGAAGAGTTAGGTTTTTTAAATTTCCATTTAAACTTTTTATCACATTCTTCCCTCACTGACTTGATTTCCCCCTTTCATTCCCCCTTCCTGTAAGCTCATCTCATTGTCATTCTTTCCAACAAACCTGAAACTAAAAATAGCTAACGTTTCACACGTTATCTTCTTGATTCCTATCAAGCAGCCCATGATGCCCCTATCTTTCCGATGAGGAAACAGAGTCATCCAGGGCAAAGGACTTGGCCAAGGTCACCCAGTAGGCAGGGCCCCTGTGCCTTCCTGCCTCCCAGGTGCAAGGCCCCAAGGCTTTGCCGGCTCTGAGCCTCTGAGTCACTGGACCAAGGCAGAGCCAGGTGGTCCGGGGAAGCCTTCCAGAAAAGGAGGCCTCAAAGCCTAGGGGTGAGGGAAGGAGGGGAGGGAGGAGATTCTGGTGGAGGTAAAAGCACCTGCAAAAGCCAGGCAGTGGTTGGCTGGGCGTGGTGGCTCACGCCTGTCACCCAGCACTCTGTGAGGCCGAGGCGGCAGATCACTTGAGGTCAGGAGTTCGAGATCAGCATGGCCAACATGGTGAAGCCCCGTCTGTACTAAAATACAAAAATTAGCCAGGCATGGTGGCACACACCTACAGTCCCAGTTACTCGGGAGGCTGAGGCAGGAGAATCACTTGAACTTGGGAGGCAGAGGTTGCAGTGAGCAGAGATCGTGCCACTGCACTCCAGCCTAGGTGACAGGGTGAGACTCTGTCTCAAAAAAAAAAAAAAACAGCCAGTCAGTGGGCAGGCCTGTGTGGCCAGAGTGAGGGCACAGTGGACAGGGCAGAAGTCAGAGCCCCACTTAAGAGATAGATGGGTGATGAGGGGGAGGAAGTGGATGGGGCTTAGGGGGCTCACCAATGCCAACGAGGCAGGGGCTTAGGATCAGGACTGGGACGAGCATCTCTGGGAAGAGGGCCTCATGAAATAGCCTGGATGGTTCTTCCTTCCAAGACGGGCTAAATACCCAGGGGAACCAGCTTCCCTTTTCAGCTCTTCCCAGGGTCAGCTGCTCCGCAGGGAATCTTATCTTTAGCTGGGACCTCCAGAGACTCTGGGTCCCCACGCTGTCTTCCTGAAAACCCTGTTTACATAAGAGTGTCAATGACTCATCCAGCTTCAAATGTAGTGCTTCCCAACTCCAGCTGTTCAGAAGAATCATCCTCCGTGGATGTGTGTGTTTATGTGTGTGTGTGAAGGTAAATTGTTTTCTTTTCTTTTTTTTTTTTTTTTTGAGATGGAATCTCGCTCCATCACCCAGGCTGGACTGCCATGGCATGATGTCGGCTCACTACAACCTCCATCTCCTGGGTTCAAGTGATTCTCCTGCCTCAGCCTCCCAAGTAGTTGGGATTACAGGTGCCCACCACCACGCCTGGTTAATTTTTGTATTTTTAGTAGAGACAGGGTTTCCTTCCTCATGTTGGTCAGGCTGGTCTCAAACTCCTGACTTCAGGTGATCCACCCGCCTCGGCCTCCCAAAGTGCTGGGATTACAGGCGGGAGCCACCGTGCCCGGCCTTTGTTTTTATAAAAATGATATATGGCCCGGCACAGTGGCGCATGCTGTCTCTACTAAAAATGCAAAAATCAGCCAGGCATGGTGGCGCATGCCTGTAATCTCAGCTACTTGGGAGGCTGAGGCAGGAGAATTGCTTGAACCCAGGAGGCGGAGGTTACAGTGAGCCAAGATCACACCACTGCACTCTAGCCTGGGCGACAGAGTAAGATTCCACTCTCATGAAAAGAAAAGAAAAAAAAAAGATGTATGCTGGCTGGGTGCAGTGGCTCACGCCTGTAATCCTAGCACTTTGGGAGGCTGAGGCAGGTGGATCACTTGAGGTCAGGAGTTTGAAACCAGCCCGGCCACCATGGTGAAACCCCGTCTTTACTAAAAATACACACACAAAAAAATTGTCCAGGCGTGGTGGCGTGCACCTGTAATCCCAGCTATTCAGGTGCCTGAGGCAGGAGAATTGCTTGAACCTGGGAGGTGGAAGTTGCAGTGAGCCAAGATCATGCCACCACACTCCAGCCTGGGCAACAGAGAGAGACTCTGTCTCAAAAAAAAAAAAAAAAAAAAAAAAAAAAAAATATATATATGCTAACTCTCAAACAAAACAAGCAATACAGAAAAGTACAAAGAAGGAAGTAACAAACTCCTCCCATTAGAATGACATCTTCGGGCCGGATGCATTGGCTCACACCTGTAATCCCAGCACTTTGGGAGGCCGAGGGTGGACCACAAGGTCAGGAGTTCAAGACCAGCCTGGCCAAGATGGTGAAACCCTGTCTCTACTAAAAATACAAAAATTAGCCGGGCGTGGTGGTGGGTGCCTGTAATCCCAGCTACTCGGGAGGCTGAGGCAGAGAATTGCTTGAACCTGGGAGGCAGAGGTTACAGTGAGCTGAGATCGCGCCACTGCACTCCAGCCTGGGTGACAGAGTGAGACTCCGTCCCCCCCAGAAAAAAAAAAAAGAAAAAGAATGATATCTTCATGAAGGCAGGGGTTTCATCTGCTCTGTTCTCTGCTGCACCTAAAACTTCTGGTGCTCAGTACATGCTTACTATAGCCCATTATTCGTGTTAACCTTGGGGAATGCCATCTACACAGAGAAGTTTGGAGAGATGAAGAGGGATAGGAAGGTTGGGGCTCAGAAAGTGATACCCCAGACTGGGGCTCTGACATGCTGAGAGGCCTGCAAAGCTGCCTAACCTTGTCTTGTACCCTCCCTACAGAGGGAGGGACTCTTCCTGGAATTCCGTATCTGACTAAGAAAGCTTCTTTCCAAAAGAATTGCAAAACCAGGTACAGCAGCATGCACCTATAATCCCAGCTATTTAGGAGGTTGAGACTGGAGGATCACTTGAGCCCAGGAGTTTGAGACCAGACCAGGCATCACAGGGAGACTCCCATCTCAAAAAACAACAACAGTGAAAGAACTGTGGTTGTCTTGGCTGGGCGTGGTGGCTCATGCCTGTAATCCCAGCACTTTGGGAGGCCGAGGCGAGTGGATCACCTGAGGTAAAGAGTTTGAGACAAGCCTGGCCAACATGGTGAAACCCTGTCTCTACTGAAAATACAAAAACTTAGCCGAGAATGGTGGTACGTGCCTGTAGTTCCAGCTACTCCAGAGGCTGAGGCAAGAGAATTGCTTGAACCTGGGAGGCAGAGGTTGCAGTGAACCGAGATCGCACCATTGCACTCCAGCCTGGGCAACAAGAGCCAAACTCTGTCTCAAAACAAACAAACAAATCCAACTTTTGTTCCTTTGCAGTTCCGCCCTCACCTTCCCATAACTTGTCCCACTCAGCTCCCAGACAGTCATTTGCTAACCACTGTCCGAGCACTGAGCCTATTCATTTCTCCATTTTCCTCTCCTCAACCTTCTGGCCCTTCTTTGAGTTCATATTTTGTATGTCTCATGTGCATGTAATAAGCCTGTTATTCTTTTCCCTTGTTAACTTGTTTTTTGTAATAGAGGTGCCGGTCATGACCCTTTACATGGGGAGAAAAGGGATCACCCTCCTTCTGCCCCTGCAGTTCAGAGAAAGGTAAGTCCAAACAATTTTAGATTAGATTGCACCGTACCCGTTCTATTTTAAACTAAATATATTCTATTTTACTTGAGTTTAACAGAAAAAAAAAAAAAGACAGATCAGGTGCTATGGCTCACACCTATAATCCCAGCACTTTGGGAGAACAAGGTGCAAGGATCCCAGGAGCTTGAGACCAGCCTGGGCAACATAGTGAGACCCCTGTCTCTACAAAAAAATTTTTAAAAACTAGCTGGGTATCAGCTGGGTGCGGTGGTTCACACCTGTAATCTCAGCACTTTGGGAGGCCGAGCTGGGCACATCACGAGGTCAGGAGTTCCAGACCAGCCTGGCCAATATGGTGAAACCCCGTCTCTACTAAAAATACAAAAAATTAGCTGGGCATGGTGGTGTGCACCTGTAGTCCCAGCTACTCAGGAGGCTAAAGCAGAAGAATCACTTGAACCCGGGAGGCAGAGGTTGTGGTCAGCCGAGATTGTGCCACTGGACTCCAGCCTGGGCGACAGAGCCAGACTCTGTCTCAAAACAAACAAACAAACTAGCCGGGTGTGGGAACATGTGCCACCTGTAATCCTAGCTACCCAGGAGGCTGAGGTGGAAGCATCACTGAAGCCCGGAAGTTCAGAGCTGCAGTGAGCCATGATTGTGCCACGGCACTCCAGCCTGGGCAACAGAGTGAGACCCTGTATCTGGAAAAATAAAAAGGAAAAAAAACCCAGAAAAATTGCTGAATCTTAGATAAATATTTACTTTCCACAAGAGCTATTACTTCATAATGAATTTCTCATGGTTAAGAAAAAAGATTATGAAATTCATTAAGACATTGGAGTCTTGGGGGAAAAACTCAGATGTTTCACTTTGAGCAGGATCAGTCATTTCTTGGAATAAAAAAGGTGACTACTCCCCTCAAACATCCTCCCTCTTCCTCTTGCCCACCCCAGCTCTGATTTTGATGCTGATATTTTTACTTTGTCAAGGTTTATTTTTTATTTTTTTTATTTATTTTTGAGACAGAGTCTAGCTCTGTCACCCAGGCTGGAGTGCAGCGGCGTGATCTCAGCTTACTGCAACCTCTGCCTCCCGGGTTCAGTCTGGTCTCAAACCCCCGACCTCAGGTGATCCTCCTGACTTGGCCTCCCAAAGTGCTGGGATTATAGGCATGAGCCACCACGCCTGGCCGCATTTTTTTGTTTTTGTTTTTGAGATGGGGTCTTGCTGTTGCTCAGGCTGGAGTGCAATGGTGTGATCTCAGCTTACTGCAACCTCTGCCTCCCAGGTTCAAGTGATTCTCCCCACTCAGCCACCCCAGTAGCTTGGATTACAGGCACTGGCCATGATGCCTGGCTCATTTTTGTACACAGAGTTTCACCATGTTGTCCAGGCTGGTCTCGAACTCCTGAGCTCAAGTGATCCACCCGCCCTGACCTCTCAAAATGTTGGGATTACAGGCATGAGCCACCACGCCTGGCTATCAGCATTTAGCCTTATATTGAAATTGAAATAGATTCCATTCCATTCTTTTTTTTTCTGAAGGAGAGTTTCACTCTTGTTGCCCAGCCTGGAGTGCAGTGGTGTGACCTTGGCTCACTGCAACCTCTGCCTCCCGGGTTCAAGTGATTCTCCTGCCTCAGCCTCCCAAGTAGCTGGAATTACAGGCACGCACAACCACGCCTGGATAATTTTTGTATTTTTATTTTTATTTATTTTTGAGATGGAGTTTTGCTCTTCTTGCCCAGGCTGGAGTGCAATGGCGCGATCTCCGCTCACAGCAACCCCTGCCTCCTGGATTCAAGCAATTCTCCTGCCTCAGCCTCCCCAGTAGCTAGGATTACAGGCATGCGCCACCATGCCCAGCTAATTTTGCATTTTTAGTAGACGGGGTCTCTCCATGTTGGTCAGGCTGGTCTTGAACTCCTGACCTCAGGTGATCTGCCCGCCTCAACCTCCCAAAGTGCTGGGATCACAGGCTTAAGCCACCAAGCCCGGCCTTCCATTCCATTCTTTAACAACATTTTGTCCAGGTGCCTGAAGAGGTTTTTATCCTTAAAGTTTAGTAACTTGGCCGGGCGCAGTGGCTCATGCCTGTAATCCCAGCACTTTGGGAGGCTGAGGCGGGCTGATCACCTGAGGTTGGGAGTTCAAGACCTGCCTGACCAACGTGGAGAAACCCTGTCTCTACTAAAAATACAAAAATAGCAGGGCATGGTGGCACATGCCTGTAATCCCAGCTACTTGGGAGGCTGAGGCAGGAGAATCGCTTGAACCCGGGAGGCAGAGGTTGTGGTGAGCCGAGATCTTGCCATTGCACTCCAGCCTGGGCAACAAGAGCAAAACTCTGTCTCAAAAAAAAAAAAAAAAAAAAAAAAAGTTCACTACCTCAGCCAGTATGTTCCGATATTGGTCATTCTGAATTTGCGTCCCTGGAGTAGTTGTGCCCTCGCATCTGTAGAGTTGCTTCTTCGTTTCAGAAAGACTTTCTCTAAATAGCCTTTTGTTTTAGTTGTTGGATAATTTATTTCAGGGAGTCCAGTCACCCTGATGTTGGAAGGTCTGGGATCCATAATGATCATTTTCTAGTTGTTTTATTTGTTCTTTTTCTCTAAATTCATTGCAATTATTTCAAGTTTCTCTCACACACTATTCCCTTGCTTTTCAGATGCATGTACTATGTTGTAACTCTGTTTTTAGATGTGTCATAGTCCTGTTTTGGTTAATGCGTTTCCACCCCTCTGCAGTTTCTTTGCATTTCCTGGTAATTTTTTTTTTTTTGGTTATCTTTTTCTTTTCTTTGAGACGGAGTCTTGCTCTGCCACCCAGGCTGGAGTGCAGTGGTGCTATCTTGGCTCACTGCAACCTCTGCCTCCCAGGTTCAAGTGATTCTCCTGCCTCAGCCTCCTGAGTAGCTGGGATTACAGGCGCCCAACACCATACCCAGCTAATTTTTGTATTTTTAGTAGAAACAGGGTTTCACCATGTTGGCCAGGATGGTCTCAAATTCCTGGCCTCAGGTGATCTGCCCGCCTTGGCCTCTCAAAGTGTTGGGATTACAGGCATGAGCCACCGTGCCTGGCCTGTCATCTCTTCTTTGCGCTCTTTTCATTTAGCACTTTTTTTTTTTTTTTTTTTAAGGAATGGGGCTTCACAAGGTTGCCCAGGCTGGTCTCAAACCCCTGGGCTCAAGTGATCCTCCCACCTGGCCCCCCTAGCAGGTGGGGCTGACAGGCGCGCACCACTGCACCTGGCTCGTGCTTTTTACACCTGGTTCATATTCTCATTCACTTTCGTCTAGCGCGAAGCTATCAGTTCCAAGAAAGCCGCTCAGGTCCTTGGCTCTGCTGGCTTTCAGCTGTGCCCCCGTGTGATTTCCTTCCCTTTCCTGGCACTTGCGTGTAGGGTGGCGTTGCAAGTTTTTTTCATCTTGCTCGGTTAGCTAACTCCTGACGTTTTACTTGTTCTGCTACGGGAACCTGCCTGTCTTCCCCGCAGAAGGGCAGTTTTGAGGCTGCATTGTTTTCAGTTGGGTAGCCTGAGCGTGCAGAGGTGGGTGGGAAAGTCCCCCCGGCTGAGGCCACCCTGCTGGGGGCCACAGGTCTTCTCTGTCCTGTCATCCCCTAAACATCCTGTGCCCAGCCCCTTCTGCCCTACTCCTCACCCCAGCAGTTGAACACAATAGCCCTGGAGGCCCCTTCTCACTCTGTCACCCAGACTGGAGTGCAGTGGCAAGATCTCGGCTCACTGCAACCTCTGCCTCCTGGGTGCAAGCAATTCTCCTGCCTCAGCCTCCTGAGTAGCTGGGACCACAAGCGTACCATCACAGCCAGCTCATTTTTGTATTTTTAGTAGCGATGGGGTTTCACCATGTTTGCCAGGATGGTCTCAGATTCCTGACCTCAGGTGATCCACCCACCTCGGCCTGTTGGCTCACCCTTTCCCCAAAAATTTGTCATTGTTGTGCATGTGGTCAGGTATTGGGATGGGGGAGTTCTCCCCTCATCCTGCCTTCTAAAGTCTGAACTCCCCTCCTCAGCAGTCTCCGCAAAATGCAAATCTCCAGGGCCTGTCCACCCCAAGAGCAGAGGTCTGTGGGTCTGGGTGGGACCTCTCCCTCCCGCCCAAGTGATGCACCTGAGCAGGCTTGGGGTTTAGAAGTGCTGACTCATCCACCAGGAGTATTTGCGTTTTACTCATATTAAAGAAATGCAGCCCTGCTTATATAAGTCCATATGGCACTGAAATTGAATAGGCCTGGAATGTCCAAGTGGATGGGCAGATTTGATTATCAGCTTCCAATGAGGATCATCCTATTGGTGAGGCCTCTGAGGCACAGAGAAGTGAAGTGACTTGCCCAAGGTCACCTAGCACGTCAGCAACAGGCAGGTTTGAAGAACTGGAAATGCTGACTCCAGACCTGGGGGCTGGGATCAGGGTGGCTCACTTCAGGGAGCAGGAAGGTCTTAACATTTTTTTTTTAAATTATTTTAATTATTATTATTTTTCTGAGAGGGAGTCTTGCTCTGTGGCCCAGGCTGGAGTGCAGTGGCGCGATCTCGGCTCACTGCAACCTCCACCTCCCGGGTTCAAGTGATTCTCCTGCCTCAGCCTACCAAGTAGCTGGGACTACAGCCATGTGCCACAACACCTGGCTAATTTTTTGTATTTTTAGTAGAGAAAGGGTTTCACCATGTTAGCAAGAATGTTCTTGATCCCCTCACCTCGTGATCTGCCCACCTCGGCCTCCCAAAGTGCTGGGATTACAGGCATAAGCCACTGCGCCTGGCTAAATTTTAATATTTTTTTCTGTCTCCTAGGCTGGAGTGCAGTGGCATGATCTGGGTTCGCTGCAACCTCCACCTCCGGGGTTCAAGCAATTCGCGTGCCTCAGCCTCTCGAGTAGCTGGGACTACAGGCATGTACCACCACGCTCGGCTAATTTTGTATTTTTAGTAGAGATAGGGTTTCACCATGTTGGCCAGGCTGGTCTCGAACTCCTGACCTCTAGGGATCCACCTGCCTCGGCCTCCCAAAGTGCTGGTAGGCAGGAGCCACGGCACCTGGCCAGGAAGGTCTTTGCTTTTAGTATGAGGAACCCATTCCCATTTCCGGGCCTCACAGAAGAAATGGTCGTGGCCTTCCCATGGGAACTTTGACCTTGAACCTCACGGAGGGAGGGTGGCCAGACCACGAGCTCACTGCCATTCCCAGCCCTCCCAGGAGCAGTGACCCCTCCACCTCCCCTCGTCCCTGCCCCGCTCCCATCCACGCACTGTTTGGGCAGCAGTACCGGAGAAGAGCTGAGTCCAGTGGTAAGCGTGGGCCGAGCAGTGGCTGGAGAGGTCCGGATAAGGAAGCAGCATCAGAAAAGGTGGGGAGACTGGGATTAGGTCGGATCAGGCCTTCCTGGGAGGATCTCACATTCATCCAGGGAAGAAGCTATAGGCTACTTGGGCCATGACTAGTGGCAAAGCTTGGCCCTCTGACCGCAACCCTGGGCGGAGACCCTGGAGAGCAGTTGGGCCAGGATGTCCTGCTGGGGCGCCCTGGGTGTCATCAGCCCCTGACCCTGTTCTCATCTTGCCCCACTTTGCAGTGACCTGGCAGGGCCAGCCTGGTGAACATCGGGCAGATCTTCCTTTACTTGTTTCACAGGCTTGGTGATTCAGCTGCTTTGGCTGTGAAAAGGGAAAAGCTACTGGACCCCCCACCCCCCACCCCCAATCCCCCACGGTTGTGAGAATGAATTCATGTGAAGAGCTGAGATACAAAAATCGCAAGTCGGGGCATGGCGGCTCATACCTGTAATCCCAGCACTTTGGGAGGCCTAATTGGGTAGATCATTTGAGGCCAGGAGTTTGAGACCAGCCTGGACAACATGGTGAAACCCCACCTCTATTAAAAATACAAAAATTAGCCAGGCGTGGTGGCGTGCACCCGTAATCCCAGCTACTTGGGAGGCTGAAGCAGGAGAACCACTTGAACCCGGGAGGTGGAGGTTGCAGTGAGCTGATATCATGCCACTGCACTCCAGCCTGGAACGACAAAGCGAGACTCCACCTTGGGAAAAAAAATGACTTGAATCAGGAAGGCAGAGCCTGGTGCACTCTAAGCACAGGAGCTCAGGAACCGCGATGGAGCTCAAAATAGATCCATGACACAAGGTGGCAAAGATTGTATTGGAATCTTTCGGTGAGGATATGGGAAAAACGACTCTCGCTGTTCACCACAAAACTACAATTTAATTTCTCTCTAGGACGTTTCTGCTCTTTCCTTGCTAAATTTCCCCTTCTCCTTTCCTACCTCCCACCCAGCCCCAACATCCCCTCTATTGTCCAGCTCCAGCCTTCTGCTGGCACAGCCCTGACCAAAAGCGGGGTGTAGGGGTGTGCCCACAGGAGCCCCCATGTGTCCCCGGGGAACATGAATCATGACAAGGGTTACAGCTTGCCAGGATGCCAATGCGTACAAAGCACGTTTGCACATTGCAGACTCTACATCCCTGTGGCAGGGACTGTCACGAACCCCTTGGACCCAGGAGCCCCCAGGAGGAAGCGCTGGTGCGGGGTGTCAATGTGGCTACCTAGCGCCCGCTGCTTCTGAAGCTTACCTCGAATGCGTCGCCCACATCCATAGCTTCTGGGCTCTTCACCACAACCGTGGAGGAAAGTGAGCTAGGTTACGGCTACCCATCCTCCCTGGAATCCCCTTTCTCAAGCGAGAGCGAAGCTCAGAGAGACCAAGGCCTCGGGGCAGCTGTGGTGCCACCTCTGGCCGTTTGGTCCGAAGTGCCCCGTTGACTGCATGCAAGTCCCATTGTGTCCGGAATTCGTGGATTCTTGGTCTCACTGATCTCAAGAAAAAAGCCGCGGACCCTCGCGGTGCATACTACAGTTCTTAAAGGCGGCGTGGCCGGAGTTTGTTCCTTCTGACGTTCGGATGCATTCAGTTTCTTCCTTCTGGTAGGTTCGTGGTCTTGCTGGCTCAGGAGTGAAGCTGCAGACCTTCGCGGTGTTACAGCTCTAAAGGCGGCGCGTCTGGAGCTGTTCGTTCTTCCCGGTTGGTTCTTGCTCTCACCAGCTTCTGGAGCGAAGCTGTAGACCTTCAAAGTGACTGTTACAGCTTATACACGCCCTGTAAGCCCAGAAAACGAGCAACAACTAGCTTTATTGCAAACAGCGAAACAACAGAAACGCCACAGCATGAGAGAGAACGCGAGCGATTTGCCGCTCCCAGCTTGGGCCGCCTGCTTTTATTCTCTTATCTGGCCCCACCCACATCCTGATGATTGGTCCATTTTACAGAGAGCCGATTCGTCTGTTTTACAGAGACCCGATTGGTCCGTTTTAACAGGGTGCTGATTGGTGCATTTACAATCCCTGAGCTAGACACAAAAGTTCTCCACCTCCCCACTAGATTAGCTAGATACAGAGTGTTGATTGGCGAATTTATAAACCCTGAGCTAGATATAGGCTGCTGATTGGTGCATTTACAAACCTTGAGCTAGATACAGAGTGCAGATTGGTGCATTAACAATCGCTTAGCTAGACACAAAGATTCTCCAAGTACCCACCAGATTAACTAGATACAGAATGCCGATGGGTGCATTCAGAAACCCCGAGCTAGACACAGGGTGCTGATTGGTGTGTTTACAAACCTTGAGCTAGATACACAGTGCTGATTGGTGCATTTACAATCCCTTAGCTAGACATAAAGATTTTCCAAGTCCCCACCAGACTCAGGAGCCCAGCTGGCTTCACCCAGTGGATCCCGCACCAGGGCTGCTGATGGAGCTGCCTGCTAGTCCTGCACTGTGCGCCCGCACTCCTCAGCCCTTGGGCGGTCGATGGGACTGGGCGCCGTGGAGCAGGGAGCGGCGCTCGTCCGGGAGGCTCGGGCCGCGCAGGAGCCCAGGGCGCTGGGGAGGAGGCTCAGGCATGGTGGGCTGCAGATCCCAAGTCCTGCCCCGCGGGGAGGCAGCTAAGGCCCAGCCAGAAATCGGGCACAGCAGCTGCTGGCCCAGGTGCTAAGCCCTTCACTGCCCGGGGCTTGCGGGCCGGCCGGCCGCTCCTAGTGCGGGCCCGCCGAGCCCACGCCCACCCAGAACTCGCACTGGCTCGCAAGCCCCGCGGGCAGCCCTGGTTCCCGCCCGCGCCTCTCCCTCCATACTTCCCTGAAAGCTGAGGGAGCTGGCTCCGGCCTTGGCCAGCCCAGAAAGGGGCTCCCACAGTGCAGCGGTGGGCTGAAGAGCTCCTCAAGCCTGGCCAGAGTGGGCACTAAGGCCAAGGAGGTGCCAAGAGTGAGTGAGGGCTGCCCGCACACTGTCACCTCTCAGCATGTCCTGTCCCCTGCCGACCGGCGGCCTCCTGAACCCCCTGCTGTTTGTGATGACGCAGAACCACTGTGTGTCCTAATATCATAGGCAGCCTGTCGTCACGGCTAATTGTAATGATGCTTCCTCGCCAGGGTTTCATGCTTCTGAGTGTGCACTGCTGTCCGATCTTGTTGTTTTCTCCTGGCTTTGGAGAGGGCTTGGCTCTCAGCAAAGGAGATGTGGAGGGAGCCACTCTCATCTTTGCCCCAGTGCTTTGGTGCCTGGGGGTGCCCAGAGTGTCCCTGGGAGTGTCTGTGCTGTTGAGGGCACCTGCTGAGGCCTGCATCATCTTCCCTGAGGCAGAATCTTACAACTTTTGGGGGTTGCTGGCTCCTCCGACAACCTGAGGAAAATGGTGGTCCCCTTCCCAGAAATCTGCAGAGATACACAAGAATAATACATGCACTTGAGGGGTTTAGATACCCTGTGACATCTATTTCAGGATTTTCCAGGGGTTCTTAGAGCCTGGATTGAGACCTATATTACGGGGTGTAGTCTACCTGTTCTGCCAATTTCTAAAGCTCCAAAACCTGGATGCTTACATTATGGTTGGATAGCTGGGTGTAGCCATGCCTGAAGGAGGCTTCTTTTTTTGAGACTGATCCCATAAAAGGATTAGGTAGAGTATGGCTGAGACCCACTGAGTGAAAATGATGTCCAGTTTATTCACCAATCAACTTCTGCACAAATATATGCGGCAAACAATGAGTATATACAGTGTCTACATATTACGGTACAATAACCTTCACTGAGAGCCAGACACTCCGTTTCCTTCTGAAAGGTCAGAAGGTTTTGCAGAACCCTGGGGGAGAATAACTGAAGGTAGCTGTTCTATAACCCTGAGGCAGAGGGCAAGGAATAGGTACAAGGGAGTGTGGGGGAATTTATCTTAAAAGGCTTGTTTATGTTGACCAGGAACTGACCTTTGATCATGTGCGTGTGAGGTTCCCTGAAAGGGGAACAATAATTTTTTTTTTTTTTTGAGATAGAGTCTCACTCTGTCACCCAGGCTTAAGTGCAGTATCACTATCTCAGCTCACTGCAATCTCTGCCCCCTCAGGATTCAAGCGATTCTCCTGCCTCAGCCTCCCGAGTAGCTGGGATTACAGGCGCCTGCCACCACTCCCAGCTAATTTTTGTATTTTTGGTAGAGACAGTATTTCACCATCTTGGCCAGGCTGGTCTTGAACTCCTGACCTCATTATCCACCTGCCTCGACCCCCAAAGTGCCGAGATTAGAGGCGTGAGCCACCGTGCCACAGTAATTGTTAGTTACCTGCAGGTCATGTTGGCTCCAGGTTTTCGGCATTGTGCCTGCACTGAATAAAAGCAAGCAGCTCCAGCTTCTTGGGGCTGCTCTCTGGCCACTAGAGCCAGGCAGTCACCTAGCTGCTCTTACACTGCATACCTATGTCTGAGTACTCATTTCATCCATTGGCCAGGGTCTATGGGACAGATCTGGCACGACCTCACAGTATAGTGCTGTTATGAGCTCCCTGAGGCACAGAGAAGTTAAATAACTTGCTCAAGGGCTCAAGGTCACACAGCAGGTGGTAAAAGTGGCCTTTGACCCCAAGCAATCTGACTCCGGGTCCATTCAATAGTCTAAGAAATTGCAGGCCTAGCATGGTGGCTCATGCTTGTAATCCCAGCACTTTGGGATGCTGAGGCGGGCAGATCACCTGAGGTGAGGAGTTCAAGACCAGCCTGGCCAACATGGTGAAACTCTGTTGCTACTAAAAATACAAAAATTAGCTGGGCGTGGTGGCTGGCACCTGTAGTCCCAGCTACTTGGGAGGCTGAGGTACGCGAATCACTTGAACCCAGGAGGCAGAGGTTGCAGTGAGCCAAGATTGCACCATTGCGCTCCAGCCTGGGTGACAGAGCGAGAGCCTGTCTCCAAAAAAAAGGAAAAAAAAAAAAAAGAAAAGAAATTGGTAGGTGAGGCTGTCCCCCATCCTGTTCTGGGACTTGAGTCTGTTCCCCGCTCAGGTCATTGGATCCTGCTGGGGCCCAGGCGAGAAGAGCGGGCTCTAGACAAACCCTGCAATTGCATTTTTCTAGAAAGCCTTCATCACACGTTGCAGCCTAAGGTCCCAGTCTAGGGGTTCTCAACGGACTGTATCTTGAAGTGGCATTTGCCTGGCCCGGCAGGGAGACAGGACTCTGTTCTCAGGCAGATTTGGGTGGTAACATGACCTCATTTGACTCCCAGGCTGGCAGGGCCTGGGAAATATCAGTTTATGCTTGTTTCCAGAGTTTTAAAGGAGGTTTCCTTTGCCTCTCATACACTGCAAAATGCCTGCTGGGAGTGGTGCTTTTGCTTATTGCTTCCCAGTTGCTGAGTCTCCCTTTAAGTTCTGAGTCTGTCTCTAAGAGGCCCTTTGGTGTTGGAAGGGGCTTAGAACCCTGGCTTTGTCATGAGTCCCTTTCCTGAAAATGGCTCCCGTGCAAGGCTGTTCCACTTCCACATTCTCAAACACCCTCCCTCCCGCAGATCCCCAGCCCAGCCCGACAGGCCTGTCCAACTTGAGGATGGAGGTGACAGCCGTCACGGAGTCTAATGCCCTCACTTTTTTTTTTGAGACAGGGTCTCACTCTGTTGCCCAGGCTGGCGTGCAGTGGTATGGTCATGGCTTACAGCTCACAGCAGCCTCAACTTGCCCAGGCTCAAGAGATCCTCCTGCCTCAGCCTTCTGAGTAGCTGGGACTATAGGAGCACATCACCAGCTGGGCTAATTTTTTAAATTTTTTTGTAGAGACGGGGGTCTTGCTGTGTTGCCTGGGCTGGTGTCGGACTCCTAGGCTCAGGTGATCCTCTCACCTTGGCCTCCCAAAGTGCTGAGATTACAGGTGTGAGCCACTGCACCCTACTCCCTCACTTTTGCAGATGGGAAACCAAGCATGAAGGAGAGGAGAATGCCTTGCCCAAGACTTCGATGCTAAAATTCTCGGCAGCTGTGGTTTGTATTTACCTGGGGCTGGCAGCATCAGGACCACCAGGAGGCCCAGTGGAAATGCACACCCTTGGGGTGCACCCCAGACTTGCTGCATCGGAAGCCATGCTACAACCAGCCCTCCAGGTGACTGAGGCTAACACAAGTTTGAGAACTACTGCCCTGGCCCTTGCTTTCTCGGCTGGGACTGAAATTCTGCACAGGTAGGACCCAGTGACAAACTTTCACCTCCCAACTGCTCCATGTACCTTGGTCCCCACAAAAGCCTTCCTCACACACAAGTAAACTCCGGAAGCAAAGGATAGGAAAGAGAGCTAGAAGCAGACACTGGTGGTTATGAACATCTTCACATGATAAACAATGCAGCTCCAAAGTGAGGAAACTGGCTTGCTATTTCAGCACAAACAAGATGCCAACCAGCCAAAAACATTAGTACACAAGCAAAAGAAAACCTAGGCCAGGCGCGGTGGCTCACGCCTGTAATCCCAGCACTTTGGGAGGCCGAGGCAGGTGGATTACCTGAGGTCAGGAGTTCAAGACCAGCCTGGCTAACATGGTGAAAACCCATCTCTACTAAAAATAGAAAAAATTAGCCGGGTGTGGTGGCCTGCGCCTGTAATCCCAGCTACTTGGGAGGCTGAGGCAGGGGAATTGCTTGAACCCAGGAGGCGGAGGTTGCAGTGAGCCGGGATCGCGCCATTGCACTCCAGCCTGGGCAACACAGCAAGACTCTGTCTCAAACAACAACAACAACAACAACAATAACAACAACAATAAAAAACAGAAAGGAAAAGAAAACCTAGGCTGGGCATGGTGACTCCCATCTGTAATCTCAGCACTTTGGGAGGCCAAGGCGGGCAGATCACCTGAGGTCAGGAGTGTGAGACCATCCTGGCCCCCATGCTGAAACCCTGTCTCTACTAAAAATACAAAAATTAGCCACACGTGGTGGTGCATGCCTGTAATCCCAGCTACTTGGCAGGAGAATCGCTTGAACCCAGGAGGCGGAGGTTACAGTGAGCCAAGATCACGCCACCACGCCACTGCATTCTGGCCTGGGTGACAGAGTGAGACTCTGTCTCAAAAAACAACACAAAAAAAGGAACAAAATCTAAGTGAAAACTGAAGCCAGCTGGAAAGCAGTTTCTATTTGTCCAGATGAAGCCAGCAGAAGTAACAAGGGAGCCTTCGGTGACCTGGAGCACCATCCCCACTAGCCTGGTGCTGGCCGTGGGGCTGCAGAATTTTAAGGCCCTGCCGGCCTGAGGCCCCATCTCCTCCTTCTATCTTATCTTCCCATGAGAAGGCAGTGAGACAGATGTCTTCACAGTGCCCCTTCACCCACTCACCCACCCATACGCTCATCTATCCATCCAACAAGCTGTGTGCCAAGTCCCTGGGGCTGGAACCCAGATCTGGGGCAAAGGTGCAGACCCTAAGCCGAGGCCTGTGGAGGGAGTGGCAGGCCCTGTGGGGCAGGGGTCCTGGCAGGTGTGCTGGGGTCATCCCCATTGTGCCGCTCGCTGGGCTGGAGCTCATACAGGGAGGTGGCCCAGCCTAGAGTGCCCATATCCTCACAGTGAGGCGGTGGCCAGGCTGGCACGGGGCGCTTTCTGCTCAGGAAGGGGGTCCCACGGGTGGGCGCTGTGTCCTTTCTGCTCTTCCTAGGTGAGGAGGGACCACAAAGGAGAGCACAGGGTGGCTTCAGCGGGGGTGGCTGGACACTGGGATGGTCAGCCTGGAGGTCACTTGGCCGTTTCAGCCCCCTGGGCACCCTCCCCAACTCCTGCTGGCCCAGGTGCCCTGGGGTCTTCACCCCCACCCCACATACTCCAACACTGCTCTCTCCTCCCCCTGGGGCGTTTCCCTCCCTGCCTGTGCCCGGGTTGAAGGCTGAACCATGCCTGGAGCTCTGCTCTGGTCAAGAAATATTTGTGGAATATCTGACCAAAAGGATGCCGCAGCAGCCCTGGAGGCCAGGACCAAGTGGCATGTTTATGGTGCAGATGAGACACTGGGACTCTGAGAGGCCACAGAACTTGCCAAGGGCACTCGGTGGCTGAGGAAGGGGCCGGGTCCCGCCCACTCCAGACTGGCTCTCATTTGGGTGCAAGGGACCTGGTGGCGACGGTGGCTGCACGGGTCTCTGTCCTCATATGCACATCCAGCCATGCAGGCGGGTGTCTGTGGTGGGGCTGGCGTGGGCTGACCTCCAATCTCCCTGGTGCCGACTGCTGAGTTCATCTTCGGGGTTAGCAGTGTTAACTGCCTCCCCGTCACAGCGTCTCAATGCTCCCACAGCGGTGGGGGCCACAGCACAGGGGGCCACCCCTTTCTGAGCCCGAGCAGGGCTCTGGGCAGAAGTCCCAGAGTCCCTCAGTGTCTCTGATGTCCTTCCTTCCAGGCGGGGGTTTCAGGTCTGGTAGTGGTGGCTCTTCAGACCCTTACTCCGCGTCAGCAGTTCCCGGGGCACCATTGCCACCTCCCACGCCAAGGGTCCCTGCTCCAGGTTCTATCCTACTGAGGAGAGTCTTCCCAACAGGAAGCAGGGACCTGAGCTCTCTACTCCACTCCTGGCCCAGGCATAGTGCCAGGGCCTGACCTTCATGGGGCCTTGTGGCTCCTGGCAGTGACTGAGTAGATGGGGCCAGGACAGGCAGACGCCTGTGGCCTGTGTGTGTGACAGGCCCTGAGTGTGGGACCCATGGGGACAGACAGCCTCTCTGGGGTGAACGCCCACATCCTGAATAGACCTGAGCCTAGAGACCATCAGAGTGCCATCCTGGCACCTTCCCAGGGGTCACCGAACCCTCTGTGGGGCCGTGGAACCACACAGTTGAGCTGTGATGATGCCAAAACCTCAACCTTCACCTTGGCTAGCTACAGGGACCAGCCTCAGGCCTGTTCGGGGACGTGTCGCCATGGCTGGGGCTTTCTGGACTCTACTTCTGGCTTCTGTCTACCTTCTTGTCCTGTCCTTCTTCCCATTGGTGACCCTGTGGGGCAGAGTACACAGCCCACCCCAGCCAGGGAGGGTTTTCTTCCTTCCTCCTTCCTCTCCTGCCAACAGGGAGCGTGGGCCAGCAGAGGAGCCTTTCCGGGGTGGGAGGAACAGCAGAGTGAGTGCGTTTTGGAAAGCAGGAGCCTTCTGCAGGCCAAGGGGCTTGTCCCCGAAGTCCTGGGTCTGCCCTGCACAGCTGCAGAGTTGAGCCCCTGCCTCCCAGTGGTTGCTGCACTCATGAACTGGAGCACATAGCAGGGTCTGGGCCAGGCTTGGGTCCCCTCGGTGCGCCCCACCAGCTGGCTTCTCTGAGCCCTGGCTTTGAGGCCACACGGGGCTGTGGCAGCTGCACTGAGGGAGAAGTGGCTGCTGGAGCCCCTGGGGATTCCGCCCCAGCTGCCACAGAAGACCCATCGGCCATTGTCTCTGCCCAGAGGCCTCTGCCAGCGGGGGGTCCCAGGCTGGGGGAGGTTGACAGCTGCTACCTGCTGCTCCCCACCCAGGCAGCAGCTCCGAGCCAGAGAAAGAGCCGGGCTGGGACTCTGGGAGCCTCCGAAGGACAGAGTGGGCCTCGGGACCTCAGAGGAGTTCCAGACGGCTGCAGGAGTGGGAGAAGCAGCAGTTTCTCAAGAAGAGCGAGAAGGCCTGGACCACAGCCTCTGCTTCCTCTTCTGGAGAAAAGCCACAGCTCAGCGATGCTGGCTGATAATTTTGCAGCCTCTGTCCCTGGAGCCTGCAGCAGAGGCTGGGAGTTTCGAACGGGTGACAGCAGGTGGCCCCTGAGGCTCTGGGTGGAAAGTGGGGTTGGGAGAAGAGGTTGGATAGTTCAGGGAAAGAGCTCAGATTCTTGATGCCACTGAACTTGTTGTCTGAACTGGAGCACTTTTGAGAATGAAAATGAGCTGTGTTAATTATCACACCAGGACAACGGATGTAAACTGGGACTCTTCAGGGCAAATCGAGATGTGTGTTACCCTACTTACTACCACTTCCTAGCTGTGTGGATTTGGGCAAGTTATATAACCTCTCTGAATTCTGGTTTCTGCATAAAAAAGGCCAACATCATGTGCCTGCCTCCCAGGGCTGCGGGAGGGATGGAGGAAGTGAATTACCTGAGTTCCCGAAACAGCCCTTGGCATGGTGCCGGTGGGGTGAGGGGCTCTCCGTGCTTGTTCTTTTCCTCTGAGAGTGGTGGGTTCTCTGTCCCTGGAGGTGAGCAAGGCCTGCTTGCCAGCGTTCTGTAGTGTGAGGGCCTCAGCAGGGCATATGTGCAGCTGCAGAGCCAGGTTCCAATCCTGCCTGTGCCCTCCAGAAGGGCGACAAATGAGTGTGGGAGAGTCAGGCCTTCCTGTACCTAGGGGAGGATGGGCCCGTGATGGGTCCCAGGCTGGCACTCCCTGGTGGACTTATGCCCTCTCCTATCCCAGGTGGTGGCGATTTGTGCCCATAGAGGGCCACTAGCAGGGCCCAGCCCAGAGAAGCTTTGCTGTCACCATGGACCCGTCTTTGACTTCAAAGCCTTGGCATCGGTTCAGGGAAAGTTTGCCTGCTCCTGCCCTCCTGGGGTTGCACTGGGTGAATGCAGAGCTTCCCCGGGGGTCTGGGAGGACTGGAAGATGAGCTGGAGGAAGGCCACTTGCATTTTCTGTGCCTGCTCCTGGGTCCTGAGAAACTGAGCAGAGCCTATTCCAACCTAGAATGTTTTCAAGAGTTGGGTGTGGGGCCTTGGCTCTGCCACTTGTGGTCATTTCAGCCTAGGCAAATCAGAGGTCTCTAGGCCTCAGGTTCCTTGCTGGGAGGCGGGGGTGAGTCACCCCGTCATCTTCCCAGGACATGGGGAAGGGCTGTAGGTAGTGTGGGCCCCACATGGCCTCTGCTCTCCACCTTCAGGCCCCGCGCAGTTATTTTCATCTGTTCCCCCACAGCCCTGGGAGCCCCTGGAGGCACAGCCTGCGACCCTGAGGGATAAGCTCCGTCTCCAGAAGGAACGAGTGGATGAGGTCAGAGCCCAGCAGTGACTGTCTGTGCCGGAGTCCACCCCCACCACCAAGGCCAGAGCTGCTGCAGCAGGTGGAACGGACATGCCTCCTGCCAGATGCCCTGGCTGGATCAGCAACTCTCCAAGGTAGCCTCATGCTGGGGACATTACCCCAGGGGTCTCAACTTCTGGCTACTTTGTCTCCTTTCCACTTCTCATCCCCAGAGAAGGTTCTTCTGGCCAGAAGGATGGCCTCTGAAAATGTCAGATCCGGAACGCATCCGTGCTAATGGCACTCAGCCCTCAGCAAACTCGCCTGGCCGGTCCCCCCCATTAAACGCGGAGCCAAAAGCCCACAGGCGGCAGTTGGGGCTCACAGGCAGCCGAGGAGGCAGGAAGTCAGTGTGCAACCACGAGGGTGGGTCCTCAGGGTGGGTGCAGGGTCCCTCTCAGGACTGAGTCCCCAGGCGGAGGCCACATGGCTTCCAATCAACCCCCTCTTCACACCTTTGGCTTTGGCACAGGCAGGGTCTTCCCAGCTACACCCTCCTGAGTAAGGTCACAGGTAACACCACACAAAGGGCAGGCTGAGGTGTGTGTTGTGTCTTATGCCACTTCCTCGCTGCGTGGCACCCAGACAAAGGTGACCTACAGCTGAGAAAGGCATGTCTCCAAAAATGGGGCCACTGGAGTTCAGGCAAGAGAGGCCAAAATCCTACCTAAGATGCTGGGGCCAATTGGCCCATCATGGAGCATCCTGAAAAACATGGCCACCACAATACCAAAGGACCACAGCAACTGCCACACACGCCCACCCAAACAATCTGCCAATCTTTCTCGCTGACCCCAAATACTGGGATATTATCCAGTGTCGATAATTTGTAGGCAAAAGAATGGTCTCACATGGTTTTATCATATTTTTATTCATGGAGATTGACCATTTTCACATATTTGCAGAGCATGTATATTTCTTTTCTTTTTTTTTTTTTTTTGAGATGGAGTCTTGCTCTGTCACTCAGGCTGGAGTGTAGTGGCATGATCTTGGCTCACTGCAACCTCCGCCTCCTGGGTTCAAGCGATTCTCTTGCCTCAGCGTCCTGAGTAGCTGGGAGTACAGGCATGCCTGTACACCACGCCTGGCTAATTTTTGTATTTTTAGTAGAGACAGGGTTTCACCATGTTGGTCAGGCTAGTCTCAAACTCCTGACCTCGTGATCCACCTACCTCGGCTTCCCAAAGTGCTGGCATCACAGGCGTGAGCCACCGCGCACGGCCATGAGCATGTGTATTTCTTCTTCTGAGACCAGCCCGTTCACATCCTTGGTCCACCTGCCCCCTGGGATATTTCTGACTGGTTCACAGGTATTTAGTACGATGGATACTAATCGTTTGTAATATATTTTCTCCTCTTTTCCCCGTCATTTGTCTTTCAATTTTGTTTGTGTTGTCTTACACAAAAAGCTTTAGTTTCACAAGGGCCCACGTGTGGCTCTTCCTTTGGCTTCTGGGTTTCGTGTTATGCTCAGAATCTCTTGCACTGAGATGATTCAGCTGCTGCCTCAGACGTTCTGAGAAACAACGGCCACAACACTTGCAGCGGCAGCAAAACATGCTTATTCAAAAGAAAATGTTTATTTTAAAAAGAAGAACTATCACTCCCCAGCATTTATTTAAATATTAATAGAGACGAGTAAAAATTTCAAGTGGTATAACAAGAATAACAGCTTTATAGTCACAGATGGTCAGATGCTGACAAACAAGAAAGAGGGTCTATGTACGTTGAGATTTGGTTGTTATGAGAATGCATACGAAGGCTTAAGAAACGGTCTATTTATAGGCTTTGGTGGAGCCATAATCCCCAATTTGCTATTGGCTCCTGATGTCGCTTGAGAAGTATGTGAGGCTGAACTGGATCCAATGATGCTGGAGGATTTCGTTTTGGAAGATATCTTGCTACATGTGGCAGACCCCCTGAAATGTGACAAAGAAAAAAATCAAAATGTTAAATGAAACCAAAAATGAATGACCTTCCTCCTCTCAACCTGCACAGAGCTACAATACCACTTCCCTGGGCCTAATGTGTCCTCGTGCATTTTCTGCCCACGAACCCCCTAGGTAAGGTAGGTTTCCTTTACTACTTATGGAATAAAGGACCGCTGCCCTTCATATAAATGTGTTCCAGATTTGTCTTTCTGAAATGTGAAGGACTGTTTCTTAATTTTCTGACTTGTGACCAACCCACCGCCGCTCTCTCCACCCACACCTTCAGCAGCCTACAACCAGAGGCTACAAGAGGGGCTGAGGTCCACACGTCCTCATCTATTCTGACCAAATAAAAGGGAAACACCTTGCTGTAAGGCCCCAGCTCCCCGCTGACAGGCACCCCGGAATGACTGGACTTGCACAGTCCAGAGCAAGGCAGCTGTGGGGTGAGCACGCGTGGGGTGGAGCTGGGTGGCCAGGAGTGGCAAAGCTGGGCGTCTTCCTGGCCAGCCCCAGGAAGGCTGCAGATGCGGCCCTCTGTCAGGGCCGTGTCCAGCAGCTCCCTGGCTCACCTGCCTACACCCAGAGATCTGCCAGCTCTCCCTCCCACTCGCTGCCTTCTAAAGCCAAGGAAGAAGCCGCCACAGCCGATTACCAAGTCCTTCCAGCATCTCGCTTTCCTTGCAGACCTTAAGATAACAGCTCCCTTCCCACCCCTAAATGAAATAAAAACAAACAAAACCATGGGGCCGGCATGTTTACAGTGATGACTGTGGGCAGCATTACCCGCAGAAGCCTTTCCTGCTGCTCTGTAACCAGGCTGATGTCAGGCCCAACATTAATTCCATGGCATCAGGGCATACAAGTAGCCTCCCGTCTGAATTGAGGGTATAGAGCCACAGCCTGTGGGTAATGACATTCTGGTGGAGCTCCATGACTTAAACTCTGGCTCCAAGGCAATTTTACTGCAGAACTGGCAGAGATCTGCTAAACTGGCAGAGATGCAGCCTGAAGTTTCCCTATGCTGATTTCCTGCTGAGAAATTAAGCCCAGAGAGAAAACCTGCTGTTTATGTTGATTTACAGAATGAATCTGCCAATAGCAGCCTCCATTTCACCTGGGCCATCCATTTACTCCCACTCAGAGAGCCCAGAACACAACTGGTTCATTGTGTGTTGTTCTGAAGATGTAAAACTCCGAGGGTAGGGTGGGGAGGTGAGGTTGCTGGCAGAGAGCCACATTTATTCTTTCACTGCACAGGGACTCTCAGTCCGGGGAGCAGACTGGGTCCGTGGAAAGGAGAGTGGAGCAAAAAGAGGCTGCTCCAAGGGTAACACAAAGTCACACAGTGCACTGGCTTTAGCTGGTGGGGCTTAAAAAAGAATCCCATCTTGGCTGGGCACAGTGGCTCACGCCTGTCATCCCAGCACTTTGGGAGCCGAGGTGAGTAGATCACCTGGGGTCAGAAGTTCGAGACCAGCCTGGCCAACATGGTGAAACCCCATCTAAAAATACAAAAATTAGCCCAGCGTGGTGGCGTGCACCCATAATCCCAGCTACTTGGGAGGCTGAGGCAGGAGAATAGCTTGAACCCGGGAGGCAGAGGTTGCAGTGAGCCGAGATGGTGCCACTGCACTCAGCCTGGGTGACAAGAGCGAAACTCCAAAACAACAACAACAAATCCCATCTTAAGCACCCAGGCTCACTGAAAGCAAGCATGGAAATGGGTACGAGCGTGAGCTTTACTGCTTCTCATCAGATTACGTTCCAGGTGATGCTGCAAAGTGCTTCACTCTAACAAAAGTTGTGAAAATTAAATAAGGGAGCCAATAGCAATATGGTTTGCTTTGTTCTAATACATAAAAATGAGATGGGAGACCAGGCGTGTTTTTTAGGAGTCTCCACAGGCAACATGCAGAAGTGAACGTGCTCCGGGCAGGTGTGGGCAGGCCAGTGTCCGCTTCTACCTTTGAAATTGAGACCAGGCAGGGTTGGCCTCCGATAAGCCCTCCCCAGGCCAGGCCTAAGCTTCCTCTTCAAAAACCCGGGGTGTTGAGCCAGATGCCTTTTAAGGTCTCCGGCTCTGTGTGAGTTACTGAGGAAATGAGTATTTCCCAAAGCGGAGGAATAAATGATGGAAATAAGAAAATATCCTCACTGAAGAACATTTACTGATCACTTGCGCACTCAAAATCACAAAATTAAACTAACGTTTCCTAATGCCTTTAATTTTGGTACTCTGGCAGGAGGATTAGCACATACAAGATTTTATTTATGGACTTAACAAGAAAATGACAATTTGGTAATGTCTGCCTTCCTTTCTCTTTCCCCACTCAGTTTTTGTTTTTTATTACTCAGAAAGACAAGAGGTAGAAAAACTGCAAAAGAAAACACAACAGCTTGCAAAAGTTGACTGTGGACTTTTTTTTGGTTTCTTTTTTCTGCAAGCAATTCTGTTACAATATACAGTTACTTTGGGGACACGTTCTCAAGACTGATGGAATGGTCTCCCTCCTGCCAGGCCTAACCTACTAGCCAGAAGGCAGAGGGTGCCCTGGCAGAAAACCACAAAGGGGCTGTCAGAAACAACGTAATTATGAAGAAAGAAGGACACTGGCAAGATCATCACACAGATCAGACCATGCTATCTTTGTTGTTCCCCTGGTGTGCAGAAAGCGCCCAGAACAGACATGTCCCAGACGAGCGGCCCAGGAAAACGTGGGAAGGGGAAGACAGAAGCCATTTACGCAACCCCTAAACAGGCCTGGCTTGACTGAACTTTTGGTTTCTCTGTTGTGGCTTCTTCTCGCTACCCCTGCAAAGGCTGGGAGGCCGATTCTCCCAGGTGTTAATGAAAGGCAGGGAGTGTGCATGCGCCTCAAGGTGGAGATCCATGGGATTCTGCAGCAATAAAAGCGGCGGAGCAAGTACTGACAGAATCGTAAAAGCCACGAGGACACAAAACCCTTTGTTATTTATTCAGCTACTGTATGATTTATAGTATTTTAGGTGGAAAAGTCCCTTAAGAAGAGCAATCATCCCAAACAAGCAAACAAATATCTAAGGGAAGATCAACATGGAAGACATCTTTACAAACAAGAAACATCAGTCAGGCTGAGTGCGGTGCCTCACGTCTGTAATCCAGCACTTTGGGGAGACCAAAGTGGGCTGATCACTTGAGCTCAGGAGTTTGAGACCAGCCTGGGCAACATGGGGAAACCCCATCTGTACAAAAAATACAAAAATTAGCCAGGAGTAATGGTATACACCTGGAGTCCCAGCTACTCAGGAGGCTGAGGTGGGAGGATCACTTGAGTACAGGAGGCAGAGGTTGCAGTGAGCCGAGATTGCGCCACTGCACTCTAGCCTGGGCAACAGAGCCAGACTTTGTCCCCAAATTTAAAAAAAAAAAAAAAAAAAAAAAAGAAAGAAAACTTTAGTCATAACTATTAGTCAGTAGATATTTTAAACATCTGAAGCAAATATTTTTTGTTGTTTCTTGAAGCAAATATTTTTGTTTTGGATGAAACCTTAATTGTCACTCCATTAACAACTGTCACTCCATTAGCAATATTTAATAATGGCTTATTTTAATAAATCCTTCAAAGCAAGGCAGAGCTGTTGCACTTTTGTCCTTTCTTCCCTTGTTCCCTGTATTGCAAAAGATGTCACAAAACATACCCCTTTGCCTTGGAACCACTGGAAGCAGTTTTTCTCCTCTTAGACCTTTGGGAGGCTGGCATCTTTTTCCTCTTCCTTTCATTTCTGGTTTTACTTGCAAAGTAGTGGGAAGATACGGGTATTTCCTTGTCGAGCTCCTCAGTGGCACTTCTTCCGGGGACTCTGCTGCTGGACAGGCTTATCCCTGGGGAACTGTCTTCAGCTACAAATGGAAAATGCAGATGTTTACAGGTGATGTCGCACTGGTCCACGCGTTTTTAGTGTACATGAAGAGACACACAGCAGGGGCCCATTTTAGCAGATACCTGCTTCCCTGCCATATGGATTCAACAATTCAGCAAGAACCAAACCTTTTTTTACTTCACAAAGCCCCAAAGTGTTCAATGGCAATTCATTTTTAACAAAAGAGAATCAGAATTCATTTAAAAAATTTGTGATAGTCTTGAAGTTAACTAGAGACATGAGGTTTAACTCATACTGTCGCATATGGCCTGTGTTCCTGTTGTTGATTGGGCAATTAGTTCTGCTAGGCAATTCAAAAAGTATCAAGTGCTATAAAGATGGCAGGCAATTTTACTTATTTTAAATATGCTGAAAAAATTAGCTCAATATAAGGGAAACAAACGGTCCTGTATCTCATCTTTGAACAATAGTTTCTTAGTAAATGAGCATAAGAAAATTCTAGACCCTATTTTACTCTTTACAGACAAAAAAACTTGTCTTTGCACAATATGGCTGAACATGTCACATATTATGCGGGAGGTGAGACTGCATGAAAGCACACATTTGCAAAGAAGATGGTAATTTCCATAAGTATTTGCATCCCAAGGCACCCAAAAAGCATGAAACCTCCCTATAGATAGGTCACACGGGGACCCAGTCTCCATTTCCTGGCTGGTCTGGCCTGTCCCACAGGCCACCCTACAGGAGCAGCACGAAGGGCACAGGACTCCACCATGGCTGCTCCAACCCTGGCTCACTGTCAAAATGTATTCGGAACAAGGCTTTTAATGGACTAATTACCATATAGAAGAATTTATGAGAACCTGACCAGGTGTGGTGGCTCATGCCTGTAACCCCAGCACTTCAGGAGGCTGAGGCGGGTGGATCACTTGAGGTCGTAAGTTCGAGACTAGCCTGGCCAACATAGTGAAACCCCATCTCTACCAAAAAAATACAAAAATGAGTCAGGTGTGGTGGTGCATGCCTGTAGTCTCAGCTACTGGGGAGGCTGAGGTGGGATAATTGCTTGAACCTGGGAGGCACAGTGAGCCAAGATAGTGCCACTGAACTCCAGCCTGGAGTGAGACTCTGTCAAAAAAAAAAAAAAAAAAAAAAAAGCGACTGGGTAAAGAGAGAACTTGAACTATCTCATCCTGCTCATCATTTCTATCATCCTTGGGAAGACCCCCACACTGCCTGTCTGGAAGCAGGAAGAACACTGAACCGGGCTTGTCTGTTGTGTCCTATTACGTGGTGATGTTATCAGAGAGCAGAAGACTTCTGTGCTCTCAATATCACCTACAACAAAATGCTTTGTTGTTCTCCTTTTCCCCCGGTCAATGATTTCTAAAGCTGTAATGATGATGAAGCTCACGATTAGAGGTGCCACAGGACAGGCCTAACGTGACTCTGGGAATGTCTGATAATGATGCACTCAGGCAGGTTCTGTCAATGACTAACAATAACAACATTCTACTTGCATGCTCATTTCTCCAAAACATTTAAACACTAGTCTTAAATTTTATCTTTAGACATGTTTGTCAGATAACATGTTCCTTCCTTGGTGGAGGAACCTGATTCACAAAGAGACTATTGGTGGCCTGCCAAAGATCACACAGCATGACATGGTGGCAGATCTGGAACTGGCACCCAGGGCTCTGATTCCTTGAGCACTTGCATTACAGGAACCAGCAACCCCTGGGCCCAAAGGTCCCCTTTTGGATACTATGAGTAAGTTTAGAACTGGCACCCACAGGGGGCATAAGCACTAGTGTCCTCTCAGAGGTGACTGGTACACCACTGGGGGCTGACTTGGATGTTAGTGTGATGAGGTGTAGGAAGCATTCACACAACCCGGAAACTGCATCATTCTAATTCAGTGAGATGCATTACTTCACATTAAACAGGCTTTTAGAGAACACACATGGCTGTATACTAACCTGGCGATGTCCATTCAGAGTATTTCTGTAATACTGAAATCACTTCCGCACCATATTTTTCCAGTTTGTCTTCAGTAACACCATCAATTTGAAGCAAAACCTCAGGATCAGAAGACAAAGATTCTGTGCAAAGGCATAAAATTAGGAATTTAAATTATCACCCATAGAAAACCCACTGAATTCATGCTCATTCACGCATTCAGCACACGTCTGCTAAGTGCCAACTAACTGCAGGGTACTGGGAACACAGGCCAATTTTGTAAAAGGCAAAGTTAGCACCTCAGAGGCAGCAGACAGGCGCAGAGGGCAGGAACCCACCATCCAATTCCAGCGGCATAGGCCAGGGCAGAGCAAGGGCAAGAGCCAGGGCAGGAGGAAGCTGAGGGTGGGACCTGTGCCATGTGCGTGGAGTGGAGCAGACCTGCTCTTGCCCACTGTTTCCATGGCCAATACTCATCTAGCTGAGACTGGTGTGCCCTCTCTTGACTGAGAACGCTGCATTTCTATTTCCAGCTCCAGCCTCTTCTCTGCACTCCAGACTTGTATACCCCACCCTAGATGGCATAACCAAATGGTTACTTCCTCCAGCACAAACTTTTCTTCCTCCATTCTTTCCCCATGTGGGTTGAGGCAACAAGCAGCCGGCTGAGTCCTCTGCATAGAGGTCGCATATCAGTCTTGCAGCTAGACAAGCCTGTCATTTGAAGGTCACCCTGGCTGCTGTATAAGAACTTGACTGTAAAGGAAAGAGTAGAATCCGCGAGCCTGGTGGAAGCCATTGCAGGAGCGAGTGAGGATGGAGTGAACTGGAATGCAGTAGTGGAGACACAGTGAAGCAAAGTTTGGGTGAGTTTTGGAGGATGGCTCTGGGTAGTGAGGGAGTAATCATTCCTATGTATTTGAGCTGAGCAAAGAGTGGATTTCAAATCCTTTCCCATCTGTGATTTTCACATCATTCCCAAGTTTAGAGGAAAAGCAAGAGACTGTGGACAGAACAGAAGGTTTATGAAGGGGGTTTAATGGAAGATAAAGCAGGAAAGGCAGGAAGAAATGTAGACCCTTGATTAAATGTATACTTTATCTGGGAAGCTGTTGTAGTTTTACTAGTTTTTGAAAGATTAAAATGTACATCACATTCACAGCTGGAGGTAAGGAGGACAGTTAAGAAACTACACCAATCGCCTAGAAATAACATATCATAAAATACCAAATTTCATCAATTCCAAGACACACACCTTTTCACAATTTAGCATTCCTGAGGTCAAGATGTGTCTTAAGAACTGCTGATGGCTAAATGGCAGCTGCCTTGTGGTTGTTACTGCTCATGCTTGTGAGAACTTAGTCATAGCTATTAGTACTGTCAGCATGTCAACAAAGTGACTGCACTGTTTGTACCTCATGTATTGAGTCTAACTGCCATGACATGTCTTCAAAAAGACTATACTGTGATTAGCATTAAAAAAGTGATTGTGAATGCAGAAAAGTTCTGAAACAGAGTAGCAGGGAATACATTTGGCATTAAGAAAAGCACTATCTGGCTGAGCGTGGTGGCTCATGCCTGTAATCCCAATACTTTGGGAGGCTGAGACAGGGCAGATTGCTTTAGCCTAAGAGTATGAGACCAGTCTGGGTAACAGTGAGGCCCTGTCTCTGCAAAAAAATAAAAAAGCTAGCCAAGCATGATGGTACATGCCTGTAGTTCCAGCTACTCAGAAAGCTGGGGTAGGAGGATCACTTGAGGCCAGGAGGTCTAGACTGCAGTGAGCTGTGTTCAACCACTGCACCCAGCCTGGGTGACAGCATAAGATCTTATCTCCAAAAAAACAAAACAAAGCAAAACATAAAAAACCCAAGCACTATTTGTCTCTGAGGACACATGCCCACAATTCCATAATTTCTCGCAAGTACAACCAAGTACTTTACGTGACCTAAGAAAGAAGATGGCCAAAGTAGATGAGGCAGCATTACATTTTTGTTACTGAGAGATGTACAACCTTCTGTTGACACCTTCTGGTATCATCAAGAAACCACCACCTTCAAAACAGAACTGATAACAGAGGTTTCGATTAAATCCTGGGGAAAATAGTGGAACACTCTGGAAATGCCTTATGGCTAATGAGAATGTGAGTGATGACATAGGGAAAAACAAAGACATGGACAACTCAGTCAAAAACTGACTCAGAAGAGTCAGGCTTTGAATATGAACTTTTATAAGTACCTACAGTAATTTGATTATATGTATTTTTCATACAGGCACAGAGCTGTGGATAATAAAAATCAATGTCTAAATCAGTAAAAAACAATTCTTTCAATAAAAGCACTGTGTCATAGTTTAATTAGCAGAATTTTTTCTTCCTTAATAGTCCATAAAGTAACAGTATCTTAATATAGTTGGCATCTTAGAGTCAGTGAAATATTGTAATGACCGATTATGGTAGGAGAGGGAATGAAGAAGAGAGAAGGTGATGATTATGAGATTTTATGAAGAAGAACATGGAAGGTAATATAGCCCAGTTGGTCAACTATATGAAGACGTTGTTTTCCAGGAACTCTACTACTGAAATTCTGGGTTGGGCTATCTGCCCATGGAAATAGCTCAGACCAGTAAGTATTTATTAACTAAAGACATAGCAGTGTGCTAGATCCAGATTCAAAGAAGCATAAAACATAATCTCTTCATAAGGAAACTAGCTCTTCAGATTTTTTTTTTTTTTTTTTTTTTTTTTGAGATGGAGTCTCGCTCTGTCGCCCAGGCTGGAGGGCAGTGGCACGATCTTGGCTCACTGCAACCTCCACCCCCTGGGTTCAAGCAATTCTCCTGCCTCAGGTTCCCAAGCAGCTGGGATTACAAGCGCCCGCCACCGTGCACAGCTAATTTTTGTATTCTTAGTAGAGACGGGGTTTTACCATGTTGGCCAGGCTAGTCTCGAACTCCTGACCTCAGGCAATCTGCCCACTTCGGCCTCCCAAAGTGTAGGGATTACAGGCGTGAGCCACGGCGCCCAGCCCATTACAATATTACAATTGGTCATTACAATATTTCACTGACTCTAAGATGCCAACTATATTAAGATACTGTTACTTTATGGACTATTAAGGAAGAAAAAATTCTGCTAATTAAACTATGACAGTGCTTTTATTGAAATAATTTTTTTACTGATTTGGACATTGATTTTTATTATCCACAGCTTTGTACCTATATGAAAAATACATATAACCAAAGTAAATGGTGGGCGCATGCCCGTAATCCCAGCTACTCGGGAGGTTGAGGCAGGAGAATCGTTTGAACCCAGGAGGCGGAGGTTGCAGATATTTGTACATAACACAGCTAAACACTATAAAGCAGGCAAATAATCAGCACAAATAGTGAAGTAATGTCTGGTTTTAGAAATTACAATAATCCAGCCAGACGCGGTGGCATGCCTGTAATCCTGGCACTTTGGGAGGCTGAGGCGGGCGGATCACCTGAGGTCAGGAGTTCGAGACTAGCCTGGCCAACATGATGAAGCCCTGCCTCCCGGGTTCAAGTGATTTTCCTGCCTCAGTCTCCCAAGTAGCTGGGATTACAGGCACCCACCACCACGCCCGGCTGATTTTTTGTATTTTTAGTAGAGACGGGTTTTGCCATCTTGGGCAGGCTGGTCTTGAACTCCTGACCTCATGATCCACCTGCCTCGGCCTCCCAAAGTGCTGGGATTACAGGTGTGAGCCACCGTGTCCGGCCAGATCATTGTAATTTCTAAAACCAGGCATCAATTCATTATTTGTGCCGATTATTTGCTTGCCTTATAGTGTTTAGCTGTGTTATGTACAAATATCTGCAACTTCTGCCTCCTGGGTTCAAGCTAGTCTCCTGCCTCAACCTCCTGAGTAGCTGGGATTACAGGCATGCACCCACCATTTACTTTGATTATATGTATTTTTCATATGGGCACAGAGCTGTAATTAAAATTATACCATATATAACATATATAGGGTACCATTATACCATATATAACAAAGTACTATATATATGTTAAAGAACGTATTTTATCTTAAGAATGAGTTTAATATTCAATGGTCTTTAGATGTCCTTAAAAAAAAAAAGAGTAAGTTTCGACCGCGTGTGGTGGCTCATGCCTGTAATCCCAGCACTTTGGGAGGCTGAGGTGGGTGGATCACCTGAGGTCGGGAGTTTGAGACCAGCCTGACCAACATGGATAAACCCAGCTCTACTAAAAATACAAAATTAGCCGGGCATGGTGGCACATGCCTGTAATCCTAGCTACTTGGGAGGCTGAGGAAGGAGAATCGCTTGAACCTGGGAGGCGGAGGTTGTGATGAGCTGAGATCGCGCCACTGCACCCCAGCCTGGGCAATAAGAGTAAAACTTCGTCTCAAAAACAAACAAAAAAAGAGTAAGTTTCAATTGTTTCTCTGAGATTTTAATCCAGAGATTAAATAAAAATAATTAAAACAACTGAGGCCAGGCTCAGTGGCTCACGCCTATCTGTAATCCCAGCACTCTGGCAGTCTAAGGTGGGAGGATCGCTTGAAGCCAAGAGTTCGAGACCAGACTGGGCAAAGTGGTGAAACTCTGTCTCTACGAAAAAATACGAAAATTAGCTGGGCATGCTGGTATGTACCTGTAGTCCCAGCTACTTGGGAAATTGAGGTGGGAGGATCACTTGAGCCCAGGAGGTTGAGGCTGCAGTGAGCCATGATCATGCCACAGCACTCCAGCCCGGGCGACACAGTGAGACCCCGTCTCAAAACAAACCCCAAAAAGAAACAAACCACTGAGATACATTTATCACTTAAGGAGTTCCCTAGCAAGATTAACTTTCGGCCTATTAATCTGTGCCACGTAACAAAGGATACATGCGTACCCACCTGCAAGCTTCTTGAGAGTGACGGTATTAAAAATATTGAAGTAATGAACACCAAAAACTTTCCCCAGAGATTTGCAGACTTCTGTAAGTTCTCCAAGACATTTTTTAACCATCTCTTCCCTCTGAGATACTTTTGCTACTAATGCTTTTTGTTTTTTCACACTGCTGGAATTTTCTGTTTCCATAAAGTCTACCTTTATGAGAGAGAAAAAAATCATAGGAGTGGGTATATGTGCACTTGTACCCATACAGGGGCTTTATTTAATGCTTAATTGCATTTTTTGGGGGTAATTCTATTCTGTCATGCAGATAGTGAGTCCACTGGGAACCGGGGCTGTGCATTCTCCATCTTTGTATCTCCAGTGTCAAGCATAGAATAGCCTCTTGATAAATGTTTCTTTAATGAATATATAAAGATTTAGTGACCTGATAACCCATTAAATTACTTTTGACAGGTGTCACATTACTTGGGTTGAATTTTAAGATCTCTTTCCAATTTAAGAAGAACAGAATATGTTCATATAGAACAGTACATATAAATTCAGTATCTATAAGCTTGGACAAAGACACTATACTTCACAGTAATATATTTTGGTTCACTCACTGTGAGATAATAAAATAAACATGAACAATACTATACCTTTAAATTGCCGTTTAGTACAGTTTGGGCTTTATTTCCGAGCATCACATAAGCGATCGCCTGGTCATTGGCATTGATATATAAGTCTTCATCCAAAATCTTGTCAAGTATCAGCTTTTTAAAAAGTCTTTCAGCATTGTGTCGTGAATAAGCAGATCCTTTTCCAAATATACCTGACTGGAGTTTTGCACTCTTACTCCCTGATAAGAAGGTACAGGAAGTAAGATGAGCAAATGTAGGTATATCATCGCCCTCAAACAGAAGAGGCTAAAAAGTCATTTATGGACAGGTTTGGACAGATGCGATAGATCACAAACCCCTGGCACAGACAGTCATTTCTGTAAAATGAGAGTATTTGAGTAGAACGCTAAAATTTCTATGGTTGTATGTACTTTTCCTTATCTTTTTACAATACACATGGACAAAAAACAGCAGCAAAATTATATTGGAGCAAATAAATCAAAGGAAGAGTTTACATAAATCAAAATAGCTTTCTATCACTGTGCTATGTATTAGGATAACTGTGCATTACTTATCTAGTTACAATTTTTTTTTTTTTAGAGACAGGGTCTCACTCTATTGTGGAGGTTGGAGTGCAGTGGTGCAATCATGGTTCACTGCAGCCTCAAACTGCTGGGCTCAAGTGATCCTCCTGCCTCAGCCTCCTGACTAGCTGAGATAACAGGTGCAGGCCATCACGCCCACCTAATTTAAAAATTTTACATATTTAAGTGCATCTAGCATTTATTAATTTTTAAATTTGTGGGTACACAGTAGGTGTATATATTTGTGTAGTACATGAGATATTTTGATACAGGCATATAGTGTGAAATAAGCACATCATGGAGAATGGGCCATCCATTCCCTCAGGTATTTATCCATTGAGTTGCAAACAATCCAATGACACTCTTTACATTATTTTATAATATTTAATTTTTTTGTAGAGACGAGGGTCTCACTATATTGCTCAGGCTGGTCTCTAACTCCTGGCCTCAAGCAATCCTCCCACTCTGGTTTCTCACACTATTGGGATTACAGGCATGAGCCACTGAGCCTGGCTACAATCAATTTTTGACAATCAGTTTTACAAATACTATCCCTGGCCCTGGTTATTAAAACTGCTACTAGTTTATAATCCAAGTATTTAAGTCTATTCTTTTTGTCACCCTCACTAATGAAGCCTATTCAAATTCTAAAAGAAAAGCACAACACCCTATAAGATGCTCAAGGGGAGAGATGAAGACAGGAATATGTACACACACTTCCCTCTTTCTCTTACTAGCTAAGAGGCACCGTTGGCTGGATCCTTTGTTTCATTCACAAGCTGCTATGACTGCTAATGTCTTCCTTATAAACACAATTTTATTGTAACAATCTACTTAAGAGACCTTGTGACATTTATAGAAATCAGAATTAATGGTTATTATGTAAAGCTTTAGCTCTGTTTTAAAGAGTTCCAAATAATTATATTATTGTCAATTTCAAATGGCTTCTGGCTATATATCCTGAATTATTCAAAATTTTCTTTAAGTAATTTGTATCCCTGAAAGACCACATTACAGAAACAGGACTGCTGTTCTGCTAATGATAGGCTGAGTGACATGGATCAACCTTACTGCTGAGGACAACTAAGAAAGCTGGCTGAAATACAATTTTTTTTTTGAGTTAGGGTCTTGCTCTGTTGCCCAGGCTGGGGGTGCAGTGGCAGGATCACAGCTCACTGACACCTTGATCTCATGGGCGCAAGTGATCCTCCTACATCAGCCTCTGGAGTAGCTGGCACTACAGGTGCGTGCTACCACGCCTGACTAATTTTTGTATTTTTGGTAGAGACAGGGTTTCGCCAGGTTGCTCAGGCTGATCTTGAACTCCTGGGCTCAAGCAATCCACCTGTCTTGGCCTCCCAAAGTGCTGGAATTACAGACATGGGACACTGCACCCAGCCAGAAAGGTTTATAATTAAAAGCAACATTCCCCTGACTCATCCTTCCCTTCCCCAAGGGAATCACTTTTTAAACAGGTTTTGTTTTCAGCTCTTCAGGTGGTTACCTACACACAGAAGGACCCGAAATCTTGCCTTCTGTCCAAAAGCCTGACATTTATCTATTGCCCTTGCCCCTTTACTATGAAAGATGAGGCTTTATCTCATTCATACCATCCCCACTTTGTTTTATTCTTCTCTGAATTTTGCTAGTTATATGATACTATTGGGTCATGTACTAATTATGTTTCTAACTTTAGATAGAACTTCTGACCACTATCCCTTCCCACAATGTGAGATGTTATTAGTACCCAAGCCTTCCCTGTATGCCTTCTTTTACTTTTAGTGATTGTATTTTTACTTTTATATCATCAGTATTAACATTTACATCCTGTTCTGTTCCGTAACCATGTTTAGGTCTATATGTTGATTTCAATCGTTGTTTACATGATGACAAATTTCCTTCCCTAATTGGAACAATGTCATGACTCTTATGGAACCAAAAGGAGAATGTTTACCACATCCATGTCAAAAGGATTTTTTTTTGTACATTTTACCAATTCCTCAAAGTCATGTTACAACTTTTTTTTTTTGAGATGGAGTCTTGCTCTGTCACCTAGGCTGGAGTGCAGTGGTGTGATCTCAGCTCACTGCAACCTCCGCCTCCCAGATTCAAGTGATTCTCCTGCCTCGGCCTCCTGGGATTACAGGTGCACACCATCAGTCCCAGCTAATTTTTGTATTTTTTTGTAGATATGAGGTTTTGCCATGTTGGCCAGGCTGGTCTCGAACTCCTGACCTCAAGTGAACCACTCACTTTGGCCTCCCAAAGTACTGGGATTATAGGCATCAGCCACTGCGCCTGGCCACAACTTCCTTTGTTTTATATTTGATCTTGCTCTCTTGTATAATCTTTTTCCTGGAGTTTCTAAGGGCCTCTCTCCTTTTTTTTGGTTGAGAAGTAACATTTGCATTCTTCACTGTTATCAATAAAACCATTCCTTTCTTACTCTCTATGTTGGGTGGGCCCTGTTCCTCCTTTTTTTTTTTTTTTTTTTGAGATGGAGTTTCACTCTTGTTGCCCACACTGGAGTGCAATGGCATGATCTTGGCTCACTGCAACCTCTGCCTCCTGGGTTCAAGCAATTCTCCTGCCTCAGCCTCCCGACTAGCTGGGATTACTGGTGCGTACCACCACGCCAGGCTTTTTTGTATTTTTAGTAGAGACGGAGTTTCTCCATGTTGGTCAGGCTGGTCTCGAACTCCTGACCTTGTGATCCGCCCACCTCAGCCTCCCAAAGTGCTGGGATTACAGGCGTAAGCCACCATGCCC